>NW_027556098.1:14525906-15230906 GCF_003287225.1 Phascolarctos cinereus | reverse complement strand
AAGTGCTTTTGTTAAAGACAAATTGTTTTTAAAATAAGGCTTTCATTCAACCAATACTGTCGACAAATGTTGTTTAGTAAATATGTAATTTGATTAGCCTTTTCCATCATATTGTTTCAAAACAGAAGTAAATAGCTATGATTGATTTTATTTGAGGTAATTTTGACTTAGAAAATGCCTTCACACGTGTTCAGAATTATCTTTAACATCAGAGAAAAGCCTAACTTGGCTTAACACTTAAATTATTTTCTATTCAAAATATTCACACAAATATTCCCTAACAGTACCCTACTAGACACGATGGAAGCCTAAATCAATGCCTAAAATATTTCCTGGTTTTATTAATACCTTCTTTTTGGAGGTAAGTTAACTGTAAATTATGTCCAATATGGAAAATAAAATCTTTCTTTCCTGGCTGTTCCCCACAATCATTCTCATGTGCATCAATGCAAAATGCAGCACAATACTTCCTCTTTGTTGGAAATCAATAAATGCATTTTAATGCTACTAATAATAACTTGTAAGCCAGTCTTGCCTAATAGAAAGGCGGTCAGTCACAGAACCAGGAAGACTAGTTTCTTGAGGGTCAAATGAGATAACATGTAAATCATTCAAGATGTCTAATAGGCAGTTGGAGGTATAAAACTGGAGGTCAGTAGGAAGGTTAGGGCAAAATACATCTATGAATCATCAATAAAGAGATGATAATTGAATGCACAGCAGCTGATCACGAAATGAAATACATAGTATATAGAGAGAACAGAAAAGGCCCTGAGACATAGCCTTGGGGGATACGTACAGTTATTGGACATGACCTGGAGGAAGATCCAGAAAAGAAGCCTGAGAAACAGAAGTCAGATAAGTATGAGGAGATCCACAAAAGAGCAATGTCATGAAAACCTAGAGAGACTGTCAAGGAAAAGAGGGCAATGAGCATTTTCGTAGCCTGCTGACTAAGGCCACTGTTTTTTCTGTCCTATTACTCTTCTATAACTGTTATGTATAAAGCTATATCCTAGTTGCTGAGATTACATACAAAGATTAATCACAGTGATTGTTCATAACAAACTTGCATTCTAGTAGAAGAATTAAGATAGCTATAGAAGTAAATAGGATGTGGAATAGAGGTATAAATTTGAATCAGTTCTCCATATATCATAAAATGAACCCTTTATCAGAAAAACTTGTTGAAGAGATTTTTAAACTAACTTTCCTTTTTAATTCTCAATACATTTGTTTGGATTGCACAAAACCTTTTGAGTTTTATATAATTGAAATGTCCATTTCATATTTTGTGATCCTTTCTATCACTGCATTCTTTCCCTATCCATAATTGCAAAATGTATTTTTAATTGTTCATTGAATGCATTTATGATATGACCTTTTATATCTAAGTCATGTACCCATTTGGACTTTATAATGATACATGCTGTTACACGCCTAATTTTATGCCATACTGCTTTCCAGATTTCTCAGGGGTTATTGTTGAACAGTTTTTACCCTCATAATTGGGATCTTTGGGTTAATTGAAAACTGTGTTACTATGTTTGATTTTTTTGGCATGTTCCATACCTAAATTTTTCTCTAGGTCAATCTTCCTATTTTTCAATCATATTAAATAGTTTTGGTGATTACTACTTTGTAATACAGTTTGGAAACTTTACTGAAGTTAATATTTCAATATATTTCCAGTTGACTTTTTAGGATTTTCTATATAGATTACCATATCATCTTAAAAAAAAAGTTTTGTTTTCTCTTTGCCTGTACTTATTCTCTCAATTTAATTTTATTGTCTTATTCCTATAGCTAGCATTTCTAGCAATATATCAAATAATTATGGTAACAATGTAGATCTTCTGCCTTACCAACTTTACTTTTATTGCTTCCTTTGAGATTCTTGACCTTTTTTCCCTCTTCTAAATGAATTGTCTTGTTATTTTTCTCTTTATGTAAAGTAACACTTTGGTGGATTGATTGGTATGCCACTAAATAACTTAAATAATTTATGCAAAATTATAATTTTTATTTTATTGCCAATGTTTAACTATGAAAAATTAATATTTCCTCAATTGTTTAATTCTATCTTGATTTTTGTAAAGAATGCTTTGTAGTTGATATTGTCAAAAGCTTTTCAAGCATATGATTCTGTGTGTATCTTAATAGATAGACTTTCAAATATTTTATATATTTTGTGATTATTTATATAGATTTTCTTTCTGTATCTTCCTACTAGGTTTTGTTATTAATACATATACATTCTGCTGATTTGTGCAGATTTATTTCATATCCTGCAACTTTGCTGAAGTTAATGTTTCAATACATTTCTAGTTGACTTTTAGTATTTTCTGGATAGATTATCATATCTCTAAAAAACAATAGTTTTGGTTTTTCTTCACTTATGCTTATTCCCTCAATTAATTTTTTTGTGTGTTATTCCTACAGCTAACATTTCAAAATATAGTGGTGACAATGAACATCTTTGCTTTTATACTGATGTTATTAGAAAGATTGCCAGCCTTTCTCCATTACATACAGTGTTGGCTATTGCTTTTCAATAGATAAAATTTACCATACTGAGGAAAAGTCCATTTACTCCTATGCTTTTTAGCACTTTAAGCAGAAATAAGTGTTTGATATTTTAAAAAAAAAAAACATTCCAGCATCTACTTTTATATTTGCATGGGTTTTATTTTTTTTGTTATTAATATGATCTGTTATTTTTTATAGTTTTCCATATATTGAATTAGCCCTGAATTCTTAGCATAAATCCAATCAAGTGGTATTACATAATCTTTATTTCTAAAATTTCACAGCCTCTTTGCTAATATTCGACTAATATTTTGTAGTATCATATTCATTGAGGATGTTGACCTTTAGTTTCTTTCTTTGCTTTATGTCCCTATAGTTTATGTGTCGAACCTATTTTGTATCATAAGAAGAATATATTAGGATTCTGTCTTTCTATATTTTTGCAAATGGTTTATGTTATTTTGGAAATAATTGTATTTTGAATGTTTCATAAAATTCACTTATAAATATATTTGACCCACAGTAGGAGTAGGGAGGGATGCTTTCAAATTTGCTAATGTCAAATTTTTTAGGCACTTAACTGGGCATTTTTTATTTGTTGCTTTTTTTTAGTTGCAGGCCTAATTTCTCTCTCTCTCTCTCTCTCTCTCTCTCTCTCTCTCTCTCTCTCTCTCTCTCTCTCTCTCTGTTGTCAGTAGAATGAATAGTTTAGAAATAGAAAATTTCACCTATGGACTGCTTTAACTGTATTCTAAAAGTTTTGGTTTATTGTATTTTCCTCTATGATTTTTTTTCTTTGACCAATTCTTTAGGATATAGTTATTTAGTTTACAATGACTATTTAATTCTGTCTTTGGATGCCCTTACTTGAATAAAATTTTAATTGCATTGTGGTCAGGAAAAGATGTATTTAATAATTATGCTTGAACTATGCAGACACACAGATATACGCATTGAAATGCATAGCATCTAATTACCTATTTTATTGATATATAAACATGAATAATATGTGGATATAAGCCATATATGTATACGCATATGCATTGAATTGTGTAGTATATATGTGTGCATGTGTATATAACCTCTGAAGCCTTTAAATAAAATGTAGTTTTTAAAAAATTTATCTTTTAATCGTGTCTATTTTAACTGTCACCTTAACAGAGATCATAATGTCTACCCCAGTTTTTCTGAGTTCACTTGAAGCCTAATAAGTTTTACTCTACTTTTAACTCTGTATGAGTATTAATATTTTAAATCTGTTTCCTATAAACAGCATATTTTTGTATTCTGATTTAGTCTTTTGTTTTGTATATGAGTTGTTCCCATTCACATTCATGGTTATGCTTGTTAATTATTCATTTTTCTTCACTGTATTCTTTTATATTTTTTTCCTTCGCATATTCCCTTCTCCCGAATTTACGAAGAAGAAGGTAGTGAAAGAGGAATGTGCTTAATGCTAGTAATCTGTAAATGAAGCAATCTATTTTTACTGTGCTATGCTCTTCTCTCTGTATCTAATCATGGGTATTGCTGTTTTACCCTTTTTTTCTTTCCTTGGAATAATATTGTCTTCTACGATGTTTTTTTTCTTGCATGATCTAGATTGTTGTCCCTTCCTAAGTGAACTCTTTCTGGCTGCTTGCCAGAATTTTTTCTTTGACTTGGAAGCTTTGGGTTTTGGTTATGATTTTCCTGGGAGTTTTCATTTTGGGATTTCTTTCAGGTAATTGGTGGACTCTTACTATATTCATTTTATTCACTGGTCCCAGTAGATATGTTCAGTTTTAGTTAATAATTTCTTAAAATATGGCATATTAGTTTTATTTTATTTTTGTCATGATTTTCAGGTAGTTAAATCATTGTTAGATTCTCTCTCCATGTTTTCTAGGTCAGTAGTTTTTGATAGTATATACCTTTCTTTTCTTTTTTCTTTTTACCCCTAAATATTTTTATTTTATTTTAATGTTTCTTGATTTCTCATAGTCATTGATTTATATTTGACCTATTCTAAAATTTTAGTGAGTCCTATTCTTGTTTTTAACTTAATTTTTAAAAATTTATTTATTTTTAGTTTTCAACATTCACTTCCACAAGATTTTGAGTTCCAAATTTTCACCCCATCTCGCGCCTCCCCCCACCCCAAGATGTCATAAATTCTGAATACCCCTTCCTCTAGCCTACCCTCCCTTCTGTCTCTCCCCCCTTTCTCTTATCCCTTTCCCCTTCTATTTTCCTGTAGGGCAGCATAGATTTCTGTACTCCATTTCCTATATTTCTTATTTCCCAGTTGCATGTAAAAACATTTTTTTTAAAACATGTGTTTTTAAAACTTTGGGTTCCAAATTTTCTCCCTTCCTCCCTCCCCACCCACCCTCATTGAAAAGGCAAGCAATTCAATACAGGTTATACATGTGCAGTGATGCAAATGCCCCATTTATTATATTCTTTCTTTTGACCCTGTCCCTCCTCAGAAGTGTTTCCTTCTAATTATCCCCTCTCCCAATCTGCCCTCCCCTCTATCATCTCTGTGCTCTCTTGTCCCCTTCCCCCCTGGTTTTCCTGTAGGGTAAGATAGATTTCCATACCCAAGTGAGTGTGTATGTTATTCCCTCCTTAAGCCAAATCTGATGAGAATAAGATTCACTTATTCCCTCTCACCTTCCCCCATTTCCCCTCCACTGTAAAGAGCCTTTACTTTTCTGGGTTTTTTTGTGAGCTAATTTATCCTGTTCTACCTCTTCCTTTTTCCTTCACCCAGTACAATCCTCTCTCACTATTTTATTTTATTCTCCAGATATCACCCCTTCATCTTCAACTCACCCTGTGCCCTCTGTCTATCTATCTATCTATACATACATATAATTTTTTCCCTCCAACTACCCTAATACTGACAAAGGTCTCATGGGTTATAAATATCATCTTTCCATGCAGGAAAATAAACAGTTCAATCTTAATAAGTCTCTTATGTTTTCTCCTTCCTGTTTACCTCTTCATGTTCCACTTGAGTCTTGTATTTGAAAGTCAAATTTTCTATTCAGCTCTGGTCTTTTCATCAGGTATGCTTTGAAGTTCTCTATTTCACTGAATTACCATTTTTTCCCCTGAAGGATTATATTCAGTTTTACTGGGTAAGTGATTCTTGGTTGTAATCCTATCTCCTTTGCCCTCTGGAACATTATATTCCATGCCCTGCAGTCTCTTAATGTAAAAGTGGCTAACTCTTGTGTTATCCTGATTATGTTTCCACAATAATTGAATTGTTTCTTTCTGGCTGCTTGCAATATTTTCTCCTTGACCTGGGAACTCTGGAATTTGGCTACAATATTCCTAGGAGTTTTCCTTTGAGGATCTCTTTCAGAAGGAGATGGGTGGATTCTTTCAATTTCTATTTTGCCCTCTGGTTCTAAAATATCAGGGCAGTTTTCCTTGATAATTTTTTGAAAGATGATGTCTAAGCTCTTTTTTTTTTATCATGGTTTTCAGATGTCCAATAATTTTTAAATTATCTCTCCTAGACCCATTTTCCAGGTCAATTGTTTTTCCAATGAGATATTTCACATTGTTTTCTAATTTTTCATTCTTTTGGATTTGTTTTATGGTATCTTGATTTCTCATGAAGTCACTAGATTCCAATTGCTCTCTTCTAATTTTTAAGGAAGTATTTTCTTCAGTAAGCTTTTGGGCTTCTTTTTCGATTTGGCCAATTTTGCTTTTTAGAGCACTCTTTTCATTGGATTTTTGGACCTCTTTTGCCATTTGGGTTAGGCTATTTTTTAAGGTGTTATTTTCTTCAGTATTTTTTTTGGGTCTCCTTTAGCAAGCTGTTGACTTGTTTTTCATGATTTTCTTGCATTGGTCTCATTTCACTTCCCAGTTTTTCCTCTACTTCTCTTACTTGCTTCTCAAAATCCCTTTTGAGCTCTTCCAAGGCCTGGGACTGATTCATATTTTTCTTGGAGGTTTTGGACATAGGAGCTTTGACTTTGTTGTCTTCTTCTGGTTGTATGTTTTGATCTTCTTTGTCACCAAAGTAAAACAATATAGTCTGGCTCTTTTTGTGAGATTTGCTCATGATCCCAGCCAATTACTTGAGTTTTAAACTCTTTGTTAAGGTAGAGGTCTGCATCCAATGTGGAGAATGTACTGTACCAAGCTTCAGGGGTTTGTACAGCTGTTTTCAGAGATACTTGTAGGGAATTGTAAATTTTCATTTCTTCACCTCTCCTGGCCTGTGCTGTGGTCTATGAGTGACCACAAGCACTCTTTCTTGTCTTAGAGCTGTAAGTATTTCTTCTTCACCACCACTGCACACTCCACCACACTGGCACTCCTCCTTGCCCCAGGACCGCCACCCAGAACTGTGACCCAGAACCAAGCCCCGGCAAAGCAAGAGAATCCTGGACCAACAAAGAGATCCCTGCAATCCCCCTCTGATCAGCCACCTGGTTCCCCCTCAGTCTGTGGGCCAGAAGCTCAGGAAGCAGCTGCCGCCCCGGAGCTATGCTTGGGAACTGAGCCTGAGACCTAGCTTCTCTCTCTCACCGCAGAAACAGACTTTTCCCATTGATGTTCTAAGTTGCCATTGGTGTTTGTGGGTTGAGAAGACTGGAAACCACCACAGCCGCCTGTGATTCAGTCCTCTGAGGCCTGCTCCAGGTTTGTTGCAGCCTGTGCGCCCACGCTGGACTCCGTTCTTCTCCCAGCCCCATGCAATATTCCTTTCTGATCAACCATCCAGGTTGTCTTGGGTTGGAAATTTGATTCACTTTGTCTTTTTGCGGGTTCTGCTGCTTTAGAATTTGTTTAGAGCCATTATTTACAGGTATTTGGAGGGGTTTGCTTTCATTCTGCCATCTTGACTCCGTCCCCCTAGTGAATCCTATTCTTTGGTAAGGTTTACCACCTTTTGTTCTAAGCTACTAATTGCCCATCCTATCCATTTCTCTCTAGATCTCATTTGTATTTGACATCTTATTTTGTTTCTCTAGCTTCATTTATTCCAGGTATTATTGCATTCCTTGTATCCAGAGATTCTTTTCTTTGATGCTCTACTAAGCCTTATGTAGTCATTATCTTTCCCTGGGTTTAATTCTTGAGGTTCTCTCAATTCGTAGTATTTCTTCATTGAGTTTGGCTTTTTCCTCTCTTTACTTATATCTCTAGTTTCAGTTTCTGATTTGGGGCTTTGTGTTTGTCTCAGACTTTGCTTTCCTTCATGCTTTTGGATGACCTGAGCAGGTCCTATTCAGTCCTGAATGAGAGTAAGTGGCTAAGACTAGGCCTTGTTCTATGCAGAAGTACCTTAATTTTGGCTCAGTACTTTGGTGGCCCAACTTAGATTTTAGCTTCTGTCTTCTCTTTGCATAGACCAAAACCCAAGGGTTTTCATCCCTTCATCCCTTGTTTCAGTCCAGAAAGAACCCAACTTGAAATTGTGCTGATGATTGTGCTATTATCCGGTCTCCTGCAGCACTCCAGGTGTTTAGCCTGGCGCTTTCTCCCTCTGTGGTTTGGGTGCTGGCTGCTTGGTAACTGGTCTGGCCTTGTCTCTTGTTTTGGGTGCAGGCTGCCTCATTTGTGGGTTGGGCCCTAGATGCCTGGGTGCTGGTCTGACCCTGTCTCCAATTGTGGCTAAAGTAGAGCTCCTTGGAAGGTGTTCTGGCCCAATCTTAACTCTGTCTCTTGCTTTGGCTTACTTAGGCTGGTTGAACTCTTCTGGATGCTGGTATATCTCTTTATCCCTGCTGTGGCTTGGGCAAACCAACCTGGGTACTGTGCTGCCTGAGTGCTGGTGTAGTTATCTCTCCTGTTTTTGCTAGTCTTTCTCCTGTTTTATGTCCTGGCTGCTTATGAACTGTGCTTTCTGCCTTCCCTGGCTAGTCTTTATTAACATTCTCCCTCTGCATGCTGCTGGCAGTCTGTGCAATCTTGGACTGGATGAGGAAGCTTCTAGATGTTTATTTTTAGTTTTCTTTATGATTGTTGCTTGTGGTGAATTTTCAGAGATTTATTGGCATGTTTATGGGGGAGCTAGGCTCCTCTATATTCTAACTGCTGAATTTTAACCAGAAATCCAGCACCATATAAAATATGTTAATATAGAGTACAAGAAGCATGTGAGAGAGATATTAAAATTCTGCTATAAGATTTCAGAAGATGGAAATAGCTGGGAGTGGAGCAAGGAAAATTTCATGGTTTTTCAACTGTGTCTTGAAGTTTAAGTAGAAATCTGAGAGATAAATATGGGATAGAAAAGATACTTATAGATGTAGAAAATTGACCAGGAAAAGACAAAGAGGTATAGAAGTGTGGGATATGTGCAAGGGACAACAAATGGTGGTGCAGTAGAAGGAGCACTAGATTGAGAGACAAAATTCAATGCCCAGCTTTGCCACTTATCATCTGAGTGACTTTGGGCAAGTCATTATCTTTTGGGGATTCAGGTATTCCTTTGAAAAATGAAAGAATTGGATTAAAAAAAAATCTGAGGTTTCTGAAGGACCATGATTAATGGAGTGTAGGACATATGAGGGGAAGTAGAGTAAAATAGATTTGGGGAGAAAGATTGGAGCCAGACTGCAGAGGGCCTTGAATGCCAAATCAACAAGTATAGATTAATAATGATAATAATAATATTAGGTGTGTGCGTATGTGTGTGTGTATTTCCAGTAGAGAAATATAACATAAGAGCTGTGCTTTAGGAATATTACTTTGGCAGCTATGCATAGGAGGAATTTGAAGGGGCAGGGTGGAGACCAGAAATAGGAAATAACTTCAGGACCTGTGACACACTCTTTGAATAGCCTCAGTTTTTTAAGATGGGTTTGATTTTTGCAGCTAGTCCAAAAGTCATTTAGCACCAAGTCTTATGAATGAGGCAGATCAATAAAACTAGGTAACATAGGATTTGGTAAAAAATGTATCATGACCAAAAAGGAAATGAGCTTAATATTCTTTTCTGATTCAGAGCCTACCCCTGAAAGCAGTTCCAATAGAGGAATCCCACCAGTAGTCATTTTGAAAGGAAAACCAGTTATGTCTATGTACAGATCATACTATAATTGTAAAAAAATTAGTTGTATTACTTAATTTCACACCACATACACACACATATGGAAACAAAGCAAAACATTATTTGAAATTATATGTGAATGCTATTTTGAAGGTTGCAGTAACTTTTTTTCCCCTGATGCTATATATATAACCACAATAACATTCATGGTAAAATTTATATTTCTTTGTACAAAATAAGTAGGGCAGCCAGGTGGCATAGTGGATAAAGTGACAGATCTGGAGTCAGGAAGATTCATCTTCCTCAGTTCAAATCTGGGTCTCAGGCTTAGTAGCTATGGGTAAGTCACTCAGTCCTATTTGCTTGTTTCCTCATCTGTAAAATGGGCTGGAGAAGTAAATGACAAACCACTCCAGTATCTTTGCCAAGAAAACCCCAAATGGGGTCATGAAGAGTTGGAACATGACAGAAAATGACTGAACAACAAATACAAAATAATATTTATCAAATGTCTTGTTAAAAAGATCTGAAATTTTGATTTTTTTAAGTGACTTTAAATTAGGAAACAATATTCAGGACTACTAAAAGGGCTAAGAAGAAATGTGACAATGTTAAAGACAAATGCTGTTTCTCTTTTTCTTTTTAATACAACAATATTAACAATAATGGCATGCTTTACATAATGTTTAAGGTTTACAGTTAATGGTTTACATTGAAATAATAGCTCACTTCACATAATATTTAAGGTTTACAGTTTAAGGCATATTTTCTCATGTGATCCTTTTTTAAGATGAAAAGTAAACTTAAATATACCTTTGACTTGGAATTTAATACATTTTTACATTCCATTTAGATAGATCTTTCCTTCTTTACATTATAGAGCAGACATTTTAAAAATATACATATTTGTGAGTTAACATGGAATGACAACTTAATTGTATATAATAAGTACAGTACAAGAAATGAAATCTAAGCTCAAATGCTTTTTCATATTCCTTACATATCTTAGGCCTTCCATTTAATTAAAGTAGTAAAAATTTGTTGTATTTTTTAGTTTTATATTCACTTTCTTGGAAAATGAAGTGTGATGTTTCTGAACTTTACCACCAGATTCCAAAAGACATATACAATTCTATTTAAACAGATAAGGAAAGGCCTATGCTATTCCCCCAACACAGAAAAATAAACTCATTCATTGAACACTTAGCTTTGCAAACCTAGCCTACAGACCAGGGAGGTGTATGGGGGAAAGGGAGGAAAAAATTTGGAATTAAAATTTTTAGAAATAAATGTTAAAAATTTTCTTTACATGTAATTGGGAAAAAATAAAATGTTATTAAAACAACAATAACAGCCTGACCTCATTGTAAGAGAGTATTTTGGAGTCCCTAAAATATTCCCCAGGGTGCTTTGTAATATTCCAACTCCTACTCAGCTGCTCCTATTGACTTCTCTACCCACAACAGACTTACAGGTAAACAAGTTAGCTCCCAAAGCAAAACAGGTTAACACTTTGAGATCTGAATTATTTTTATTGGAAATTTGTATCAATCAAATAAAGTGGGAAATTTTCAGATCTTTCTTTCATTTAGTGTTTAATCTTTAATCCAGGAACAAATCACAGTTAAAATCATGTCCATAAAACATTAAAATATCATACTATACTCAGATTGACTAGAGGAAACTAGTCAAATTCAGTTGAGTAGAGAGACAGATAAAGCCAGGAAGTGTAGAGGGCACCATTGCTACACTACAGAAGCAGGTGGCCCATTCTCTAGAGTACAGGAATAAAATATGAAAGAGCACCCTTTGAGGGAGGAAGCATTCTACCCCCCCCAAAAAAAATTGAATGCCTCAGAGCAAAGGTCCATTTGTATGCATTTCAGGCTACTGAAAAATTTTGTATGTAAAATAGTCTATTTGAGGTGTATGAATTTTTTCTCTTGACATCAACATTATAGTATGAGGTTCTATTTTTTCAGTAAACTTTCTCTGGAAAGATACCTAATGTTACATATCTTGTCAATTAGTTCCAGAGGTATTAGTACATAGTAGGTACTTAATAAATATGTATTGAACTGACATGAATTGAGTTGAAAACATATGTAAGAGTGCCACTGGCATTTCAGTGGAGCAATAAGAATGGACTCGTGTGTTTTCTCTCTCCTCTCTCTCTCTCTCTCTCTCTCTCTCTCTCTCTCTCTCTCTCTCTTTCTGTGTGTGTGTGTGTGTGTGTGTGTGAGTCCACCCTCCCTTTCCACCTTCTCTTTCTCCTCTATCTCCCCATACACATATGAGTACACATACACATACACACACACACACACACACACACACACACACACACACACACACACACTTCACCGGTTTACTGGCTTGTGTTCATTGCAGTCTCCAAGATTTTATCCTAAAAACCGATTTACTGTCTACTATCTCCCCATGGAATTAGTTTCCTTGGTCTACTGACTCCAGAGGCAAGGAGCAAATAGAAGGCCAAACACCATGAATGACCTTAGAGAGAAATAAAAAGCTTATAATTGTTGAATCTTTCTAGTGGCTTTACAAAAACTTTCTCTTTTCTGGGACTTTTTGTTTTTATCAAGAAAAAAATACTTATTGCACTTCATTCTTATAGTAATAACAATTTAATTTAATGTGTGTAAAAAATAGCCATGGTTATACCTTTCTGGAAAGAACGAAAGAGGAAAAAAAATAGACAAGTAATACCATGACCTCAGTAATAGGTTTTTAAAGAATATGGCCATTTTTAATATAAGCAAGTATGAGGAAGGATAGTTAAGCCAATTGTTATTCATGCCCTTCTGAATCTATTTCATTCTCTTTCTTTTCTTTAATTCAAGTTTTTACCTGCTTCAGAAAAAAAGCAGTCTTGGCAGTAGGTGGCACTGCTGTTTGTCTTGTCTTGGTGTGGGGAAAAGAACTTACTTCATTAACTCAAATGATTCAACTCTCTACCCATCAGCCACTACCTAAAAAAGCATATTATTTGAAGCAAAAATTTTAGATCTTATTGAATTTTAATAAACATTAATTTTATTATTAATCTTGGATTGTTAGTATAAATAATTCAGTTTACTAAATTGACTTCTTCATTCAGCAACCTTGCTTTAGACCTTCCAGTTATCTTAGCAATGTGAGAAATTGCAGCTTGTCATGCAGTCAGTTATTAGAATCTATTCTAAAAATTATTTGATAAGTTTATTTTATAATTCGTAATTTTCTTTAAAATGATTAAGTGTGGAGAGGTTTGTTTTAACTGTTTCAAATAGGTCATATTAAATGGGTCACCTTCTGCTATTGAATGTGAAACCATATAAGATATATGAAATGTTAACAGAATGAAGCAAGGCAGAATTTTGATATATTTTATCCAGTGAAATTCCAGACATCAATTAGGAAAAGTTAAACTAAATAACATTAGAACTAAAACATGAAAAAATGTAACTTATTTGGGAAAATGACTTTCTAAGATTAAAAAAAAATGAAGAAACCAATGATTTCTAAGTTATTAGATGATGTGTTTTGAAAACAGCCTATTTTTATACGTCTTCTCATTAAGTTCTCTATCCCTCAGTAGACATAACAATAATCTGCTAGGCTCCAGCCGAGTGCCCTCAATTCATTTGTAAAGCACAAATTCATTTTTTCCTTATTTTCTTTTGGCTGAGTGTGTACATTTCTAACTTTGGCAAATTAAATAGAAAAGGGCAATAAAGGAATAAGAATGCCTGCTGAAATACCATTAACCAGGGAATTTTGTTTTTTATCACTTTCTCCATAGCCAAAGATAGAGTGAAAAGACCTTTGTTTTAGAGTTAGAAGACTTTAGCTTCCAATCCCAGCTATGACACTAGCTTTGTAGTTTCTTGGAGTCACGGTTTTCTCATCTGCAAAACTTACACAAGGTGGTTGTGAAGGAGGAAAGTGTTTTGTAGATCTTAAAACATGTGAATGTGAACAAACTTGCTTTCATTTTAAATCTTATCCTTAACTACTCTTTCCATCTCCTGGCTCACACTGAGACCTGGCTCCCTCTTGATAACACAGGCTCCCTAACTTCCCTTTCCAACACTGGCTGCACTTTCAGTCTTCCCTCTAGACTCATTTGTTACTTGCTCCCCATTGCCACTCTGGTTCTCTCCCTACCTACATCACAGAACCACCGTTACAATCACATGAAGTAATCAACACTTACTAACCCATCAAAATCCGAGTGGCTACTTTCTATAGACCTCCAAGACACTCCCTCTTCCTTCCCTAATGAGTATCTTTCCTCCCCAATCCTTGTCCTCATATGAGAGGACTTCAACATACATATTGCTACTCCCTCAACACCCTAATTCCCCAGTTAATCAGCTTACTCATTTCCCATGACTTACTCCTCTATGCCACCTCAGCCACACACAAAGATAGTCATACCTTTCATCTTATCATCATCCACAAATGTGCCACTTTAATATTCATGGATTCTTCAGATCCTTTATCTGATCACAATTGCTTGGCATTCCACTTCTCCCTCTGCCTCTTTTTATCCACATGGTGACCTTCAAACCCTTGAACCCTCAATTCTCTTCTAGAGCACCATCTCTGCACCAGCTATACTCTTCTTTCCCCATCTTGACCCCTTGAAAAGCCTTTGTTATGTTACCTATTGTGCCTTGCTAAGTCTTAGCTTTTGATCATTCCCACCATCTGCTGCCCTCTCCCTTACACCTGTGCTGTTGAATGTAGGAGAGAAAAATCATGTAACTGTCCTGACTGAGTCCACTAAAAATTTATGTTCTGTAATTTCAAGGAGCCCCTCACTGCTGCTAAGCTAGCCTTAATTAACTCACTATTCCACTCTTTGGCTCTTCCAAACCTTTTCATATCTCCTTATCACAATCACGTGAACCTCTTGATTCTTTGACCCCTCCCCCCACTCTCTCAGCTGAGAACCTTGGCCTCATATTTTTAATGAAAAAACAAGACCATTTGCCAAAAGATCCCTCTTCTCCCCTCCTCCTCAGCTCACATCACCCAGATGCCTTCTGCCACTATCTCCTTTTTCATTCCTATCTCACATAATAAGGAAACACTTCTCCTTGCCAAATCCAATCCTTCTTCATGCCAAGTGATCCCATGCCATCCTGTTTTCTTTAGCAGATTGCCCTCTCTAGCATTCTCATTCTCTCACTTATCTTCTATCTCTACCAATAGGACTGCTTCCCTTCCGCCAATAAACATGCCCATGTATCCCCCATTTAAAAAACAAAAATGAAACACTCATTTGATCTTTTGATCTTCATTATTGTCCTATATTTCTATCAAATTTTTTGGCTAACCCCCTTGAGAAGGTTTACAATAGGTGCCCACACTTCCTTTCCTCTCATTTTCTTCTTAACTCTCTACAATCTAGTATCTAGCTTCATCATTCAGCTGACATGGCTCTCTCCCAAATTACCAATGATTTCTTAGTTATTAAATGCAAAACTCTTTTCTCAATCCTCATTTTGATGCCTGCTGCCTTTGGCACTGTCAAACATCCTTTTCTTGAAACTTTTTTTTTCTCTAGGTTATTGGGACACTACTCTCTCTTGGTTTTCTATCTACCTATCCTACTATCCTTCTCAGTCTCCTTTGCTCAACCTTTATCGAGGACAAGGTCCCTCTTTTCTTCTCCCTCTATACTGTTTCACTTGGTGATCTCATCTGCTCCCATAGATTCAATTATTATCTTTATGATTATGATTCTCAAATCTAGTTATCTAGCTCTAATCTCTGCTGATCTCCAGTCTTGCATCTCCAACTGCCTCTTGGACATCTTAAACTGGATGTCTTGTATACATCTTAAACTCAACATGTACAAAACTGAAATCAATATCATTCCCCTAAAATCCTCTCCTTTTAAACTTTCCTATTATTGTCAAGGGTACCACCATCCTCCCAGTCCTGCTGGCTCACAGTCTAGGTGTTATTCTCAACCACTCACTGTCTCTCACTTCTCTCATATCCAATCTGTTGTTAAGACCTGTCCATATCACATTTATAACATCTCTGCAATACTCCCCTTTCCTCTGATACTACTACCACCTTAGTATACATCCATCTCCTGAAGCCTGGAATATTGCTAATTGGTTGCCAGGCACAAATCTCTCCCCACTGCAGTCCATCTTCTACTCAGCTGTCAAAGCGAGTTTCCCAAAGTTCAGGTTTGACCATGTCACCCTCCCCACCCCACTCTCCCTCAGTAAACTCCAGTGGCTCCCTGTTACCTCCAGGATCAAATAAAAAATCCTGTTTGGTATTCAAAGCCCTTCATAACTTAACCCTCTCCTTCTATGCTCTTCCAGTCTTACCACTTAGGCTGTCCCATGTACTCTCTGATTCAATGACACTGGCCTCTTTGCTATTTCTGAAACAAGACATTCCATCTCTCAGCTCCAGGTATTTTCAATGGTTGTCCTCCCTCCTGGAATATTCTCCCTCCTCATTTCTGCCTTCTGGCTTCCCTGGTTTCCTTCGAGTCCTAGCTAAAATCCTACCTTCTATAGGAAGCCATTACCAATCTTAATTCTAGTGCCTTCCCTCTGATGATTATTTCCTATATATCCTACGTATAATTTGTTTGTACAATAGTTTGCATTTTGTCTTCCCGATTAGATTGTAAGCTCCTTGAGGGCAAGAGGAATGTAGCCCTGTCATTTTAGCAGTGTCTGGCAAATAATAGGCACTAAATAATTTTTTTATTTTTTACTGACTATCAACCAGGAATATTCACAGTAGCATGGATGTAGAACTGAGAGAGACTTTAGAGGCCATCTAGTTCTAATCTTTTACTTTTAAGGTTGAGAAAACCGTGGAGCAGGGAGATTGACTTACCCAAGGTCACAGTGACAGAGGAGGTGTTTGAACCCTGGTTCTCTGACTCACAACCAGTCCACTTTGTAATGTGCCCTATGGGACATTTAATATTCTAGTTATATTATTATGTGACATGTTAATAGTTTATATTAATATCCTAATTCTCATTATATTTAATATTATACATTATATTATTATATTATCATTTCACATTTGCATCATTATTTTGTTTGTTTGGTTTTTGGCAAAGGGAGGTGGGTGAGCAGGATCTGTGATTTCAATGGTATAGAAAACTTGGAGCAGGGAAAACAAACCACTTTAACAAAGAAGACTGAGTAAGTACTCTGCCATGTCTAGTCTTGGAGAGTTGCCTGGGGGTTAAGTCATTTGCCCTAGTCCCCTGGCTAGTGCCAGGCCCAAGCAGGACTTGAACCCACAGGCTCTTCTCAATGGCACAGCCAGCTCTCTATCTACCTCACCCCATCTGCTTCTCCTCATAGTGCTTCAAAGTTTATTTTCCTGATGACAATAAACTCTTCGAAGTAGCTGGGATAAGAACAATAATGTAATAATAATCTTTTACAGATCAGTAAATGGAGCCTCACAGAGACTTATGATTAGTATGGGTCAAAGATTGGTTAAGTGTCTCCCCTGGCTCCAGTTCTAGTGCTTTTGTTCACCACGCAGTCCCACCACTCATCTGGAAAGGCTATAGCTTCCATTAGTGAGCAGGAGGATCAAGTAAGAATAAAACCAGTGATGAATTGATTGCAAGAGTAGACTCAATTGTATAAAAGGCTTTCCAGTTCTAGTAAACTTGTGATTCAATGTAAATCAAACAATGCTTTCTATCTAACTTCTGAACAGATAGTACTTAATTTTCCCTATATGTGTAAAAAAGGTCAATTCTTATACTTCTAACATTCACTTAAAATGTTGGAACTCTCAATATACATTTGTTGCAAATGAGATTGGACATTCTCGCCCACATGCCTAAATCTACTCCTTCTTTTAGCTTCTCCATTTTGTTGATGATACCACTATCCTACTGTGTCACTCATGTTCAAAATCTTGGAAGTATTACTGTATTATTGATTCTTTTCTCTTCCCTACTTCCTATATCAAATCAGTACCATGTCTTGTAAATTATACCTCTGTATCTCTCATATATGTTTCTAGCTACCACCTTAGTTCTGAAACTCATTTGCCTATCACTTGGACTATTTTAATACTCTTATTTGTTTTTTTTTTCTGCCTCAATTCTCTCTTTCTTTATAATTTGGCCTTCAGGTAGCTTCCAACATTATCTTACTGAAGTATGAATCTGACAGGTCACTTTCCTGATTAATAAATGAATATATAAGTAAATCAATAAATGAATAAATAGATACATGAATGAATGAATAAAAAATTTAAAACAAAGCAAAACATTTCAGGTTCTCCATGTAGCCTATAGGATGAAATATAATATTTAGTGGCATTTAAAGTCCTGTGAGATCTGAGTCCAACCAACCTTTCCAGACTTATTTCATATTATTTCTCTTATGTACTCTGTGTTCCAGTAAGATTAACAAACAGCTGTTTCCTGTTATTGATCCTCTGACTCTTGTCCTCATATAGTTACACAGTTTGTCCCCCATGCCTAGAATGTACTCTCTCTCTATGTATGTATGTGTGTGTATGTGTGTATATATGTATGTGTGTATGTATATGTATATATGTGTGTATATATATATGTGTGTGTGTGTGTGTATGTGTGTGTGTGTGTGTGTGTGTGTGTGTGTGTGTGTGTGTGTTTGTGTGGCCCAGATAAAAGTTAATCTTCGGGTCAGCATCAATTTAAAGCCACAATTCATGAGCCCACCATCCAATATTTCTCCTTACCAGGCCAAACTAAAGGTCATATCAAAGAAAGGAAAATAGTAATGAAAAATCCCACCCCTCACTCACACACAATCTTTCATTGATTCTTATGCACTGTTACAACATAAATCAGACAAGTAACTCACGCACCTTGGATTGAGTTCCAACTGGAACACTTCTTGGCCTCCAAATGCCTTCCCTGCATAGTTATTATTATTCTCTACTGGGGTGCTTTTTGCAGAGAATCAAAGATTTAGAGCTAAAAGAAACCTAAGAGGTCATCAAATCTAATCTCCTCATTTTATGGATGAGGAAGTAAGGCCTAGAGAGATTAAGTAACTTGCCCAAGGTGACACTTCTTCCCAGTATTTCTGCTAGGCAACTTCTCCACTGAGATACTGCTATTGTCTTCTGATACTTCTAATGACTACAGGTTACTTTTTCCCTCTAGAGAATATTTAGAGATCTTTATGAGCTAAGGCCACATCCTAAGGGCTTTTCCAGCTTTCTTCTGAGTCAGGTCAAGTCTGTTTTTTGAACTAAATTACCTCCTCCTCAGTAAGAATCCTCACACCTAGGACCACTTAATATTTGGGTTTAGGATTGGTAAATTCTTTTATTCCTGTCACAACTTCCCATACTTAGCCTCCCTAGAATGTCAGGGTGGAACAGTTGAACTTTATTTTGTATTCTTGAACCTACACCCAAATCACTGACCACCCCTCCTCCATCACTTTAAATTAATATGCTATTCTCTTCTTAGAGCTCAGCCGTCCTAGAATTACTACCATGAAGTCTTTTCTAATCTATATCCTTCTTCCTTCATCTGAAAATGATCCCTCTCCCTCCTCTAATTTTATTATTGTGCTATGTCTGAATCTCTCCATTACCCCTATCAAATCCAACTTTTTATTTTTGCATGTATGTCATATTCTTCTTGGTAGAATATAAGGATCTGTATTCCAGTATAGGGACTTTATTATTATTATTTTTATATCCATAGATGTTAGCACAGTTCTTTGCACATAGCAGGAACATAATAACTATTTGTTGAACTCAACTTTGTCTAAACTGACATAATATTTGGAGAACTAAACTGCATATTGACTTTATGTGTGTGTGTATATATATATATATACATATATATATATATATACGTAAAACTAGAACACATGATAAAGTTACAACTAACATATGTATATAACATGTTTATAAATATATGTACAGTTTGTTAAATTAAGTGACTAGGAAATGTATCTCTATAATTATATCTATGTTTATATCTGTAATTGTTTTCAGTGCTAAAGAAGTTTTATGAATTTCATCATGGATGCTTTTAACTGAGAATGGAGGGGTGGGAGAAAATCACACACATGCTCAGTCACATACACATATATATATATATATATATATATATATATATATATATATATATCAATTAAATCACACTCACTCAGATACACATACATACATATAGCCAGTTACCACAGGAAATATACTTGTTATTTCCATACAAGAAGACTATCAGAAGAAAGTAATTCATAGGATACATGACCCATGAAGACAATTACAATTTTAGATTTCACATATAAATACAGAGTATAGACAGTAAACAAAGTAAACTAGGGATTCTAGCAAGGTTGTAGAATTGTATTGCTGAGCCTGGATGGGTTAGTATTCATGATTGAAATTTGGCTCTGGGAGGTAGATGTAATTCAAAGAAGGAACACAATGTATAGAATGGTGAATGATTACAATTATAGAAGTGGGTATAAGTATGTAGAAGTAATACCCAGGAAATTTAGGATATGAAGCAGATAATCATGTTCTAGAGTATTTGGATGATAAGTGGAGTGAGAAACAGAAGTTATATTATTTACTCTAAGCTACCTGGAGGGAAGAAAAAATTAGACAGGAATTCTGGAAATTTATCCCAAACCTGGCATAGAGGCCTCATGTAGTAGTCATGAGGAGCTTAAACTATTAGGATATCTGTTCTAGCTCTCTCTTAGCTAAAAGAAGCATTTTTCAAAAGTTGGTAAAAGTGTAGGGGTGGTGAAATTTTTGTTTGTCGTTGTGGGCTGACTGCCTTAGGGGGAATTTGTGGAAATAATGCTTTCAGGAACCTTATAGGCAAGTGAACATCCCATATGAGAATCTATGATAGAGAAAAGGAAAGCCAGGAATAATCTGATTTTCACCCTAGATTTTGAGAGAGCAGATTTCAAAGCAAACACATAGAAAGAGTAAATAATATTCAATAGATTAAACTGTTACAGATGACATCAGCCCAAGAAAGACAGAAAACTCTTAAGAATGAAATTCTAAAGCTGTAAGCAAAGGTTACTCCATTGAAAAGGAAAAGGGTAGCTATTTAAAATAGCTGATGTGGCTCTACAGTGAGCTCATAAATCAAAATAAATATGGAAAGACATGCATAGAAGAAGGAAACAAGGGCAGATGAATACAAAAAGTTAGCATAGCCATGTAAAAATAGTGTCAGGAGGAATAAAGCTGATGATAAAGACAATGAAACTATTTTTTTTAAATTCAAGAGGCAGATCAAAGAAGGGATAGGTAGAATGTCTTAATTTTTATATTGTTTCCATTTTCTTTTCCAAGGTGCATTATCTTTGGACTAAGAGGGAAGGAATACAAACAGCTATTAGGGAATTAAAATCTAAGAAAAGTGAAGAGATAACACAGCACCAAATTGTTGTCAATGAGTTCCAGATACCATATTGGGGAAAAAACAACAACCACCAAAAAAAAAAAACCAGCAAAAACTACATTCTAGGATGCTGAAATAACTGAAAGATGTGAATGCTGATCTGCTTTCAATGATCTTAATAAGATGATGGAGTATAGTGGAAGTAAGGCAAGACTGGAGAAGGAAAATATTCCAATTTTGGGGTGGGGGAAAGGGTATAAATAATTGGATACAACTGAAACAACGAAAACAACAAAAAAACTATGAAATGGTAAGACTGATTACAATTTAAGAATATATTATTAATGACATGAAATTTGAGCATTTAGAAAGGGAGGCAGTGAACAGTAATAGTCATCATGGTTTCATCCAAAACAAGTAAGCTCATTTCCTTTTTTGACAAGGTAATTAGACTGGAGAATGCTATAGGCATAGTGTATCTAGATTTTAGCAAAATATCTGACAGAGCAATTGTCCTTGTGGACAACCTGAAGAGATGTGGTCTAGGCCAGGGCTCCTTAAACTTCTTCTACTGGCAACCCCACTTCACATTTTGGCAGTGCTCCTTGGCATTGCATGGCCTAAGGTCATATGCAATGCAAAGTGCACATGCTTTGTATTTAGAACCAAGGCAATAGTCAAGTTGCTGATGCAACACAGACAAAAGCTGCCAGAAACACCTTGGATTCATTGTTTGATTTTTAATTAATTTTTGGTTGTTGTGATTTCAGAAACCTTTTACTTTTGCCAAATTTTTGTGACCCCATAGAGGGTCCTGACCCACAGTTTAAGAAGCATTGACCTATGGGGCAGCTAGGTGGTGCAGTGGATAGAGCACCAGCTCTGGAGTCAGGAGGACCTGAGTTCAAATCTGGCCTCAGACACATAAAAACTCACTAGCTATGTGACTCTGGGCAAGTCACTTAACCCCAATTGCCTCACCAAACACACACACACACACACACACACACACACACACACACACACACACCTATAAAGAAGCACTGGTCTAGGTGATATTATTGTTTGATAAATTTTCAATTAGCTGAATGAACAGACCTCAAATGCCAAGGTTAGCTTAGAGAGAGGTCTCTAGATTGTCCTTTGAGTCTGTTCTTTACTCTGTGGCTGATGTTCAGCATTTTAATTAATTACTTGGATCAAAGCACAAATTTAGTTTCAGTTCTACAAACATTTATTAAGAAGCTATTATTTGCAAGCAATAGTTTGCCATGATAATGCTAGATGATGTTACCTGTGGGGGGTCTGGGATCATAAAGGGAAGCGAGCCAATTATCTGTCTTGTCAACTGTGGACTTCAGGCACCACTGATAGTCTTGCATGGTCTCTTATCTATGGCTTTGCCGACCATTTTTTTTAAGGTGTGTCTAGCATCTGTCTACCATCCCAGCAGTATCATCAGGCATATTGTAAGGATAATTTGTCAAGAGGGAAATAAACAAGAAGGTCCTCTCAAAGCATAAGAATTATAGCATGTCCTTTGTCCAAGCTTCAATGCTAGTGGGAAATTTTAGAGACAAGCATCATGTAGTAGGAGCAATATCTGCCCCATAAGCTGGACTAGGGTTTTGTTTTTGTTTTTGTTACCATGTTAGGCTTATGATCTAATAGGGTGGACTTAAAGGCCCTAGTTAGTAATGATTCTGCCCTTGGAAATGGACTTTTGATTTATATGAATGGCTTGTGATTATGTTTCAGTTAGGGAGAGAAAACTATAATAATGGGCTGGAGCCACTGGGATTAGAGTCCTATATTAGAAAAGGTAACTATCTCCTATGTAACTCCCATAGCTGTCTTGTGCCCCCATACTGTCTGCAAAGGACAGATTTAATGATAGATGCTTCTGAAAAATATAATTTGATCATCAGATGGAATCTTTAACAGAAAAAAGAATGCACTTTGAAATTAGAGCCAGTTACACCCAGTGCCCCCCCCCCAAAAAAAAGTAAGGAAAGGGATAATAACAACAATAATAATTGCCTGCATTTAAATATCACATTAAGAGTTTTCAAAGCACTTTACATATTTTAGTTAATTTGATTTTCACAACAACCCACTAAGGTAAGTGATATTATTCTTCACATTTTCTAGATGAGGAAATAGAGGTTCATGCAGAATAAATGATTTACCTATGATCACACAGCTACTAAGTGTCCAACACAGGATTTGAACTCTGATCTTCCTGATTTCAAATCTGGTGCTTTATTTATGCATTATATTTTTGCACCCCCCCCACCCAAAACAAAAGAGGTGAGCACCACTAACCCCTCACAATATCTTGGCTTTTATGTTTCTACAACATTTTAATGAGAGTGATCTATATCAACAATGCTCTAGTAGATTTCAATCCAAACCACAAGTCAAGAATTGTGTGCTTATGGAGGTAATTTTGATGAGAAAAGAAAAATGAGAAGGGAACAGACAGACATTCCTAGGTTATTTCCTAGAGTAGACAACATCATAATGATTATACAATTGGCTAAAAAAATGTAAAGGATACAAGATCTTGCTGTGCTTATTGTTTTTGATACATGTTAAAATGATATGAAATGATACATGTTAAAATGAAAACAGCTTTGAAAGCTGTTTTCATACAAAATGTTTCATGTGTACATCAAAATCATTTAAGCCTCTATGACAGAAATGACTATAGACGTAACTGCTCAGCGAGCCACTGAACATTGATACCAAATGAGGTAAAATCCAGAGCAATAGGAAAGAGGTTGGGCTAATCATCTACTTGGAAAAAAATAAAATGATAGGTAACATATTGTCTAAATTGAATAGACTCTGCATGTGGACAATGAACTGGACCTAGAATAGAACAGTAGAAAGAAAATCAGTTAGGACTGAATTTTGGAAACTGCACAATAATTTAAATGATCTCAAGCTGCTCACAAATATAAGAGTTCATCTTTTCTTTTTTTGACACCAGTGCTGTATTTGAATTCTACAGCTGAAAATCATGGGACGATACAGTTGAGGAAATATCACAATATGTAACACAAGGGACAGTGGTAAGATGCATGATAGACATAATTATAGACTTGTTATGCCTGATAGGCATAATTACAGACAAGTTATGACTTGTACGTAAGTAGTATTGTTAAAAGATATGATTAAGGATATATATGACTGGAAAAATTGTTGGACCAGTCTTAAAGAAACTGAGTCATAATAGATGAATGTTTGATGTATGCTGTGATATCAAAAACACAAACAAGGACTCCAGGATATTTAATATTTCCCTCTATGGAGGACTGATAGAAAGACATAAAAAATGATGACAGAGTATGAAAGGGCATTAGTCAATTGTTTTCACAATTCCTGGCACATTGATATGTGGCGGAGGGGGTAATGGTCTGGCTGAGCTCTGATTTCTTTGGTTTCTTTGGTGTAGGGAATCCACCTTGAGGAAATTTATTCTATCAAGGCAAATAAGCAATTGTGCTGTCATTTAAAGATTTATAAAGTAGCATGGGAATGCTGCAATCAGATGAAAAACAGTTTGGTATGGCAAAACCTCCAAAGGATGCAGTATGCTAAGGCTTAACTGACCCACCTGTTCCATTTTAAAAATTATTATTTTAAACTTTTTTTCCCTAGTATCAAGAGTCTGCTTTTTGTAGGTCCTTAGAATTAGTTTTACATAAAATTCCTTTCTACCCTAAGAAAGGAAGTTAAGGAATTGGTGTTGATTGTTAAGCTTAGCATTTAATCTGTGAATTAAAAGGGTGAGGGAAGTTCATAGGCTTTTTAAAAAATTTAATATATGGTAGAGAAATTAACTGATTAATAGTACTTGAAATGAATACCAATGATTCTCCCCCCCCCCATTTTTATTATCTGGTAATTTTTGATACTTTTGAAACAAAATGTTCTTCATGGAGCAACATCCCTATTTAGCTCCTTACTATATAATTAATCCTTCAGAAAAGAACATTGTTTTCACAGTGGCATGAGTTTTATTTATTCACTTCACTCCAGTTTTGTGATTTATTTTACAATTCGCTTTGCTTGAGAGAACTGCCTCCCCATATGTTTCTAACTTCGTTTTTCTTACAGATGGCTTTTTTTCTTTTAATTTCTATGAAACTAACATATACTATGTATTTTCATGTTCACCTCATTGTTTTCAGTGACACATCATAAACCACAATTTATGTCATGCTCTGAACAGAATCATTAGGTTGGCTTTCTGGATCTGCTTCTCACATCATCCACGTGCATCCACGTGGGAATGCTATGGAATGTCTGAAATTGACAAAAGTTTAGTTTCCTAGTTATGTATACACCTTAATATTGCTTTCCAAACTCTTTCTAAGTGTTTCCAAATGGTCATGAACACAAACACACAGACACACACACACACACACACACACACACACAAACACACACAGAGTATAATACTTTTTATTTTAAAAAAAGTTATATTTTTGAACATGGCATATAACTTCTTGAGTCATAATTGCTTATGAGGATTCATGTCCTTTGTAATGTTTGTTTGAAAATGAAATATGTATCCACAAGTATTTTTTAGAAAAGTAGTCTGAGCAAAAGATGGAGTGGTATGTTTTGATTTTATAAAAATATGGAGCTACCTATATCCCAGGCATTAATATCAAGTGATTCTTGACGGCAAAGATTAACAGCTCAAAAATTTGCCAATTGCCTTGATGATGTTATTAGATCCTGTGTTTAAAACAAATATTTAAGTTCCTACTGGGTGTATATGAGATAGCTGCTAAGGATTCAAAGACAAGAAGAAAACTTATGATCTACAGAGAATATAATTTATCTGTTCATGTTGTGGCTCTTTAGCACTGGTATACTGTGGAGCTCACCAGGTACTCAACAAGGTCACCTTAACGTTTGAGTGGGTCATTAACTTCCTAGTATGGGTACAATGTAAACAATTTTCCATTCATCCATATTATTTAGCTAGCAGAGGATAAAAACAATATTTTCGTTGTCTATCACTATTGTATAGGATGAGAAGAGTATTGTGAGCTCAATGATTCCTAGCATTCTTGAAATATGTGGTAGCATGTCATTTTTGTTAGATTTCATGACAACTCCATTCAACCTTCCTCAGCCCAGATTTCTTTATGTATAGAATAAGGAGGCTTGATTCTAGGACTTCTAAAGTCCCTACTATCTCTCAACCTATGATCCTGAATTTTTTTTTCATTAAAATGTTGCATTATGTATTTAATAATAGCAGGCATTTATGTGGCACTTTAAGATTTGCAAAGCACTTTACAACTGTTATTTGATTTGATCCTTATAATAACTATGGGAGGTAGGTGCTATTATTATCCTCATTTTACAAATGTGGAAACTGAAGCAGCCAGATGTTGCAACACACAGCTAATAAACATCTGGGGCTGGATTTGAAGTCAAGTCTTCTTGACTTTAGGTCCAGGGCTCTATCTGCTCCATCAGCTTAGCTAATTAGAAATGTGTAAAACTAAAGTAAATTTAAAATTTTACCTTGAGAATTTGGCAACATCGCTGAAGATATCTATAAACGTTACAAAAGTAGGAATGAGAACTTGTGAAGGGAAAGAGTTATTTCATCATGAAGTGATGTTCCACAAAAGGGAATGTGAATCCATCATCTGTCTTATATGACTCATTTTATGAAATGAATGAAAATAAACTCCCTCCTCCTCCCCTTTTGGTCTATTAGGTATGATAGTATATAGCCTTTTTTAGTGAGCCTCCTTCTATATTGTCTAGAGGCAAGTGTGTCAAAATGGATAAAGAGCCAGTCTCAGAGCTGGAAAGAAATGGGTCCAAATTCTGACTCTGACATGTATGGCTCTATTAGCTTGTGAGAAATGATTATTAATAACCAGTATCTTGAGGAGATTCAGAGCTCTCCCCCAGTCTGGAAAGTTCAGTTTTTTGAAGGACATTACTGATAATGAGATTGCATTAACTGTCCTTAATGTGGTCAGATCCCACCCAACGTTACAAGGAATTTAACCTAAGGAGGGGACGCCCATTGTGTTTTATTCAAGCTTGGGTGGAAATAGATCTTTTTGTCTAGCTAACCTAAGGCTGGGAGGTGGTCTGAGATAGTATCTCTGTCCAAAAGTCACTCTCAGCCCCTCATTGAACACCTAAAGATATATAAATTGTGAACCTGCTGCCATGATTGTCTTTGGTATAAGAGGGAGGCCAAAGACCATCCTTTTATTAATAATCTGCTTATTAATAAAATAGTTAAATTACGTAGAAACTATGTCTCTCAAACCTTTTTAATCATCACAAACTTCAATAAGTCATCTAAACTCTCAAGTCTCTGGACAGTTATAGTCTTAGAGAGACTATAAATTGCAGAAAAGATTCTGATGTGTATTAGTAAGGAAAATTTCCTAATCCCATAGTTCCCTAAATCAAAGAAGTCACAGATCCAGTGTCTCCCCTCTTATTTTTTTAAAAAATTACCTTTTCTGAAACATTTTTCTGGCGTGTGTTTGGCAAGATGGCACAATGCCATCTATATGTTTCTGTGCTCCTAGATAAGCTGAATGAAGTCATCTTCTTTTACAAAATATGGTCATCATGATTTAGTGGAAACAACACTGATTTAGGTCAGGAGTCCTGGGTTCTAATCCTGACTGTGCCATAACTAGAGGGCAAGGTAATTAAGATCTCTGGGCCTCATCTGTAAAATGAGAATATGAATGAATTAAATATCTGGGGTGAAACCTTAGATATTTTCTAACTCTAAAATTCTAAGATTACCACATACTAGGGATACTTGGTAAAGTCTAAAAACAAAAACAACAGCATAAATTTAAACAGTAATGTAGTTAAAATTCTTTGTTGAGTTTATCCACTCACAATGAAAGAGTAGAACCAAATTCCTACTTAAAAAACAAAAAGACCAATGTCCAATGCTTTAGAATTCTTCCTTTGACCTTATTTGCCATATTCTTCTTTTCTTGTCTTCTATATCATTTTAGATTTCTATCCAGATCACATATTCTTTGGGAATTCTCACTGCAGAGATAATGGAGAGGGCTTCAACATTTATTACAACTAGTCCTAGTCTTAGTTCTACTACTACTTCTGCTCCTATTGCTGCTGCTGCTGCTGCTTTTGCCACTACTACTATTACTACTACAGCTACTTATACTATTAGCTAGAATATTTGTAAAACTTTTTTTACATATTTTATCTATTTTATTTCTCACAACAACCTTGGGAGGTAGGTCCCAAGATTATCTCCATTTCACACATGAGGAAACTGAGGCTCAGAGAGGTTGTGATATGTCCAAGGTCATAACTGGTAGGCAGGGTTCAAACTCAGGTCCTCCTTCCTCCAGGTTCAAAACTCTATCCGCTGTTCTTCCTAGCTTTCAAATGTTCATATTAGATATGACATATATGTGTTTGTTAGTTCAGAAAAATAACAGAATTTCTGAAAGATATCAAGAATAAATCTATGTCTTTTACTGAAAAAGCTAATATGCCCATTTTATTTGGAAAGTGGAAAGTATGAGTAATAGAGGAAGACTATTTTCATCGTTGTCTGCATTGTTCCTTTAGATGCATCTCTTTGCTGTACATCATGCAAGTTTTCTCATGTTTCACTATAATTCTGATATTTGATCCTTATGGAGCAATTATAGTCATTGCTTTCATATAACATAATTTTGGGGCCATTTTCTAACCACTGGAACCATATTTTGTTTACAGCTTTTGGTAACTTAATATTGCTATGAGTATTTGTAGGCATATAGATTTTCTTTTTTCTAATTAGCCTCCTTAGAGTATACAATGAAGTAGCAACTGTTATTGCATGATTCCAAATTGCTTTTCAAAAATATTAGAACAATTTGCAGCTCCATCCTTCAGCAGTGAATTAGTATTCCAGCCTTCCCATAGCTGTTTTAACATTGCTTTTTCTACTTTTTTCCAGTCCTTGCCCCAATTTAATAGACAAGAGGTGAAAACTTAAGAGTTGTATCATTTTGCATTTATCTAACTATTAGAGACTGTAATAGATTTTCAGGAGTGGTCTATAATTTGCATTTCTCCTTTTGAAAACTGTTCATATTATTTGATCATGTGTCTTTCAGTGAATGACCTTTAATGTAACACATTTGTGTCTGCTCTGTAGATTTTGGATGTCAGAGCTTTATTAGAGATGTTTCACACTAGGACTTTTACCTCAATCACCATTTTTTCTTCCGATTCTAGGTGCAATTAGTTTTTCTGGAAAACTTTTCAATTTAATTCAATCAAAACTACCTATTTTGTCTTTTTTTAATATTTTTGTTTTCTTTTATACTGCAAAAGTTATGTGGAATTTTTGGACTTGGGGGACATGGTGAGGCCATGTGAATCACCATACCCTTCCCTGTTGCTTAGACATACTTTCATAAGGAAGTATAAACTGCTGCATCTACCCTAGCTAAATGCTACAGTATCCATCTTGGGCATCCTTCTATCTTAGGGCTTAGTAAATCTCAGTCTGTTAATAGTCGAATGAATGACATACAAGTCTCTCATTTCATTCTAGCACTAAACCCAAACTAAAAGTGACTTGGCCTCTGTCACACTTAATCATTATATATTTCATGCAACTAAAAAAAAAATAGAAGAACAAGACATCAAAAAACCTGAACTAAACACAAAAAAAAATCCTAAAAATTAAAAATTAAAAAATTAATAAAATTGAAAGCAAAAATACTGTTAAGTTAATAAATGAAATTAAGAACTGTTTAATTTTTTTAAAAATACCTAATGAAATAGATAAACATTTTACTAATCAGATTTTTAAAAGGAAGAGGAAAACCATATTGCCAATATTAAAAGTGAAAAAGAATTCATAACAAAGTCACAAGAAATTGTTTGAAAACATTTTGCTCAATTATAAGACAACAAAATGGATAAATTAGATGAAAAGGATGAATACTTACAACAACATAAAACACCAAAATCAATAACAAGAATTACTGTTATTTTGTGTCTGACTCTTTGTAACCCCATTTGGGGTTTTCCTGGGCAAAATACTGGAGTGATTTGCCATTTCCTTCACCAGCTCAATTTTACAGATGAGTAAGCTGGGGCAAATAGGATTAAGTGACTTGCCCAGGGTAACACAGATAGTGTCTGAAGTCAGAACTGACCTCAGGTCCTCCTTGATTCCAAGGCAGGCACTCTTTCCACTGTGCCATCTAGTAGCCGAAGCATGTGCACAGTATCAGCAATAAACCAGGTAAGCTAGAGTTCTTAATAATGTTGTTTGTTGTTTTTTCAGTTCTATTCAACTATTCGTGACCCCCTGGACTTGTCCAGTTTGCCATTTCCTTCTAAAGTGTGTCTTCATCTTACAGACTAGGAACTGAGACAAACGACAAATAGTTAAGTGATTTGCCCAGGGTCACACAGCTAATAAGTGTCTGAGGCCAGGTTTGAACTCAGATTTTCCCACCCCCAGAACAGTTTTCATTCCACTATGCTACTTAGCTGCCCTACTCTAACAGGGGAGAAAAAGCACGAAAAAAAGTTCAAGAAATGGGGGGAAAGTGTACACCAGGAGGCATCTTGTTCTGTGGAGTTTCAGTCAGGCAGGGAAGCAGATAAAGAGTGGATCCTAGGAATACTCGTTTTCTTCTGTTCATAGTTAAAATTTGCAGCAAATGGTGATAATCAAGATCAATGCTTTCCCCTTTTTCTATTTCCCAATATTTGTCATTGACAGTTTATTTGAATAAATCAGATTAAAGCTTTTGCCACAGTATCAAATTCTCATGTAACCTTCCTTCTGATTTGATATTAATATCTTTGATCTAACTTATCAGTAGTCAGAACTGAAACTTAACTTTTAATCAATAACTACATATTTCTTATGTTAAGATATGGTTAATTTCATTTTATTTGTGCTGTTATTTCATAATCCTAATGTCTATCACCTTCTGACTTCTTTCTTGAAAGAAAATACTCTTTTAAGTGTGAGGATTTTGATTTGTCTAAAAGCTTTTAGCCTCTTTTGTTTCTCAAACCAGTGCCATATTTTAATTATATTATAGGCTCATAGATTTTGATCTGGAAGGGACTTAAATGCCATGTATTTGAAACCCCTCATTTATCAAATGAGGAGATTGAAGTTAAGCACTTCATCCATAGTCACAAAACTATTGAATGTCCAAGGCAGGACTTGAACTTAACTCTTCCTGATGCCAAGACTAGCACTCTACCAATTACACCAAGATGCCTCTAGATACTTTGTGCCATATTCTCTTGTGTTCACAATATTGACTTAATTTGGAATATAAAGGTTGTCATAAATTTTTTTCTACTTCATTGTCTTCCACGGATATTGGTGGAGAAGCTGCAGCTGCCTGGTGGTCATTTTACTTATGTTCATCAAGGGAAGATGACTAATATTCACATGAAATAATGTTTCATGTGGCCTTTGGGCAGACAATGAATCAAACTCTGGCAGCTCCTTTGATTGCTTCTCCCAAAAGAACCTGTGAGTTATCCTTCCATTTAATTGCAGCTTCCTTTTGTTTCCAGCTTTCATTTATTGAAGGAATAATACTATTAATGAGGTCTATTTCTTCTAATAGTTGGTTAATTCATTTATATTAGATAATTTGGATAATCTCACATTTAGGGTTCCTACAGTTAATGTTTCTAGATTATCTAAAAAACTGACTCTTAATGTAGCCCATTTTCTAATAACATTTATCATAATTTTGTGAATATTTGTTGATTTGAATTTAAGATATTTTTTGTTTTGATATTTACATCAATAAATCTTTAGTTGTAGGATATACACTATTATTTTCAGTAACAATTTGGCCTAGTAAAGAAACAGCAAAAACATTTGGACTTAATTTTTTTTCCTGAAAGTAAAAGAATTAATACCAGAAAAATATATTAATTGACATCAAGGATATCTTTAGTGCAAAATTTTCAAGATTTTTTGGCATGTTTACTGGAAACATCAAAGGCCAGGACACCTTGTAGAGAAGATTGACTTTAGAACTGAGCATGCAAAGAAAAACATTTTAACTCAATTACTGTCAAACTTGAATATTTGCATGCTCAGCTTTTAGTGTAATCAGCTTGATTTACTGTCATATCTTGTAATCAATAGTTAGATATTCTGGGAAGTGTTCATTTGTAGCAAGTAGTCAAGAAGCAATATGACAAAGATGATTGAACATCTAACTACTTACCGCATGCAGAGCAATCTACAAAGGATTGGGAAGGGAGCTGCAAAAGCAAAGGTTTGGCTTCCAGTGTGGTGTTTTTTTGGCAGATAAACTACTTTTACACTTTGCGAATGATAATGAACAAATTTTTTTTTATTATTTCCACTTCATGTGATTGAAAGCTAAATGAGAACTCTAAAATATCAGAATCTTATTCTTTAAAATACAGATTTTTAAGTTTGAAAATGTCACCCAGGCTCACGTATACACTTAATATTTTGATGCAACAAACTGAATATTTTTAACTTTGTAGTTATGTTTTTGCATGGTATGAAATATATGTATGTACACATACAAATATACTCAATATAAGAATATGCATAGTATATATTTACACATACTATGTTAATTCAGTAATACTTTGTTATGATTATTTTCTGTTTAAGAAACTTTTCAAAGAGGAAAGTACATCCACAGTGAGGTAAATGGGGGTGGGGAACAAAAAACAATAACAACATCGAGTGCCCATCAAAGTCTTTATAAGTAAGAAACATTTGAAACAATTGGATATACAATGAGCACAGTATAGAAAAACTATATATATTGCAAAATATAATATATCCATGAACAATTTACAAAATGAATAACCATAGAAAAGATGCCCAAGCTCCTTAATAATCAGAATAATACAAATGAAGACAGCTTTATGGTATCACCTTATATCTATGATAACAGTATATATATATATATATATATATATATATATATATATATATATATATATATATATATAATACACACATATGTTGCATATATATGGACATATATGATAAAATTAAATGTTGGTGCTGAAAAGAGACAGAAACACTAATTCATTATTGGTGAGACTGCAGATTGGTAAAAAGGTTTTAGAGGTCAATATGGTAATATGTACTCATTTATTCATTCAAAAGCATTTATTAACTATTATATGCCAGGGATTATCCTACATGCTTGGGTTACAAAGACAAATTCATTAGTATAAATCTATCTATTTATCTACCTACTTTAAAATTTTTTTTTTGGTTAGATTTTAAGTTCCAAATTGTCTCCTCCCTCCTCTCTCCCACCCCACACTAGAGAAGGCCACTATTTCTCACACACACGTATGTATATGTACATATGTAAAACATGCTATACATGCTTCTATTTATCAGTTCTTTCTCTGGAGTTGGATAGCATCTTCTTTCATAGGTTCTTTGTAGTTGATTTGAATATTTATAATATTCAGAATAGTTTAGTCATTCACAGTTATTCTTTGAACAATATTGCTGTTACCGTATACAATGTTCTCTTGGTTCTATTCATTTTACTCTTCATTATTTCATGCAAATCTTTCCCTATTTTTCTAAAATCAACCTGCTCATTTCTTTTTTTAAGTATTAATTTATTTATTTTAGTTTTCAATATTCACTTCAATAAATTTTTGAGTTCCAAATTTTTTCCCCCCTTCACCCTCCCTACCACTCCAAGATAGCGTGCAATCAATCTGATATAGGCTCTACATATACATTCATATTAAACACATTTTCACATGAGTCATGTTGTAAAGAAGAATTAGACCCAATGGAAGGAACCATGAGCAAGAAGAAAGAAACAAACAAAAAAAGAGAGACCAAATAATATGCCTTGATCTGCATTCAGACTCCAGCGTTCTTTTTCTGGATGTGGATAGTATTTTCCATCTTCAGTCTTTTGGAGTTGTCTTAAATTGTTTAGATTGCATTGCTGAGAAAAGCTAAGTCTATCAAAGTTCGTTATTGCACAATGTTGCCATTGCTGTGTACAATTTTCTGGTTCTGCTTATTTCACTCAGCATCAGTTTAAGTAAGTCCAGGTTTTTCTGAAGTTTACCTGCTCGTCATTTCTTATAGCACAGTAGTGTTCCATTACATTCATATACTATAACTTGTTCAGCCATTCCCAGTTGATGGGCATCCCCTCAATGTCCAATTCTTTGCTACCACAAAAACAGCTGCTATCAATATTTTAGAATCTACAGGTTCTTTTCCCTTTTCTCTGATCACCTTGGCAAACAGACCTACTATTGGTATTTCTGGGTCAAAATGCATACATAGTTTTATAATTCTTTGGGCATGATTTCAGACTGCTCTACAAAAATTATTGGATCAGTTCATAGTTCCACCAATAGTGTATTAGTGTCCTAATTTTTCCATATCCCCTTCAACACTGTGATTTTCTGCCAATCTGATAGGTATTAAAAGCTGTCTCAAAGTTGTTTTAATTTGCATTTTTCTAATCAATAATGATTTAGAGCATTTTTATGTGACTATGTATAGCTTTGATTTCTTCATCCAAAAACTGTGTATTCATATCTTTTGGTCATTTATCAATTGGCAAATGACTCATATTCTAATAAATTTGACAGTTTTCTATATACTTGAGATATGGGACCTTTTTCTGAGAAACCATCAATAAATTCCTCCCTCCCTCCAATATTCTGTTTTTCTTCTAATATTGGCTACAGTGCTTTTATCTGTATGAAAACTTACTAATGTATTATAATCAAAATTATGCATTTTATATCTTACAATGCTCTCCATCTCTCGTATATTCATAAATTCTTATATTCATGCATCTGGTGGGTAATATATTCCATACTCTTATAATTTACTTATCATATCTCTCTTTATATCTAGGTCATTTATTTATTTTGTTCTTGTCTTGGTAAATGGTTTCAGATACTGGTCTATACCCAATTTCTGCCAGACTGCTTTCCAGTTTTCCCAATAATTTTTACCAAATAGTGAATTATTATCCCCAAAGCTTAAATCTTTACATTTGTCAAATACAAGGTTACTATACTCATTTACTACTGTGTATTGTATATCTACTCTTTTCCACTTTCCTATTTCTAAGCAAATGCCATGTAGTTTTCAATAATTACTGCCTTATAAAACAGTTTACTGGTGCTGTTATACCTCCTTCCTTTACATTTTAAAAAATCGGTTCCTTTGATATTCTTTACCTTTTATCTTCCAAGTGAATTTTGTTATTATATTTTCTAGCTCAATAAATCATTTTTGATGATTTAATTGGGATACCTTTAAGGAAGTATATTAGTTAGAATTGTCATTTTTATTATATTGCCTCTGTCTACCCATGAATAATTAATATTTTCCAGTTATTTTATATATATTTTTTCATATATATATATATTTATATATACATATATTTATATTTATATATTTATATATATAAAAATAGTTTTAGATTATGTTCATGTAGTTCCTAAGTTTGTCTTGGCAGGCATACTACCAGATATTTTATGCTGTCTACAATTATGAATCTTTATTTTTAAAAATACCATAAAAAGGGGGGAAAGACTTATTTTATAAAAAAAAAATAAAATTCACAGCCATTCTACTTGTAATAGCAAAGTTGGAAACAAACCATATGTCCCACATGTGAAGAATGGCTGAATGAATTATAGTATAATAATGTAATGGAATATTATGGTATTATAAATGTGGCAAATGTGCAACACATAAGAAAATATGGCAAGACTAATATGAGGTGATAGAGAATGAAATCAGAAAACAAGCACTGTGTACACACCAACTATAGCTATTAAAAAAGAGACAAATAAGGAGAAAAGACAAAAATGTGGTAGAATTTTTAACAAGCCTGGAAGGAGACATAGAGCAAAGACATGTAATTTGCTTATTTGTTGTACCTTAAGTGGAACTTTGGTTCTGCCTTGTTAAAGACTAGAAAGTTTGGATAATATTCTTCACATTTTTGTATTTGATTGTTTTTATTTATGGTTATTAAGTTTATAATATGAAAGATATTCACAGAGTAGTTAAGAGACCTACATTAGTTCTGACACTGTTAAATCTAACTCAAGAAAATTTTCCCCTCTTTTTCATTTAGTTTCCTCATCTGTAAGATGAAGTGATCCTACAATGAAATGGCATCAAGTACAAACCCCTCATTTTACAGTTAAGGAAACTAATGCTGACAGAGTTTAAGTGTTCTGCCCAGGGTAATGCAAGTTAGTTAACTATCAGAAGTAGAACTTGAATTCTGTTTCCTGAATCCAGTCCCAACACTCTATCCATGGCACTGCACTGCCCAGCTGCCAAAAGTGTGTCTTATGTATTTTAATGTCTCCTCCTTCTTCTAAATTTCTGTAAGTATATGATTTCACAATTTATAATCAGCATTTCATTTAGATATTTATTCTGTAACAAGGTAATGGCAAATAACTTTAATTTTTGAGGCAAGAAATTTGAAAACCAATTCAAAAAGAAAAAAAAATTTATCTGGTTAAATGCCATATTAGAAACAACAGTGATACACTAAAAAAAAATTAATTGATTTAAATGAACTTGTATTAGGTCTAATGGGGCAAGAATTCTAGTGTTAATGAGCATCAATAAAATAAAAATGATTACAATTAAGTTTCTAGGTGAAGGAAATGTTTCAGCTTGAAGGAAGAAATAAAAGCTTTATAATTATCTCATTTGATTCTCATGACAACCTTGGGATGTAAGTACTATTATAATCCCCATCTTACAAATCAGAAAACTGAGGCAAACAAAGGTTAAGTGACTTGCACAGACTCACACAGCTACTGAGTTTCTGAAACTGGATATAAGCATAGGTTTTTCCTGACACCAATGCTTAATTCACTCTGTCACATGCTATCATGGCAACTCCTTAGTTTAAAATGAAAGTTTATTAAGCCATTCCTAAACCCTACATATTTTTTGAAGCAGAATATGTAAGTATAGATAGAAATTTAATATAGAACAAATAGAAGCAGAAGAGAAAATGCTCCCAGATTTCAAAAGACCTCAAGTTTTCCATGCTGTTTTCTTTTTCTTGAGCAAAAGTAGAAAAACCTCAGGAAGCTACTTTGTCTGCTAAAGACATCATCAACCTTTCATTAATCTGAAGTTCATAATGTTGGCCTCATCATCAACTCTTTTCTCTATCTTTTTGACCCTTCCCCCTCATATCCATTCTTTTACCAAGTCTTTTCTTTTTTCCACCTACATAGCAGCAACTAACCTAATCAGCTGCCTCATCAGCTTTTGCCTAGATCTTTGCCTTCTAATTCATTCTCCTGCCAATTTCTCCCCTCTCTAATCCTACATATAATTGCCAAAATAATCTTCCTAAAGCACAGGTCTGACCATAAAACTCCTTTCCTAAGGATCTTCAGTGTCTCCCTGTGGTTTGGGGGCTATAGAAACTCCTCAGCTTAGTATTTAAAATCTTTCACAATCTAGCTCCACCTTATATATCCAATTTCTCTCCTCCCCTCCCCTCCTCTCCCCTCTCCTCTCCTCTCCTCTCCTCTCCTCTCCTCTCCTCTCCTCTCCTCTCTCCTCTCCTCTCCTCTCCTCTCCTCTCCTCTCCTCTCCTCTCTCTCCTCTCCTCTCCTCTCCTCTCCTCTCCTCTCCTCTCCTCTCCTCTCCTCTCCTCTCCTCTCTCTCCTCTCCTCTCCTCTCTTCTCTTCTTTCATTTGCTTTGCTTTGCTTTTTTTAAATCACTCCCATTCAGACATTCTACATTTCTAGCTCATATACTTTCTATACTCCCACCATTCCATCACCCACCTCAATACTTTTGAACAGTCTTTCCTGAACAGCTAGAATATAGTCCTTCTCCTTTACCTCTTAGAATCTATAGCTTTAAGGCTCAATTCAGGTGCCACTTCCAATGGGAAGCCTTTCCTAATTTCCCTTTTAGAAAGTACCCTCTCCCTCCTAAGATCATATATCTCTATATCTCTATATATTTACTGACCTGTGTACATGTTGCATTCCTTGAAGCAGAGAGATTTTTAATTCGTCTTTCTATCTCCAGTGCCTGGCTCATAATAAGGTCTTAATAATTGCTCATGAAATTAAGTTAAGCTAAATTGAATTGAAGAAACAATTTCCAAGAATTGATGTGCCCCTTCCCCTGCTCCCCCCAACAAAACAAAACAAAATACCAACACAAAACATGTTGCTTAGTTTTCTTGGGATGAACCTTTTATACTCATCTAGGTTGATCTTTAGTTGTACACAAAGTTCATCATTTGGATGTAAATGAAATCCTGGAAGGACTGACTAGAACTTTTGCTCCTTTGCTATAACATTCAAGAACTCAGATCACCTGTACCTTGTCATGAGACACCAGATAGGATTTGAGTAGAGGAGAGAAGGAAAGAAAGAGGCATTATCATATTTGGCCAATTTTATGTACTGCTTGTAATGAACCCCTATTTCTTGAGTATTTCTTCTTTCTCTCTTCCAGTATAATCAATTCAATTCAATTCAACAGGCACTTATTCAACATGCACTTCCCACTATGTGCTACACAATGTACTCAGAAGTAGGAATGCAAAGACAAAAATAAGGAGTTTATATTCAGATTATCTGCCTAAGACAACACATACTTCTATCAAATAATAATATTTATGGAGCATCCATGTAAAAATATTAATTTTGTTTGCTGTGAGAGATAGAACAAGCATAAACTTAACCTCTAGTTTATTCAGGTAAATGTGTACTATTTACAAAGCAAATATAGCCATTGGGATGGTATAAAAATAAATGATTAGATATGGTTCCTGAATCTTATAATCTGCCAGGGGGAGATGTGATACTCATTGGCAATATTGTATAATGCTTGTAATACGTGATAGAACATGATACTTGCATGAGGAAGATGTAAAGGTTTATGTGAAGTCCAAGGAAGGAAAGATAACTTCTAACTAAGAGCTAAGAGAAGGGTTTATGAGACAGGTGACATTTAATGAAGAATGGAGGGAATTTCAAAAGGTGGTCATAGGGATTGGGTGGGAAAGGTATTTGAGGCATACAAAATAGCATAGAAAAAGACACGGAAATGAGGAAGGTGCTGTAGTAACTCAGTTTAACTGGAGCCATTAAAAAAAACTTAAAGTCGAAATTAAAAAAAAAAATAAGAAGCCAAGGACCAAATCTCCCCATGCATTTCAACCCTCTCACATCATTATTTCCCAAAGAACAAGCAAATACGTGCTCCATTGGAATCAATGATACAGGTTGGAATTCTGTGGCTTTTGTGAAGGGCTTCAGTTAGTGTAAGATCAGATAATGGGGGTAGAGGAGAAGTAAGTGTGCTTGCCTGGAAAGATACTAGAAAATATTATAAAGTATGTTATAAATATATACCATTTTTTGATCATTTTCAAGTCCTAGAAATGATCCTCTCAAGGTCCTTTCCAATGCAATGATTCTCTGCATGACTGTTATTTTGGCATGGTTAGAAGCTAAGCCCATGGTGTCTGAATAAAGCTGAATGTTGCAATGTTGGCTGCCAGTAAGTCACTGGCAAGCACCCATTTTTCATTTGTTTTCAGATCTGATGCTCAGCTAATTCCCAACCTTGCCTTCAGGCCAGAAAACTTGAACTGTGCAAACCACAACTGGAATCCATTGCTGGAACAATGTTGAACTGACATTTACTGAAGATAAATTGTGTTCCATTCAATAATCACATTTAATTATCTGGAATATGTGTGTATGGCTTTTTTTTTTGCAATTCTAACTGTAAAAATGTATATTTGAACTTCCCTTTGAAAATAAAAAAAAATTCCTCTAGTTCTAAAATCTAAAATTCAAGTATATTTCCAAGGAGCTGATCACTTGGAATAATATATAAAATCATGAAAGGAAATTATGGATATGTTTTAAAAAAAATAATATGTGGAGAGAACTGGATAGAATGGATAGAGCACTACAATTCAAGTCAGGATGACTTGAGCTCAAATCCTGCCTCAGACACTTACTAGGGCAGGTCAGTTAATCTCTCTCTGTCACTTTTTTCATCTGTAACATGGAGAATCGGGTAATAACACCCTAATTTACAAGTTTTGTGGTGAGATTCAAATACATAACATATGGAAACATTGCATAAGCAGGAGCTATTATATTAGCTATTACTATTTACACAGACCCTATGGGAGGCAGTGTGATATAGCGGAAAGAGTGCTGGATTTAGAATCTGAATTCCAGCTTAGCCATTTCACACATGTATGGCCTTGAGTAAGTTCCTTGAATTCTTTGTGACTCAGTTTTCACATCTATAAAATGAAGGGGCTAGATTAGATAAATGGTGTCAAACTCATAAAGAAAGAGGAACCACTCATCTGTTCATGAGTATACTTGGGGGCCGCATTTTGGCTTAGTTTTAAAATGTGGTAATGTCTTTGTTTTATTGTATTTTTTGTTTATCTTGCTAAATATTTCCCAATTACATTTTGAATTGGTTCAGGCCCAGTTCAGAGTGTGGTGGGCCACATACTTCTGTAGGCCATGTGTTTAACACATCTGAATGAGATGATCTATAAGATATATCCCAACTCTAAAACCATGTTCCTATGATTCTATGGGGCAGCTGGGCGGTGCAGTGGATGAAGTGCCAGGCTTGGAGTCCAGAAGATTCATCTTCCCGAGTTCAAATCCGGCCCTAGACATTTACTAGCTGTGTGACCCAGGGCAAGTCACTTAACCCTTTTTGCCTCAGTTTCTTTGTCTATAAAATGAGCTGGAGAAGGAAATGGCAAACTACTCTAGTATCTTTGTCAAGAAAACCCAAAATGGGAAAGTTTGATATGACTGAAATAAATGACCAAAATAAAATTATTCTATGATTCAGATGATACTTGGGAGAGGAAACAGTCTTCCTAATTTGAAGAATTTTTCTTTGGTCTTCTGCACTAAAGATGTCAAACTCAGAACCCCATGTGGCCAGCAAAATTCCTAAATGTGGATGGAACCAGATTAAAATGTAGTTGGGAAATATTTAATAAATAAAAGTAAAATACAACATAATGTTCATTCTTGTTTTGTTTTTTTTTTTAAAGTCAATATACTGCCCAAAGGGATCCTTGTGTATGGTTTCATGTTTCCCATTTCTATTTGAGTTTGACACCATGGTCCTACAGCATGGGAACATCACAAAGCATGGGCTCTTATTGGATAGATGTACTTCCACTGGACAAATATTCAAAAGCCTGGAGAGTCTTGTGAAGTGGCCTGTCAAAAGATATGACATGTCCACCAGGTCTCAACAATGATGGGGCTAGCTTTGGTGACAGAGTGGTAAGAGGTCAGCACCCTCCAGGCTGCAGCTTTTGCCCTAAGAATACTCAGTGATTATCTCTGTAATGTTCTCTAGCTTAGCAAAGCATTTGTAAAATATAAGTGTTTAATGAATGTTTGTGGACTTGTTGATTTGACTGGCTTCTAGATGCTGTGCAGAAAAGCCAGTGTTCTCAAGATTGCTGCTTCACTGAGTTTCCCTAGTAGCTTTCCTTGAGAATGGATATATACCTGTCCTGCTGTGCTGGGATCATAGAATCATATATTTTGAGACAGAAGATGACTTACAAGTCCCCTTATAAAATGTCACCTTATTTTATAGGTAAGAAAACTCAGGCTCAGAGAGGGAAAAAAATCATTTAACTTGCATCATACAGGTAGCAAATGGAAAAAATGGGATTCAAACCCAGGGCCTCTGATTAATTCAGCATGCACGTAAAGGTACCCTGAGGAAGTAAGTAGGAATCAGCTAGAGTTTCCAGGAAACACACTGAATATGACAGCCATTTGGAATGCATAAAGAGAACATTTAATAGCTGATTCGATTCACTGTTAAAAAAAAAAAAGACATTCTGTCTTTCACTAAATGGTTTTGCCTTAAATTCATGTGTCATCTGGGTTGATGTGTTACAAAAAGAAAAGTTGTGGAGGCTTAGGGCTGTGGGTTTGAGTAGGCTACTATCCCAGTAGTGCCATGAACATGGGGAGAGTTAAGTAGAGCTCATGTGGGGAGAGAAAGAGGGGATGGAGGGTGCCTATGGCAAAAAAAACCAAAATTATAATTTTACTCTCAGAAATAAAAAGAAAAAAAGTTGTTTAGTTTGGTAATAGCTTGGATAAAGTTATATAAATAACCATAGCTACTCACTGAAAATGATGGGATATACTTTCAACAAACAACTGACAACATTCTAATTTGTGAAGCATCCATTACTGTGTGTATATATCTATCTGTGTATGTGTATATATCTATGAGTATGTCTATATCTATGTATCTTTTGCTTTGCTAATTGAAGCACTGATGGAATAGTCATAAACATGTGACAATGAGAAGAATTTTATGTCTAATTTTTGTTTCAGAGAAATCTTTATAGTCATCAGAATTATGTGATGAATGAATATGGAAACCAATTTATTAGGAAGGAGGCCGCTAAATGGTGCAGTGGATAGAGTGCCAGGCCTGGAGTCAGGAAGACCTGAGTTCAAACCCAGCCTCAGACACTTACTAGTTGTGTGCCCCTTAGCAAATCACTTAACCCTGTTTGCCTTAGTTTCCTCATCTGTAAAATGAGCTGGAGAAATGACAAACTGCTCTAGTATCTTTGCCAAGAGAACCCTGAATGGGGTCACAAAGAGTCAGATACAACTAAAACAACTCAACAGTAACAATAACAACAATTTATTAGGAAAAATGTGTTGAAGTGTTCCATGTGAAAAAAATTCATGACACCACACTCAGTGGATTTTGGAATGTAACTTTCCTAACTTCTTTGCTGTAGACTTTTTCCAACTGTGAAAAGTAGAAATCTGTTTTGTTCTCAGAAGAAATAACCACAATTCATTTTATAAATTCTTGCATGATAATTCACAAATGCTTTCTATGAGGTTATGTAAGCATTGTTGTTTAATGTTCTACTCAATAATTCAATAAAAATAGGACACAGAGGCCTCAAAAGAAGAGTGATACAACTATTGGAGAAATGAGCTGGGATTTATGAAACCTGGGTTCTAAAATTCCTATCTAAGATGATTAGATCCATATATTTTGCATATTTAGTCACTGAGACTATTTTCCCCCAATTTCATACTATAAGTCAAAAGAACATGGGGAAAAATTAAAAGGTAATAAATGCAAATAAATTTCCTAGAAGAGGCTAGAAATTCAAATTGTTGAAATGTATATTCAATCAGAGAACAGTCATTTAAATAGTTGAATTATTTGCTACTGATATTAGGAGAAAAAGAATGTTCTGTCATGTTTGCATAGGAATTTACTTTTAAGAACAAAATAAATATAAACTCAGAGTGTTGTAACATATAAAAAGGAAATTAATGATCAAGGAAAGACTATTTCACAGCCTGATCACTTGGTAGATGAAATGAAACTTTAATGCTAACAAATCAATAATGCCAAAAATGAAAATTCATCATAATAACTTCTTTTCATGCTGGGTATTAACAGAGTTTTGTATTTATAAAGAGATACCCTTGCACGGATTGGAGTGAAGCCTCTCTTATGGGGACAATATCCTCCATAGTAACTATTAAAGGTGCATCCTAATGAGAAGTCAACAATTCAAAAATAAAAATTGTACAAAATACTGTTTTTATGCTGCTTGATACCCTGGTGTGGAGGATACTCACCATAACATACATAAAAATGATTGGTGATTTAGACAAATTTAGACTTCATAATTTAGACAAAAAGTAGCTAAAAGTCTACAAAGGATGGGATAGTGTGTTAGACTAAATTAAAATGGTCAGATTGCAAGTAGATAACCTCTACTTTTGTATCAAAGGATTTGAACTTATAAATGAATCTTAGAGATCATCTAATCTAACCTTTTTCATGTTAAAGATAGGGAAACTATTCAGAAAATCATAGAATTCCCTGACCTCAGCAACCATCTTAACCAACCCATACCCAAAAAGTTCCTATCTTCAAGACACGTAACTGATAGTGTCTGAGTCTTTGTTCAATGACCTCTCCAATGGGGAAAGCTTCCAGTTCTGAAAGTAGCCCCTTCCACTTTTGGAAGATTTTCCTTAACCCAAACTTAAATGTGTCTTTATGTAATTTCTGCCAACTGCTCCAGCTACCTTCTGTAGCCAAAAAGAATAAACCTACTCTCCTTTCTACTTCATCCTGGCATTTACCTTGCAATTATATTATAGAGCAATAAGTTTTACAAAGCACGTTACAAATATTAGTTCATTTTATCCTCATCCTTGAACATAGGTACTATTATCATCCTGATTTTATAGATGAGGAAAGTGAGCCAGAGTTTAAATAACTTGCTTAGGGTCACACAAGTAGCAAGTATCTGAGGCTGAATTTGAATTCAGTTCTTCCTGACTCCAGGTTCAGTTCCTAAATAGTCAAGGAAGCAAAGGGAGGGATTGATTTTCAAGGAACCAGATTTTAGTTTTATTTTTAATGTCTAATTATTTGGTTTTTATCTATTTCTTTTCTAATTTTTAATATTTTCTCGCTTTTGCAAACTAAAATCTGGTTCTTTGATACTACTAATAAAATTTATTAACCTTTGAGTAATTTGATTAAAAAGGTTGAAAATCAAATCAACAAAATAGCAAATAATGAAGTTGAACAAAACCTGTAGAAGAAACAAAAATAATCAGAACCTGTTATATGTAGTAAATGTAAACAAAATGAATACAAAAGAAATACAGGAATGTCATCAAAATATAAAATAAAAATGGGAGAATTTTATTAAAAGCTTAAAGAACAATTAGTGTCCATACTACACAAATTATTCTCAAAAACTGAGAAACAAGTAACCTACTAGAGTTTTTATGAGATATGCTCTTACTGCCTAAAATCAAGGAAGAATAAAACAAAGAAGCATAGACCAATATCATTAATGTTATCACTTTAAAAATTTTAAATAAAATTAATTGCTTTAAAGATCTACAGCAATTTATCCAAGAAATCATTAATTATGACTAACTTGAATTTATATCAGAAATGCAAATTATTAGGCAATATAGTTAGCATAATCTTATTAAAAACTAAAACATCAAAACCACATGAGTATCTAAATAGATATATAAAAAAGCCTTTGACAACCCCACTCATTTGACAAAATACCCCACCCTATAAATTATAGGCATAGAGAAATCTTGTAAAATTATAATTGAAATTATCTAAAATCAAGCATACGAGTCATATGCAATGGAAATAAACAAGAACTTTTTCCCCAATAAATGCAAGAATAACACAAAGTTTCCTACTCTCGCCACTAAAATTTGATACGATTCTGGAAATGCTAGCAACAGCAATAAGACAAGAGAAAGAAACTAAAGATGTAAAGATAGGCAAAGAGGAGATAAAACTTTCCTTATTTGCAGATATGATGGTTTACTTGGAAAATCCCAGGGAATCAGCAAAGATACTAAGTGGGTCAATAAATGGCTTCAGCAAAGTTTCAGTCTATAAAATAAGCCCTCCAAATCTACTTCATTTTTAAATAATAACAAAATACAAGAGGCAATAATATAAATGAAAATCTCAGTTCAAATAACTACAAAATACATAAAGCATCTGGGGATCTATCTACAATTACAAAGTATTCCTTTAAGAAATAAAGGACAACATAAATAACGGCAAAAATATTCCATGCTCATGACTTGGCTGTGCCCATACAATAAAAAGGACAATACTACTAATACCAATTTACATTTTTTCTTTAACATTTTTATTTAAAGTTTTGAGTTCCAAATTCTATCCCCTCCTCCCTCCCATTACCCCTTCTGAGGTGGTAATCAATCAGATATAGGTTATATATATGCAGTTATGTAAAACGTTCCCATATTAGTCATTTTGTACAAGAAAACTCAAATAAAAGAAAAAAATAAGAGAAAGAAAGTGAAAATAGCATGCTTCAGTCTGTATTCAATCAATATCAGTTCTTTCTCTGGAGGTGGATAGATGCTTCATCATTAGTCCTTTGGAATTGTCTTGGATCATTGTATTGCTGAGAATAGCTAAGTCATTCACAATTCTTCATTGAATAATATTGCTGTTACTATGTTCTGTTTACTTCACTATGCATCAGTTCATATAAGTCTTTCCAGGTGTTTCTGAAATCATCCTGCTTGTCATTTCTTGTAGCACAATAATATTCTATCACAATCATATACCACAGCTTGTTTAACCATTCCCTAGTTGATAGGCATCTCTTTGAAATCCAATTCTTAGCCACCACAAAAAGAGCTGTTATAAGTATTTTTGTATAAATAGATCCTTTTCCCTTTTTTTGGATATCTTTGAGATATAGTGGTATTGCATATCAAAGGATATGCACAGTTTTATAGTCCTTTGGGCATAGTTCCAAATTGCTCTCCAGAATGATTAGATCAGTTCCAACTCTACCAGCAATGGAATAGTGTCCCATTTTTCTCATATTCCCTCTAACATCCAACCTTTTTCTTAATTTTTTTAAATTTGCGTTTCTCTGATCAATAGTGATTTAGAGCATTTTTTTGTATGACTATAGATAGCTTTGATTTCTTTGTCTGAAAATTGCCTGTTCATATTCTTTGGCCATTTATTAATTGGGGAATGTTTTGTATTTTTATAAATTTGACTCAGTTCTCTATATATTTTAGAGATAAGGCCTTTATAAGAGATACTTGTTACAAAATTTTTTTCCCATTTTCTGCTATCCTTATATTTTTTATTGCATTGGTTTTGTTTGTGCAAGAACTTTTTAAATTTTATATAATCAAAATTATCTATATTTTATAATGTTCTTCATAATTTCTTTGGTTATAAATTCTTTCCTTATCCATAAATCTGACAGATAAACTATTCCACGCTCTCTCAATTTGCTTATGGTATCATCCTTTATGTGTAAATCATGTACCCATTTTGACCTATTCTTGGTATACGGTGTGAGACGTTGTCAAATCATGAATTTTTGTTCCAAAAGCTTGGATTTGGAGGTTTATCATACACTAGATTGCTATGGTCATTTACTATAATTTGTACCTAATTAATTCCATTGATTCCACTCTATTTCTTAGCCAGTACCAAATGGTTTTGACAATTACTGCTTTATAATGCAGTTTGAGATCTGGTACAGTTAGACCACTTTCTTTTGCATTTTGTTTCATTGATTCCCTTAATATCCTTGAGCTTTTGTTCTTCCAGATGAATTTTGTTTTTTTTTCTAGCTCTATAAAATTTTTTTTGATAGTTTGATTGATATGGCACTGAATACATTAATTTAGGTAGAGTTGTCATTTTTAGGGGCGGCTAGGTGGTGCAGTGGATAGAGCACTGGCCCTGAAGTCAGGAAGACCTGAGTTCAAATCCAGCTTCAGATCAAACACTTGACGCTTACTAGCTGTGGGACCCTGGACAAGTCACTTAACCCCAATTGTCTTAAAAAAAAAGAATTGTAATTTTTATTATATTGGCTTAGCCTACCCATGAGCAATTTAATATTTTTCCAATTGTTGAGATCTGATTTTATTTGCGTGAAAAGTGTTTCCCAAGTAATTTATATTGTGTACAGTTATTTTGAATAGAATTTCTCTGTCTCTTCCTGCTGGACTTTGTTGGTAATATATAGAAATGCTGATGATGTATGTGGGTTTATTTTGTATCTTTCAAATTTACTAAAGTTTATTAGTATTTTCAAGTAGTTTTTCAGTTGATTCTCTAGGATTTTCCAAGTATACCTCATATCATCTGCAAAGAGTGAAGTTTTGTTTCCTCATTGCCTATTCTAATTCCTTTAATTTCTTTTTCTTCTTTTATTGCTATAGGTAATATTTCTATTTCTGGTACTTTTATTCTTTTTTTCTATAGCTAATATTTCTAGTACAATATTAAATAATAGAGGTGATAATGGGCATCTTTGCTTCACTCCTGATCTTATTGGAAATGCTTCTAGTTTATACGGACTACAGATAATGCTTGCTGATGGTTGCAGATAAATATTACATATCATTTTAAGGTAAGCTCCATTTATTCGTATGCTCTCTAGTGTTTGTGATAGGAATGGGTACTATGTTTTGTCAGAGTCTTTTTCTGCATCTATTGAGACGATCATATGATTTCTGTTGGTTTTGTTATTGATATGGTCAATTGACCTGATAGTTTTCCTAGTATTGAACCTAATATAAATCCCACCTGGTCTTAGTATATGATGATCCTTAGTATATGATGATATATTGCTATACTCTCTTTACTAGTATTTTATTTAAAAATTTTGCATCAATATTCATTAGGGAAATTGGCCTATAATTTTCTTTCTCTGTTTTGGTTCTTCCTAGTTTGGATATCAGCACCATATTTGTATTGTAAAAGGAATTTGATAGGACTCTGCCTATTTTCCCAAATAGTTTATGGGTATTGGGATTGATTGTTCTTTAAATATTTGGTAGAATTTGCTTGTGAATCTATCTGGTCATGGGGATTTTTTTCTTAGAAAGTTCATTGATGGCATGTTCAGTTTTTTGTTTTTTTTTCTAACTTGGGTTAGGAATTTTATTTCTTCTGCTAATCGGGGTAGTTTGTATTTTTGTAGATATTCATCCATTTCATTTAGATTGCCAAATTTATTGTCTTAATTTCCTCTTCATTGGTGGTGAATTCACTCCTTTCATTTTTGATACTAATAATTTGGTTTTCTTCTTTCCTTTTTAAAATCCAGTTAACCAAAGGTTTATCTATTTTATTGTTTTATCTTTTCATAAATCCAGCTTCTAGTTCAATGATTTTCTTACTTTCAATTTTATTAGTCTCTCCTTTGATTTTCAGGATTTCCAATTCGGTGTTTAATTGGGGATTTTATTTTATTTTTAAAATTTTTCTAGTTATTTTAGTTGCAAGGCCAAATCACTGATCTGCCATTTCTCTATTTTACTAATGTAAGCAATCAGAGATATTAATTTTTACCTTAGTACAGTTTTGGCTGTATCCCATAAATTTTAGTATACTGTCTCATTGCCGCATTTTCTTTAATGAAGTTATTATTTCTATGATTTGTTCTTTGGCCCACTTTTTTCTTGCATTAGATTAGATTTTCAATTAATTTTTAATTTTGCTGGATAGGTGAGTCTTGGTTGTAATCCTAACTCCTTTACTTTCTGGTATATCATATTCCAAGCCCTTTGGTTCTTTAATGTGGAAGCTGCCAAATCCTGTATAACCCTGATTGTAGCTCCATGATATTCGAATTCTTTCTTTCTGGCTACTTGCAGCACTTTCTCTTTAAAATGTGAGCTCTGTATTGGCTATGATGTACATGGGAGTTTTCAATTTGAGATCTCTTTCAGGCAGTGATCAGTGGATTCTTTCAATTTCTAGTTTGCTCTCTGATTCTATCAGGGTAATTTCCTTTAATAATTTCTTGATAAATGTTTTATAGATTTTTTTTGTATCATGGCTTTCAGGGAGTCTAATAATTCCTATATTATCTCTGCTGGATCTATTTTCTAGGTCAGTTGTTTTTCCAATGAGAAATTTCACATTTTGTTCTTTTAAAAAAAAACTTTTAAAATTGTTTTATCGTATCTTGATGTCTCATAGAGTCACATAACTCCCTAAAAAATAAAATTGGCCAAATGGAAAAGTACAAAAGCTCACCAAAGAAAATAATGTCTTAAAAATTAGAATTGAATAAGTGGAAATGACTTATATGACTCTATGAGGCAGGTTGCTACTGCTGCTGCTCTTGGACCACACTCCTCTCCCACTCTAGTGAGATAGACTTTCCCCGCCTGGCTGGTAAGCTGCTTCCCTGCTCCTAGATCAATTCTGAGGCAGTTTTCTGATTATTTGGAAGGGAATTTGGGAGGGCTTCAGAGGGTTCCTTCCTCTTTATGCCATCTTGACACTGGAAGTGACTGTTCATTTACAATTGTGGTACTATAGCAATCAAATTATCAAATATTCAGTCTCTCCTCTCCTCTTCTTTCTTTTCTTTTCCTTTCCTTTCATTGTCTTTTCTTTCCCTGCTTGTTATGAAGAAACAGTGAACTGAAGATAATCAGGAGCAGTTTGGGTCATGGATTTACTTAAGGAATGATCAGCTTGGGAAACATTTTCTAATTGCTTGGCTGTGCCTGCCTCTCCAATACTGGCACCTGGTGAATTCTCTACTTCTTCCCTTTGTCCTGTTTCACCACTGGTCTGGCTAACCACCATTGCTTACCTTTAGTAATTCCTTCTCTCTTTATACCTTGTTTATTTTCTGCCTGTCTTTCATAATGGCTTCCATCTCCAGATAAAGGAAACCAGTTATTTATTGCATTCTGAGAGAGTTTTATATGCAAAGAAAATGCAGTGGAGAAGGATGAAAAAAGAAGATATGAGACCAGTTGCCTTAGACTTAACCATAAACTTATATTCAGCTCACTCTGATGACAAAAGGAAGAACTTCATGAATATCCTAGTGTATTTTCAGATTCTATAAAAAGAATATGAAAACTTTATGGTAAGAAAGGGTTTTTAATGTTTCATTATATACATATTTACTATCCAGCTTCCTCCAATGAAACCCTTGTTCACATGTGTGCAATTGAATAAACAGATTCCTTAAGTCAGAAGGACCTTGAAAATTCTTCAAGGGTGGTGTCATTCATTTTTGTATTCTTTAACACCTACCCTAGGGCCTTGCACGTGGCAGGTGTTTAATAAATGTTTTTTGAATTCGATTGAAAGTCCAAAACATTCCTTAAACTTGAAATATACTGCAGCAGACTTACCAAAGCCTTCAGTCTATCTTCTGGGTAAGAAATAAATCTATTTTTCTTGGCTCATTTTATAAGGTTGGGTGCATTAACAGCTGTAGGAAAAATGCTATTCTGGAAGCATTTTTCAACCACCTGTTCCATATAAATGATCTCAGTCTATCCCTCAATGTTCTCCTGAGGAAAATTGTTGATTGTTGCATCAGTATTGACTATACAAAGTAATCAAATGAAAAATTTTTCTCTCCTTAGGTAAATTAATTCCATTTAAAATTATACCCATTAGAGGAAAAACTATTAAAATCATTTTAGCACAGAAGAAGCAGTATATTTAGAGCTTGCCCTCATGATAAAAATTGAAATTCAATGTAATATGTAAATATAGATGTTCTTGACCTGAATTCTCTGATTTGAAATGACCTCATCAATTATTTTTTAGTTCTATTCTAATATCAAAACACTAATGTATTTATTCACAATTGCTTCTATTTGGTGTTAGCAGCTATGAGGTTAAAAGGCACTAAAATGACTGTAATGCATAGTAATAAGCGACATCTGAAGAGTAACACTTCCCTTAAATTGGGAGAAATAAAAATATAGATGATCATTGTATAATACTCCATTCCTCAGTATTTCCTGGAGACTAGAGAGTGTGTGTATACTGAATCAATGCATTCAAAGTACATGTTATTCATATTAAGAACTCTGAATGTATGTGTATATGCAAATATGTTTATATATAGAAATGGTCACACATGGCTATATTCCTACTTACATGTCTAATAATCCAACTATCTATCTATCAACTATGTATCTATCTATCTAACCAGCCTCTCTCCCCATAGAAACACAAACCTATAATTATCAGATTTTAGAGGACCTTAGAGATGTTTTATGTAAATATGTATGCACACATATTTTTCTTTATAATAATCAACACATTACTATTTTGGAAAAATGTTTTTAAATAAAATACTCAACAAAATGCTCAAAAGTTAATCAGTAAACATTAGTACTTTTAAGTTTCCATGGTCACCAGCTCTACCATCATCTTATAGGGAACAACGGGTGATTGAATGATGCAAGAATACACTTAGAAGGTAAGCCCTAAAACCAATTAATTAGCTCCATGCCACAGGCATTTTCAACTTTCTCATTGACAAGGAGATGGGAAACAGAAAAAAATATTTCTCATTTTGTCATACCTAGGGCAGATAAGGACTTTAGGACCTCTGAGAGATAAACATGCCCGCCTACCTGATGAAGGAAATGATAAAGGATGAAGGAAATAAAAATCTGTTCCACTGAAAGATACAAGTATACACTTTCTCTTTGGGAAAGGATCCTGTTACCCTTATATGAAGCAACTCTAAACATGTACCCTACCTAAACTCTCTTTGTAATATTTCCATGGGGTTTTATTTTTGGGGTAGGGACAAAGCCTGGAAACCAGTACACGTGAGTCAAGAACTCTTTGGAGGAATATCTTAGGTTTTGAATGACACGTAGAACATTTAAAGAATAATTAAGCTAGGTATAGACTTGACTATAAGTGCAGTAAAAATTCATAGAAAGAAGGAAAGGAGAGGTCATTGTGAATTGGAATGATCACAGAAAGCTTCCTAGACAAGTTCAGACTTGATGGATGTATAGGATTTGGATACATGAAACAGAGAAGAAAGAATATTCCAGCAAGGTCAACAAAGTTAAGGAGGAATAGGGGATATATGCTGAGAAATATACAAAACAAGATTCAATATGTAAGGCAAGATTAGGTTAAGCTCCGAAGGCTGAGAAAAATTAAAGAATCACAAAGTCACACAATCAACATCATTTAGTTGTTTGTTCTTCCTTCTCGAAGAGGGCCATGACATCTGAGTCCAGTGACAGGATATAGACTAGGATGACTGGAAGTGGCACTGGATATCATGGGAGGCCTTGGCCTTTATAAGCTAAGGTCTTTAATAGGTCTCAGTTTGACTGAGGCAAGCCCATTCACTAATTAAGGATGGGTAAGAAATGGGGCAAAGAATGACTATTTGACTACTACCTAGTCAAAACAAAATAATCTGGGAGAGGAAGATCCTCAGGGTTTCTGACCAAAACAGAAACTATTGCTATTTACATTTACTCTGAGCCAAACTGGGCCTAAACAATGACCAAGCAGGATTTGGTCTGGGACCTGTTATTAGCCAACCAATGAGAGTCAGAGTGATTTGGGTTTAAGGCATGGTCCTTAAAAAAGAAATCTAACCTGTAAACCCCAAGATATCTTGTGAGATTTCAGCAATCAAAAATTTGCATTCCTTTGGGCAGAATACACACAGGTAAGAGTATGATACTCTATGTGGACAGGTAGAAAGGAGAAGAGAAAGAGAAAGAAAGAAAGAAAGAAAGAAAGAAAGAAAGAAAGAAAGAAGAAAGAAAGAAAGAAAGAAGAAGGAAGGAAGGAAGGAAGGAAGGAAGGAAGGAAGGAAGGAAGGAAGGAAGGAAGGAAGGAAGGAAGAAAGAAAGAAAGAAAGAAAGAAAGAAAGAAAGAAAGAAAGAAAGAAAGAAAGAAAGAAAGAAAGAAAGAAAGAAAGAAGGAAGAAAGAAAGAAGGAAGAAAGAAAGAAAGGAAGGAAGGAAGGGAAAGAGAAAGAAAAGAAGGAAGAAAGGAAGGAAGGAAGGAAGGAAAGAAAGAAAGAAAAAGAGAAAGAAAAGAAAGAGATATAGAATACAGATCAGGACAACAGGAGATTGCACTTAATTAAACCTGTACCTGAAGATGAATTGCCCTCTGCCTCACCCCCCCACCTTCCCTGTGGCATTGCTGACAAGTCTATGTGAAGCTTCCTCTTGAAAAACTCCAGCAATATGGAATTCACCTTTTTTTTTTTTTCAGGCCTTGGCATCCACTTATAGAGATATCTAACTGTTAAAATATTTCCACTTATATCAAGCCAAAATTTGCCTCTGCAAATACCACTTAAAGCTATTGATTCTACTCTCTGAAGCAGCAAGTGATCAGCCACTTACTTTCTGCCTCTCTGAGGTGAGATTCATGGGGATATAATACCTGTATGGAAATGTCTAAAGTGTTATCATGTGTAAGACGGCTAAGGTTTGTGCAGCTTGGTTCCAATGCCATCTCCATGAGGTACAAGTAGCATTGTTGGAACAATGTTAACAAAATGTGGAATTTTGCAGCACTTTTGAGCGCAGCATCAATTAACCTTCCCTTGTTTTTATCTTCTATATAAGGTTTCTAAAGATTTAATTTGGTGGAGTGTGGCTCTGTCCTGTGTGCCTGAGGGATTGCAAAGAGAGACAACATAAAGGGAGAGGTCTTGATCCTTTTTTTTGCCACTGGGTGGCTTTTGAATACTGGTTTCTGTTGTGTCTTTGCATTTGCTCTTTCATGTTTTAGGGGAAGTAGATTAAGGATGGCTACCACCTTGTGAAACTGAAAGGCTGGAGAGTGAACCATCAGTCTAGGAGCTGGAGGCCATACATTAGAATTTTCCAGAAGCCAGGAATGAATTCTTGGGTAACCTGCCTGGCAGTCCAGGCAGAGATGCAAAGTCATCCATCCAGCAGTCATTTTCATTTGTCCTTGCGAGCAAAATTTTCACTTCAATAAGTTCCTCAGGGTAGCTAGGTGGCACACTGGCTAGTGCACTGGCCCTGAAGTCAGGAGGACCTGAGTTCAAATCCAGCCTCAAACCAAACACTTGACACTAGCTGTGTGATGCTGGTCAAGTCACTTAACCCCAACTGCCTAATTAAAAAAAAAGAAAAATAAGTTCCTCACGGAGATTCTCTAATGATGAGAAAGATAGGAGAGGGATAGGAATAGGTACTGGATCAATAAATTCATTGATGTAGAGAATTTCCAGGTGAAGAAATTTCCTCTAGCCGTCTCTGCAGCATTTATACTTGTGCAGTACTGAATGGTTAAGTGATTTGCCCAACTTAGAGATAGTTGCCTATAGCATTGGCAGGTGAAGTGACTTGCTCAGGGTTATATATAGCTAGGAAGGACTGGAACCCAGGCCTTTTGTTCCTATTAGTACTTGGTCAACAGACCTCCTGATGATGAACATTTTAAAAACCGAACCTTAGCCACACCATGGAGAGCTGTAGGGCGAGAAGCAAAGTTATCAGTACTTCATTTATCATTAACTCTTCTGGGTCTCTTTTCCCATTATCACTGGTTGTCAAGGTACTGTGTATCAATTGAAGCTTTCTCCTTTCTCACTTGCCGCCTCTCCTTGATTTACAAAGTGAGGTTACTGTTACAACTGTGGTGATAAATTGGGATGTCAGAAATACTGTTTGCAGCTAGAATCTTATGAAACTTTTATGAAAAAATGAGCCAGCTGACCAAACTTAACTGGGTTTCAGTTGTTCAAAACTGTCTTACTCAAGAAAGGGTTATCCTATTGCTGTGGTTTTTGCACTTAGGAATTTCTGGAAAAGTAAAGTAGGATTATTTTTCATAAACTTCATTTCAAATCTGTACCAAGTTGAAAGATAAGAGCAAATCTTGGATTAACCTCAGTTTATCACCAGAGTACAGTGTTCTAAAGTGCCCCAAGCATTCTTTTTGGGCAGAACCAGTGACAGAATCTGATGTGAATTAGAGAGTTTTGTTAATTTCCTTTATTAATTTTAAATACTAGCAAACCTAGCATTGAAATAAAGCACTGAAATAAATCCACTTAAATTCAAATAAACAAAATTGTAATTTCCCTGGGGTATAGACTATTCTCTCCAGAACTTTTAATCTATGTTTATTTAGTTGTTATTGTTGTTTATCCTTTGAAGAGGACCAATGACATCATTAAGTCTTGACTTGTGAGTGAATGGACTTGAATGAAGCAGAGTTGCACAAAGTTGTCAGCCTCTCTCTTCCAAAGTCATCAAAGTCTGGTGGCAAGACAAAAGTCAAGATGACAAGTAATGGCCCAGAATAGATCTCAATAGATTTATGCAATGTAAATAATCTCTATGCATGACATAATAATAGCTAGAATTTATATAGAACTTCAAGTTTTGCAAAGTACTTTATGAGTATTATTTCATTTGATCCTCACAACAACAACCTGTGTAGGTAGGTAGGTCACATTCCCAATTTGTAGATGAGGAAACTGAAACAGAAGCAAATGATTTGCCCAAGATCACACACAGTCAAACAGTGTCCGGGGTAGGATTTGAACTCAGGCCTTTCTGACTCTAAGTACAACTCTACTGCATCAGCTAGCTATTTTTTTTTTAAAGTGAATTAATGAACTCTTCTAAACCATTATCTTGTTTTCCAAGGAGGGAAATTATACATCATATACTTGCCCACTTATACCAGTTTGACTTTGTTTACTTTCTCAAGTTTTGATTCCTCTTTCTCTATTAGTTTTTGTAATACACTGTCCACTTGCACCCTTAAATCAAAACGCTTCTCCCTTTGAGGCTGTAAGATAGAATCAGAGTGAGCAAGTGAGTATATGCTTGTCACACTACCCCTCTCTAGGTTTTGCAAGCATTGTTACCACGTGACATCTGGATTGGGAGACTTTAGTTTCCACACATGTCCAAAATCTGGTCCTTTATGGCTTTCCAACAGCTAATCCCTTTTTACTACATTAGTTACATATCATTGTTATTATATACCAGTAGCATAATTGACCTGAGGCTCAAATGGTTCTTCCCCAAGAGGATTTAGGTTTAATTTTTAAGAAAGTTCTTGGCTGTGGCCATTGATCTACTTGTAGTTCAGAAAATCTGTATCCACTATCATTAGTTGGTACAATTCTTTACCAAGCATTTTTCTGTTTGTTTTTTTGTCAACCAGTTGTTGTAATTTCTTCATTGGTAAACATCTCAGCACATGAAGGTCTCATCTTCAGAGAAATACTTTATAATTAGTTTCCAACTTCTCTTCCTAACTCTTACCTCACTAGGAATTTTGGAGTAATCAATCATTTCTATCAAAAAACATAGCAAACAAATAAAAAAAAACCCACCAGGACTGGGTATTATTTTCCTTCACCTACTTATTGCTGATTACTTCTCATTTTAAATGTGATAATATTTCTAAAAAGTGCTTGCTTTAGCATGGTGCCTGGAACATAGTAGCCTGCTATGTAAGTGCTTATTCCTTTCCCTTTTGAACTTCTCATTTCCCCCAAACCTTTATAGTTTGCAATGGCCCTATTTTTATGATAGCTACCCCTAGTTTGAAAAATCCTCTACATGTTTCTATGTTCACTAATGCACACCACATTTCTAAAACTGTGACTCTCATCTTGTTCAAAATCTAATTAAAATTGTACCCAGCAAAGCCAAGGGATTCTGGGCTAATGCATATTGGGTTCCATCAGAGGGGAGTACAAACAAATAACACATAGTAAAACAACTGTAAAGCATAGGCACAAGCAATTAACATACAATAAGGCAGTCAATAACAATAAAATCAATGCCACATTCAGTTAGTTAAGCAACAGGGCTCTCAACACTTATTGTTAGAAGTACTGATTAAAAGTACTCAAAATTATTTTAAGCAATCTTATAAGTAATTAAATCTTAACAGCTATGGTGCATGTTAATTATGGAATCCTATTTGACATGCTGAGTTGACCAGGAAAAAAAACAGAATTATAAGTGGGAAAAACATTAAAAATCACGAACTAAAAGAAAAAAAGAATTAAATATACAAATATTTTCCACAAATTTTTTAAAAATTCCAAATGAAAGAAAATATTTTTAGTTCACAAAATTGCCAAAAAATAAAATTCTAATAGATTGTTCCCCAACCACCCACCCATCTACTTACAGGAGCACTTGATTTACCTTGGCATCAAGGTGTCTAAATGACCAGATACTTGAATTGCAAACATCTGTACAAGTCACTAGGTGGTACTCCAAATTGGAACTGCTCCAGCTGTCTTCCATTATGCATGGCAGTACCCAACCCCTACCCCTACTCTATTATCTGCTCATTTTATCTAAGTATTTAATTCAGTCCCATTGAAATTTGTAATCCCATTGTCTTGTGTTCACCAATTCCCACAGTATCTTAATCTCTTCTCCAAGTTCACTTACATGTATATTAGGGTATATTTATTGATTAACATCAACAGTGGGAGAGAGGCAAAGCAACAGTTTAAAGAAATCACAGTCATTTGTGTTCCAAGTTTCACAGTCCTGTATATCCAGGTTCCATCTTCATCTTGAATTCTGCCTCACTAGTGTCACTGAGACAAGCATACCCTAAAGACCTTTATAGCAGACATACTGGCCTGTTGAGTTACAAAGGAGATAGGAGTGGGGAAGAGTTCAGGCTCTCAGCATCTTGTGCCTAGATTATTGAAATTATTCCTTTTTATGTCCCTACCTTGTCCTTCCTCTCCCCAAAACATTATCAAAAAATCTGCCAAAGTGATTTTCCTAAAGTGCAGATCTGATCATGTTACTCTTGTACTCAGTAAACTCCAGTGGTTTCCTGTTTTTTCTAGGATACAATCTTATTTCAGCTTCATCTCATCTTTTAAAATATCTAATTTTATAAATTTTATAATGGTCCTGATCATTACTACAGCATGAATGTATCTGTCACAAAAAATCACATTGATACTTCATTGTAGCATGGTGGTAACCCTGGGGTTTTAAAGGCTATATCAATGGAGTATAAGCTCCATCAAGTTCTACCAAGATGGAAGGAAGTCCTGAGAATATACTGAATCTCTTTTCTGGGGACTAGCCTAATCACAGAGAGGCTGGCCACCTAATAGTGATTTTTTTTCCCCATGGTAACCCAAGAAACATTGGAAAATTAAAAGTGATCCTTAATCCTGTGTCAGTCCTTTTCATTTAAAAAATAATGCTGGCAGAATGTCAAGAAAGAGGGGAAGAAGGTACTAAGAATCACACAGTTTTTAGCCACTGACAGATTTTAATTTGGTGGTTGTTACTCTAAATATAAGATGTTTTTAAAGTGACCAATGATTCATGGACATATTACTGGAGAAACTGAAGCATATCAAACTTGACATTCTTTCCATAAATGAAACTAGATTAATCAAGGAAGTTACAGTTAAATAGAAGGATGGCTGACAGGTATTCCTTAGAGAAGCAAAGATAGAGTTTGGCAGAATGGATTTTACCATCTACCCCAAAGCTATAAGAAATATCATTTTATGGGACACTTGGTGATTTATTGGCAATTTGATTAATTGAGGCACAGCGTCCACCTGAACAAAGGGAATGAAGGTGCAGTTCAAATGCAAAGCCGGAAGCATTTCTTGGTGAGCATAGCATGAGTGTGTGGAGAACAGCAGAACCCACTCTGCTCTAAAGACTGGGGGGCTTAGTGAGTAATTTATATGATTTTACAACAAAGGGAGGCAGAGGAATAGAATATACAGAATACAGAATAGTGGGAACCAGGATGTTTATGTAAGTTCTGTCCATTTAAAGACGGTATAAACCAGTTTGAGCCAGCCCTGTGGTTGCTGGTATAGCAGAGGTGTTCCAGATTCACCTAGTAAACGCACAAATTATCAATGGCATGTCAAGCTCAAGCAACACTCCTTCTGTCTTCTGATTGGCTGATTTTGATTCCCAGGTTATTTCAACCTCTCCTGGATAATAAGGGAGCTTAAGTAAATCAAGATAATTAGTAAACTCATTATTTATTCCATTTCTATATTGATTATACAGTATTGCTGTATTAATGATTCTTATTTGCAAGAAGGCCACCATGAAAATGATTATAGCTTACTCAGTACTTATATTATGTGGTAGAGAAACTATATGAAAAAATTTGATAAGATCCTCCAAGTACAAAAAGCGTTTACTCTGACGCTTTCTGCTGCGAAAGTTGAAAAAGGAGAGAATATATGAGATGTGGTTCAAAAGAAGGAAATGTGAGAGGCCAGACCCTGTTGATTATAAAGAGACTTCAATTCTTTATATCATAAATACTATTTACAAAAAAGAAAAAAAGAATTGGTTAAGTACTGGACATAGTAAATGCCAAATAACATCACAAATAATGAGAGTGACTATATTTTAATGCAATAAAAGACTCATTATGTACATGGGAGTTGTTCTTCAGGCAGCAATTCATCAGAACTAGGATCAGAATTACAGATTCAATAGATTTAAGATTGGCATGCAATTAAGAGAGTTTAACCATGTGTTATTTAAACAAACTATTGAAAATCAAAATTATATATGGACAATAAAAATGACATTGACATTGAGTATAATACTTTCATCCAGAAGTTAAAACAATGTAAATCAATTGCTTCAACAAGGAGAATAAAAAAGTTCCTTAGTGAGAAAACATTTGATATGCTTACCAAATGGAGAAATACGGCTGCCAAAGACAACACTGGGTTAAAAGTTAAACTTGTTTATGAGGTCTTATGAAGGAGTATGAATGCATCTAATAATGTAATAAAAAGCAGTGCATCAGTAAGGATGATAAAATGACTTTAAGAAAAGTTTGGGACTATAAGTATGAAAACGGAAAGAGGACCAGAAACAAGAAAAATAGAAAAGATTTGTCAAAAACATTACAACAAAATAATTTTGTTGTAAAAGATAGTGGAACCACCATGTTTGTGTCCTGCCTTTATAGACCTGACATGCATCTATCACTAGAAAGACCTAGGCACATCAATTGGGGCAGAAAAGTATTTGCATTAGTTCCTATTAAAGGTTTTCATCCTTCTATCTCTATTTCCTTTGCCTTAAGAATTTTTTTTTAAAAAAAGGGGAACTACATCAATCCATGCAACTTGATCCTTTGAAGTTTTCTTAAATTTTAGGCTTTCTAGCATTACAGAGGAATAGACATGACACCAAGGAGAACAAAGGTGTGAAAAGTAGTTGGATCGGTTCAAGGCAATGCAATTGTGAGAGCATTGAGGGACTAATTTACAAGGTATCCAAAGAAAGTGAAGGTATTGATACCAAAACAAAAACAACAACAAAAAAAGCTGACCTAGAAAACAACTACTGACTTATATGCCTATTCTTTCATCTATATAAAATGAGGGTAATCTCTTTATGAATTGAGGCTGTCTCTGATGAGGAAATGAGCAGGTTTCATAAACTATTAAAAATGATATAGCCATTTTGTAATTGACTGAAATATAGAGAGAATATAAGATTACATTTGCTTATTGTTTGGTAATTACAAACACACACATAGTCAACTTTGCAGGACAAAATGCCACCATATAAAGTAATTTCCATTCATATATCAAGATTACTCAAGATTTCTTTTAAGATGTAACAACAGAAATAACCCTTTTCAATAACTCCTCGATAAGAAATGTCAGATGTGACATAAAACAGGGAGCTGTATGCTGGCCAAAATTACAGCCACTGTGATTGAGGAGATCCAAAGCAGAATCCCCATCACTTAGAGAATTGCTCTGAAAAGATCCTTCTGATGCTTCCATTTGTGGATGACATTATGTTCATTGCAACAAACCCCTGTAAATTGTTGCAGTTTCCTAAAAGAGATCTGAAATCACTCAAACAACTTTAATTTGACTAAACACACATGAAAGAATGTCTATTGACTATATTTCAACATGATTCTGAATGGACACTTTATAGAGCTTGTACGTACATCTGGGATAGATAATAAAGGTCAGTGACCTAGGGCCCAGAGTTGAAAAGGATGAGGAGAATAGATTTGATTTTATTGGGGGAAATTACAAAGCACTTTTATACATCCTAAGCTTCCTATAGCAGAAGAGACACCCATTTTTTTGACATGAGCAATTTAGAGGTGTTGCTGTGTGGCAGCAAGACCTAGAATGCCACTGTGTCCAAGGAACTAAAGATGAGCACCACATAGAGGGCCATGGAAAGTCATGTTTATGGTCATGAATGAGCTATAACATATAACTAATAAGGATCTCTGAAGAAGAATGGAAGTAAAGACTAGTGTGACAGAAAAAGAAGATGGACTGGTCACATGGTGTTAGAAAGGGGACGATAGACAAATGATTAAAGTGTTCCACTGGTACCCTTAGCACATTGGTAGAAATTGAGAAAGCCTCCAGCATATTGGGTATATCTCTTCTGGTGAGCTCTTCAGAGGACAGAGGACAATGGTAAGAATTGCACAGTATGGGCAGGCCTGGATAAGTTGTGATTATTGGATGGCACTCCTGAATTAATGAGATCACAAATTCATTTGTGTATGTGTGTGTGTGTGTGTGTGTGTGTGTGTGTATGTGTATGTATGTAAGAGAGAGAAGAGAGAGATAATATGTTTACATAAAGAAGTACGTACATATATATGTATGTATGTGTGTATATATATATACATACATACATATATATATATGTATATATATACATACATACATATATATATATATATATATATATATATATATATATATATATATATATATATATATATATATATATATATTTAGGGGTATAAGGACAAACATGTTTTTGTTGATAAAGGTGGACAAATCTAAAGAACTTGGAGATGGCCTTTTCAGTGGACTGAAGGTTTAATAAGAGGAGCCTTCTTCTCCTTCCTCTTCTCTCTCCTCCTCTTCCTTCTTTTCTCTCTCTGTATCTGTCTCCATTTCTCCATTTCTCTCTTTTTCTTTCTGTATGTCTGTCTTTCTGTCTCTTCTCCTTCTCTTCTTTCCCTCGTCCTCATTTGATGAGCACATCAGCTTCCATCGATTTATCATCTCTGTGTATATGACTTTTAGATCTATATATCCAGTCCTAGTCTATCTCCTGAGCTACCAATCCCATATGAAAACTACCATTTTGAACTGAATGATTCATAGATTATCTCAAAATCAGCATGTCCAAAACTGAATGCATTGCCTTTTAATCCAAATCCACCCACCTTCTGAACTTCCCTGTTACTCTTGAGGATATCACCATCCTTATAGTCACCCAGGTTTGTGATCTTGGTGTCAGTGACATTTTACTCTCTCACCCCACATATCTAATCTGTTTCCAAATATTACTGTTCCTAATGATAACAGCATCCTTTGCATACATTCTCTTTTCTTTACTCATACAGGCACCATCCTAATGCAGGCCTTCTTCCTATTTTGTTCCTCTACCTCAAGTCTTTCTTCACTCCAATCTAATTCTCAATAAAACTGCTAAAGTGATTTTCTACAAGGTCCAGTTGTGATGCACTTACTCAATAAAGCACAAGGGCCCCCTGTTACTTCTAGGATTCTTCTTTCTGGTACTTAAAGCTCTTCACAACTTGAACCCTTCCTACTTTTCCAATCTTCTTACACACTACTCCTCTTCTCATACTCTATGGCCTAGACATAATGGCTTTTTAATTTTTTTCTTCCATTGTAATCTTCCATTTCCTATCTCCATACTTTTACATGGGCCATCCTTCATTCCTGTAATGCGCTCCCTCCTCACCTCCATTTGCAATTCCTGGTTTTTTTCAAGAATCCACTCAAGTGTCAACTTCTACAACCCTCAGCTACCACTCCCTGCTCCACAAGACTGTCTTGCGTTTATCTTTCATCTATTTTGCAAATATTATATATGCATGTCTCCCCTCTTTGTAAACACCTTGAGGCAGTCTGTTTCACTTTTGCCTTTAAATCTCTAACACATAGCACAATGGTTGGCACATAGTAGGTACTTAATAAATTCTTGCTGATTAATTGATCGATTTAGGTAAGAGGTAATGAAGGCTTGAATTAGGAGATCTGATCTTGGAGAGAGGATGGATATGAAAGATATTTGGGAAGTACAATTATTAGATGAGTGACCTGAGGGGTAGGGAATAGTCAATGATGATTCTAAGCTTTGGGGCCTGGGTAATAGTAGAAATCATAGTAGAAGCTTAACAAATGTTCTTACACCCCATAAGATTGCAGTAACTGCCCTGCCTACTTCTGGCCAACCACATGTGCTAGCTCAGCACTCAAGGACTCTGATGCTTTGGAATGATGAAGCAATTTTCTTATTTGTCCTTTGTCTCATAATGGCTGTAGATGAGGGGCTGTTTAAAAAAGGAGAAATTGATTCTGACTCACTTATTTCCCTCATTGATCCTATGTGACAAGTATTGTTCTTTCATTAGACTTCCCATGAAAGGAAGGGGTTGGGTAACATCTTTTGTCCTTTCTGAGGAGCATGGCAGCTGCCAGCACATAGCAGCTAAAAGATAGCTTCAACCAGCTGAAGTGGACTTGGGTCTTCATGTCCTTGACTGCCTTCATCTGCTTGTGTTTTGTTCCACAAAGTCAAGTGACAGAATTCCAGTCCCAAGAAGGAGGCAGCCTTAGTAGATTTAGAGATCCTGGGTCCCTTCACTGGGACTGACTGGGGTCAGGGCTATTTTCTTCCCTAAAGATGAAGTTACCAACAGGGAGGTGCTCAACCCCTAGCTAGGCTTGTCAGAATATATGAGATTTTAGAAAATTATTTAGACGGTACAAAGCTGGGGCATATTTGGTATTTGGTAATCTCATAAACTGTTTATATTCTATTATTTAATCCTCAACCATCTGAGAGAATAATAGTTATTACATATCATTTTGTCTTTGTTAACTTGTGCTTGTGGGGACTTTTCATGTTTACCAGTTCTTTTGTTTAGAGGACATAAATAGCTTTTCTTTGCCTGAATCATATTATACATTGATGACATTCCTACTTCCTATTTTGGGGTGAGCACAGACATAAGCCCAAACCTGAGCTTTAAGTAATTTTCCAAGGGTTCTTAGGTGCCTGAAAGGACCACAGAGTTTGAGAAAAGGAGCCTAACTCCTTTCATTAGAGGATAGGTTTTCCCAGGACTGAGCCCAGGTAGACATACATGGACTCAATGTAGAGAGGTACCTTAATGAAAAGTGACAGGGTTCTATACTGTAGTACTTTGGACCAAGCAGTGGTTGTCATTGCTAAGGAAGGAAGGGAGGAAGGAAGGAAGGGAGGAAGGAAGGAAGGAAGGAAGGAAGGAAGAAGGAAGGAAGGAAGGAAGGAAGGAAGGAGAGGAGAAAGGAAGAAAAGGAAGAAGGGAGAGGGGAAGAAGGGAGGGAGGGAAGAAAGGAAGGAAAGGAAAGCAAGAAGAAAAGAAGGACATTAATTTGGATTTTGGAAAATGTCTCTATTGTTTATTGTGTAATTGTGTCCATAGTAATAATAAAATACACTCTAAGTACTGAGTAAAGTAGTCATTATGGACCAAGATAATTAGTGAAATTTTCATTGTTCTGATGTGAATTATAACAGGAAAGTAGTTTGCAAACTTTAACCCAGCACTATGTTATTGTTGTTATTATTGTCTTAGTGGTAAGGACATGTTTTGTGGATAGAGAACTCTTTATGTGGAATTATTGTAGAGGAGAATTGAATATGTAGAGAAAATATAATGTTCTTTCTGTAGGAACTATTTTTTTCTCCACAGGACTAGTCTGAAGGTCAAAAATATGATAATTGTTAAGAACTTCTAAAAATAAATGTTAAAAGTGGGTAAATTGTAGATGTTTAGTAATTTGGCAAAATAAAAAAAAATCTATATACCTTGGGAAATTACACTTTAATATTATGAAAATAATTTTCACATAAATCAAGCTAAAATGTGAACTCTAACTATTGGCTCAAGCAAAAAAGAGCAATTAGCAAACATATGAATATAATATTTCCCATGATTTTATCACTTATATTTTGCAGTTTTAGCAATTAGAAGTTGTCTTTATAAACTTAACCTCTTTGCTCGGAAATGGCAGGAATATTCTATACACAACTTTGGTTTCTAAGAAGTAAACTATGAGCCATAGAGGGATTGACTCATAAACACCTGATTTTTGATATGAAAATTATAACACTTTATTAGAACAATTAAACATAAACTACTTAAGCAAAGAAGACAATTTTATAGCAAGGATAAAAAGAAGTTGCCTTCCTAAAGTCTTATTCAAGTGTCCAAAATGTGGGGACAAAAATTCCTCAGATGAGAAGCTGAGACTTTGAGAGGTATATTGACTTACTCAGATTCAGATGACTCATAAATGTCTGAGAGAGGATTCCAACCCCAATGCTCCTGACTTTGTATTCATTTGCCTTTCATTGATTGATATCCTATTATATTTATATATCATGATGTATTTTGCTACATCCAATCGATAGGCACCCACTTGTTTCCAGTTATATTTCAAAAGTTCTGCTACTAATATTTTTGATATATGGCATCCTCCCTCCCTCTCTTTTCGACATCTTTAATTGACCTTCTTGGTATATAAGCTCAGTAATGGGATCACTGGAAATACATAGTTTAATGTTTTTTTTTTTGCTTGATTCCAAATTGTTTTCCAGAATTGTTGGACCAGTTCACAGCATCACAAATTTTTATGTTTGATTTCTATGGTGTCTCTAGAATTGAGAATTTCCATTTTTTACTGTCTTGCCAATTTCTGTGGGTTCCTTGGTAGGTTTTTCTTCCTGAAATGTCATGAACTTTATAGTTATTTGCAATGGAAGTTCTATTTCAATTTTTCCTTATAACTTTCTAGCTAGCACCATTTACATAGCGTTTTAAGGTTTACAAAGTGCTTTACAAATAGTATCTCATTTTATACCTATAACAATCCTATGAGGTAGATTGTTTTATTATCGTCATTTTACTATTGAGGAAACTAAAGTGACTTGCCCAGGACCACATATTTAATAAATGTCTGAGACTGGATTTGATCTCAGGCCTTCCCAGCTTCAGTTTCAGTGCTCTGACTACTGCAAAACTGGAATTTTTATTTGTTGTTGTTGAGTTGTTTTGCTCCTGTACGACTCTTTGTGAGCTCATTTGGTGTTTTCTTGGCAAAGATATTGAAATGCCACTTTGTTCTCCAGCTCATTTTATAGATAAAAAAAAACTGAGGAAAACATGGTTAAGTGATTTTCCCAGGGTCACAAAGCTAGTAAGTACCTAAGGCCAGATTTTACCTCATGTCTTCCTGACTCTAGGCCCCACACTCAGTACACTGCACCAGCTAGCTGGCACATTCATTAGTAGCATTAGAACTGCTAATGATTGTCTGGTTTGATGTCTTGATGTCTCTTCAAGATTTTCTAAGTAAAGTATAGTACTATCTATAAATAGGAATAATTTTGCTATCTTTATCCTATTCCCTATCACCCAAGTAATGCTGTGTTTCAATTCTTCCCCATTCTCCCTTCATTTTTTTGTTTGTTTGTTTCTTTAAAACTTCCTTTCATGAGGAGCCTAATTGTCAGAAACTCATGAAGGAGAACATGTGGCAGGGTAGAAGAAACTCTGAATCCTTACCTTTCCTAAGGAAAATATTAATTCTCTCCTCCTCTCCCTCCTGACAATTCCTTTTTGATTGTCCCCCTTGCAAGTATTTGTCCAAAAATCCTCTGTTCTTTCAGTAGCTTTGTCTTGACCTGACAGTATGTAAACAATAACTCAACTGCTTAATTTTTCCTTACTATGTGAACTTATTTACCTGTCTTAAATTCCTTTTATTTGCTGAGTTTACATGTCAAAGTCTCTATTCAGGTCTAGTTTTATCAGAAGGAACACTTGGAAATCCTCCCTTAAGCTGAAAGTCTATGTGTTTTTCATTGATGATTAAATTAAATGTGCATCATGTTTTATTTAGAAGTACCTATGAATTTGCTTTGGTTTTCAAAATATCTGTCTTTATTTATTTATTTTTCTTTCATTTCTTGTAGATGCAGAATAGTACTGAACAATTCAAACCTTTTTTTTTTCTTTTTACAATACATTTCTAATAAGGTATGTGATGGGTGCTATTACTTTTGGCCTTGTGGACTAAGTATGTTCATGTGGTTCTGTCTAGATAGGACTTTCAGGGAGGCAAGAATAGACATCTCTAGCATCTCCTCCTCCCACCCATGTCCAGGGACACTTTGGTTCCTGACAGGAGGGGAAGCAGGAGGCTGGGACCAGAGGCTGGTCACTCTGCTATCCTCAGAGAGAAAAAAAAAAAAGGTACCCAGCTAGAATTACCTCTGTCTGCTCTTTTAAATAATACTGGGCTAAGAGATGTATTTTTAGGATCAAACTAAAGTTCTGATCACTATTCCATAGTGGAAAAGGGGTGATCCAGGATTTATATCCAGTGCTTGACTCCTTTCACACCAAATTCCAGTTCCATAATAAGAACACATGACAAATAACAAAGCAAACCATTTAGCCAAGTTGATAGCAAAACTGGAATTAGAGAAAGTATGCATATGAGGATATGTGCCAGATGATATAGACTGAATGAGCTCCATTTTGAGAGTAAGATAATTCATTTCAACCAAGATGTTATCATTCCAGATCTCACTCAAGGAAAAATTCCTCAGTCTCTGGTGTAGTAAGCTGGGAATAGGGACATAGTCTAAGTTCTATATTAGCTTCTTCCTTATAATCTTTTTCTCCCTTCACATTTTGTTGATTTTTTGTTTTTTTATTATCAAAATTTCTCTTAATATCCCTTTATTCCTTTTCCCAGAGAGTCATTTCATATCACAAATATTTTTAAAGAAAAAAAAGGAAAAAGAAAGGAAAAACTACCAAAATCCTATCTGTGGGCTTCACATTTCTGAAAAGGAATGTCATAGTTCTTATTTTGAGCCTTGGGGTTTTTGGGGATTTTTTTGTAATTTTGCGCCCTTCACTTTTGAATATTTTGTAGGTTTTCTTTTTGGCTTTCCTGTAAAGTGGAGGCTGGTAAAGGGGAAGACCAATAGGCCTATTATTGTATGTAAAGTAGATACAATCATGGATTTAGAAATACTTGGGTTCAGATACTAGACCTGCCATTCATTAGCTGTGTGACCATGGGCAAGGCATTTTATCTCTGCGTCCTTTTCCTTATTTGTAAAATGATTCTTGTACTATTTACCTTTCAGAGTTGTTTTGGAGGAGATACTTTTTTTTTTTAATTTCTCATACTATAGAAATATGAGTCTTAAATAAAAATGACTGAGGTTGGAATCATATATTCTTCCTAAGCCTTACTCCCTGGTGATGACTAGGTTGCCACAGAGGAGTGAGAAATTTTAGGCACAACCTCAAGTCACAGTAATATAACATATAAATTCAGGATGATGCTGAAAAGTACCATAATAAGATATTGGTTTTTAATGACCCATAGTTTGTTCAAGTTCCAAATTAGGCAATAGAATCCTACCTATTTTAATACTCGGCTAAGTGATTTAAAGCTTCTCTTAGGTGATGTGACAAACTTTATATGAGACACTGGATTTTTCACTCATATGTAAGTTGCTTGTGTTACCGTCCTAGATGAGTTTTCATGGGGAGTTGAAGTACCTACAGAATTGCCCTTCTCAAATCATCATGTAACCTTCTTAAGTACCACTGTTATCTAGTAAAAGAAGGCTTTTTTGGCCATCTGCTTTGTTGGCTCTGTGTAACCAGATCGTGACCCTGCACTTAGAATTAGTTGGCATTTGGCCTGAAACAATGACAAACTAAAAAACTAAGGAAAGAGTCAAACACTAAGAAAATAACAACAAGAATAAATAACAGCATGATAAAAGCTAACTGAGCACATTAACTGTTAAAAAGAATTTTACATTTACATGATTTCATTTTATCTTCACAAATGTAATGTCATGTTGTTTAAACAGGAATTATAATCCTAATACTAACCATGATAAAACTAAAGCCCATGGATTTTAAGGAATTTGCCCAGCATGATGCTATGGAGAGGGAAGATCTGGGTTTAAGGCAAACCTCTGACCTCCTGAATATGTAACTCTGGACAAGTCCCTTAGTCTGTCACTATTCTAAGTAACTCTCAGAGTATAAATTGAAGAGAAGATGCTTACCTGTATTGATAGGTTCCTCACTTGAGAACTTTCCATACTTATGAAATCATAGTGCCAATCCTTATTCATACAGCTGATTAGTGGCAGAATTATGACCCAAACCAAGGTCTTTTGGCTCCACATTCAGTACTCATTTCATTGCAACATGCCATTAGGTGATTGATGAGAGAAATAATAGGGAAAAGGAAAGTAAAGAGTGCATGTGTAAAAATTGTAGAGTTTGGGAAATGAAGGTGAATGAGGTATTATCATTTTTCTTTCAGTTACAGTCATTGAGCAAAATTAAATCAAGATAAACAAGAAATTTTTCGATTTGTTTCTGTGGTTGGAAATACACATAGCATCCATGCCTAAACACTACTAATGTGGGGAACGAGCGTACATTCATTTTTAAATGGAAAATTCAATTTAAGTGGGAAAAAGAAAACCAACCTAACTTTATAGTTTGAATTGTTTCCCTTCCTGATGAATCATCATTAGGAGCATTTATTTAAGGGCAAACTAAGGAGATACACATATTATTGGATTTTTATTGCTCACCAGTGCAATAAAATCCACTCAGATATGGGATTTGCATGATTATTTTGTTGAAAATTATCTCTTTTTTTGTCATTCTTTACAATCAGTTTGCATGCTGGTGGTATTTAATCAGAACTTTTTGAGTTGCACTGAGTAGGATACAACTAACATTGGATTGTGTTCATAGTTTAATTTCATTACCCACGTGTTTCATAAGCACATTTCCAATTTTTTAGGACTATGTCCCTATATATACCGCATTTTCAAGCTTCTGAGCCTATTCCAGGCATATGAGAGACAAAACTAGTGGGACCCATCTGTTTTTAGCTTAAAAGAAGTGACTAGGATTTTTCTAACCTTTCAGGAATTGGAATGCTTGGACCATTGATTTACAACTCTATTGGAAACATGGGTTAATGTAAAGAGTTTCTGATAGCCTTTCAAGTGTAGTCAAGGTAGACATTCTGATGGTGTGACTAATACCTTGGAATAATATGATGAAATGAGGCAATTAAATATGTGAAGCTGACTGTGGAGAACACTGAGTCTCAGAAATTCTCATTCTCCAACACCTTACATCAGACTCAGGTCATTTAGCTGAAAAGGGGAAAAATCCTGAAGTGTTAAAGCAATTTTTCATCTAAATCCGTCTTCACTTGCCTTGGTTCGTTGCAAAGGGACACTTCTTCTTTTCTATCTAACCCCCTTTCCCACTCCCCCTGCCTCCTCTCAAAATTTCATTTTATGTTTTCATTGGAGAATTGTCAGGATGGGATTATCTTTTGCCCTTGACCCTAATATGTAACTCCCAATGATAACATATGGAAGACAGCAGTATAAAGCTCATGGTAATGATCATCTAGAAACTTGGAGATATTTTCTCCCTTCTCTGCAAAACATATGTCACTTTTCTTTCTGAAAATGGAACATATATGTGTGCTTCAGATAACAACTTCGGGGCCTGATCCTGTAGGGATTGAGTCCCCACCCTCAAAGGTGTTGTCTAAATTAAGTGAATCAGTGGGAATTGTATACAGAACAACTGCACATGAAGTCAGGGAGCTGTGCAGCTCATTATAAATAGAAGAGCCAATAATATTTTAAGAGTCCTGCATCTAGGTGGCTGTCTCTGCCTCCAAAATGTAGTCCAATGATAGGAGAAGTATGACTGTGTAAAACGGGAATAAGAGTAATTAATTTACAGAATTTCTTCTGATCCTTCTCATTAATCTTCCCAGAATACCAGTAGAGAAGAAGGTATGTGGTAAATTTATACTATAGGTGTGATGGGAGAAATAAATTCAAAGAAAGTTTAAAAATCTTATAATAAGAGCTGACTTTTATATAATGTCTTATGGTTTGTAGAGTATTTTGCATTTTTTCTTTGATCCTCATGAAAACCATTTGAGGTGAATGCTACAGGTATCCGTGCCTCAATTTTACAGTTTTAAATTTTAAAATTTTAAATCTGAGAAAAGTTGAATGATTTGCTCAGGGTCATGCAGCAAGTTAGTGTCATAAAGTTTTGTTTCTTTGTTTTCACTCAAGGCGTCTAATTCCAAGTGCAGAATGTTATCTACTATGCTATAATAGATAGGCCTGACTCAGGTTAGTATCCTGTTTGCTTAAATTCAGATCTAGAAGTGAAAGAGAGAGAGAGAGAGAGAGGGAGAGAGAGAGAGAGAGAGAGAGAGAGAGAGAGAGAAGAGAGAGAGAGAGAGAGAGGAGAGAAAAGAAGAGAGAGAGAGAGAGAGAGGGAGAGAAGAAGAGAAGAGGAGAGAGGGAGAGAGAGAGAGGAGAGAGGGAGAGAGGAGAGAGAGAGAGAGAGAGAGAGAGAGAGAGAGAGAGAGAGACTTATAGGTCATTCAGCAGTTAACAGAAGGATATTTATTTAGCCATAGCATAGAAAGGATTTGCAACAATGATACTGAAGCATTTAACTTGGATAGATGTGCCTCTCTCTTATCTCCATATGGAAATACATCTGGCCAGCATTTCAGGGTGTGGTGACTCTCCTGGTCTTGGGACATCCATCCAGTCTGAAAGCCTCCAACTTCACAGGCGGGAAGGGGGGAAGTTTATGTCCTTAGAGATCAGTAAGCCCTGTCAAAAATGCCTGCAGTCACTAGGAAGCTAGGTCAAGGGAAGCACAGCTTGAGCTTTAGGCCACTTGGGCCAATCAAATCGCTAGGATGGTTTCCTCTCACAAAATACTATCCTAACCCGCGGTAGAAAGTGGCCCTAACACATGCCATCCTAACTTTCCCTTCCTAGCTTATAAAGTGAGTTTTACTCGTGGCCTTGTTCAATTGAATAATTTTTCATACTGAAGGAATAGAGGTCAAGTTTATCAGGTGTGCAGATAAACATGAAACTGGGGGTTGGGGGAGAGTGAAAGAGAGATAGTAGGTGACAGAAATGTAATTTTATGAGATCTTCCCAGGCTTGGAGTCTTGGATGGTGTCAATAGTTCAAGTAAGGGAGGTGTCTTACTGGAATTATAGTCATACTAAAGAAATGCATCTTGAAGAGGAGGCCAGGACAGGGGATAAGTACAGACAAATTTCTGAGGGAAAATGAGGGAAAGAAATACCAGGCAACTAGAGTAAATGAGTCACACGTGGAGAAAACAGCTAGCTATTCTAAGAATAAATGGAAAGCAGAATGTGTGTGCTTGGTGTCTTTTGGCCCAACAGCTGTCCTTAAGGGAGGATTCTTCCTCCACCCATCTGTGTTTCTGTAAATACCTGATACCTGTGACAGCAGGTTGGCCTGAACATGGAGATCATTCATTTTCCAAGTGAACTCTGCCAATTACTGGATATCATTAAATTACTAAGTCATAAAAGCCACTGACTGGATCATTTACTTTTCTACTGTTATATGACTCTCCAAATGTCGCCTTTTGTAAAAAGTGTCATCCTTCATATATATATATATATATGTATTTCTGTACACACACAATACACATACGTATATAAAATCAAAACCCTAAGCCCAAACCCCAAACTACCAATTCATTATTTGTGATGTGAGCTTTGTTTTGTTTTTCCAGTAAAATCAAGGGTGTCTTGTTGGGATTATGGGAGGCTGTCAAGTAAGGAAGGGTGGAACCAGGGGAGTCAATCAGGCTCAGTGCCTTGGGTCAGTAACAGATAATGGAAATCAAGGAAATCTGAAAACTAAGTATTAAGTAGGATGTGAGGATTCCAAAAGTGCTAGAGGTCAAAGCAAGACAATAAATAAGAAAATAAAATGTCATTCAGGAGCCAGACACTACACAAATACTGGAAATCCAAGCAAAGCAGTGGATTAACTGACAAGTAGAAGTTAAGACAGGGTTAAACTGGAACTGTTTCAGTCTCAGCTAGGAAATTTCTTAGATGTTTCCTATTACAAACTGATTTCCCATATAAATAGACAGGATCTGCAGAGGAAATAGTGATTCACATTAAAAGCATGGTAAGTCAGCTAACTTGGTTGGAGTAGAGAGTCTGATCCCACAGGTAGGGGCAGTTACTGACAAGACAGGTATTTCACTGAACAATTCACACTTTCTGACCTATTTTTAGTAAGATGTCTGGCCAATTTTAGATATATAATATATCATCAGCAATAATCTTTGACTTCATTAGCTCAAAGCTATAACCTTCCTATAAGTGTCAAAAAGAGAGTATAGCTCTTCAGATCTTAGGGACTCTTCACTACTGTGTGGGTAGTTCTTGTTAGCTGGTAAATAACTGATTTAACAAAAATAACTTTTTTTTTAGGCAATTGGGGTTAAGTGACTTGCCCAGGGTCACACAGCTAGTAAGTGTCAAGTGGTTGGTTTGAAGCTGGATTTGAGCTCAGGTCCTTCTGACTTTATCCACTGACAGTACTTTATCCACTGTGCCACCTAGCTGCCCCCAACAAAAATAACTTTAAAAAAACCAAACAGATGGCACTTGTTTGAAGAGGCAATAGGAGCCTATTTAAAAATAGGCTATCAAACACTTAAACAAATTTAACCACCTGGTGGTGTTGACAGCCTCTGATGCTATATGGCCATGATGATCTGGGTGATGGGGAACCCATGGTGACCCTGAAGATTACCCATACACAAATAGTACATAAGAACAACAAATAATACATACATTCAAACAAAATCTACTAAGAAGATATGAGCCCCACTTTTCATAGATTCTAGAGGTTCCCCCAGGCATGAAATGAGCTTGAATTTAGGAGTTCAGATGTGCAATTTGAGTATTCCCTTGAGTGAACAAAAGAATGTAATCAATATAAGATGTTTGATTTACAGCAACACAGTCCAACAGATGCAGATGTAGAAACCCTGGAGAACTTTGGACTCTGGACTCAGTATGAGGGATGAACTCAGGATCCAGCTGAACTTGGGAAAACAAAACAAAACAAAACTCTAATGACCAGTATCTTTCTTGATGTTGGTTGTCTTCTTGCTAGATGTGGCCTTCAGTCTCTTCTGATGGCAGCTAGACTATCACAGAATAGAATGAGTAGATTCTAGCAAGATTCTAGCCAGTCACCACCTTTGGGGCTCTGGCATCCCCTGACCTGACTTTGAGTGTGGGGCTCTTTAGTCCCATAAATGGGTCATGTCACTTCTTTTATTTCTCAACCTGAGTCCAGATCCCCATCCCCACCCAGCACATTCATGGGATAGAGGCCACACACAGAATGAAGGACTTTACCTTTCCCCATCTCTTTGCCCAGTTCATGGCACATAATAAGTATTTAATAAATACTTTTTCACTCATTTATTCCTCTTCTTTTCTACTTTTTCTTCTGTTCCTAGCTCATCAAGTAAATTATATGTTTCCCAAAATAACTCTGTAATATCATTATGAATTATCCAAACACTAGCATTATGAATAATGCTATGGAAATAACTTTTGCATCTGCAATACAGTGAACTTTTCAATGATAATCTAATTAAACAAAGAACACTTGAAATTTGAAAAGTTTAGATAAATGTGTTTCTTTTATAGTTTCATTTCCGTATACTTCAATTCCTGTGTGATTTGTTACAGTGAGAGATGTAGGAGAAACAAAAACTACTCACTAAGATGTTTCCTACATCTAAAAATTTAGGAAAGCATCAAAACCTTTCTGTATCCAATTCACTCTCTCCCAGTCTCAGATGAAGAGGTACCTTACCTCTCTTGCAAAGTTAATTCCTCTGCCTGCTCTCCATGCCATCCCCATCCCATCCCACCTCACCTCCTCAGGATTTTTTCTTTCTCAATTACTCCCCTTCTCTTCAAAATATTCAGTTTTTCTGCCTCTGTGGAAAATTCCTTTCTGTCTCCAAACCTATACAGATCTCCCTTTGGGATATTAAAACAAACAAAAAATATTTCTCTTTTTTTTTTCCTCTTTCCTTCCTAGCCTAATTTTAGACATGGTCTTTATTTCTTCACCTCCTCAATCTGATTTAGTTCCCCCCCCCATCTTCTAAAACTGCATTCCTGAAAGCCACCAAGAACTTCCTAATTAACATATGAAATGGCCTTTTCATAGTATTCATTCATTTTTTTTTCTGCTGCTGCTTTTGACATCTTTGGGAGCTCTCTTCTTCTTGTAACACATCCCTTGGATTCCATGTAATTGACCACCTGTGTAATGTGATGCAGTGGAAAGGGCACATTGGCTTTGGAGTCAAAGGAAATAGTTTCAGAATATGGCTCTGCCATTTCTACAATCCTGATCTCAGGCAAAACACTTAATATTTTTGGGCCTCAGTTTCCTCATCTATAAAATAAGGGGGTTGGACAAAATGACTTCTAAGATCTCTTCTAGCTATAAATTTATTATTTTTATCAACCCTACTCCTTCTATACATGAGTCCTCTGTCCGATATAGACTAAGTAAAGGAAGAATCAAGCATTTATTATTAATAAAGAATCCTACTATGTGCTGGGTATTGGGCTAATTCCTTTACAAACATTATCTCATTTGATCCCAGCCCTAGGAGGTAGGTGCTATTATTATTCTCATTCTACAGTTAGGGAAATTGAGGCAGACAGAGGTTAAGTGACCTACCCAGGGTCACACAGCTAATAAGTATCTGAGACGAGGTCTGAATTTAGGTTTTCCTTATTCCAAGCCCAGTGGTCCATCAGATAGTGTAGCCCTTTGACTGAGTCCAAGTTTTACAGAACAAATCTTTTTATTAAGAGGATTTGTTCTGTGCAGTTTGGATTCAGTCAAAGGGCCATACTTGAGGACCTCACCCCTATATTTCTTCCTAGCTGCTTCATCTAATCTAATCATCCCTGAACAGGCTATCATATTCATTCCTACCACCTTTGCTAATGCTGCTTGCCCCCCTGGATTTTACCCCTTCCCTTAATTTCTATCTAATCCCTACTCTTTTTCTCAGTGTCACCTCTGACCCTGATATTGGGAGCCCACTGTGCTATTTTGCTACTCTGTATTTCTACAGAACTTAATATGTCTCATTTATTTGGCATTTTATATATATATATATTTATAGGTCTAGATGCATGATTTCATTGGTGTGGGAGCTAGCGGTATGGAAATCCCATCAGTAAATTTAAACTGACAGCTTGTCCGTAATTTCAGATTTCAATGGAACAATGACAGGTTAAGGCACTTGCTCATGGTCACACAGCTAATATGTGTCAAAGGTCTGACTTGAACCCTACTCTTCCTGAATTCCAGTTGGGTCCTTAGCATACTGCCTCTCACTTGTTAAATGCTACTTTATGTTATTTTGAGCTATTTGAGGTAGTTATTTTTTTCCTATGTACATATCTTGGTTTCATAACTAGGTTGCAAGCTCAGGGAGAGTTTTCTGCTTTGTACATGATAGATACTGTTAAATGAATGAATTCGTTTGTTAATTTTGGGGGAAATGGTTTTCAATAAACTTGAATTTCTGAAAATTTACTTTCCAAAGTTTCAGGAAAAGCTTGATTATACAAATTTGTAGAAATTTGTTAAAATTAAACCTATTTTTAAAAGATCACTGTATTTGAAGTTGGAAAAACCTGGTTTCTGTACCTACAACCTTGAATAAATCACTTGACCTTTCTTGTGTTTCAATTTCCTCACCTGTAAAATTAGAACATTGGGTTATAGAATTTCTAAGGTTTCTTCTACCATCAAGTCTTGTGATTTTGTCATATGCAGATGAAAAAACAGAAGGAAAAATTAATGATAATATACAAATATCTAATTGTTTTTAAGTAAGACATGAGTAGTTTAGATTTAGAGTAACGAGTCCTAGGTATAAAATATAGAAAATTATGGAATATGTTCTATGAATATTTATAAATGGAACATTTATCAGAGAGTCAGTATTGCATAATGTATGTAGCCTGCTGCACTTTGTATCAGATAACCCAGGTTCAAATCTTGCCCCAGTGACTCACAAGTTACATGACCTGGGGAAATCAATTGATCTGTTCTTTCAGGGCCTCCGTTTATCTAAAAAATATTTCACATAAGGTGCTATAAAGTGCTGTACAAATATGGTTTGTTTGTTTATTTTTTTAATCTCTTTGAGATGATTCAGTTATGGTCCTGCCTAAAGGCAGGGAGAGGATTCTTTTCCTCTTACTTCCCCAATTCAATTCAATATGGTGCAGTTGACACATTTCCCTGCTTGTCTCATAGTTTTATGTTTTTAAACATTTCCCTTTTTACTATGAATTTCATAATTATCAGCAAAATGTGGCTTCTCACAAAATGAACTTGATCTCCAAAAACTGAGAACAAGTTAAATTTCTTTTGATTTTGTTACCTCAGATAGGCTAGAATTGCAGACATAACTTAGTGGGGAAATGAGGCACTCCAGAGACTTCCCAACAATCCCTTATCTAACGTGTTTACTTATAATAACAGAAAGAAACGAAGTTCTTCCACAAAGCTGGTGCATGCTCACAAACTCAGTATTAGCTTCTCCTGCAGGGGGAGCTGCTCTACAACGAAAAAACACAAGAGCAGCTGTGCTGTAAAGTACTCTTAACATTCCCCATCCCTGGTATCTTAATGTATAACTTTGACTTTGGAATGTAAGCTTTGCTCTCTTTTTTAAAACCATGAATTTATTTAGATGTCAGTAATAAACATTATCTTCCATTCACAAACCTTGGCCCTTTATAAAATATGATTCTAGCTCCTTATTTCTGAACAGGATTTACTCATTTTGGGGAAGTCTTTTGGAGTTAGAATAACACAGCAAAACTAGCTTTTTAGGTTGTTCAAGATAAGTAAACCAGCAGATAGCTGAAGAACACTGGGTGTAGCTAAGATGTTCTTGAGCTGAGATCCAGTTATTGATGTCTGAAAACATGTCTTTAATAATCATGCAAATATTATATAATTGCAGCTGGATTTTTTTTTTTTTTGAGAGACAGAGAGAGATCTTTTATTGCTTTTACTTGAACTGGCTGGAGCAGGAAACAATTTGGCAGATTATTCACTATATTAGCACCCATGGGATTTAGGATACTGGAACACACACCTTGGAATCTTTGTGTTGGAGATGCCGGAGATGGGAATGTATTGTTATCATTTTGACTTTCCACAAAAAGTAGCGTAGTATTTGCCACTACTATCTAACTCTTCTGAAGATGTGAGATGCAAAATGTAACATGGTCCATCCAAAGCAAAGGGGAAATTTTTCTTGAATTCATTGAGAAAGGAATTAGAATAGTCCCTAATTTTATTCATCCCTTTTCTACTCTTTCTTTGTAATTCATTCCTTCTGGGTAAGGATTTTTAATTGACATCCCTGAAACAAACTCCAATAGATTACAGTGGCTTGGCTATACTTTCTCTTTCTTTGTACTGCCTTTCACATTTGCCCTTTCCCACCCATTTACATAAAACCAATCTAGTCCAGGGCCTCATCACTCGTCCTTAATTTACTTATGTCTCCTCTTCCTTCCCACCCAACCTCTCCACTGAGCAACTCACTTGTCTATGAACTCTTCAAGCATAAGTCTCCAGACTTAATGGGTTTACTCATTATTTACTATTTCAAGTCTATTACTATTAGTGTTACTTAAAAAGCAGTGGATAGACCACAGGGCTTGGAGTCAGGAAGACCTGAGTTCAAATATGGCCTCAGACAGTAAACTAGCTATGTGACACTGGGCAATAATGTAACCCTCCCTGTTTGCCTCAGTTTCCTCATCCATAAAATGAGCTGGAGAGGGAAATAGCAAACCACTCTTCTGTCTTTGCCAAATACTGGGTCACTAGGGTCACAAAGAGTCAGACATGATGAATAAATACTGCCAGGAAATTAATAAGTTTGTGTTACACTCATAAGAAAATGGTGACATAGTGGAAAGAGTAGTGTTATTTGGAAAAAGAAGAGTTAAGTCTTGAGTTACAGCTCAGCCACTAAGTTTTGTGACCAAGAGTAAGTCAATTCACCTCTCTGGGTCTCAGTTTTCTCTTCTAGATCATTAAAATAGCTTCTGAACTGGCTTCCCTGCCTGAGTTCTCTTCCCTTTTCATTACAACCTTCACTCAGCTACCACAGTGATTTTCCTAAAGCATGGATATGACCATGCTGTTGTTGTTGTTGTTGTTGTTGTTGTTGTTGTTGTTGTTGTTCAGTCATTTTCAGTCCTGTCCAACTCTGCATGACCTTATTTGGGGTTTTCTGGGCAAATACAGGAGTAGTTTGCTATTTCCTTCTCCAGCTCATTTTACAGAATGAGGAAACTGAGGCAGGTTTAAATGATTTGTCCAAGGTCGTATAGCTAATATCTGAGGCCAGATCTGAACTCCAGATAAGTCTTCCTGACTCCAGGCCTGGCACTCTATCCATTGTGCCACCTAGCTGCCCCAGATATGGCCATCCTACCCCATTATTCATTAAACACCAGTGGCTCCTTATTCCTTCAAAGAACACATACAAACTCCTCATTTTGGTCCTTAAACCCCTTTACAACCTTGTCACAACCTACTTTGGCAGCCTTATTTTATGTTACTCTTTTGATACATGCTATGATTCAATCAAATTGGCTTTCTTGCTGCTCCCATCTTTCACCTCCTTTCTTTTATTATTCCCTATGTCTGAAATATGTTCCCTCCTAATAGAATCTAGTTTTCATCAAACTCAATTCAAACATTATCTTTTACAAAAGACCTTTCCTGATCTCCCTAGATTTTATGACCTCTCCTTGGCTAATTTTAAAAAAGTTTACATATTAATTTTGTATACACTTATATGTGGACGTGTTCTCTTCTACCATTATTATGTAAGCTCCTTGAATATAAGAATTATTTCCTTTTTGTCTTGATATCCCTGCTGCCCAGCATTGTGTCTAGCACATAGATACTTAATTCTTCATCAGTTGATTGAGCTATAAAATGAAGAGACTGGATTATATGATCTCATAGATCCCTTACATTTTACCATTTTTGATACTTTTCTTCCTGTGCCTTTAATTGAAGAACTCTTATCAACTGCTAATACTTGTAATTTATCTTTCGTTTCTCAACCCTATAGCTGTTCTTTCTCACCTTCATTTCTGAGAGAGGAGAGAAATAGCTAAGATCTCTCTGCCAATCCATTTTTTTCCTTGGTATTTTCTATTCAGCAGTTGAATTGTTTTGAATAACTCAGGTATAGGAGGAGGCAGAGGACATGGAATTTCCATGGTTAAAAGGACTTCTGATATAACTTTGTACCTGTCAGGAAGATCAGAGGGGAGGGAAAGGAATTATAAAACTAGTGTAGTCTTTTCCCTAAATTTTGGAAATGTACAGCCATTATAAAAAGCTGCTCAAAAATATTGGTGATCAAATAGTCACATAAAAGAACATAGAATGTCAGAGATGACCTTAGAGATCACCCAGCTCAACTCTCACCTTACAGATGAAAAAACTCAGATCTGTGTCAGAGGTGACTTGGTCAAATCTATGTACTGAGTAGCTCAAGAGAATAATGTTGCTAAGGGGAAACTAGCAAAGAAGTAAAGATACCTCTAGAGAGCTGAACCTTATGAAATGGGAGACAAAAGTATGACAATTCCAGTGTGTACAGGAATTCACATCCATGGTAAAACTGAGTAACCTCATCTTAGCTTCTCTGCACAGAGATAGATAAAATTGTATGAAAATATGATAATTTGACTGGATAACCACTGTACATGAAAAATGCTGTTTTCATTTGGCATAAACCAGGGGCAATGTGATATTGAGCAGCTCTCCAAATATCTCTTACATTGTGAATGTATAAATGTTATGAAACCACAGGTTAAAGCCATGTGCCTTTACCAGAGACCAGTAAGGCAAAATTCTCTTAGTGAACAAAAGATATAAATGCTGCTCCATGAAATTGTACAAAAGTAAATAATTGCATATACAAGTTAAGTTACTGAGATAAATTATTATTAATAACTAATATCTTGGGGAGATTCAGAGCTCTCTTCTTCTTCTGAATTCCTCATTTTAAAAAGTTTAGTCTCTCGAGCAGTCTCTTGAGATTCAGACCTCACCCTACCTTACAAGGAATTTAATCTAAGGTGAGGAAGCCCATCCCTGGTCTAGGTAGCACATTTCTGGGAGAAATATTTTCTCTATCCAAGAATGACATGATGATGGGTTACCTCAGCCCCTCATTGAAAGGGTATATAAACTGTGAGCCCTGCCATCATGATTATCTTTGGTGTAAGAGAGGCAGCCAAATGACCATCCTTTTATTAATAACCCGAAGGTCTTATTAATAAGATGATTAAATTATTCAGAAACTATGTCTCTTAAATCTTTTTGTCACAATACAATTGGATTAATCACACACATTAATTAATTAATTAATTAAAATATTGGCCTATCCACATTTGCATGATACCTGTAGATTGATGGGATATGCATTCAGCATGACATAAGCCTTATGTAATAAAGTCATTTTGGGCACTTTGTCTAGTCCCACCCATATGGGTGACTTTCAGCTAAAATCAGCATTTAATAGGATCAAAAAATTAGAATTAGTAAGAAACCTTAGATGTCATCTAGTCTAATCTTCTCATGAGGAACCTAAGTAACTTGCCCAAAGTCACAAAGATAGCAGTTGTCACAGATGGAATTTGAACTTAACTCTTCTAACTACAAATCTAGAGCTCTTTCCATTATACCATGCTGCTTACAATTAAATCACTCACTTCATAATCAACAAAGATGAAAGGGAGGGGAAGGAACCAAAATTTATTGTTACTACTATGTACCAGGCACCGTGCTAAGGTCATTACAAATATATTCTCATTTTATCCTTATCACAATCTTGGGAGATAGGAGCTATTATTATTCTCATTTTATATTTGAAGAAACTGAGTCAGACCAAGCTTACCCTTACCCAGAGAGATAAAGCCGATAAGTGTCTGAGGCTGGATTTGAACTCAGGTCTTCCTGACTCAAGGCCCAAGACTCTATCCATTGCACCATCTATTTGCCTAAACAAAAGAATTTGAATATAGTATGTCAACTGATAACATGTTTAAATATTATCTGCATCTTCCAGATGTGAAAACTGTGCTTTGGATCAGTTAAGTCACATGTTTGAGAGCCAGAAGAGCTAGCTAAGACTCAGGTCTCTACATTCAAAATTCACTGTCCTTCCTGCTCCATCACATTGTAGGCATTCAATAAATAGATGATGGATGAATGAAGCCCATGATTATCATTATAAGATTTGAAGCAGCAGAATTGTATTATAACCAAAGGGTAATATTCCATTCTTAATGATAAATAAGAACATCTAATTGATGTTACATCAATTGAAGAACATCTGATTGAACTCTAACTTAATATACTATAAATCCATGACTAATTTTCATAGAATCCTAGAATGGTAGAGCTAGAAGTGACCTTAGAAATCATCTAGTCAAACTATGTCCTTTTTTACACAGGGGGCGGAGATGTTGGCTATATTGGTCTGTTTTTGTGCTGAATCAGTATCCAGAGTAAGAAGCTTGAGGTGCTTTATTTTACTCTTTCAGGGAAAACTTTATTTGGTATTAAGTCACTTAGACTCCCACATTAGTGCGCACTAAAATAATCCCATTTAAAATTAATCGGTGATATGAGAAACCTATCCATCCGTGACAGGCATTTGTCAAATTTCCCAAAGTATTTTTCCAAATATCTAAGATGAAAGAATCTCCACTAGATATTTTGCCAAGTATGTTTCCTGATTAATTTTGAAACCCATGTGCATTGTAAAAGAAATTAAATAAAAGTGGAATGTTCTGATTAAATTTCACTCAAGTCATCAACATTTTTCTGGAAAACTCATCAACTGTCTACGATGCCCTTGTGAGTAAGATTTTCTAAAGTGTTTCTTTGGAAAATAGGAAGTCACATTTTGCAAGAGGATATAAAGTACTTTAGTTTCCAGAAGGTTCTAGTTAGTTCCCTTCAAAACTTTATACTCACAGGGGAGGTCCAAAAGTGTTTTAAAGTTAGCCAAATGTTTATTTAGTTATATAGCTTCATTCTTCCCTTCCCCCTCTACAAACCATCTATCAAGAGGGGGAAAAAATCACACATTTTATGTCTTTGTTGTTATAAGAAATTGAATTTCACTAATTTACATTAAAATGAGACATTTTTCCCATCCGCAATGGATATTCATGGAAGGCAATAGAACTAAAAATATGTTCCAACTGAAAGAATCCTGGATTTGAAATCCCAGTTTTACTATTTACTCCCTGTGTGACCTTGTGCATGTCAATTAAACTCTAAATAAAAATAAATAAAAATGAGGGGGTTGTGCCATGTGACCTTAAGGTTTCTTCCAACTGTAACTGTATAAGCCTACAAAGTCAAAATTGGGGTTTTTAATTAACATGATACTTTAATTAATATTATATAATTGATATTTATAGAAATTACACATATTATACTGTAAATTTTTGAATTAGTATTGAAATGATTTCAAACAAACCAAGAAACTGAAAAAGATAAGTGATTTCTGGAGTTAAATATTTCATCAACATGTTATCCCATGCATCAAAAATTATAGAAATTGGCTCAGCTCTTGGAAAATGGAACTTAAGACCTCCTTTGGAGAATAAGAAATTTAATTCCAATAAATTTCATAAGTATCTTTTTGAGTACACAACCTGCAGCAGTTTTGACTAGTAATCACATCTGCATTTTGAAATTAATAATCTTTTTTTTTCTCCCCCCTCTCCACCAGTAAAATATGAGCTATTTGAGGATAGGGACTGGTTCATTTATTTATTTATTTTTTACTTTCTGTAACGCCTACCATTGCTTATGGAGTTGCAATGAATAAAATTAAATCCAAGGACAGATTTTGTTAGATCCTTTGTCAAGTATAAATTCTTCATAGTTAAGGTTGCTGTGATGATAATGACAAATACTATCATTTACATTGATTAGGAGCCAATGTGATAGCTTTTGCTGAAAAGAACACAGAGAAAAATAATTTACTACTTGGTTTGCAAATGGCAGAATAGAAAATTCCAACATAAAAATAAGATTTGCAAAAATTATTTTTCATTTGTGTGAAGCTATTAACTTTCATTTCTATTTTTACTCTTCTGTAAGTGCTTTTTTCATCGACTATATTGCTACCAGCCAAAAGTACACTGCAAGCGCTAACAAATAATTTTAAATGAGAAAATTTTGGCCACAGAAAATCTCTTTGCCAAGAAAACAATGGCACCATTTTTGCAGGCCATTTTTTTTTTCAAAGGAGGGGAGGATATTTTCAGCCATTAATCACTAAAGTTTCCTGAGCATTCTTGGCCAGTAAGAAATAATACTAGATTAAGCAATATACATGAGCAGCCGCCTCTGGAAGGAGTTGCAAGATATCCTGCTGCCTTAAGGTGCCATAAGGCAAGTACCTATTTCATATCAGTTATTGAAGATCCTTTAAAATTATTAGCTGGGAAGGTCAACATTTCTTTTGGAAATATATACTGGGTCTTTAGCATTGTTTTCAAATGAAATGTTTGCTTAACAAAGGAAAAAAATAATTGAAAGGATACTTGCCAAGTTAGTGTTACCTTCTGGTGATTATTTTCTTCTTTAAGAAGAATCCTTTGATGTTAACTTACTATTGAAAGATTTCAGGAAGAAAAGAGCCTGCTGGGAAAATTAAAAGCAGCAGAGTAGGTTGTTAGATGAAGATGACAATTTTTGGCATAGAAGAAAGTGTGAAAGAATTCTTGTGATCAAAATGAAACAAAACACACACACACACACACACACACACACACACACACACACAAAACAAAGCTTATTTAACAGGTTGAAATGTTTAAAAGGAAGATGCAGGTTAGAGAGTCTTCTATCTCTGATATTGTTTTCTTCTTCCAACCTCTTTTCACTGATAGAACCTTCAAATTGATAATTACCATTGGAAGGATATATGGGGAAAATGAGCCATTAGAAGAGAGTGTGATGTAGGGGTTTATGCTATAAAGGCAAACTGGACACTATACAAAGGGAAACAGATGAGGTTTTTTTTTTAAAGAAAGACAAAAGAACACATACAAAATATACCACCGAATTGAGGGAGTATAAGGTCTCTCAATAGAAAACAAAAAAAAAAAAGCCAAGATATAAGCAGAAAGAATAAAGCAACACCCTGAAGGCAGAGAGAAGTGACCTGAAACTGATGTGAAAATAAAAGTGATGGTAAATCCCTAATGGGTCTTGGAGATGGAAAGGATGTCTTCTCAATAACAAAAGCTTATGGGGACTTTGAAATTTGCACTTTGATTACATCACTGGGGAGACATTTAGAAGCAGAGGGAATAAAAAATGAAGTACTGAGAATAATGGAACTCAAGGACAAGATAGTCATGATCAAGAAAACTCATTTAGAGATAGATTTTTAAGAAGTCAGGGAATAAAATAAATTAGATTAGGAAATATTTTGCAACCTGGAGGAAGTTTTATTGCTGCTTCAGAAAAATCATCTGATCCCACACCTAAACCATCCCAAATACCATCTGGGTCCCTTCGTCAGAGTATAATGCTGAAGTCAAGGTGGTGAGTTTGCTACCTGCATAGGTGGTAAATACCTTTCAATTGAGGAGGAGGATGGCAGATCTTGTCCACAGTCATAATGTGTATTCTTAACTACACTAAGATATTTGATAAAGATACAGTCATAATAATAATAATTATTATTATTTTTTAACCAACCAGAAATGACCAGCCTATTTTTGTGTTATTTCTTCTCTAGAAATTATTTCCCTTTCTGGAGGAGCTACTTGTTCTGACCCTTTCCCCACTTCTTGCCCACACCACTCCTCCTCCTTCAGTCTATCTGTCCACTGGCGTTTGTTTACTGCCCATTCTGTCCCAGGCATTATACTGAGTGCCAGGGATACAAAGAAAAGTAAAACACAATCCCAATGATCTTACAGTCTTCACACTACCCAATTGGAATAATTTTTCAGACCCTCTTCTCTGACGCTCACAAAAGCAGAGATCCTACTGGAGAAAGAAACATGGACAAGCTAAATGTGGGGTCAGACAATCTGACTTCCAGTCTCCCATCCCCCACATTTACTGTCTCAGTGACTCTGAGCAAGTCAATTCATCTCTTTAAAACTGCTTCTTTCTTCGATAAAGGGGGATGATAATATCCCATCTCACAAGGTTTTAATGAGAAAAACACTTTGTGAACTTTGAAGCTCTTTAGAAATGAGAACTTTTATTATTATAAGCAATGACACTCATCCTTCCCCTATACTCACATCAAATCACTAATTAAATTGTCTCGATTTATTATCCAAGATACCTCTTGGATCAGTCTTCTTTCTATTCTTACTGTCACCACCTGAGTTCCAGCTCTCCACAACCCTCAGCAGTAATACTATTAATAATTGATAAATAATTGGATCCTAATTCATCTTTCTGCCTCCAGTCTCTCACTCTTCTTATCCATTGTGTACACTGCTCATTTTCCTGAAGCACAATTCTGTTCTTTTTGCTTCTCCACCTTTCAAAAATATTTCAATGAATTCTCTATTTCCTACCAAATATAGTCCAAGTTCTTTAGCTTGGTCTACCAGCTACTCTCCACACGAACGCTATATCCTTTAAAAGAGGCTATTTTAGAGCAACTCAAGCATATTATTTACTTGTCATTCATTTATTCATACAACGAACATTTATTTAATGTCATTTTCAGGTGCTAGGCACTACATGGAATTTGAATTTGTTTTGTTTCCTATTAGGCATAACCTCTACCCTCACTGATTGTAGAGTTCATTGAAAAGATAATCAGCTGATGGTGTATATAGTATTGCTTTTATTCACCTACCTTGTTACCAAACTTCTTGCTGATGAAAATCTTATAAATAACCAGAAAGTTGAAAGGAAACATCCTCTATCTCTACATACATCAAATGTACATGATAAATCTTATGTAGATCTTACATGTCCTTTCTAAATTGCCACTAGGGAGAAGGAAACTATTAAGTCTCCAGTTGGTTATTATGCAAGATTTTTCTTTTTTTTTCTTTTTTGTAAGTACTACCCAATTACTTTTATTTTTTAATTTTCAACATTCATTTCTATAAGATTTTGAGTTCCAGATTTTCCCCCCTTCTTCACTCCCCTCCACCCTCCACAAGAAAGCAGTCAATCTGATATAGGTTATATATGCACAATCATGTTAAACACATTTCCACATTAGTCATGTTGTAGAAGAAGAAGCAGAGAAAAGAGAAAAGCCATGAGAAAGAAAAAAAAACCAGAAAACAAAAATAAAGTGAAAATGGTCTGCTTTGATCTACAGTCAAACTCCATAGTTCTTTATCTGGATGTAGATAGCATTTTTCATCATGAGTCTTTTGAAATTGTCTTGGATCATTGTATTGCTGAGAAGAGCTAAGCCAATCATAGTTGCTCATTGCACAATGTTGCTGTTATTGTGTACAGTGTTCTGGTTCTGCTCACTTTACTCAGCATCAGTTCACAGTTCATGTAACTATTTCCAGGTTTTTCTGAGAGCATCCTGTTCACCGTTTCTTGTAGCATAATCATATTCCATCACAATCACATACTACGGTTTGTTCAGCTATTCCCCAGTTGATGGGAATCTCCTCAGTTTCCATTTCTTTGTCACCAGAAAAGAGCTGCTACAAATATTTTTGTACATATAGATCCTTTTCCTTTTTGGTTTTTTTTTTTAATCTCTTTTGGGATACAGACGTAGTGGTATTGCTTGGTCAAAGAGCATGCATGGTTTTATGGCCCTTTGGGCATAGTTCCAAATTGCTCTACAGAATGGTTGAATCAGTTTACAACTCCACTAACAGTCCATTAATGTCTCATTTTTTCCCACATCCCCTCCAATATTTGTCATTTTCCTTTTCTGTCCTACTAGCCAATCTAATAGGTATGGAGTAGTACCTTAGAATTGTTTTAATTTACATTTTTCTAATTAGTAGTGATTTAGAGCATTTTTCTCATATGACTACAAATAACTTTGATTACTTCATTGAAAACTGTTCATATCTTTTGATCATTTATCAACTAGGGAATGGCTCTTTTTTTATAAATTTGAATAAATTCTCTGTACGTTTGAGAAATGAAGCCTTTGTCAGAGAAACTTGCTTCTAAGTTGTTTTTCACAGTTACAATTGCTAAATGTATTTCCCTCCATCCTATTCCACCCCCCCATTTTTCTGTTCTCTCTTTCCTTTTACCCTGTCCCTTCTCAAAAGTGTTTTGTTTCTGACTGCCCCCCCCATCTTCCCTCCCTTCTATACCCCCTCCTCTTCTTTTATCCCCTCCACATCCTACTTCCTGTAGGGCAAGACAGAGTTTTATACTCAATTGAGTGTGTATGTTATTTCCTCGTTGAGCCAATTCCAATGAGGATAAGGTTCACTTGCTCTCTTTTATCTTACCCATCTTCCCCTCTACTGTAAAAGCTTTTTTTTGCCTCTTTTGTGTGAGATAATTTACTCCATTCTACCTTTCCCTTCCTCCCAGTTCCTTCCTTTCTCACTTCTTAATTTAATTTTTTTAAGGTACTATTCCTTCATATTCAGCTCATACCTGTGTCCTCTGTCTATATATACTCCTTTGAATGCCCTAATAATGAGAAATTTCTTATGAGTTACAACTATCATATTCCCACATAGGAATATAAACAGCTTAACCCTATTAAGTTCCTTATGATTTCTCTTTCCTATTTATCTTTTTATGCTTCTCTTGAGTCTTGTATTTGAAAGTCAAATTTTCTATTCAGTTCTGGTCTTTTCATCAAGAATACTTGAAAATACTCTATTTCATTGAATGCCCATTTTTTCCCCTGAAGGATTATACTCAGTTTTGCTGGGTAGGTAAGTCTTGGTTGTAATCCTAGCTCCTTTGCCCTCCAGAGTATCATAATCCAAAGGTTTAATGTAGAAGCTGCTAAATCTTGTTATCTTGACTGTGGCTCCATGATACCTGAATTGTTTCTTTCTGTCTGTTTGCATTATTTTCTCCTTGACCTAGGAGCTCTGGAATTTGGCTATAATATTCCTGGTAGTTTTCATTTTGGGATCTCTTTCAGGAAATTGTCAATAGAGTTTTTCAATGACAATTTTAACCTCTGGTTCTAGGATATCAGGGCAGTTTTTCTTGTTAATTTCTTGAAAAATGCTTCCCAGGCTCCTTTTTTTGATAGTGGCTTTTAGATAGTTTAATAATTCTAAAATTATTTATCCTAGATCTATTTTCTAGGTCAGTTGTTTTTCTAATGAGATATTTTACATTTTTCCCCTATTTTTTCATTCTTTCAATTTTATTGGACTGATTCTTGGTGTCTCATAGAGTCCTTGGCTTCCACTCACCTAATTCTAATTTTAAAGGAATTATTTTCTTCAGTTAGCTTTAGTACCTCCTTTTCTGTTTGGCCAATTCTATTTTCTAAGTAGTTGTTTTCTTCAGTGGATTTTTTATTCCGATTTGACCAACTGTATTTTTTAAGGAATTGTTTTCTTTAGCCATTTTTTGTCCTTCCTTTTCCAAGTTGTTGACTCTCTCTTGTATAACTCTCATTTCTTTTCCCAGTTTTCCTTCTACCTCTCTTATTTGATTTTTAAAATCCTTTTTGAGTTCTTCCAAGAAGATTTTTTGGGTTTTAGACCAATTTGTATTCCTGTTTGAGACTTCACATGTAGGCATTTTGACATTGTCCTCTTTTGAGTTTATGTTTTGGTCTTTGCCATAGTAGCTTTTTATGGTCACGGCTCTTTTCTGGTTTTTTTTTTTTTTGGTTTTTTGTTTGTTTTGCTTTGCTTTGTTTGCTTTGTTTTATTTTTTGCTCATTTTTCGAAAGTCTATTTCATGACTTTTGAAGTTGAGCTCTATTTCTGGGACACAGGAGGCACTGTCCCAAGCTTCTTGTGCTGGAGACCAGAGGCCTGGTCTTCATGTGCTGGCAGCTTGCCCGCTACACTGGGGTGGCCTGGCCTAGTTGTGCCTTTTGTGCAAGGGAGTTCTGTTCTGGGGCTGGCAGTTTGCCTTCTGTACTGGGGCTGAAGGCCTCAGAAGCGGCCTGCGGTGCCACTGGACTGCTGAGCCAGGACCAAGGGGCCTCGGCTGTTGATGTGTGCTATGGCTAAGAGCCCCCACTGGCTTGCCCAGATGCTGTCTGTGCTGGGCTATGTTCCCTTTCTACCCAAGTGAGACAGACCTTTCCTGAAGTCCTTCTAAATTATCTTAAGCTGGAAAACTGTTTTACCCCATCTTTTTGTAGGTTCTGTTGCTACAGAATACACTTAGAGGCTTGATTTAACATTGTTTCTGAGGGAAAGTGGGGAGAGCCCAGGCAACTTCCTGGCTTTTCTCCACCATCTTGGCCAAAACTATCTATGCATGATTTTTCTACTGGAAATATGTGAACTTCATTCACTTCTTTGGATACGGAAGGAGAACCTTTGTTCCTTACCCCTCTTTGAGATTTGACCTATTGGCCTTGGGCAAGGGGAATTATTGAAGGCTGTTAGTAATCACCTCTGTAGCTGTTAGCAAAGGAGCTTTTCTCCCACTTCAAACCCTGCTTTGGTGTTATTTTTCAGTCATTGGCTCTGTCTCTACATACTTCAGTCATAGTTGCCAGTGTTCTCCAGCTGGGGCAAACATAAACACTGTGCTGATCACATATAGTGTTTATGAAGGGAGAGGAGCTGTCCCTGCCAGTTTTCCTTCTTCCTAAACCGCCAGTGGATATCCTTCCTCTGATGTAAAGTAGCTCACATTCCTTTGCAACATTATAAGTCAATATTCCTCAGTGCAATAAGCAAAAATAACTTGCTCCCTAATAAAGTTCATTGTTTGGCCTGAATCTGTAGTGAATAGAGAAAGAGGGGCAACTTTCTCCATCTGGTGAAGTACAGGTAATAAAATTTAAATGCCCAAGGCATTTGTGTTTGTTCCAAGTCTCCTATAAGAACACATTCTTAGATTTAAGAGAAGTTGAGAAGTCTTGTCAGCACTCAATCCATAAGGACAAAGATGAATACTTCCCGAAACTGAAATGTTATACATTGGCTCAGCAATTAGAAACGTCTGGAGCTATCTAAGAACATTTGAAACCTGAGGACAGATAGATACCATGAAGTATCCATATGATCAAAATTTTATTGTTGAACTTTTAGTTTGGCAATTTATGTCAATTCAAGTAATTCAACTTGATTACTTGAATGAATTTAAACAAGTTCATTAATCTAAGCATATAGATAGTATAGTGCTCAATTAAAGTGGGTGGTAAATGGTGTATATTTTAAATTATATTGAAATTTTAAAATATTTGAATGAACAATATAATTTAACTATGTTTTATCATTCACAGTACTTACTGTTTTTTACAAAACTGTAAATTTCTGGCTGCCCACATTGTTGAGAATATTACTTACCTCTGCCTCAGAGTCCCTCTTTTCCTTCAAGATAAAGATCAGGCACCATTTTCTGGATGAAATCTTTCCTGATCCCTCCAAATGCTGATGACCTCTATCCCAAACAATATTCTATTTAACTACTTTGTATACGTTTATATTTATTGACTTTATATTTATGTTACGTATAAATATTCATATATACAAATGTACATACATGTTTATATCTATCTTTCCTCTATCCTTCCTTTTCTCCCCCCCTTCCTTCCTTAAAGGAAGAAATACTATTAAGTAGTCAATTAATAAGAGAAGGTATAAGCCATTAGCAGATGAGTGATGTAGTAGGAAGTGTAAGAAGAGAGCTGAAGTGGAGTTCTTATATAACACTGAAATAAGGAAGGAATGCAAATCTAGGTGAAGTGTTTGGAAATGGAAGAGACCTTAGGCCACCTATTAGTAAGGAAACTGAGACTCTGAGAAATGAAATAACCTGAAACAAGGTTGAAGCATAAATTTAGATGTGTAGTTTTGAGCTAGAAGAAACCTTGGACCATTTACAAAGAAGGAAACTGAGGCACAGAGAAATGAGATTTATCTCAAGTCATACTGGTAGGAAAAAAGCAGAGCTGGAATTTGAATTCAGGTCTTATGACCTGAATATAGTGTGTTTCCTACTATACTAGGCCACACCATGATACACAGAAATTGGAAGCATTTCTTACCCATAACAGGAAACTGACAGGATTGTAAAGAAATAGAAAAAAAAATTGGAAAAGAGGGATGGGAACATTGTCCACAATATGATCTACTTCTTTCCATATAGTTCCAAGCTTCTAAACCTTGCTTAAGCTTGAAGCCTTGACTAATGCATGCATCACTTCCCCTGCTCTCTCCCACCCCCTCTTCCTGTAATGGATTAATGGCAGTACCAGTACTGCGGATGTTGTCAAATATCCTTATAAACTTTGGATGAAGCAACTTTGTTTTTGTTCAGTCCCTTTAGTTGTGTCCAACTCTTCCTGACCTATTTGGAGTTTTCTTGGCTAAGTGAAGTTGGTTTGCAATTTCCTTTTCCAGCTTATTTTACAGAAGAGGAACTGAGGCTTAGCACTTAACAGGGTTAAGTGAATTGCCTAGAATCAGACAACTAGTAAGTGTATGAGGCTAGATTTTAACTCATGAAGATGAGTCTCCCTGACTTCAGGCCTGCCATTTTATTCACTGTGCTACCTAGCTACCCATGAAGCAACTTATAACTGAATAAAATATATATCGGGAACTTATCATGGGCAAGCTACTCTGCTAGTTCAGGAGAGATAGTAAAAAAAAAAAAGCATAAGACACAGTCTTAAGAGCCAGTATGGTATGCTAGAAAGACCTTTGAATCCAGAATTAGAGGTCCTGAGTTCACTTGTCATTGTTAAAACAAATAAACAAAAAAAAACCCTTTTATAAATGGGTATTTATTTTGAAGATACATCAAGAACAAAGTACAAATATTTCCTTCCAACAATTTGGTGGCACATTCTCCTACCTACCCTTTTGTAAAAGCTTTTTTAAAGAAGTAGTACCAAGAACTTCCCTTTTTTTCAGCTGTGCAATGAGTTCTTGAGCCTATCTTACAGAGTTGATGTGAAATAATATACAATTTGAATTATAAACTATCTTATAAATATACTACTTTTTCAACTTAGAGAAATGAAATGAAAACACCAAAATTCTGATTAGTTCTACAGGTCGGTGAAGGATAGATGCCAAATAAATTGTAGGCCCAATTACCATTAATGACATTGGGAGGAAAGAGATCATACAGTTGGCATTAACAGATCAATTAGGTTAACATCATTATGCCTCATTGTCTGATCATAAATCTTTTGTTCATATATCGTAGAATTACAGAGTTGGAAGTAACCTTAGAAATTATCTAATTTATCCTCACTTTCTTGATTAGAATGTAGGACTCATGAGGCCATCAAGGTTTGATTCCTATATTAACCAGATGGACTTACAGAAAAAGACTCTTCTATGGCCCAAGAGTATACCTCAGAGGCAACATAGTATAGCAGAAGGAATGCTAGTTCTGGAAACCTATGGTTTCATTTCAAATCTTGGCTCTGGAAATGACTCCCTCTGTGACTTTGAGTAAGTCTCTTTGGGCTCCAGCTTTCTAATCTGGAAAATTAAAGCCCTGGATTAAATATTCTTTTAGGTCCCTTTCAGCTCTAAATTTATGATTCTATGATCCTTGGTCAGTCATCTCACTTAAGGATGTTGTTAGGAATGAGTACTTTATGAGAGAGCATGGATTATTCAGAAATAACCCATTGACACCACATAGTACTGTTTGTCTTGAAAGAAATTTAAATATTTCTCATTGTCTGGCCATAAATCTTTTGTTCATAAATCATAGAATAATAGGGTTAGAAAGGACTTTAGAAAATGGCTAATTTATCCCCTTTTTCTTGTTTAGAAAATGGGACTCATGAAGCCATAGAGAGGTTCAATCCCTATGTTGATTAGGTAGGCTCTTATAGAAAAAGACTTTTCCATGGCCAAAGCCTATAACTCAGAGGCAATATAGTATAATGGAAACTATCTGGAAACCTAAGGCATCATGAAAGAAAGCACAATTCCACAATACATAAATCTTTACTGACTTTAGCAGTTACAGTTCTGTCAATAGTATTAAAAAAGAGGCTCTGACTATAGCAACTGTATGGTTTTCCAAGACTACATTCAATTCAGTTCAATTCGACAAACATTTAAGTTCACTCTAAGTACATATAAAGGTAGGTACTAATAGGGCGCTAATGCATGGTGTGGTGGCTAGACTGCTAGACCTGGAGTTAAGAAGGCGTGAGTTCAAATGTGACCTCAGACACTTATTATTTATGTCACCCTAGGCAGGTTATTCAACTTTTGTGTTTCAATTTTCTCATTGAGGGAGATGATAATAGTACCTAACCCCCAGGGTTGTTGTGAAGACAAAATGAAATAATATTTGTAAAACACTTTGCAAAACTTAAAATGCTATATAAAAGACAGCTATTATTATATTCTTATGGAAAATGGATACAACTACCACAGATAATAGTAAAGGCAAATGGCAAGTGCACTGTCATCTGAGCTTAGAAGGGTAGGGAGTATAGGGTACAGAAGGAACTTAACCAGATTGCCATCTGATAGCTTCCTATTTTATTTTATTTTTTAGTCAATTGGGGTTAAGTGACTCTCCCAGGGTCATACAGCTAGTAAATATCTAGTGTTTGGTCTGAGGTCAGATTTGAACTCAGGTCCTCCTGACTTCTGGGCCAGTGCTCTATCCACTGTGCCACCTAGCTGCCCCTAGTTTCCAATTTTAACTAGTTATTCTTGCTAACTCTATAATTGTTTGTATTGTTTTTATGATGTTTGACAACAGCAAGTATCGTTAGCGACCTCTGATTTTAGTGTTCCTTAAATTTTGTCAAGGGGGACACAAATGTCCCTCTGCCCTAATTGTGGGTCTATATTAGAATACATATAACTATGAAACCAATAAATCAACAAGTATTTATTAATTGCCTACTACATGACAGGAACTGTTCTAGGTGATAGGGATACAAATATAAATGTAAGACAGTCCCTGCCCTTAAAAAGCTTGCATTCTACTGAAAAAAAAATATATGTTCAGGATAAGTAAATGGAGGATGGTGTATTCATAGTAAATACAAAGGAAGGAACATTAAAACTGAGAAAATCAGGAAAGGCCTTTGGAAGAGATGACCCATGCTGAGATTTAAAGGAACCTAGAATTTTTAAGAGGCAGAGGTCCCAAGAAAGGGAAGCATTTTAGGTAAGGAGAGGGAAGTGAAGCAGCCTGTAAAAAAAGATGGAATATGTTGTACAGGTAAACAAGCAGACCAGTTTGGCTGGAGTATAGAATGCATGAAGGAGCATAATGTGTAATCATCTTGGAAAGACAGGCCAGAACCAGACTGAAAGGCTTTAAATGTTAAACAGAAGACTTTGTATTTTTGCCATAATAATGGCGAGTCCTCAAAAAAAACTTAGCAGGGCAGTGAAATCATTAAACCTGGGCTTTAAGAATATCCACTTGTCCTGTCTGTTTATGATGAATTGGAAAGGAAAGAGACAAGATGCAAGCCTAGAAGTAGGCTTTTAGGATAGTCCCTGAAAGAGATGATGAAGGCCTGCACCAGGGTAGTTACAGTGTAACTAGATAGAAGTGGTTGGATGTGAGAGATATGTTGGAGATGGAATCACACTACAATTACCCAAGTGCAGGCCCATACCATCTCTTACCTGGCCCACTAAGGTAAACAATAATTTCCGAGGTGAGAACCTGGATAATTATAGGGATGATGCTACTCTTCCTAGAAATAGGAAAGTTCAGAGGTGAGACAGATTTAGGTATATAGATGAAAAGTTTTGTTTTGAATATACTAAGTTTGAGATACCTATCAAATAGCTGTTCAGTAGCCATTGAAATGTAGTACTGGAACTTAGGAAAGATATGCAGGCTGGATATGAAAATCTGGCAACCATTTACACAGAATAGTTAGCTGTATCCATAGGAGCTGATCAATTTACCAAATAGTATAGAAAGAGAAGAGAAGATAAATAGAAGAGAGAGAAATAAATAAATAAGTGAATGAATGAATGAATGAATGAATGAATAATGGGAAAGAAATAAATTAAAACTATGCAAAAGCTATTTTAAGAAAGGATGACATTGCAACCTACTTTATTACATTTGTTATGGTAGTTATATTAATGTCATTCATATAAAATATAATTATAGCTTTATTGCATTTGAAGAACAGGGTCTGCTGACCTAAAAAAATTATTCTTGGACTTATTTTTTTTTTTAGGGAAATTAAAAAGGAAAATATCATTCTAGTTGGAATTTCTTGGAATCTGTAACAAATAGTCAAGTTCATGCTAATCAATTATTCTGATTTCACGAATCTTGGGAGGATAGTTCCCCTCCTATAAAAGTGTTCAGCCATGACTAACTGAGCCAACAAATTGTTGTTACAGAAGACACTAAAAAAAAAAAAGAATAGAATTTCTCTCAAAGAAATGTAATAAGTCCATGACACTTTGTTCTTAATACAATCTCTCTAGTATGTTTTCAAATGCTTGCAATTAAAATGTAAGGGAGCTTCTACTCATTAGATGAACTGTCAGCATATCAATCCTCTGGGAGCTTGTGGCTGGACAGAACAGACTTTGGAAAGTAATTAAAGGGACAACTTGTGAGAAAAAAGAGAAGTAAGAAATAAGAGTTACATGGAAAAATGAGTCCTATAGTGTACCTGAGTAGCCATGAGCAGAGACACTCTGGTGTAGCCTGATGCCAGGGCTACAGCTACACATGAAGGGTAGGAGCCCAGATCAACTCTGAACATAGGAAGTCAACATGCTGTACCTGAAATTCTGATGAATTTTTTGCTCCAAGAAATGTATTTTAATGGCTGTCACTAACAGCATGCTGAGAGGAGACAGGGAGACAATTGACAAGTTGCTCTGAAGACAATTTGTGTCTAGGGGGATAGAGAATAATAAATAAATATAGATTGTTTTTTCCTTCTTGTTATTTACCTTGTTTTTTTGTCTTAATTAAATGTCTGCCATTAGCTGGATAATTCATGCATTCATAAACCTTTGAATAGAGATTGATGTACTGGCAAAGGTTTTATGCGTAATTTGCAAAACTGATTTCCTCTGAACCTGAGAAAAATAGCAGACCTCCAAAGGCAGAATCCTCAGAATTTTCAGGGGCTATTCCTATGTTTTGTGAAGCTTCATGGGGAAAATTTTGAGATAATTATTGTTGTTCATGGTTCAAGAGTCTAGCACTGCAGATATCTGTTAAGGATTTTGGAGATGGGACAATTAGGATCCAGTGATATTTCAAGGTATAAATTGCTTTCACCAGTAAAAATGAATGACATTGCTTAAGCTCCTTATATTGGTAGCATTGAAAATACACACATACACACACACACACACACACACACACACATTTTAAAAGGATGTTTGAAAAAAGGAAATTAAAAATGAATGAATGTTTCTGTTGGAAGCTGTACAGAATAATGGTTTGAATGCAAAAATTTATTCTATCTAATTCTATCTGGAACTAAGTATTTTTTTTTCTCAATACTGTTTCAAAAATAAAGAAAGTAACACTGTATTCGAGAAAGAAGCCACTTGGTATTAATTGCGCCATATTATGTGGAATCAAAACATGAAATAGCTAATAAGCAGCTCTTGCAAAGAAGCTGTTTGCAAAAAATCCCAATGAGGCTTAAATATTAAAATTTCAGTTAATTATAATTAATCTATTGTTTATTGTTAAGTATTTCTTTTTCTGTGTGATGGAATAAAATTGCTTATTCTACATTTGATTGATGTTTACATCTGGACAGCATATTAAAAATCAGAGATATATCACCTTGCCAACAAAGTCCCATATAGTGAAAGCTATGTTTTTTCCTGTAGCAATATATGGCTGTGAGAGTTGGACTATAAGGAAAGCTGAGCACCATAGAATCAACACTTTCAAATTGTGGTGCTGGAGAAGACTTTTGAGAATCCCTTGGAAAGCAGACATCAAATCATTTGATACTTAATGAAATTAATTTAGGCTACTCACTGGAAGGTCAAATACTGAAGCTGAAGCTTAAATACTTTGGCCATATAATAAGAAGATGGGACTCACTGGAAAAGACCTTGATCTTGGGAAAGATTGAAGGCAAAAGAAAAAAGGGACAGCAGACGATGAGATGGATAGATAGTATAATTGAAACAACAAACACGAACTTGGACAGATTTTGTGAGAGAGTGGAGAATAGAAGGGCCTGGAGTGCTATGGTCCAGGGGGTCACAAAGAGTCAGATATAATTGAATGACCAAACAACAAAAATTTGGGGCATCTTATAAATACTTTTCTTTCCTCCCCATTCCTCAACGTCCTTTAGACTATAATCCAGAACAGAATTTCTGAGATGGAGGTATAATTGAAGCTCAGAGAACCTAGTTCCCCCCCTTGAAGATACAAACCATTGCAGAATAATGAACTCAAGGCAGATTGAGAGGACAGGTAAAGCATATGAATTGTACATGATTGCCAGCTCCATTTACATCAGCCTGGATAGCCACTGCGCTAAAGTAGACAAGTATTTTCATAAATAAATTGATTGATCAGTTCACTCTTCTCTTGTTGGACATCTGGATAATTAATTCAAATCTTTGTGGTGGTATGAATATTTGAAATAAAAGGAAAATGGTGCAACGTGTTTCTGAAGAAGTTAAAAAGAGAAAAACAAGAGAATTGCCCACTTCTCTGAGCTGGTTCTGTGCCAGTCTAGTGTTGTTTCAAGGAGTTTGTAAAAAAAAAAAAAAGGAAAAAATTCACTGTAACTCTCTTGAAAGTTTATTTATTTTTAATTCCCATATGTCGTATTTAATAGATAGCCTGTTTATTAGAACAATAATAAATGTATCACTCTTTTCCTATCCCTTAGAACATTTCTAGTGACCAGGAGTGGGTGTATTCAAGACTGTCTGGAATTTGACAAAATATTTCAAATTACTTTGGCAAAATTTAAAGCTGTTTTGTCATAAGACCCCTTCTCTCCCTTTTGTTTCTCTCTTAAACTCATGTTTGCTTAGGAAGAAATGTATTCCACATGTTTCTGAATCTTTAGCACAATTTATTGAAAGGGTTTTTGTTGTTAAGAACTACCGTTCTTGTTAAGAAATCTCCTCCATATTGTATTTAAAGGCCTCCACAGCCTGGGTCTAGTCAACCTTTCTTGATTTATATCACATTAGTCCCCTTCATGTATTCTACCTTCTAATCAAACTGGCCTATTTGCTTTTTTTCTTGCCCTCCTCACCTCTTCTTCACAGAATCCCCAACTTCCTTCAATGCTTAGCTCAAGTGCCACATTTTTTAACCTACTCATATTCCATTTATTAATAGACTTTCTTTTCTGAAGCTACATTTACCTTATATATTATTTATTTTCGAAATTATATATTGTAAAATTTGTTTTATGTTTATGTTTTATTTCTAGTATCTTATTTATCCATATGACATATTGTCACTCAGTCATTTAATAAACATTTATTTTGTGACTACTATGTGCTAAGTGCTGGGGATACAAAAAATGTCAAAAGACCTTTCTTGCCCTCAAGGAGCTTACAACCTAATCTATTATGCTGTTTACCATTTTTATATTTTGTATTTAATTTTATGTCACCTATTGCAGATCCTTCCAAATAGTATAAGCCTCTTGAAATTAAAGACTGTTACATTTTTGTCTTTATATTCCCAGTAACTAGCCCAGTGCTCAAGTCTTCCTAACTCTAGGCCCAGTACTCTCTATTCACTGTGCTACCTAGCTATCCTTTGCACATAATAGAAACTCAAGAAAAATTTGTTGAATTGAATTTTATATATATGTATATACATAATATAGTTTAAAGAACTAATGCAAACCCTGAAATATAGGTCTCCGAAAGTCACACTTTATCAAAACTTAATTGAATTTGATCTTGAAGACAATGTTATCTTGAGAAAAAATTTCAGTTCCCTAGTAAAAGCTCCTAAATTTCTGGATGGTGTTTGAATTGGAAATTTTCAGAATATTTCCTTTCCAGTCTGACTCTGATTCTATATTCTAATTCCTTAAGATTTTATTTTCCTGGTTGACTATTTATTAAATTATAAAATGCTTGGCAATTTTTGGGGGATTGCCTTAATTAAATTTAAAGTACATATATTTTATTGTCTTCTCTTTGCAAGGCACTGGACTCAGCACTTAGAGGTTTGCAAAAGCTTGGCTCCTACACTAAAGGGGTTTACAATGTGATATGGGGCATGAGACATATCCATAAGCATAATATGAAGTAATGATTTAAAGTATGTAAGGTGTACAGAAAAAGTGACAGTTGAGAGAAAGAATTACTTCTGAGGAGCAGTGGATTTCATGAGGGTGAATAATGTAAAATCAATCTGGAAAAGTAGGTTGGAGCTATGTTATAAGGATTTTAAATGGCAGAGGAATTTATATTTGATCCTGGAGTTATTAGCAGATCATTGAAGTTAGTTGAATAAAGAAGTGGCATGGACAGATCTGGGTTTTTGGAAAATCACTTTGGGAGCTGTGTAGAAAATGGATTGGAGAAGAGAGAGAATTGAGGCAGGGAGACCAATTTATTCATCTCAGTGCACTAGGGCAGCTAGGCAGCATAGTGGATAGAGTCCTGGGCCTGGAGTAAGGAAGACTCATCTTCCTGAGTTCAAAATTTGGCTTTAGATACTTAGTAACTGTGTGACCCTGGGCAAGTCAATTAACCCAGTTCGCCTCAGTTTACTCATCTATAAAATGAGTTGGAGAAGGAAATGCCAAACCATTCCAAGAAACCTTGCCAAGAAAACCCCAAATGGGACACAACTGAAAAATGACTGAACAATAAATGAAATGCACTTATGTTGCCTGTTGAATTCTTCCTGCTTTTTAATCGTTCCTTGTGCTTTCTAAATTTGCATACTTGGTTATTGCTAGATGAATATAATTAATCTGTACCATTCTACCATTTAAATTGCTTGTTTGAATATAGGAGAATTCACCAGTCTTAACATTATCTTTCTATTCAACTTCAGCTGCTACCCTAAAGAAGTAATTTTACACTATCTTCAGAGCCTTCTCAATTCTCATGACCTAATGATCTAAAACCATTTCAACTCACGGAAACTCTAAGATGTACAGGCATGGAATTTGATTTTTTTTACCTGGCTGTTCTTTGAGTTCTCATGCCCTTGTGACCCTGGGATCACTCATGCACCAAAACTGACCTCAAGTATGAGAAAACCTATCACTAGAGACCCGCTGTCAGCCTAACAGGGCTGGAAGGTCTGCACTGTGCTTAATGGTTTTCATGTTAATGTAGATTTCCTGATGGATGCTGTGAATGTAAGGTCCAAGACTTTTTGAATTGTACATAATCTTCTCAATTGTGATTTAGTCTCATACAGATATTAAAAACTTGGTCTGCTCTAATGCCAACTATAACTGGGATTAATTTTTTTTCTTTAATTACCATCCATATTGGACTAAAAAATGCTTGTTGATTGATTGGAATGAAAATATTTTGAAAGTCTGATTGCCATCTGCACAAAATTAAATTGCTTTAAAGTCACATGAGGTGACTATTCTTATCTTATCTTGAATGAAATGATGATGATAATGGAAGCTAGTGAGGGAGCATATCATGAAGGATAGTAGATCTGTCTTGGATTCAGAAAGACCTGGATTGAAGTCCTGTCTGCCTGTGATGCCTATTATCTGTGTAACCATGTCATTTAATCTTTTAATTCCCCAAACAACTTTCTAAGACCATTAAGTTCTAATTACTGATCTAAGAATAACCCTTTGTCTCCTCTAAGATCTTAGATATGTTGATCCGAGTGGTGTAGGGAGTTACACACTAGGACTTCAAGACACTCACAAATGAACTCAGGTCTATCTTGATCAAAACAAAACAAAACAAAAATTATAATTCATACTTATATAACATTTTAAGATTTCCAAAAGCTTGAACTTATAACAGCTCTGTTAAGTGGGCAATGCTAGTCTTTGATCCCTATTTTGCAAATAAGGAAATTGAAATATTTCAGAATGAGCCATACAATCTATGTGAAAAAAAAATCAAGTGAGTCAGCCTTTAAGATGAGTTAGAATTGTAGGGCAGCAAGGTGACTAGAATGCCTGCCTTTGAGTCAGGAAAGTTTGGCCTTACTGAAGTGTAGATACCTCAGGGCAGATGCTTCTGAATCAACAAACAACAAGCCCTGGGGGCAGCTGTGTTGGCAGCAGCCTCAGCTTCAGGAACTTTCACTACAGGGACACTTTGTGTGTGTGTGTGTGTGTGTGTGTGTGTGTGTGTGTGTGTGTGTGTGTGTATGAGAGAGAGAGAGAGAGAGAGAGAGAGAGAGAGAGAGAGAGAGAGAGTGTGTGTGTGTGTGTGTGTGTATGGTGGTAGTGGGGGCAGTCAGCCAGCTGTTCAGGGGAAGATGGCAGGGTCCTCTGATGGTGCTGGACCCAGGTGTGCTGAGCAGACGGTCTCAGGTTGTGACAGGCAAGAAGGAGGGAGCACCCTGGGTTAGTGCAGTCAGTGTGGTGACAGAGGGGTGGTGTCACTTGCAGGGGAGGGGAATCTCTGTTTTGGTCCCAGGGCAAATGCTTGAGATGAAGCAGGGAGTAAGAGCATTTGAGGTGATAATAGTGCTGGGGGCCTGGTTGTGGCCTAAGGGCAGAGAGGAGTATCTGAGGTCAGGGCAGGATAGAGCTCAGAAACCAACAGCACAAAAACCCTGAAGCTTGAGACATTATCTCCCACACTGTGGGGCTTAGAGCCCAACTCTAACACAAAGTAAATAGCCAAGAAATATGCTGCTAAAAAATGAGTAAGCAAAAGAGAAAGAGCCCTACCACATATAGTTACTATGGTGATACAGAAAATCTGGGTTCAACCTCAGAAGACAGTGAAGTTCAAATCCAGCCTCAGACATTTACTAGCTGTGTGACCCTAGGTAAGTCACTCAATTCTATTTTCCTCAGTTTCCTCATCTATATAATGATCCAGAAGAGGAAATGGCAAACCACTTCAATATCTTTGCCAAGAAAAACCCATATGGGGTCATGGATAGTCAGGCATAACTGAAAAACAACTCAACAACAATAAAGTTATAGAAGGTGAGACCTGAAAAAGAGACTGAAGTTCATTTAACTAAACCTTTTTATGGAACAAATAATCAATCTGAGATGTGAAAAGACATTCAAATTTGCATGGGTAATAACAGAACAAGAAGGTTCAATGCGAGTACAGATCAAGCAGGGATGTAGTTCTCTAGGTACAGTAGGATCTGAAGGAGGTACTAAATGTGGTACGTGTTAGGATGGAGAATTAGAGCCATGTGTGCTTACACATGGCCTACATATAGACAGACATGAGAAAACCAACATTCTTCATGTGGTATGATTGGAATAGTAACTGGCTTTGGAGTCAGAAGACTGAAGTTCAAATGCCACCTCTGAAACTAAACGGGAGGTATCTGGAGAAAGGATCTCAAAAAAGAAAAATTGAATAGAGTACATCACAGTCAGAGAGATTTTTGCCTAGATGAATGCATGAAATCAGGGAACAGATTACAGTACTCTGTTTTGGATGGAATAAGAGAATACATAAACAAGAGAAAAATGCAAAAAGTAAAATAGAAGTAGAGGTTGGAATGATAGAATGAAGTCAGATTCGAGAGAGACTCAAATAACAGAATAGGGAACTTGTAACTTTGTCTTTTAAACGTTAAGGAGCTGTTGAAGGTGAATTATATTTTTATGAGTCCATGCCTTCTCTGGATCAACTAAGTTGTTAGCACCACATGGGAAAGAGCCATGAAGGTACTTGCCTGCATTAAGTCCATGATCTTATGTTTCTTTGTATTTCCCTGAAGCACCTGAAATAATTCTTTATACATTTTGGGACAAAATATTTATGAATCAATTTATTGATTTTTGAATCAACAAATATTTATGAATCAATTAATCTCTGCTAAAGTAGGACTGAGAATACTGTAGTTCAGAACATCTCTGTGATTCTGTCAATTGCTTTGTGAATGCTCAAATGCAGGTTTTGGTCCAAAATTGAAAGTTCCTGCCCCTCCCCTATCTTGGGAAGCTGAAAGGCCATCTCCATCCAGCTAAGCAGAATTTTTACAGATTGAACAAGTGGCTTTTAGTAACTTCCTGTATTAACACAGTTGTGTCAAAGTGGTTTTGAAGATAGCTATTTAAAGACCCTGTAAAAAGCCTTTAAATGAAAAGCCTTAAGGTGGGAAGTCATTTCCTCTTTAGATAGCTCAGGAGATCAATCACTTTCTTTTGCAATAAAATGAACAGTTGGCCAGGTAAAGATCTACTGTAATAAGCAGCTAGTGACTTCTCTGTGCACGTAGCACCAAAAAAACTGGATATCTCATCTGAAGAAATGAAAATTATTTTTTATAAAATCCAGTGTGGAATAAGCCATTCAAAATGAACGACTATAGAAGACTATGAAAGATTTTTTTTTTCTCCATCAGAGATAGTGATGTCCCTTATTCTAAGATACAATACTTATTTTGGTGTGTACAAAAATAATGAGTTAAGAAATAATTCTTCATCTCATATATTTGTATGCTAAGTAGGACATAGGTATAAAGGGAAATGAAAAAGAGAAAGGTTTACAAGTTCCCTGCTTTTTCTTAGTCATTAAAATCCAATTCTGCAAAATGAAATTTAAAAAAAAATCAGATTCCCAAATCTTCTTCTTCATGGGGCATCTTGGTGGTACAGTGGATAGAGTACAGGACTTGAAATCAAGAAAACTTGAGTTCCAATCTTACTTTAAATACTTACCAGCTGGTGACCCCAAGCAAGTCACTTAACTTCTTTTGCCCTCAGTTTCCTCATCTATAAAATAAGTATAATAATAGGATCTACTTCCCAGGGTTGTTGTGGGACTAGAATGAGATAATATTGTAAACTTTGCAAACCTTAAAGTGCTATGTAAATGCTAGTTCTCATTATTCTTTGTTAAAAACTGAAAATTATATGGTACTTTGTGATTTACAGAGATATACTCTGAAAAACTCTGTAATAATGTTGTTAATGCTATTAGAAATGTGAAGTTATTATTTTTTATTATATTGGTAATATCTTCAGATAACAATTTTTCATGATTTTTATTTCCTGAAACCATTTTAAATTGATATTTAAAGTGAGTATTTGTGATAGATTGAAGGTTGCAAATTGTTTTAGATTCAATTCAACCTTCTCTATTTCATTGCTTATTTTCACTTCTGTGGCATTCACCATTGGCCCCACACTCCTGGCAGTGAACGTGTAGTAAAGCAAAGTTCTTGTTTTGGGTCACTGACCCCTAAGGTGGGGGCCTGAGCCTAATTATTTTCACCCTAGGTTGTAGAAATTTCTTTTTATTTCCATTAGCTATATTTATTTAATTTAGTTATTGTGGAATGTGTAAACATTAAGCAACCTAAATGTGTCCCATGGCTAGCTGTAAAATGAAAGCATTGAAATTCATGGTTCCTAGGGTCCCTTTCTCATCTAAAGTTCTGTGCCTAAGTGATTCTGTGATTCAATATCCTTTATATTTCCTAATACTATTAGGAGTAGGTATATTTTCAGATATCATCATTCCTCACTGTTTAGGCTATTTGAAGATTATCATGGAAATATGAATAGTGAATTTCTAGACATGGAAAATATAACTCTACTCCACTTGGATTAAAAATAAATACAGTTTAGTTATGTATGTATGTAGTATGTAGAAGTAATTCCTTTACAAAAGGGAGATCATGACAAAATAACAGTAAATATTGTACATTAATATGTATTTTATAACTTGTTTTTCTACTTTAAGAGGAGAAGGTAACATTACTATTTTCCAAATAGTCTGCTTTTTGGTCATGTTTCACTATAATACAGGGTTGTCCTATTTCTAAGAAATATGCATACATATGTGTATACATACATTTATATACTACATACACATTTCTGCGCACGTGTGTTTGCATGTGCGTGTTTTGTTCTTGTTAATTTCAGGACATTGAAAAAAGTAATAAACACAGATATCTAAAACTAGAAAAAATTAAAGGGATATATCCCTATTGAGACATGAATAAAGCTCAGAATATATGAGCTATGTTTGACTTATAATCAACTGCCATGGAGTTCTAATTTCCTGTGTGTCAGATTCCCACAGTGCACCAATTAATAGTTGTCAACTTAGCTGCATGTAACCCTGTTCCTAAACAAGACTACTAAGTCCAACAATAGTATTGCCTTCCTGTTTTCTTTTTCAACGAATACCATGTCTTTTTACGTTGGATTTTCTGTTAGGGTATGTTAGAGATTTTGCTGCAGAAATTTGAAGGTGAATGCACTTAAGATCAAGATTTGCCAATTTTTAATAATTTATTAAATCTACCTTCATTCTACAGTTCACACTTGAAGGAAAATCAGTATTCTCCAAACAGAAAATACCTCAGCAAGCAGAAATTTCAATACAATTCATTTAAACAAATATTTATTAAGCCTCTAGCATGTGGCCAAGCATTTTTCTCTCTGAAGATTTTGTTTATTTTTATTTACACATTTTTTTATTTTATCAGAAAGAAGCAATTTTCTTTTACAAAGACCATATTTCTTTATGGCATGCATGATGTACTAAAAAAGATCAATGGAATGAGATTTAGGAGACAAAATTTAGTCTTGGGTTTGCCATTAACTAGCTGTACAATCTTGGACAAATTGTCTATCACTTAACCTTTAACTCATTCAGTTTCAAAATACCTTGATTCAAAATTTTAGTAGAATTAAAGTATTGATTAAAACAATGTTTATATAAAATTAATCATACCTTACATTTATATGGCCATTTATAGTTTATTATGAACTTTCACTTAGGTCAGCTTATCAGATCCTCACAACAATCTTCTGAGACAAGCAAAGTTAGGTATTATTGTCTCCATTTAACATATAGAAATGGTGTTACATTTGCCCAAGATTATAAAATTAATAAGCAGAAGAGCTGAGACTTAAACAGATGTCTTTCAACTCTAGCTGTAGTATTTTTTTCCAGTACATCATGCTGTAGAATTATTTGTCTTTGTTTTATTTTCAAGACATGTCTTCCTGTTTTCCAGTAATTAAAATATCCATCACAACATGATAGATGACTAGGCCAGAACCTTATACATTCTTTTGTATGGTAGAAAACAATTCCTGCTACTGTCAACCATCCAAGATTAACAATATATATGTTAAAACCTTTTCTTGTAACTGAAGTATATCAAATATTGGGGGAGCTCTCTCAGAGATCCAGGTTAATATGTTTTGGGAGTACCAACTATTTGGCTCTATATTCCAAGAGTACTTCCTTTGCATTTCTTCTCCTGCATGATTCAAATATGGTTGAGAGAATGATAAACTCACTACTTGTCTAAAAATTGTTTAAAAGTCATTCTGTGTTTGAAAACCACACAACGTATTCATTCTGCATGTTTCTAAGATGTAGGTGGTAGTTGGACAGTACAGTGGATAGAGCATTATTAGTCTTAGAGTCAGGAAGACCTGAGTTCAAGTGTGACCTCATACATTTACTAGCTCTGTGCCTTGGACAAGTAGTATAATCTCTGTTTGTCTTAGTTTTCTCAACTGTAAAATGGGTATAATAACAGTTATACCTCTCAGGAGTGTTATGAGAATCTAATGAGATAATATTTGTAAAGTACCTCATCTATAATAGGCACTATATCAATGTACATTCCCTTTCCTCCCTTACTTCCTGGTTCCAAGTTGACAAATGAGAAATCTTGGGGGATTAAGAAGGTACAAGCTTTTGGCATGACTATTTCATCATGGAGGAAGTCACAGGCCTACTCATAAAAGTGACACATTGGGATTAAGAGGAAACTTGGATCCTTCTTGACCTTTTCGCCTTTTATTTAATGAAGAACCCCAAACCAAACACTGAATAATCCCCCTAAAATGCAGTCAGATTGTCAGATAATAAATTTACTGCAGTAAAATCTATCTGGCCCTAGTTTGAACAACAGATCAAGTTGAATGGATAGGCAAAGAAATAAAGCTTGCAAAGCTTAGGGTTCCCCAGCCTCTGAATGACAGTGGCTTAAAAGAGCTGTGTGTAAACCCTTTCTTTCGTTCTACTATTTTAGATAGCTATAGTATCTCGAGGGGGCATAATGTTGATAATACTCACTTATCCTGAATATTTTACATTTACTTTAGTGACTTACTTACCCAAGTTAAGTTCAGTGCAACTTTATATTTATTAAGCATATCTTTTATTCAAGACGCTCTCTTGAGTGGTAGAAATCCAGAAAGAAGAATTAACTGCCGTCATGAAGAAGCTTATAATCTCATAAAGGACAAAACATGTGTATAAATTATGCTAACAGAAGGAGTCTCTAAAATCTGTATACAATTTATAGGAGATAAAAATCTGAAAATGCAATAAAGAGGCAATTTATTCAAATTTTAGCACATTTATTCTTATAATTGTTGTTTCAATGTATCCATCATCATTGCATATACAAAACATGGTACCATTTTCTAATTCCATAAGAATATTCTGACAGATTAGGGTCCTAATCATGCCAGTTATTCTAGCAAAAAAAAAAATTCAAAGAGAAAAGTTTAGAGTATAGTTTAGTTTTAACATCTTCCCTAGTTGTAATTTTTCCTTTAACCAATATTAAAACTTACCAGTGAACATGATCTAAATTATCTGCAAATTAAAAAATAGTAATAGTCAATTTATAAAATGAATAAACTAAACTTTATTGAATTGTGTATGTTGTTTTTATCTCCTGTAGAGTTAGTTGGTTATCAATATTTGTATTGAATATGGGTCTGATATTTACAAAGTACATTGAGTTCTTTGTGTACATCACTTCAACCATGTGAGGTAGGTAATACTATTATCCCCATTTCATGGATAAGTAAACTGATGCTCAGAGAAGTTGGCCTACTTGATCATGGTCACATAGTAAGCATTCAAGGCTGAATTTGAAAACATATTTTTTGAATTCTAAGTCCAGAACTCTGTTCATTGTATCACACTACATACCTCTCTCTTTAAAATATACTACACATTAGAAAATGACAAATTGCATAAGAGAGAATAAATAAAATAGTCTGAGACATTGAAGGAGAGAAAGATCATTTCTAGCAAGGGAATTAACTGGTTCAGATTCACCCACAGCATGTCAGATACAGGGTTCCTCTAGTCACAACAAAGTCTGTCTAGGACTTTGTCTAGACTCCTGCCCACTTGGTATAGAGGTCCATCAAAATCTGGAGCTACCTGAATCATCTCTAAAATTTGGAACTGGCTGGTCAAGCCAATCATCTATCTAGATTAGTAGAACTGGAAAGGACTTTAGAAATTATCTCCTATAACTCTTTTATTTTTACAAGTGAGGAAACTGAGGTCTTCACCAGAGAAGTGAAGGAATTGACCCAAAGTCATGGAGACAGTTTAATGTCAGAGCTAAGACTAGAGGTCAGACCTCTGGGTTCAGATTAATGAATGCTCTTTCTGTTATACAACTTGCCACTTTCTTCTACTAAACCTCATTAAAAGTATAGCCCATGGGTGGGGTACCTAAGGCCTCGAGACCTAGTGTGGCGTCTCTAGGTCCTTGAGTGTGGCCCTTTGACTGCATTCAAACTTCACAGAACAAATCCTCTTAAAAATGGCCACACATGGCTTTGGGGCCCCACAGGTTTCCCACCCCTGCACATCATCTTGATGCTCTTACATTTCCACAACATCCTATATGAATGAATTTTAAAAGTTAGACTATGAAAATTTGCTTTTGTGACACTCTTGGAAAATAGAATAGTCTTGAGATACATAAAGAAAACTTTTCAAGGGTCTACAGTACTGGCCATCAACTCATTGGAACATAAATATCCATCTGTATTAATCCTACAAAGTTACAACAATAGGTTGCATACATCAAGGACAGAAAACTAACTCTAAGTCAGGCAGCTCAGAGTTAAATTTTTGCATATAACAACTATTGGCTTTGTGACCCTGAAGAAGTCACTTAACTCCTTAGTTCTCTGGGCAACTCTATGACTAATTACCTGCTTAGAGGGGGCTTCCATACTCTGAGTTCTATACACAAATGAAACCACAAGTCCAGCCCCCAAACTAGGACAGCTATATTAAATCCTCCAAACTCCTCCAATGAAAAGACTGCATGTGCAATATTCCTCTAGCCAACTACCCCTACCTTTTGCCTTCTTCACCCCTTTTGTTCATAGTTTATATTCTTAGCACAAGCATCTCCCTTTGCTGCCTCTTCCTATGTTCTTATTCCTATATAATTCAGGTTTTTTTCTTCATATGCCCACTATCTCCTTTCTTAACTATCTTCTAATCTTTTTGAAAAACTATCACGAGCAAATCCCCATAGAAATGTTGTGTGTGTGTATATGTTTGTGTGTGTCATGGACCCCTTTGGCAGTCTGAGTAAACCTATTGAACTCTTCTCAGAATATTACTTTCTTTAAATGCATATGGTTACAAAGGGATACAATTATATTAAAATACAGTTAGCAACATATAATTTTAAAAAAGAAACAAGCTCATAAACCCCAGGTGAAGAACACTTGCTCTGGACATTTTCATTCAGTCACTCTTCTCTCCACTCTGTTTCCTTAATTTAAACCTCACTTTCCCTGCATGACAATACTCTCCTTGTAGCCCTTTCCATTGAAGGTCACATTTTCTCCCATACTAATCAATTTATTGAAATTTGAGAACTCATCTTGCTCTTTGCTTACGAGTGTCACTTCCAGGCCAAGTTCCATCACCATTATTCAACAATTTGTCTTTTTTGTTAACTAGAAAAAGAGAAAAGGCCAATCTATTCTCGGACCTCAGTGTGACTTCAGATCCACTGTTATACTCTTAATACTCATCATGTTGTCTTTACTATCTCTTAGTTCACCTTGTCATTGTCTATTACGCTTTATATACTCAGCTTCCTCAATGATTTAAGCACATGGCCCACATTTTTTCCTCTCTATTCCATATCCTGCTATCATCTTCAGCAACTTCAACATTCAAGTTGAGGACAAATCTAATAGCCAGGCCTTAAATTTCTTCCGTCTCTAATGTCTATTGATCTTCATTGAAGTCCACTTTAACTACACACTAGCATGGCCACACCTAGGACCTAATCATCACAGACTAAATGGGTTTGAGTCCTGGGTCTGGTAAACATTACCCATGTAAACTATGTGCCTGTGTAACAGTGAGTATGGATTTTCTGTCTCTGGGCTTTAGTCTCTTCCTTTATAAAATGAGAGGATTTGACTAGAAGAGCTAATTTCTAAGGTCTCTTCTGTCTCTAAATGATCTATAATCAACTTAGACTTGCTAGTGTTGGTAGATTTATTGATTACCCATTTTGGATTTGAGTGAGGTGAGTTCTCCTTTAGCTCCCGAAGGACGGTAATTCACAGATTCATTTGATAACAGTAGGCTCTTTTCCATAAAGTAGAAGGGGGTCCAATAGGCCAAGTCAAGATACAACAATGACTCATATTGGGCTAACCCATGTGGCATCCTAAGCAGTGGAGATTAAAGAAAGAACCTGCTTAAACTGTTCATACTTAGGAACCTTGGAGAACTAGTAATTTACAGATCTCAGATTCAAACCTAGCTCCAGTACTCTTTTTCACTATGTGAAATTGCTTCTCAGAAATTCATAGCATCATTGTATAAGTAATTAAAGTTGGAATGGATCTTAGAGGTCATCTAACCCAAACTCCATAATTTTACTGACAAACAAACTGAGGTCCAGGGAGAGAAATCGATTTGCCCGAAGTCACTCAAATAAGGAGCATAAAGAGGAGTCAAGTTGAATTTCCCATATTTACTGAAGCCCCAACCATGACTCAAGCACTCCACAGTTATAGAAAATAACTGGCAAATGAGTCTTTCACATTCGGATCTCTTTGTGTCCTGGGTCTGCTTTTCCATCGTTCTCTAATGTCACACACATAACGTATGTAGTTTTTGGCAAGGCATTTAATGATAACCTTGTAGACAAGGGCGAGTCAGCTGGGCTAGATGACAGTATATTTAGGATGATTATTTTGTAGGTTATGCCTTACAGAACCCAAGATCTCTATTCTTGGCCCTATATTATTTAACTTAAAAAAAAAACCCAGTGACTCAGACAAAGACATAAGTCATATTTATCAAATATCTGATGACATGAAGCTAAAAGATTTATTATATTTCTTACTTCTTCCTCCTCCAATCAGTAGACTGTTAAGACTACATGGGGGGATCTGGGCAGGGTGCTTTACTTCTCCATCTCTCCATGCCTTAGGCTACCCAGATTCCATCCAAGGGCAACCAGCCAATATCCCACCCAGAAAGACTTAAGTTTCTCATCCCCCTCTCCCCAGAGCGCTCCTTCAACTTTCTTTTAATGTCCTATTCTTTTTCTCCCCCTCTTGGCAAGGCATTGAATTTCTAACCCTACCATTGCCAGAGGGAACCTGGAATTCTCTCTACTCTGACTGTTAGATTCACTCTGTCCTCTTCCCAACATTAGTGTGATACTCCTGGGGGATAGATACCCCAGCACATCCTAAGGACTCCTAGGCATTGCCTTTTGATAGTAGCTTTACCCTTAAGCCCCCCTAACTTTTCCATCCAACCTGCAGCTGAATTCTCCTATGTGCCTTTGTCTTTCACGATTAGGAGTGTGAGCTCCTTGAGAACAGAGTTTATTTTCTTTTTCTATTTGTACTCCAAATATTACTTGTGGCCGGAGCTATTTGGCCTAGAGCTGGAAAATTACTTGTCCAGTGTTACACAGGTACATAGATTACATAAGTAATGGTTAACCGAACCAGGCCTCAGACACATGTAGTCTGTGATGATTAGGTCAAAGATATGTCCATGCTAGTGTGTAGTTAAAGTGCACTTCAGTGAAGGTCAATAGAGATTAGAGAGTGAGAAAAATTTGAGGCCAGATTATGAGATTTGTTTTCAAATTGAATGTTGAAGTTGTTGAAGATGATGGCAGGATATGAAATGGAAAGCAAATGGTACTATTTGTACTCTATTTGTACTTTTCTATCTGTACTTTCTATTTGTACTATTTGTGCTCTTAACATTGTGCTTGGCACAAAATGAATGCTTAATTAATGCTTTTTTTTTAAAATAAATTCATACAAAAAGATCTTCACAGGCCAGAATGAAGGGCAAAGTCTAATATAATTGAATTTATTAAGGATAAGTAAAAGTATAGGATAGGGGACATGTGGCTAGACAATCAGTAATATAGATGGAGCTAGACTAAGGGGACTTTGTAAATTGTCTAGTTCAACTCACTTATTTTAAAAAGGATAAAAATGAGAACCAATTAAGTTAGGCAACTTATCCAAGATCACATAGGTAGAGCTAGAATTCAAGCCCAGGTCCCTTGACTTCATATCCAGCAGTTTTTATAGAGCCCTACAATGCTTCCCTCCCATTAGTCTCAAAGACAAGGGATTTTAGAGGACTACAAACTCAATAAAAAATGACTGCTAGCAAAAAATTGTAGTGTGATCTCAGATTTCATTAAAAGAAGTATAGCACTTCGCCCCTTTCATGAGTGTAGCATGTATTATTTGTATTACAGTCATTGAGATATGTGTAATGAACCCATAGGCTTGTAAGCTCCATGATTCAAGGACTTTGTAATATATATTCTTTGTTTTTTCCTCTTCTCCCCATTAGTATTTAGAACTGATACTTCATACCCTGTTGATGCTTAATAAATGTTTATTTAATTGAAATTAATTCTAAATCCTTCTCTGTGTATACTAACTTTTTTGCTCCTGCCACTGTTATAAAGACATGGGAATTGGGGCAGCTAGGTGGTGTGGTGGGTAGAGCACCTGCCCTGAAGTCAGGAGAACGTGAGTTCAAAATCCGGCCTCAGACCAAACACTTGACACTTACTAGCTGTGTGACCCTGGGCAAGTCACTTAACCCTAATTGCCTTAAAAACAAAAAACATGGGGATTAAACCATGTAAGACTGGCCAATGTGGAATTGCCATGTGGATCAAAATTGTTCATTCTAGAGTGACTTGAGAATAGTAGAACCCACAAAAATATTTCCTCTAGAACACTGGCTCTCAAACTTTGTTCTCAAGATACCTTTAAACTCCTAAAAATTATTTAAGACCTTTCAAAGAGCTTATGTTTAGGTTGGGTTATATTTATTGATATTTACCATATTACAAATTGAAATAGTTTAGTATTTATTATTATGAGAAGAGTTTTAGCCTTATCTGTCCCCTGAAAGAGTCTCAGGGATACCCAGAGGTCCACACTTTGAGAACCACTCCTCTAAAACAATCTGGTAGTCTGGTTTTGGCTATATTTCCTAATGTTTCACTACTGCCAAGGACCTACATTGGCAGTGAAAAGGGAAAGTGTATCCTGAGAACATAAAAGAATGCTCTTTCAGTCCAAGAAGTTGCATGAGACAAACTATAAAAATCACTGAAGTCTATTGCTTTCTTTCTCCCTAACTCTGGAATGACTTTTCTCTAGTGCTGTAAATTATTCCTTCTCCTCCTGCTTAACTTCTTGGAAGTTAAGTCTATCAGCTCTACTTTAGGGAAGGTGTTTTTTTGTTTTTGTTTTTGTTTGTTTTTTCTAGAGGGAGGGGGAGGAGAAAAGATAGAGATTTAGGTTTGGCACATAAGATCAACTGTGACTTTGGAAGGCATTTTCAGTAGTTTGGTGTTAAAAGAGACCAGATTATTGGGGGTTAAGGAGTAAATTGTGAGGCAGTAGAATAAGAAAGTTTAGACTATTTCTAAAAGTTTAATAGTGAAGGGGAAAAGAATTAAGATGATAGTTTTAAGGATATGAGTTCAAGAAAGGCAGAGTTTTTGTTTTTGTTTTGCATTGTTTTGGAAGACAGAAGTCCTGAACATGTTTGTTGGCACAGAAGAAGGGGTCAGTAGAGGGGGAAATTAAAAAAGAGAAGAGGAAATGATTGATGGAGCCAGGACCCAGAGGCAGTGGATGGGAATGGGATCAAAGATACAAGGTTAGCTGTGGCAAATAAGAAGGCTATCTCATCCTTTAAGACTGGAAGGAAGGAGAAGATGAGTGAAGACAAAGAGGTTAAGAGGGGTAGAGAAGGAGTTAAAGAAGCTCTTGGCAAATGGCTTTGATTTTTGATTTTTTAACTAGTCCCAGACTGCTTGCCTACCTCAACAGGGTGGTTGTATGGAACATGTTTTGTAAACCAAGTATTATATAAACATGAGCTTAGAAAGCCATGACTAAAGAGGGATGATAAGGGTTTTGTCCAAGGGTGTTGAATTTATAAAGTACCAAAAACACTTGCAGTTCTTGAGCAACACAGGCATAAAAGAATTTAGAATGTGAAATAAAATTTAGAAAAATAAGATATTATTAGATAGACTGTGCCCTACTTGAGCTTCTCTTGTACCTGATAACAACACTATTTTCCACCCCAAACAACATGTTATCTAAAAATTGACCGAAAGGAGGATTTTGTGACATTTATTCCAGGCATGGTTTGTACTGTACCAGGTGCAGATATAGCACAGCTGTGTGAGCAAGTACTTTGTTTACTGATTTATTGAGTTCCCTCTGCATAGCAGCTAGATAGTATAGTGGCTAGAGCCACTTGAAGTCAGAAAACTTGAGTTCAAATCCTGTCTCAAGACATTTACATGTGTGACCCCAGGCAAGTCACTTGACTGCTCTCAGCCTTAATTTTTCACCTGTAAAATGGGAATCACAATAACACTTACCAAAGAAAGTTGTAAAGATCAAATATGTTAATATATGTAAAGTACTTTGTGACCTTATATCATATAAATACTAGCAATTATTATTACTATTATCTGTATAAAACATTGTGCTAGGTACTATCAGTGGTTGAAAGTACAATAAAATATGATCTTTTCAACCAGGAACATACAGTTCTGAGAATCTCTGAGAGCTCCATAGGGAATGAATGGCCAAGGACAGAGAACCTCTTGTTATCTCCAGACTTCAGAGGGCAGGAAGTTTCTCAATAGAATTTATGAGAAACACCTAAGGAATGTCCCTAGAAAAATATTAAATGAAGGAAGGTATTATGTGTTGAGAGGTGGATTGGGGAGAAAGGGGTGGTATCTTAATTCACTGGCCAAAGTATAGGACTGACCTAAGTGTTAACTGAGAAAGGTATAATCAATTTTTTAAAACCCAGGCCTTTTTAATATTCTAATTTTACTACTTTTACTCATATGCAGACAGCCTGAGAAGAATTTGACCCAGTAAGGTGGGAGTCCCATAAGTAAGTGCTTGAATGATGTGTTAACAGTCCATGGCTGCCAACTGAAAGACCCACATAAGCGATCTGACTTGATGTCTCAGGCCTTATAAAGTTTTGAAAGCCAAGCACATTATGGAAATAATGAGGTGTTTAGCATTTGAAAGGATCTTATACAACCCTCTCCACTGGCCTGAGAGTGAGTGGCTTTACACTGGGTTTTAGAGGAAGCTTTATTCTCTAAAAAAGTCCTGATGATTGTTGGCAAAGTAGAAGTGTTAAAAAAGAAAGGGGGGGAATAGAAAACTGGGGTATGAATAACAGCATGGGGGGGATACCATAGAGAGAACAGCTATAAATCAAGATTTGTGATCAGTAGTAGCCCATTTAAATGAATCAGATGAATAAATTAGCATTAGTTATTTTCACCAATTTTTAATTTTTGAGAAGTACTTGGACTATATATATATTGTTATATATATATATACTTGGACTATATATATATTGTTATTTCCAGCTTTCCATGATCCCGTTTTCAGGTTTTCTTGGCAAAGATTTTGCATTTCCTTCTCCAGCTCACTTTACAGATAAGGAAACTGAGGCAAATAGCATTACGTGTCCAAAATAAGTGACTTGTCCACCGGTAAGTATTTGAACTCCTGAAGATGAGTTTTTCTTGATTCTAAACCCAGTACACTACCCACTGGGCAACCTAACTTTCCTTGTAAAATAAATGTATTAATTATTAGTTAAGTGCTTATCTTAAGAGCAAAAGGGCTTGTTAAATCTTTTGCCAGATCACCTCTTTTTCCTCATGTAAGATTCTGAATAAGATAAATAAGTTCTATAGGTTAATGTTTCTTTAATGTGATTTCAAAGACAAAGTAACTTCAAGTATTTCAGACATAACCATAAAAAATGAAGGCTCTATTTGTAATGACTATGCTAGAATTTTCTTTAAAATGCCATCACCTTATGGCAAAGAATTGGAAATTGAGAGGATGCCCGTCAATTGGGGAATGGCTGAACAAGTTGTGGTATAAGAATGTAATGGAATACTATTGTGCTATAAGAAATGATGAGCAGGCTGACTTCAGAAAAACCTGGAAAGACTTGCACAGTACGATGCTGAGTGAAGTGAGCCAAGCCAGGAGAACGTTGTATATACCATAGCAGCCACATTGTGCGATGACTAATATTGATAAATTTAACCTTTCCCAGCAAGACGAGAATCCAAGACATCTCCAAAGGCCTTGTGATGAAAAATGCTATCCACATCCAAAAAAAGAACTGTGGAGTTTGAATGCAGATTGAAGCACACTGTTTGCTATGTTTTTTTTCTTCTGTTGAGTCTTATTTCCTCTTTTTGGTGATTCCTCCTATTGGTTCTAATTCTTCCTTACAACATCTCTAGTGTGAAAATATGTTTAATAGGAATGTATATGTATAGCCTATATCAGATTGTGTGCCGTCTTGGGGAGGGTGATGAGGAGGGAGGGAGAGAAAAAATTTAAACTCAAAAGCTATGGAAGTAATTGTTGATAAATCAAAATAAGTTAATTCAATAAAATAAAATAATTACCTTAGGTAGTTATATATTTTCTTTCAATACCTTTTCTTAAGGCTTTCTTTGGGGGGGAGGGAATCACCCTTGTTAGAACTGCCTTTGGAAGCTCTTTCACAGTCTTTTAATTACTATCGACTATCATTTCTAGGATCAAATATTGACTCCTTTAGCTTGCATTTAAAACCTTTTACAGGCGCAGCTAGGTGGCTCAGTGGCTAGAGCATTGGCCCTGGATTCAGGAGGACCTGAGTTCAAATCTGGCCTCAGACACATAACACTTACTAGCTGTGTGACCCTGGGCAAGTCACTTAATCCCATTGCCTAGCAGAAAAAAGAAAATTAAAAACCTTTCACAACCTGGCCCCAATCTACCTTCCCAACTTTATTATACATTATTTCCTTTCATTACACATCAGTAGGGCCACACTGACCCTTTTGCTGTTCTCCATGTCCCCACAGCCTGCTTTTGCACTGACTCTTCCCCATCCTTGGAATCCACTTACACTTTAGCACTACCTTTAGCACTAAGAATCCCTAATTTCCTTCAAGAATTGTATAGCAAGCACTACCTTTTGTCTAAAGCTTTTCCTAATGGTCCCCCCATCTCTTGTATCTTATCTATGCAGAGCTGTGCATATTTTCTTCACTCGGTGGATTTTGTGTTTCTGGAAGGCAGGAATTGTTTTACTTTTGTCTTTGTCTCTTCAGAGACTACCATGGTGCCTGGCACATAGAAGATGATTGCTAAATGCTTCCTGACTGACCAGTGCTGGAAAATCTTCAAGGGACAGAAACAACATTTACATATGAGTAATGATTCTTCTACTCATATATTTAGCTTTTTTTTTTTTTAGACATTTGGGGTTAAGTGACTTGCCCAGGGTCACACAGCTAGTAAGTGTCAAGTGTTTGGTCTGAGGCCACATTTGAACTCAGGTCCTTCTGATTTCAGGGTAGTGCTTTCCTTCGTTAATCCTTTTCACAACAAGAACACTGTTGATAAGGTTTCCATGTTGGTTGCCTAACTCATCTTAACAAATAGTGGAGAAATGTCTGTCTTCAATCAATGACAAAAGGTAAAAGCCCCTGAATGGGACAGCAGCCGGTGTTTTCTTCTCACCCTGACACTTTCTCAGAGAGTGCAAGGAAGAATCCTGGCCCAGACTTACTTGGGAATTTTCAATAGTTACATGAGATGAGTGTATAAAATATACATTGCTAAAAGCATACCATAAACTCAATGTTTTAAGAAAAGTCCAATTCTGTGCTGTTGGAGGAACTTAACTTTGGAATTTCCTGACTACTGAACGCAGAAATTCCCCATCTCAGCATTACACAAATAAAAATTATGTGTTTAATACTATGCATTTTAGTCAAGTGTGTAGTATTGCTTTTGGTTTATGAAATTCGGAATTTTTATAGTCATAGTTCCAGTATGAAATTTCAGGGGAATCATTATATATAGCATATTTCATTTCTTACTCATAGATTGGCTACTAGCTATGTTTATAACTTTTGCTTACCTTTAAATTTCTGAGTGACACTCAAATATTTTAAAAAACTTTCTTTGTATCATAATTGTTCTTGGCATAACAACATAACATCAGGACCAAGAAGAATAGAAGAGTTAGTCTTAAATAAAATCCAAAAATATTGGATTAAGCAAACTCCTTTCTTCACTCCTTTCTTCTCTGGAAATTTCCCCAACTTTATAGCAAAATGTCCTTTTTTATACATCTCTTTCATCACTTGTTCATGCCTTTATTTCCAGTTTAATTAGCTTGAAAACATAAGAAAGTTTATTTCTTGAAATTTTAGATAGAAACATTTTTTATTGGGTTTGCCCATCTTTTTTTTTTATGGCTACAAGAAGCTATGAACCACTTTGTGGATATGGGGCAATGGAAAAAATCAAAGTGTGACGTAGTTAATGGAGTTCTAGACTTTGAGTCAGGAAGACCTGGGTTCAGTTCCAACTTCTAACACTATGTGACTATGAATAGACAAGTCATTTATTCTTTCTGAGCTTCAGTTTTCTCAACTGTAAAATCAGATATTATATTAGAACCAGATTTAAATCTATAGCTTTATGATCCCTTTCCTTAGTAATAATAATAACAAATATTTATGTTATGTTTATGGGCAGGTACAGTGGATAGAGTAACAGGCCTGGAGTCAGGAAGACTCATCTTCCTGAGTTCAAATCTGGCCTGTATGACCCTGGGCAAGTCACTTCACCTTGTTTTCCTCAGTTTCCTCATTTGTAAAAGGAGCTGGAGAAGGAAATGGCAAGCCTCTCTAGTATCTTTGCCCAGAAAATCCCAAATGGGGTCATAATGAATTAGATATGACTGAAAAAAAAACCATTTATGAAGCACTTCCTGTGTGCCAGGTACATTGAACCTCATGTCTTATTTGTGTGAAACTGAGACCACTCAGTTTGAGCCACTGCTTCTTTTCTTCCCCTTGTCACCCTTATTTTATTCTACCCTTTATCTGGAGAAAGTAGGGACCTTTCACTCTTTAAACCTATCTTTACTAATGCTTTAGATTCTTCCCTTTCATGTTATCCTAAAGGATCTTGGTTCTGCAGTCGTTCCCTCTGTCTACTGTTTAATTTGTTTTTCTCCTTCTGATGGATCCTTTCCTTTTCCCTTTTGACATTCTTGAGTGTCCTCTAACTTAAATACACGCACACACACACACACACACACACACCCCTTTCACTTGACCCTGCAACATCCTCTAATTGCCATCCCATTTCTCTTGTCATTCAACTTCTTGACAATTGTTAATGCCTCTATTATCTCACTACTCACTCCCTCCTTGACCCTCTATGATCTGCCTTTTATCTTCTCCACTAAAATTGTTGCCTTTGAGGTTGAAATAGGCTCTTTCCTAGACTAATCCTATGTTTGTTTATAAATTTCGATACTTTTCAACTCCTGAATATATAAAACCTGAGAGAATAAAGAACAAGGGAGTATTCAGAGGCAATTTTGTGAAGTAACAGAGAAGTTTGTTATGCCATCATGTTAATATGTATGACTGTGACCTTGCAGATACCACATTCCTATAACAACAGTCACAGGGTCAAAGGAATGCCATTCTACCCACCTGTGGGGAAAAAAAAATCACCAGACCCCATAGTCCTTTTAAGGTATTTTCCTATATCATTCTTTCCTTTCCCCACGTAGACTCCTAGAAAATCCATCTAAATCTATTTCTTTTATATTCCTTCTCAAGCTTTACAATCTCTTTTTTACTTAACCACTTGCTTGAAACTCACCCCTCCCAAAGTTATCCCAAACCTCTTAACCAAATGTGATGATATTTTCTCCCCAGTTCTTCTCAAACCCTCTATCATTTTACGTTATTGGATATTCCTGTTCTTTATAGATGTTCTTTCTGCCCTGGGTTTTCATAACCTTATCTCTTCTTGTCTATTCGTCTCATTGTTCCTGATAGTTTTCTTTGCTGGATTTTTATACATTTTTCAGCCTTTCTGTCTAAGTGTACCTCTGGATCTTCTTTTCTTTATATACTCTCTTATGGCTAATATTATCAATTCCTATCACTTAATTTCTCTGGACCTCAGTTTATTTCACTGTCAAATGAGGAGCTTGTGGCTTGATAACCTCAAAGTTCCCTTCTAGCTCTAAATCAATAATCTGATAATCTGTGGTTGTATGATACATTTCCAGCCCTTGTATTTTTCCTCAAGTAGTCTAATACTTGGACAGCAGAAATATGTTGTCTATCATTGGTTTTTCTTTCTTTCTTTCTTTCTTTCTTTCTTTCTTTCTTTCTTTCTTTCTTTCTTTCTTTCTTTCTTTCTTTCTTACTGAAAGCCTTTCTAAAATTTTAGAACCTGCCATATACTGTGATCCTGTGGTAGAACCTGTGAGAAACTGGGGTAGCTTCTGAGCTACAGTGAGGCACTGGAGAAGGAGGGACTTCAGTGAAGACAATTGAATAGGTTCTATATTTGTTGTGCAGTTGTTTTTCAGTCATTTCCAACCCTTTGCGACCCCATTTAGGGTTTTCTTGGCAAAGATATTGGAATGGTTTGCTATTTCCTTCTCAACTCACTTTACAGATGAGGAAACCGAGGCAAATAAGGTCTATCTCATTTGCACAAAACTTGTGGTCTATCCACAAGTCTAAGAGTCTATCCAAGAGTCTTTCCAACTCTAGGCCTGCCATTCTATCTACTATATCATTATATATTATATAAACATACATACAAACATCATAGATATATATGTATGTATATATATGTACAAGGAGACAGAAATCTTTATATCTATCTCCATCAATCAGTCTATCTATCTATCTATCTATGTCTATATATATATAGCTAATATATATTATTAATATAATATAATTATACACACACACACACACACACGCACACACACACATATAGATATAGATATAGATATAGATATATATATATATATATTATATATAGATAGATAGATAGATAGATAGATAGATAGATAGATAGATAGATAAACTAAATATAGCTAGCCAGAGCATCAGACTTTTTTGTTTGTTTGTTTTGGGGGGATGATCTTTGGGTAAATGAGATACCATAAAAACACTTTTCAAAATTTGAGGCATTATACAAATGCTAGTTTTTATTATTGTTCTTATGTAAGGAACAAAATCCCCTCAATGTAGAATTTTGGGGGCTTTCAGGATACCAGCACAATTGCTCTATAATATTCTGATGTTCTGAAAGAGTTAAAGTAATTCCCTAGAGTAAATAAGTGACTCCCAGGGAGAAGTTCACATGCTAGGGGGAATTTGACTCACTATGGTATAATTTCAGCACCAAAAAAATATGAAAAGTCTATAATCTGAAACAGCTTTCCACTAATAACTCAGTGTAGTACCACTCAATAAAGGAAATTTTCTGAGAGTTGGGCATCTTGAAAAGTGGTGCTGTTCATTTTTGTCAGGGGGGAAGGGGGAGGATGGTGACTCAGGCACCCAGGCTGGAAGTTTGGGCCAATCTTCTGCTGCCAGAAACGCTTCGAGTAGAGAATTTGGCCCAAGTTCCACCTGTGGTTTTGGCGGTGCTTTGTGCAGTTAATCGAAAGTGTCTTTCATATAGACCTCTGTTTCTTGATGATTCTTTTTTTCCCCCCAAAGATTGAGAGAATGTTATTAATCAGAGCATAACAAGCACAATTGGGATGCCGTTGGCACTTAATAAGAGCCGTTAAGGACCAATGACACTTTAGGGGAAAAGGTTTTCCTTCTAATACTGAATATAGTTCATTTGTATTTCCGAGCATTTTTAGTAAGTACAATTTTACAGTTTTTAATGATTGGGTTTTAACAAAACCCTCATTTGTGCCCCCCACCCAATTTCACTAAGTTAAGGTTTCAGAGAATAAGAAAAAAAAATGTTTTATGAAATAGTATAATTTTATTTTTAAAATTCTGGATTTGATTAGTTGTTGTTTTTTTTTCTGAGGTCTTTGGGTGATAGTCATTTGACTGAAAGAAAATGGGTTCATTCATAACATGTTGTAGTCAAATGCCCAATTTCAGTTCTGGTTAACATAAAGAATGGGTTTCTAAAGCATTATCGAGATCAATGGTGTCAGATTTAAATAAAAATGGGCCCCCTAAATCATATATAAGAAGCAGTAGGGACCACACATTAACTTAAATAGCCATATAACTAACATTGTCTTATACCTTTTACTTGTGCTGATTTAGATATTTGCTGGAGCCACAGGGTGGCACAGCGGGTAAGTTGCTGGATCTGAGGTCAAGAAGACCTGAATTCAAATCTGACCTCAGATATTCACTAGTTTTGTGATCCTGGGCAAGTCATTTAACCTCTATTTTCCTCAGTTTCCTCATTTGTAAAATGAGGATAATAATAGTATCTACCTCCCATGATTATTGTGAGGATAAAATGATATAAGATTTTAAACATTTTATGAACCTTAAAGTACTATATAAATTCTAACTATTTATTGTTGTTATCATTTTAACTCCTGCAGCCTCTAATTCCTCCCCTCTACAGCCATCCATCAGCACAACCATAAATTAGACTTTGTTATTAACTAGACTTGAGCCACCTATACCTTCATCACTTCCCTCACTTTCATTTCTTATTCTCATGCTCTGTCAAGTTTTATCATTCTAAAGTTGTGTCCTCTAACCTTCAGATACATCCTTGGCTATCGATGACTTGTTGGGCAAATTCCAAAATGGAAAAAAAAAAACCTCCAACTATTTTAGTCCTCAGACATTCTAATTAATACTATAAAGGTTTAAGCCAACCATTCCTTTGGGAGCAAAGAAGAATTCTCTAGAACTTGTGGAATTTGTAGTAAGAATTAAATATGCTCCTGCAAAAATGTTCACTTTCCATTAACATGCTTCAATTTATGGACGATCCTGACAGTGATATTACTCTCTCCAGAAGTATGGATCTTAATCCATTCTTACTGCCCTATTCTACTGTATTCTTGTCCATGCCATCCCATAGCTCCTTCATGTATCATCCATCCAATGTGCTAGAAGCTTTCCTTTGGTATATGAATGTGATGGAATGCTGTTGTGTTATTAAGAAATGATGATCAGTCAGATTTCAGAAAAATCTGGAAAGAGTTACATGAATTGATGCTGAGTGAAGTGAGCAGAATCAGGAGAACATTGTACACAGACATTGTAAAATGACCGACTTTGATAGAATTAACTCTTCTCAGCAATGCAATGATCTAAGACATTTCCAAAAGACTTATGATGGCAAATGCTATCCACATCCAGAAACAGAACATTGGAGTCTAATACAGATCAAAGCATACTATTTAGTCTCTCTTTTTTTGTTTGTTTGTTCCTTCTTTCTGATGGTTCCTTCCATTGGGTCTAATTCTTCTTTACCACATTACCAAAGTGGAAATATGGTTAATATGATTGCACATGTATAACCTATATCAGATTACTTACTGTCTTGGAGAGGGAGGAGAGGGGGAGAGGGAGAAAATTGGAACTCAAAATCTTATGAAAAATGAATGTTGAGGGGCAGCTAGGTGGCACAGTGGATAGAGCACTGGCCCTGAATTTAGGAGGACCTGAGTTCAAATCCGACCTCAGACACATAACACTTAACTAGCTGTGTGACCTTGGGCAAGTCACTTAACCCCATTGCCTAGCCAACAACAAAAAAAATGAATGTTGAAAACTATATTCACATGTAATTGGAAAAAATAAAATAGTATAAAAACAAAACAAAACAAACTCAAAAAAGAAGCTTTCTTCTGGATCTTTTAACATTCTGTGGGTACCAGTTTAGTTCTCTCCATCTATCATTCCTTGGTCTCACTATACAATCCCATTCATTATTTTACTGAGAAAATAGAAGACATGCATTATGCATTTCTTCTTTTCCCCTGTTTTGTACTTTAAAATCATTTCCCATTTGTTCCTCTTTTGCTTTCAATCTGATGAGAAGGTGGCACTTCTTTTCACCAAGGCCAACCCCTCCACTTGTGTCCTTCATCCTATCCTTTCCTGTCTCTTTGGAAAGCCTGCTGTTTTTATCACTCACTCCCCATTCAATTTCTATCTACAAGCTCCTTCCCTGTTGCCTGTAAACTTGCTCAAGTGTCTTCCATCATCAAAGAAACCTTCACTTGACCTTTCTGTTGCCTCAAGCTAGATGTAATCTTCTCTTCACAGTCAGACTCTTAGAAAAATCTCTGCATTTATTGCCTCTGCTTTCTCTCCTCCCTCTCACTTTTCAGCCCCATGTAATTAGGCTTTTTACCTCAGTGATCTTTCAAAAGTTACCAAAATCTCTTAAGGACAAAATCTCCCTAAAGCATAAATCTGACTATGTCATTTCCTTTCCAAAAAAATCTTCTACGACTCCCTAACACAAACTCTTCTGCTTGGCATTTAAAGCCATTCACAATATGGCTCTACTTATCTTCTCAGGCTTATTCATGCGGTCTATATTTCAGTCAAACCAGTTACTTGCTGTTCCATCACCTACCCCCAATGACTTTGTATGGGCTGACTTCCATGCCTAGAATGCTTTCACTCTACCTCTAACCCTTAGAATTTCTGGCCACCTTCAAATTTCAGTTCCACCTGTGCCACCTCATATGGCAAAGTTTTTCTGTTCTCCTTAGATCTCTCTCCTTAAATCTTCATATATATCCTTATCTATTTACTTGTTCTATCCCCATTTTACAATATAAGTCCTTGAGGGCAGATACTGATCTTCGTGCTATCTTTGTATCACTAGCACCTCTCATAGTGCCTCCTACATAGTAGCCACTTAATAAAGGCTTGTTGGATAGGACCAGCTAATCTCTCCTTCTGTTCATACATTTCCCCAGTGACAGTCCCTATGCCATTTCTTGCACCAAGATATTATGCTACAATTAACTTTTACTCTGTATGTCTCTATAGTGATGTGTGGGTCATCCACAACTGTGATTCCTTAAAGATACGAATATACTCTGAATTGTAGATATTGGAAGTATATTGGTGCTAAAAATGTGGACTTTTATTTTAGGGGAAAGCTTGGAATCACTGGAAATTGCTACAAAATTTCCCAGTAAATTAACCTGCCCTCTTTCGCTTATTTAATCCTGAGCCCAGGTCACTGTCCATCTTCAGTGTCTGTCCAATATCTGATAGACTAACTCAGTGTCTACCTAACTTCACATTATAGCCTAGAGAATAGGCATCCTTTGTTCATTTAGTATTTCTCATATGGGTTGTTATGTCTCTTCTGAGGTTTTTTTGGGCCCTCATTAGATGACTCACTAGCATTCTGGGACCTGGTACAGTCAGTACAAAAAAAATCCACAGAAGGAAGCATTTGGGAGGGCCCTCATAGAGAATCTCACTTGCATTTGCCATGACTGTGATTTAAAAAGAGAGAAATTAAAGCGTATGGATATTCTTGACATTACTTCTTTGGGTAATAATATTATCAATGACATTTCCCTCTACTGTTGGCATATTCTGTCTTTCAGATGTTTTGAAAATGATTCCTAAATGATTTCTAAATTTGTTGCCTTTATGTGTCATACATGTGCATTTGGTTTGCCTTCTTGATATTCTCCTCTGACAAATTATGGATAGAGGGTCTGCTGTTATTTATGACAATTATTATACTAATGATGACAGATCTGTTTCATTTTTTATCCTTGTTCATTACCCTTGCAGTTTCATCTATTAGTGTCTTGGGATTATCTGGTTTAGTTGGTCCTTATCTTACACTTTTAGCAGAAATATTTGTCCTTGCTCTTTTTTTTATCTATATTGTAAGTGTATTTTTTAAAGCAACACTACTCCTTGTCTTCCATCATCCCCATCTCTTGTATTTTATAAATCAATTTGCATTTTAATCTGGTTCTATCCTTGGTTGCTGGGCCTTTGCATTTTGGGCAAGGAAATCAAGTATTTTTCTTGCTGACATCATTTCTGGATTTTTTTTTTTGCTTTTTCTTTGTGGTTATTGAATTGTATGGGTTAAACTTATTTGAGAAGTTATGATACTCTTTTTGATATCTTTTCCTGTACTTTTTTGACCTTGCTTAATAGCTTATTTGACTCAATTTTATTTTTTTTAGGGCAAATGGTACAAACTGGTTATTCCCCCCCTTTCCCACCACCCCACAACATAGTATAATAAAAAAGATGATTGCACATGAAACTGCAAGTGTACAATGTACCACTTGCTACTCCTTTTAAATATGTAATAAAGATATGTAAATTTTTCCCCCTTTTTTTGCTTCTTCACCCGGTGCACACCCTAGAGATGGCAACCATTAGACACAAATGCATGTGTGCATGTATACATATATATGTGTGTGTGTATATAGATATATATCTACATGTAGATATATATCTATATACACACACACATATACGTAAATTTATTCTGTGCATCCTTCTATTTATCAGTTCTTTCTCTGGATGCAGACATATTTCTTCATATGTCCTTTGTATTTAATTCGTATTTTTATAATAGTCAAAATGACTTATTTGTTCAAAGTTGTTCTTAAAACACTATTGCTGTTACTATATACAACATTCTCTTGGTTCTGCTTGTTTTTGCTCTTCATTAGTTTGTACTAGTCTATCTATGCTTTTCTAAGATAATCGAGCTCATCGTGTCCTTCATTCTTTTTTTTTTTTTTTTGGTGAGGCAATTGGGGTTAAGTGACTTGCCCAGGGTCACACAGTTAGTGAATATCACGTGTCTGAGGCTGGTTTTGAACTGAGGTCCTCCTGACTCCAGAGCCTGTGCTCTCTATCCACTGCATCACCTAGCTGCCCCAGAGCTCATCATTTCTTAATGCGCAGTAGTATTCCAACACAATCACATACCACAACTTTTTCAGCCATTCCCCAGTTGACGGGCATCCCTGCAATCTCCAGTTCTTTGTCACTACAAAGAGACATGCCAAAATATTTTAGAACTTAATAAATTTGGAGATTCTATAATTGTATACATGCCTTCTCACCTTTTTTCCTTTCTTCTAATGTGATTTCAGTTCTGACCTTTGCTCTAATAAGATGACAATGTAAGGTCACAGATATTACATAAAGTGATATTTTTTTGTTGTTGTTGTTGTAATTATTTTGGAGCTTAGGATGAAATGAACTCCACCAATCCCTCTATCTTTCCCAGGAGAACCATAATTCCAGCTTACTTATTTCTTTTGATTTCATTTATGATATGAGTGACAATGTTGAATAATTTGTAAATAAACATTTTATGCCTCATCCGTATGGAAGAAAGGTGATATATTTTATCTTATTTTGCAAAAATAAATGGTTCTTTACATAAATCTCATTTTTGGAATGATTTGAAAAATCACTATGCTTTCAAATAAGAATAATACTGATGTAGGTGGTATAAATATTAGAATTACCTCCTTTTCACTTAAGAAAATCAAGGCTCAGAGAGGCTATATAACCTACTCAAGATCAAACAGCCAATAAGTAGCAAAACCAGGACAGGCTTCCAATTTCTTTGATTTTTAGTCCATTTATCTCTCCCCTCTGCCCCAACCCCATACCATGTGTGTTCTCCACTGAAAAATACTATTTTTATTTCAGTTTACATCTATTGATGACCAACTCTTGAAATTCATTTGATGTTAGACTTAGAATTTTTATTAGAATTTTTAAAAATTTAAATGCTAATGAGTTGAATTTAGTTTTTAGTTAGAATTACAGATTTTCATCTCTAATTTGATATCAGTTGTACTACCCTATACATTTACAAAATGGAGGAATGAATAAATGCCATAGAGATTGCAACAGTCGCATTAATAAGGAAAAGGTGTTTCTAAAATATGTTCCTGGTTAAAATACACACACACACACACACACACACACACACACACACACACACACACACACACATACACACAGTCCCCTAATAGAAGCTCAATCAAAAGCCTTTAATGCATGATTAGCAAAGATTGGAATATGCTTAACAATATTTTGGGATAGAAGGCTCCTCTCCATTAAAAAAAAGAGAGAGATAATTTTTATTCTGATTTATTTTTTTACACATGAATATGTGTAAAAATATGTTTATAAGCATGGAGGGAAATCAGTCATTAATTGAGATGATATGCTTATAAAAATGTTCATGAATTTCAGTCACTAGTCTTGTAACAAGATCCTTAAGACACTGAAGGCAAGAGGGTACAATGGTAGCAGCTGTGGATTTGATGCAGAGGCTAACTTAAAACAGAGTCATTTTGACAGCCTATGTGAGTCATTTTGATTTTTTAAATCTTACCTCACCCTGGTTATCTGTTTTTACCTGAATAATCCTGACAAAGTTCATTCATGTTCCTTATGGTTAAACTCTTCTTCATTTTAAAATCCAAACAACAGCAAATCACCACCACCACCACCACCACCAGTTCAATAGGTGATGATGGGCAATGTTCAAAATATTCAGATATGGAAAGGGTCCTTTTACCCGTCTTAAGGTTCTGTCAGTAACATGACCAAGTCTGGAAAAAAAAAAAGACCCTGGGTTAGCAGGAATAATTTAGATGTGATCTAGGAAGTAGAGAATGAAGGACAGACACCTATCAAAAGCAATACAACCACATGCAACAGATACATATAGGATCTTCTCAGTGAAATCCAATGTTCTCTCTTTTATTTTGAGGTTTTAGCGGTGAAAAAGCCAGACATGAGATAAAAGAAAACAAAATAGAACTTAGAGGGAGCCTATTTGGAGAAAGGTCATTCTTTTGTGTGGACTTGCACTCTCAGGACATAGATTGAAGAGGTCTAGGCTGAGGCGTTAGAATAAGCACTTAATTAACTTATCGCCTAGAGAATGCAGAATGAGGTGTTAGTTTACTCACTTCCTGGATTCTGGCAATAGATTAAAAATAGGCACTTTTTTAGCTAGAGACTTGGAAAGGATAGGAAGGTAGTGTTTCTAAGAGTCAAAGGAATGGTGAAGCCTTGAAATTCTAAAGTTGCCAAAGGCTACGGGATCTTTTTTTAAACATAGAAGTCTCAGAGTAGATATGACAACATGGTTTTTAGGCAACAGGACACAGGGTAATATTTTAAGGTGGCTGGGTTGACATAAGAGATTTAGTTAAATAACATGAACAATGAAGTAGGGGAGAAAAGGCCTTAATTTAAATTTAGGTTTTATACTTCTTCAATTCTTGCCATAAAGGTACTATTTTCTCTTATCTTAACATTAAAAAGTATTTAATTATATACAAATGAAATCAATATCTGTGCTGTTAATTTAAATAAAAAATTCAATTTCATATATCATAGTATCATAGTTTTAAAGCTGTGGACCATCAAGTCATACCCTCTTATTTTACAAGTGAGGAAACTGAGCCTCAGAGAGCTTAAGTGACTTTCCTAATGTCACATAGCTAATGATATCACAGGCAGCATTTGAAACCAGGTCTTCCAGACTCCTACTCCACTGTCCTATTTGTTGTTGATGTTCAACAATAACATATCAGTCAGTTAGGTGATGCAGCTCCAGGCCTGGAGTCAGAAAGACTCACCTTCCTGAGTTCAAACTTGGCATCAGATACTTACTAGCTATGTGACCCCAGGCAAATCACTTACCCCCATTTGCCTCAGTTACCACACCTTTAAAATGAGCTGGAGAAGGAAGAAAACCCCAAATGGGGTCATGAAGAGTTGGACATGACTGAAAACTGCGGAATAACAAAGGGTATGCCTAACTAATTCAACTATAAAGTAACAAAGATTCTATACATGATAGACTTATGTTGTTGTTGTTCAATTATTTTCAGTTGTGTCCAACACTTTGTGACCCCATTTGAGATTTTCTTGGCAGAGATACTGGAGTGGTTTGCCATTTCCTTCTCCAGTTTATTTTACAGATGAGGAAACTGAGGCAAAGGAGATTAAGTCACTTGCCTAGGGCCACACAGCAAGAAACTGTCTGAGGTCAGATTTGAATTCAGAAAGATGATTCTTCCTGACTCCAGGCCCCAGCACTCTGTCCACTGAAACACCTGGCTGCCCCTGACAGACTTATAGTCTTGTTAATTTTAATTTTAGAGCATGCTACCAATGCCAAAGTCACAAATTCAATTCTCATAGGAATCAGTTAACTTTTCAAGCACAGAAATTAATGCTGTAGAAACTAAATAGGCATCACAAGTTTAGTTGCATTTGGTTTGGTCATATTTCTCCTTTTCAGCAGTTCCTGATGTTTGAGAAAAGTTTAAATTCTTTGTCTTTTGTTCAAGTCCTTCCACAATCTGACACCATCTTTTCTTTCCTCAACTCACACCTTGTGTTCCTCTCTTCCGTGCACCATACAAATTTACTCTCTAAAAATCACAGGAAATAAAATGGATAATTTTGATTGATTAACTTGAAAGTTTTTTCACAAACAAAATCAATGTGGCCAAAATTAGGAGGAAAGCAGGAAAGTGGGGGAAAATTACAGCAAGTTTCTCTAATAAATATATTGTTTCTCAAATATATAGGGAACTGAACCAAATTTATAAAAAAATAAGAGACGTTCCCCAATTGATAAATGGTCAAAGGATATGAATAGACTGTTTTGAGAAGAAATCAAAGCTATCAGTAGTCACATGAAAAAAAATGCTCTAAGTCACTACAGAGTAGAAAAATACAAATTAAAACAACTCTGAGGTATCACCTTACACCTATCAAGTTGCTTAATGTGACAGAAAAGGAAATGATAAATACTAGACAGAGTGTGGCAAAAATGTACTATTGGTGGAGTTGTGAACTAGTCTAGCCATCCTGGAGAGCAACGTGGAACTATGTCCAAAGGGCTGCAATACTCTTTGACCCAACAATAGCACTTCTAGTATACATCCCAAAGAGATCAAAGAAAAAGGAAAAAGGACTTATCTGCACAAAAATATTTATAGCAGTTCTTTTTGTGGTGGTAAAGAATTAGACATTGAGGGGATGTCCAATAAATAGAGAATAAATAGAAAATAGCCAAAGAAGTTGTGATATATGATTGTCATGGCATACTGTTCTGCTATAGGAAATAATGAGCAGGATGGTTTTAGAAAAATCTGGGAAGACTTATATAAACTGTTGCAAAGTAAAGTGAACAAAACCAGAAGAACATTGTACACAGTAACAACAACATTGTAATGATGATCAACTCTGAAAGACTCAGCTACTCTGATCAAGACTCCAAGACAATTCCAAAGGACCCATTATGAAAAATCCTGTCTACTTCCAGAAAGAGAGAACTGATGTACAAATTGAACCATCCTTTTGAATTTTCTTTTTTCTTTTCTTTATTTTTTGGGGGGTTGTTTTTGTTTTACAACATAGCTAATATGGAAATATGTTTTGCATGACTTCACATCAAGTCCAAGGCAAATGGAAAATGTGAAAGCTCTCCAGAGATTTTATGTATATATATGTGATTGAATAGGGATTGGGAGGTCTAGGAAAGACTTCAGGCATGGAGAAACTACTCTGGGTTTTGGGAGAAGACACTGAGACAATTACCTCCATTGGCAGAGACCCTAGGACACCCTGAGATTGTTCCTGGGAAGCCTACAAGGAGCTCGACTAGAATTTATGCAACACTCTGGAGAAGCTCATTTGAAAGCTTCCTAGTTTAGCTAATTATTCTTGATAAGCTCAGTTGCTCTCCTAGTTGAAGGAATACAAGTACTATCTGTGTCCTCTAAATTTCAGCATCTTGAGGCAAAACTCTCTTTATGACTCTGATAACAACTATTTGAACATTGCTGTGACTATTGAAATTCTAGGAACATTTACTCAGATAAATGTGATTTTAAATTAGATTTTTCTCAGATTATGGCTTGTGATTATAAAATTTGATTAGTTTTATTGGAATCATTTAATTGAAAACTTTAGATAGAGTCTTTCCTTTTATAATATCTTCTCATATTTCTAACTGATTATTCACATTTTTCTATATATTCTTCTTGTTAAACATAATTGGAGGTTTTCAATGTTTAAGTCAATCATTTACTTTTATATATCCATGGAAATTCTAATCATGTATAAAAACAACACCAAATTCTGAGATCATGGCATTTAATTTTCTCAAAAACAGTGGCATTTCCATATCTAAGCATTTCATGTCTACTAAGTTCCACTGTTTCCTAATGCAAAACATTTCCTGTTTAAACCCACCTCACACCTTTTTGATGGGGGAGGTATCCTTTTTGTTATTTTTGTCACCATGTTCCTAATAAGAGTCCATAATGTAGGTGTTATGTTTTAAATATTTGACCCTCATTCTCTCATTTTTTTTTCTGATTTTTCCTGCTGAGCCTTTTTCTTCTTCTCATGCAAGTCACTTGTGTGCTTGTGAAGTCAATGACCTAATGGCCTGTTGTCCGCCACTGCCACATAGAGCCGCCTCTCAGAAGGTAACTGGCAGAACAACCCAAACAACAGGTTTGTGTCAGAATGGGATTTCCTTGTTACTGCAATAGATGAACAGTGGTCTTTCATTGGGAGCCCTTATCAGAGCAGGGATCAATAAACGGCCAGATTCCTCTGTACCTGATCTGGATAGTATTAGAGGGTCCGTTTGAAAATAGCTGATGACACCGACCTTCAAATATGTTTTTTTTTTCTTGAAAAGATGACAAAAGGATAACATTTCAGGTCTTTGAAGGTCTAAAAGGATATCTTTCATCCCCTCTGAGTATTCACCTCTGTTACACTCAAAGACTCTTGACCTCTAAGGGGAAACCAGTGAAAATAATAAGGGCAAATCGCCTGAAGACCGTACTTTTCCTCAATACAGTCTTAGCTAATGAGAAATTCCTAAAAGGTTCAGTCTACATCTTATTCAAAGGAGCAATTTTCCTCAGGAAGCCTCAATGAAAAGAAGGTGGTTTTCTATTAGCCTTAGGTCATAGCTTGGCTCAGAAATCATATGCTCATTACAAATAGCTTAATTTTACATGACAAATGATGTGATATTTATCTGAAGTTGAGGTGGAATGGGCATAGTTCCTATATCATTCCCAAACTGCCCAGAAATTCAAGCAGAGAATCACCTAATATCATAAGATAGAAATATAGTATATGGATTCTTTTAAATAGAGTCACTTAAATACATCCCAGTGTAACTTACAGTTCCTTAGATGTACCTACCAAGGGACATTTGTTAAAAGAAAAACAAGTAGTCCAGCCAATACAGGAGCCTTGGAACAACTTGACCATTTTCCAGAGTAAAATTAAATATTCAGACAATGAATTTAGTTACCGGTCCTTTTCAGAGTACTCCTTTGATTTTTCATGAACTCAGGGGCTAGAAGAGTAAGTCATTATGTCAAGTTTATCCTGATTTTTAAAGAAGATAATGGCCATTATTTGAATATTTTGTTTTTTATAATTCCCAAAGGGACTTGGGTTTTAGAAAGGAGAAAATCTGAAGGAAAATAATCAAGAACTTTTAATATCTTCAGATCCTTTCAAATTGTTGGAAAAACCTCAAAGACAGTAGTAGTCACCAGGGACATTTAATTTTACAAAAAGATGACTCTAAATATTTGGACTTAATGGTGACTACTGAAATTTAGGATAATAAAAATAACACTATTACTTTAAAATTATAAATCTGTTGCATAGACATAAAATATGAGAACTTCAATCCCACTTAGAGAATAAAACACTTCTAAAAATGTCTTGAGGTTGGAGAAAAACTTTTTAAAAAGGATATAAGTTAGGATAGCTAGGTGGTACAGTGGATAGAGCTCCAGCCTTGGAGTCAAGAGGACCTGAGTTCAAGTCTGGTCTTACACACTTGGCACTTAACTAGCTATGTGATCCTAGGCAAGTCACTGAACCCCAATTGCCTCAAAAAAAAAAAGGATGTAAGTCCCATCACTTGACATTTAGTAGACAACTTCAATAGCTGGTGCACAAAATGTTAATTCTGCTAGCCAATGGAGAAAGTAAAATAAATACATTGCCCAAGTTTTCCTCTATAAATATAACTCTAGAGATTAAGGGACTTGGAAAAATATAAAATTAATCACTAGTAGTTTTAACCAAGATTATTAGGGCATAATAGAACCCTGTTGTAGCCCTAATATTAAGAATCAATTATAATGTTTCCCCCCCCCCCAAACTTTCTATCATCAACAAATGATTAGGTGCCTATTGTATCCTCAGAACTATGCTATACCCCAGGGGACTCCAGATAATCACTGCCTCTCCTCAAGAAGCTTAGAGTCCAACTGAGGAATCATACCAGGTTATAATACACAATATTATGTTACTAACTTCATTAGAAAGTTATAGAGCAATGTGCTCTGAGGAGAGGTCATTACCAAGAAGAATGTTTAGGGAAGGTTTTACAGAGATGACTACATTTATGTTGGACTTTGAAAGATATTGAGAGCACCAACAACTTCTAAGTCTTCCAGGCTCACAATCTCTGACCCCTTCTTTGTAGTCAGCCCACATATACACTATTATCAAGTCTTGTCATTTTTATCTTCATAACATTTGTTATGCACCTTTTTTTCACTCACACAATTATCACTCTTGTTCAAGCCCTTATCACCTCATATCTCCATCTACTCCAGTCCATCATCCACTCAGCTGCTAAAATGATTTTCTGAAATCATTCATCTGACCATGTTACTCCTTCACTCCCCTCAGTAAACTATAATTGTTTCCCATTGCCTTTAGGAACAAACATTAAATTATCTGTTGTTTATCTTTTATTTGAGAAGGGCTTTCCCTTCTCACTCTGGCTTCTTCCTGCTTTTCCAATCTTTTTTCATTTTTTTTTTCTTTTTCATACTTCAAGGATCTGGCAACACTGCCCTTCTTACTGTGATTTACACATAAGACTTCATCTTCCGGTTCTATGCCTTTTCCCTGGCTGTGCCCATTCCTGGAGTTCACTGCTTCCTATAATCTCTGGCCCCCTTGAAGACCTGCTCAAATTCTGCCTTCTGCAAGAGGTCATTCTGTTGCTTCCTACTGCTAATGCCTTTCCTGTCATTTTAACTTCCAGTCATATTCTATATATCTATAACTACGACATAGTGGTTTGTATGTAGTCTCCCCAATTAGAATGTGAACTCTTTGGGTTCAAGGACTGTTTTTGTCTTACTTTGTGTCCCGTAACACATAGACATTGGTTAATAAATGCTATTTTATTGACTGATAAACCTTTCTCTTGAATCTTCTCTTCCAAAATTTTTGCTTTTTTTTTTTTTGGTCTAGGCATTGGGGTTAAGTAACTTGCCCAGGGTCGCATAACTAGTAAGTATTATGTTTCTTTGACTGGACTTGAACTCAGGTCCTCCTGAATCCAGGGCCAGTGCTCTATCCACTGTGCCACCTAGCTGCCCCAAGTTTTTTTTGCTTTTTAAGCTAAAGTTACCGATTATTAAAGAATGTAGTTATTCAGTTTGGAATGTCTGATCAAGTTCTTTGTAGACTTTCTCTGTCCTCTGCAATCAATGTTAGTGCATAAGCTGCTATTGTTTTCAAAATTGTGTTTCTGTAAATATTTATCACCAGCAATTTGCAGGTACCAATGTGTGGTCACTCTCCTAGTAACCCCTACTGTCATGTGGGTAGTACTTCTTTATCCCAACACCTCCCTCTTTATCTCTAGTCAACTCCTTTGATTCAAGTTTTTCTCTCTCTGATCTGGGAAGATATACATACATACATACACACACATATGTAAACATGTATGTGTGTGTGCATGTATATATATATGTAATGAAACAATATTTATTTTTTATCAGTAAACTCTCCTCCCCCTTTTTAAGTAAGATCTTAGTAATAATAAAATTTCTCTTCGTTTCTCTGTCTGTCTCCTTTTGTCCCTATATTTCTGTGTCTATCTCACTCCTTCACTACCTATTAATCCTTAGCTGCCTTAGGACAAAGAAAAACATACAGATTAGTCTTGTAGTAGTTAACCACAGCTTGGTATAGCATCCAAAGTCTTAGAGAAGTTAAGGGAGTAACAGGAAGATATAGACAACAAAACTATAGTAGTGGGGACCTCAACCTTGCCTTCTCAGAACTAGATCAATCAAACCACAAAATAAAAAAGAAAGATGTTAAGGAGGTGAGTAGAATTTTAGAAAAGTTAGATATGGTAGACCTCTGGAGAAAATTGAATGAGAATAGAAAGGAATATACCTTTTTATCAGTGGCACATGGCACCTACCCAAAAATTGACCATGCATTAGGGCATAAAAACCTCACAATCCAGGGTAGAAAGGCAGAAATACTAAATGCATCCTTTTCAGAGCATGATGCAATAAGATTACATGTAATAAAGGGTCATGGAAAGATAAACTAAAAATTAATTGGAAACTAAATAGTCTAATCCTAAGGAATGAGTGGGTCAAACAACAAATCATAGAAACAATAACTTCATCCGGGAGAATGACAACAATGAAACAACATGCAAAACTTATGAGATGCAGTGAAAGTCATTCTTAGGGGAAGCTTTATATCTTTCAATGCTTACAGGAATAACAGAGAAAAGGAGGAAATCAATAAATTGGGCATGCAACTAAAAAAGCCAGGAAAAAAAGAACACATTAAAAATCCCCAATTAAATACCAAATTAGAAATTCTGAAAACCAAAGGAGAGATTAGTAAAATTGAAATCAAGAAAACTGTTGTACTAATAAATAAAACTAAGAGCTGGTTTTATGAAGAAAAACACACAATAAAATGGATAAACCTTTGGTTAATTTGATTTTAAAAAAAGAAAGTAAAAAAACAAATTAATAGTATCAAAAATGGAAAGGGTGAATTTACTACCAATGGAGAAGAAATTAACACAATAATTTGGAGCTATTTTGCCCAACTGTAGGCCAATAAATTTGACAATCTTAGTGAAATGGATGAATATTTACAAAAAATATAAATTGCCCAGCTTAACAGAAGAGGAAAAAAAATACTTAACTCCATTTTAGAAACAGAAATTGAAAAAGCATTAATGAACTCCCTAGGAAAAAAATCTCCAAGGCCAGATGGATTTACAAGTGCATTCTACCAAACATTTAAAGAACAATTAATTCCAATACTGTATAAACTATTTGGGAAAATAGGCAAAGAAGGAGTCTTACCAGATTCTTTTTACGATAAAAATGTGGTGCTGATACCCAAACTGGGAAGAGCCAAAAAGGAGAAAGAAAATTAAAGACCAATTTACCTAATGAATATAGATGCAAATATTTTAAATAAAATATTAGCAAAGAGATTACAACTTATCTTGAGGTTAATACACTTTTACCAGGTAGGAGTTATACTAGGAATGGAGGACTGGTTCAAATGTAGGAAAACTATCAGCATAATTGACCGTATCAACAAGAAAACTAACAGAAATTATATGATTATCTCAACAGATGCAGAAAAATCATTTGACAAAATACATCACCCATTCCTGTTAAAAAAAAACCACTAGAGAGCATAGGAATAAATGGAGTCTTCCCTAAAATCCCTAATAGCATCTACTGAAAACCATCAGCAAGCATTATACGTAATGGGGATAAGCTAGAAGCACTTCCAATAATATCAGGGGTGAAATAAGGATGTCAATTATCACCACTGTTATTCAATAGTGTACTAGAAATGTTAGCTTTAGCAGTAAGAGAACAAAAAGAAATTGAAGTAATTAGAATAGGCAAAGAAGAAACAAAGCTATCATTCCTTCCAGATGATATGACAGTATACTTAGAGAATCCTAGAGAATTAAGTAAAAAACTTCTTGAAAAAATAAACAAAGTTGCGGGATATAAAATAAACCTATATAAATCATCAGCATTTCTATGTATTACTAACAAAGCCCAACAGCAAAAGATATAAAGAGAAATTCCATTTAAAGTTGCCATAGACATAATATTTGAGAGTCCACCTGCGCTAAATGCTTTAAATCACTATTGATTAGAGAAATGAAAATCAAAACAACTCTGAGGTATCACATCACACCTCTCAGATTGGCTAACATGACAAAATAGAAAAATGATAAATGTTGGAGAAGGTGTTGGAAAATTGGGACATTAATGCATTGTTGCTGGAGTTGTGAACTGATCTGACCATTCTGGAGAGCAATTTGGAAGTGTGCCCAAAGGGTTATAAAACTGTGCATACACTTTGACCCAGTAATACTACTTCTATGGCTGTATCCCAAAGAGATCATAAAAATGGGAAAAGGACCCACATGTACAAAAATATTTATAGCAGCTCTTTTTATGGTGGCCAAGAATTGGTAATTGAGGTTATGTCCATTAATTGGGGAATGGCTGAACAAGTTGTAGTGTATGAATGTAAAAGAATACTATTGTTCCCATAAGAAATGATGAGCAGGCAGACTTCAGAAAAACCCGGACTTACATGAACTGATGCTGAGTAAAGTGAGCAGAACCAGGAGAACACTGTACACAGTAACAGCAACATTGTGAAATGACTAACTTTGATAGACTTAGCTCTTCTCAGCAATGCAATCTAAACAATCTGAGACAATTCCAAAAAGCTCATGATGGAAACCACTATCCACAACCAGAAAAAGAACTTTGGAGTCTAAATGCAGATCAAAGCATATTATTTTGTCTCTCTCTCTCTCTCTCTCTCTCTCTCTCTCTCTCTCTCTCTCTTTGTTTGTTTCTTCTTTCTCATGGTTTCTCCCATTGGGTCTAATTCTTCTTTACAACATGACTAATGTGAAAATATGTTTAATATTAATGTATATGTAGAACCTATATCAGATTGATTGCATGCTGTCTTGGAGTGGGGAGAAGGCAGAGAGGGATAAAATTTGGAACTCAAAATCTTATGGAAGTGAATGTTGAAAACTAAAAAATAATTAATTAATTTAAAAAAAATAGGTGAACAGGAATATAAATAAACTTTTAAAAATGTAGGTAAACTGTTGGAATGAAGAAAACATGCTTCCTCAGGTAGGGAGAAGGAAGAGGGGAAAGAGAATCATCATCTCTGGTCAGTCTCACAGGGCAATTTCAGCAAAACCAGAGTCTGCCCAATCATGCCTTATAGCTTTTGTCTCTTCCATGGCTATTGATCTTCTCACTTTCTACTGTCTGTATCCCTCCTCTGAATGTCTAGTGAGTCTGCTAACCAGGCTCCAATACCTGGTTCAGATATAGGTGACTGAGGTGGCTCTACTCTTAAAGTCTCAAACTTGTTCTGCTTTCAGATATACTCCTTTTTCAAGACTTCAGCCCTTTTACTTCCTTTAGGATTGGAGGGAGTCTGGCTTTTCAGTCACAGTCTCACAGGCTTCCCAGGGACTTAGTAGATAAACATTGGTGAATTTCTTTCCACCCACAGACATAGATCTGAGCAAGATGTCACATTCATGGAGAAGAAACATGAATAAAGAGAGAAAAAAATGATCTAAAAGAGAGATAGAGACAGAGACCCACAGAAAGTGAGTGAAGATTGGTGTTTTGTCACTAGAGAACAACCTGACTGCAATAAATACTACAGAGTTGTTTTCATAACAGGTTGTAAGAATTAAATGGTAAAGTTTCCATGTGAGCATTTCTATCTTGGAAATTGGCAAATGCTAAAAATCAAGGCTTGGATTATTGTTTAGTTGATTGTTCATACTTAAGAAAGTGAAGAATAAAATTTTATTAATGATATTAAACTTGAAAGTGTATCGTGAAACTGTATTTTCCCTACTGGAGATCCAGTTGTCAAAACATTTTGCAGTATATCCCTGCTGTATTCATTGCTTTAAGGGTTTGCTCCAGCGATAAAACAAGGAAACTCTTTGCTATTGGCCAGCTGCCACTCCCTAGAGAAAGAGAAGGTAGAGGTAGGGCTAGGTCATTGACTGTCCATTAAAACAGTCTAATTCTGGATCAGTGTCATAACTTTCACAGTATCAAAGAGTAGCTGCAACACCAAGGAGAAAAATAATAAAGTTCAACTAAAGGTTAGAAGGACAGCAAATAAATTCTTCTATATCCAACATTAGTTCGATTTTGTGAAGAAAACTGGGTTAAGTTTAAAACTAAGTATTCACAAATTGCAGGAGACTTGGATAAAGTTCTGAGGAGAATGAGACAACTGATTTTGAGAGGGTGAAAAATCTCAGGAAAAGAAATCAGAAGAAAGCTAAAGAAATGAAAATTATTAAGTCTTGAAAAAGACATCTGACTAGAGACAACTTTTTTTTTTGCTCTTGGCTAGGCAATGGAGTTAAGTGACTTGCCCAGGGTCACACAGCTAGTATGTGTTACATGTCTGAGGCTGGATTTGAACTCAGGTCCTCCTGAATCCTCGGCTGGTGCTCTGGAATCACCTAGCTGCCCCCTAGAGACAATATTTAAAACACATTAATAGGTCATATGTAAAGGACTGTGTCAAAGTATTTCTTCTTTCTATGGAGGATAAAACAAGAAAACATTTTGGTAGATTATAAAGGTGATTTCTTGTTATTTTCTATATACTTGAAGTTGTAGGGGTGGTTTTGCATGTGTGTATGTGTATACATACATACATATTTAAACAAAGGATCATAGGATGATATATTTAGAGCTGCAAAATACCTTAGAGTTAATCCATTTCAATTCTTTTATTTTGTAGTTAAGTTAACTGAGTCACCAAGAGGTTATAGCACAGTGGCAGAGTCAGGACCTGAGCCTATGACCTTTTGCTTCAGATCCAACACTTTTTCCACTTTACCATGCCATGTATAGACATATATATTATAATAACTCTATTCAAAATAGCTTTCACACCCTGATAACATCTGAATCTCCTGGTGGACAACTTTTTATGTAATTTTTAGGGTTTTTTGTTTTTTCTTGTTTTAAAAGAATAAGAAAGAATTTTTTTTAATAGACTCATGTAGTACTTGGCTATTTTTCTCTTACTTGGAAAATTGTCAATCTGGAAAATTTTATGTGACTACATTTAGTACCCCAGTGAGAAAACCGTAGTGTAATGGACAGAATGCTTGAGTTCTTATATTTTAAGTGGGATGTATCTATACCTATGGGGAACCCCCTGAATGAAGTTCTTATCAATCCAGGTTGGCACTTGCTTTGCAACTTATAGTCTTAAAGAGTCACCTAAGGCATTGAGTGACATGCCCTGGGTCACACAATCAAAATGTGTTAAAAGCTAGTTTTGCTCATTCTAATGTCAGCTCTCTATTGACGACTACACACTGACTTTAACCAGTCATGAAAACAAGTCAGTTTTACCAGATACCTCCAACTCAGCTTCATTTACATTTTTCTAAGTCAAATGTATAGTTTTCCTGATTCTCCTTACTATAGTCTGCATTGCTTTCCATGTTTCCAACCCTAGATCAGACACTTGTGAAGTCCTGCCTTTTATATTGTGGTCCTAAGGTCAAACTCCTCTGTTTATTATTCACAACCTGGCTCCAACCTATCTTTCCATGCTTATTATTCATCCTTCATATCACATGCTCTATAGTTTAGCCAAACTGACTTTCTGTTTCTTGGAGTCCCTGGTTTCCTTCAAAGTTCAGTCCAAATATCATCTCCAACATGTGATTTTTTGTGGTTCCCCAGTTGATAATTATTTCCTCCTACCCAAATGATCTTTTCTATTTGGATCCATGTTATGTCTCCCAATGGATTCTAATTTCCTTGATGGCACAGATAGTGCCACTTTTGTCTTTTTATCCCCAGTACAACATCTAGAACCTAATGGTTGCTTAATAAATGCTCCAGTGCTAGCTGTACTACTGTCTGCTAGGACATGATTGCCCTCTCTGACAAAGAGCTACAACTCTTTGAATGCATACTGTGAACCATCCCTCTCAGCTAGGGAGTAAATAAAAACTAAACAATGCCCAAGGCTAATATTGCCAATTTTGAAAAAGTTAACTGTATTTTTATCATTTAGATAAACAATCTGCTTTAGAATTAAGATAATCTTTTCAATGCCTGTTGGAATCCCATCTAGGAAAAACAAGTTCAAGGATTCTACCAAAAAAAATCCAAACACCAACCCACAGGGACTCTGTGGAGACTGGGACAACAAAACCAATTTCATTCCTAAGATTATTCTTAACTGTCATGTCAATGAAGTTGTGTTAAAACAAGAGGCTAAATACAAAGCACAAGTCTATCACACACCTGGTCTGTATCCTTATGATGTATATTTGTCAGCAACAAAAAGCTTTTGGGGTTTGTCCATTTTTTTTCTGGCCAATTTATAGCCTCATTGTCTCACTAAATAGACATTATTTGACATGGTTCACACTTGTGGAATATTCTTATTGGGGAAACCCCAGTAAATTATTCAAGTACATTTTTTGACCCTAAATCAAGAGTAAATGGGGAGAAATGCCTGATTGCTATTCTCTCATTAGTCAAACAGAAATTTGAATATCATAATCACTACCACCATAGAATTATGTGGTATGTTGAGAATATTCTAATATGGTGCTTGCACCCAGCTCCAGGAGATATGCCAGGAGTAGAGCAGAGGTCTATACATAATGTTCTTAGATCTGATCAAGGCCTTTGATACTGTCAGTTGTGAGGGCTTATGGACAATCATGGCAAAATTTGATTGCCTGGAGAAGTTTATCAGTATTGTATGTCAGTTTCATGATGGCATGTTTGCATAAGTTCTGGAAAATTGACAATGTTCTCATGCTTTCCCAGTCACCAATGGAATGAAGCAAGGCCATCTTCTTGCCCCCTTGCTTTTTAGCATGATGTTTTTGGCAATGTTGTCAGATACCTTCAACAAGGATGAAAAGGCATCAATGTAAGTTGAAAAGGGTACAAGCCAACACTAAAGTGAAGGAAGAGTCAGTGCATGACTTTTTGTTTACAGATAACTGTGCACTCAATACGGCCTCTAAGGCTGTGATTCAACAAAATGTGGATTGATTCTCTGCTGCTTGTGCTTATTTGGGCTTAACAGTTAACACCAAGAAAACAAAGGTTCGCCGTCAGCCAGCACCACACCATCCATATGTTGAAGTTATAGCAAATGAAGATATATTTAATGCTGTGGATAAGTTCGCTTACCTTGGCAGTATACTTTCCAGGGATGAACACATAGATGACAAGGTTAACGCACGCATTGCCAGAGTTAGCACAGTGTTGGTGAGGCCCCAAAAGAAAGTGTGGGAAAGAAGAGGTATTAGACTACTTACCAAAATGAAGGTCTACAGAGCCATTGCGCTGACCTTATTGTTGTGTGCCTGTAAAACTTAGACAGTATACTAGTGCTGTGCCAGGAAACTGAATCTCTTCCATTTGAATCATTTTAGGAAAATTTTGAAGATCACCTGGCAAGATAAGGTACCAGACACTGAGGTCCTTCCTTAAGCTAAACTGCCAAATATTCAAACTCTACTGCAAAGAGTGCAACTCTGATGGCCTGGCCAAGTTTTTCAATGCCAAATATACATTTGCCTACAAGACTATTTTACAGAGAACTCACACAAGGCAAGCACTCCCAGGGAGGTCAAAAGGAGCAATACAAGGACACTCTCAAGGTGTCTCTGAAGAACTTTGGAATTGATTGTGTGACATGGGAGACACTGGAACAGGAATATACAGCTTGGCATGACTGTTTCAAAGAAGACACTGTTCTTTTTGAGAGAAGCAGAACTGCAGTAGTAGATGCACAAATTTAAAGACATCTCCCTCTACTCCAAATGTTCATGTGAACTATTTGTGCCTGACCTGTGATGGAATCTCTCAAGCTCATATTGATCTGATCAGCTGCTGTCAGACACACTGCACCTTGACTCCAATACAGTGATGTCATTTTGGTCGTCTCAGGGCATGAAGGATAATAACCAATATTCCAATCACCAAGCTTTACTTAGCTAATACATAAGGTTGTACAAATATTAAGTGGCAGAGCTAGGATTTGTCTGAGAGCAGATTTGAACTTAGGTCTTCCTGACTCCAGGTCCAGTGCTTGATCTACTCTGCCACCTAGTTGCCTTAATAATAATAATGATTGAATAGTAATGCCCTGATAATAGTTATGTTCAAACAAAACAGTGTTTGCAGAGAACATTGTGTTTGTTACACCAAGCCCCCAGAACATTGCGAGCCTTCTCAGTGAGATCCTTAATTACTTAAAAAGAAAGCAGTGTAACAACACATATAAAAACCTCCCAGAAAGATGAAAATGCATATAGTCCAGAGTAGCTCATTGATTTAACCCATTAGAACAAGTATATTGCATGGTCCCACAGATGAGCGATAAAGTGAGACCAGAGCTATACAGAGAAAGAGAGAGGGAATAGATTGCATCTGGGAAATAGCAGTGCTTTTAGTGATCTCAAGCTGCTCCCTGACACAAAATTCCATCTTTTAAACACCAGCATTTTCTTGCTGAATGGTTGCAAATCATAGAACACCACAGTCTCTGAGGAATAAAATTTGTAAGCTATGCAAAAGCACTGGAGAGGCACATGGTGAGTATAAGTAGTCTACAGCACTTTTACATCAATGACCTAACCATAAGAAATGGTGTGAGGGATATTATCCAGGAAATGTATGATCAGAAAAGGAGCAAGAGGAATGGATACCAGATGCACAGTCAGGGTACTGTATTCATACCCTTGAAATGTAAAAAGACCTTTGGACATTTAGGTAGACACTCTGCAGAGGATTTATAGGAGAACATGCCCACAGATTTCACAGATGGAAAAGTTATGGATAGATTATTATCTGTACTGATGGGCAAAATAACCATATTGATGAGATCAGAGATATGTATCACACATTTAGGTATTGAAGTACTTAAAAACTTTACCACCTCAATCAACTTGAAAGACATGGCATTACTATGTGTATATGTATATACACACACACACACAAACATACACACACACACGTATATATTTTTATCACCAAGAAGAAAACAAAAAGGCAAACTCCATTTTACTTGGTCAAGAACAGGAAAAATTTTTTTTTTACATTCCTTGACTTGATCTTTTATTTCATTTTCATTTTAGTGAAATTGAAAAGCATTTTTCAACATTAGGAAAATTGCCATTTTGTTGAAAGCTGTTTCCAATGTAAAAATGGCAAAATTCCACCTGGGGCAAATTCATGATTTTCCCAGAGGGCAGAACTTAACCTTTTTTGCCAACAACAGCTGTGGAAGTTGGCAGAAATGCTATTACTTCATAATGGATCTAATCTGTGAATGTAGTCATTATAGTAGTTAAAAACTGTACCTAATGTCCCAAACATGGACCACTGCATCTATGATTTCTACCATGTGACTAACCTAGAAACTAAATGTTTTTCAATTGAAAAGGACGTGTTTGATCAAGATTCCCTAAAGTTACTAGATATGCAACATAAAAGGAAGGAATTCAAGAGGCTGATGTTGGGAGAAAAGATACTCTATACCCCTCTAATCTGGTCTATTTGGGGGTTCTGGGTACCTTTTCTTCCTACGGGGAACAGAGAGTAAATACTATAGATTTCTGCAGGGTCTTATGAATCAGTAGGGCAAAAGAATTCCAAAGATATTCAATCCTACATTTTTCAGATTTATTTAACACTTTAAATTGTATATGATTGATTATTTATTGAAAAAGAAAGAACATCAGGTTTCTTTGCATGAAAATTAATTTGTTGGATGATTTTCCCCCCACTGAAATTACTCATGATTTTGGCAGTGTATATGCCTAGGTTGTACCCAGTGACTCATTTATCAATTAATCAATAAAGTTGTTTTTTTTTTTAGTTTTTGGTACATTCAATTGAAAATAAACTTCTCTAGGGAGAAGTCTCTTACTTTGTTTTTCTATCCCTACCATCTGGCACAATGTACAAAGCTAAATTCATTGTATGTGCTTAATAAAGTATTGCTGATTAGTTAAATAAATAAATGTATGTGTGTGCATATATATATATATATATATATATATATATATAATATGCATATGCACAAAATTAACACTGTTATGTATTAGTGTTATTGTAGACAAGTGAGACACAATTTTATATATATATGTATATATGAATATATATATATAAATATATATATATATCTTTACTTTGTCTATTTGTACTTGTGCTGTATGTATTTATATATGTACTTGTTTTAACCCCCTTTAGAATATAAGCTTCTTGTAAGCAGGAATTATTTCTTTCTTTGTGCTTTTATATCTAGCCCTTAGCACAGTAATAGGTGCATTAAAGATGCTTCATAAATATTTGTTGATTGATTGATTAAAACAATTTCTCTACTACATTAGGGAGACAGATACAGAAAGAGAGAGACAGAATTCCTCCCTCTTTTCCAATCATATCTTTTATGGTTGTATCACTCTTCAAATTCTCTTCAGTTACTTTTTAAAATAATATATATTTTTTGTTAAAATATATCTATTATGGATGACAACATTAATGTATTGACTAGTTGAATTCCTCCCTCTTTTCCAATCATATCTTTTATGGTTGTATCACTCTTCAAATTCTCTTCAGTTACTTTTTAAAATAATATATATTTTTTGTTAAAATATATCTATTATGGATGACAACATTAATGTATTGACTAGTTATTTAATTAATACATGTGTCCAACATTTGTTTATTTTCTGTAGTAGTATTTACTCTTATAGAATGTGTTTATTCAATCATTCATTCATTTATTCTTCAAATATTTACTGAGAACCTACTATCATGCTAGCCTAGGCAGCTAGATAACGCAACAGACAGAATGCTGGACTTGGGAGTTAGGGAGACCTGAATTCAAATTCTGAGGCAAATATTTATTTCACTTTGTGACCTTGGGTAAATCACTTAACCTCTCTTGTCCCCAGCTCTCTATTCTGTAAAATGGAGACAGTACCTACCCCATAGACTTTTTGCAAATATCTAATGACTAGCATAAGAAAAGTACTTTACAAGCCTCAAAGTGCTATATAAATGCTGCTGTTGCTGCTGCTCCTATTATTACTGTAGCGATGAAAAGTATGATACATGTACCTTTCTATCACAGAGCTATAGTATATTTGAGAAAAAAGAAATATTTCCATGACAAATTATTAAAATAAGTTAAATAGCAATGCAGTAATACAAGAGAGGTCACAAAGGAGTTTATCAACACTACAGATAATGAAAATGCTATTAATTCAATGATGGGAATACAAGACCATGGGACACAATTGTCAAGCTGCCTAAAATGGCATAAATAAATGTTATAAGTTGAAAAATAAAATGAGATGAATTGATAAAAATTAATAAAAAAAGACTCATACGACTGATTCCCTATGGATATAGGGAATATATATATATATATATACATATATATATGTATATATATATATATATACACACACACACACACACACACACACACACACACACATTTATAGCTGTTTGGAAGGATTGGGGAACTGAAGAGATTCTTCTATTTTCACAATAGTCTAGGATTTTAGAATCATAGTATCAAAGATTTAGAACTGGTAGGGACACTAGAGATCATGTACTTCAACTCCCTCATTTTATAGGCGAGCTTTGATGAATTGGGAACACTTCTTATTTTTTTCAGAAAGGCCAGTTCAGTTATGATCATGCAAACCCAATCTACCATCTGTCTGTATGAATCAACATTGTCTTTCTGAGATAAGCTCATGGATGGAAAGAAACACTTTTGTTCTCATTACTTGCTGCCATTCATTTCAATTCAATTCACCTGTATAACAATAATGAATGCAGTGCTTTAAAATTTATAAAGTTTTTTGCATATATTTTCTCATTTGGTGCTCACGTAACCCTGGGAGGTAGGTGCTGTTATTATCCTCATTTTATCGGTGAGGAAATTGATGCTGAAAGGTCTTATGGGACTCAGAGTCACACAGCTAATAATTGTCTGAGAAATAATTCACACTCAGATTGCTCTGGCTCCAATCCCACTCTTCTATCCATTACGCTACATATTCTAAGTACCTACTATGTTCAAGGGACTGTAATAGAGTAAAAGAATATAAAAATAAAAGTATTTTCCTTTAATGTTTCTTACATTCTAAACATGTACATTCTTACATGTAAAATCAAAATTCTCATTAAAAATAAAATAAATTGCAAAGTGTACCACAGGTTTGATGTGTTTTTTTGAAACTCTGCTTTTTTATTGATTCAACAGCATTAAGTCATTCAATAAAACAACTGCACTATACAACCCATTGGATAGAGAAAAGTCTACATTGTAATTGATGAGGGAGGAAAGGGATCAAAGAAGAAAATAAAAACATTCAAGGTTTATCCAGAATATAGAGAAGGAAGCCAGTCAACCAAATACAAAAGGATTTAGAGAGAAGAAAAAGAACTGTTCAGACACAAGAAGCACTTGAAAGAATACTGTCAATCAAGAAGCAGCATTAAAATAAAGAGGAATTTATAAGGGGAGATACACACACACACACACACACACACACACACACACACATACGTATATAAGAAAACTTTCCCAGTGTCTAGAAGAGAGTGTCTACTCTAGATAAAAAAAGGCAGGGAGTGCTAAGATCAAAGAATCAAAATATTGATAGAAGTTAAGAACCCGCTTTCTTTTTCTTTGGTCGTCTATACGCAAAGAGTAGCACTAAGCTCTGTAGTTATTATCTTTTTCTCTAAAGTGTCAATTTAGGGGATGAATTTTCTGGCCTGTAAGGCTACATGCTTTACATTTTCATTGGTTATTATGGAGAGGAGAAAGCAAGAAGTAAAAGAAAAAGATCAAATCATAAAAATATTTCTAGGGGCTTTTGAGTACTACAAACCCTTCGGTTCATCATAAAGCAAACTATATTCATTTCTTAAACAAAATAATAAGTACCATGTGGTCAGCTTCCTTCTCTTACCTCTTGTGTCTCCACTGAACATTGTGAAAATAGGTTTGTTGGGAAACAGTGGTTTAATAAAACCCAGGCATTGACCCTGGAGACTAACCCTTGTTATCCCATGAAGAATATCGATTTCGATGGTGATGGGGCAAGAAATGACAACAATAACAACAACAAAAAAAGATCTGGAATGCCTTACAGATTGCTACCCTCATGGCCAAATAATTGCCTCATCTTATACCAGGAGCTGACATGAACCACAGGGGAAAGTACAACTGTCCAGAGCAGAGATAGCCTTGATACACAGGGCTGATTGAAAGGGCACACAAGAAAACCATCACAGATATCCAGAATTACCTTTGAAAGTGCCATTTATAGCTTGTAGACCCAGTGAACTTTAGAAGGAAGGAGTGAATGGAAAACTTAAAGACATAAGACTGAAACAGAGAGTAGAAACCCTATTTATTTTAACTATTAACAGTTGTCCACTATAAAACATACAGAGAACTACTAATACCTTGTAAAAATCTGGGAGATTGGCCAAAGATCATTTGTATGCTGGCAAAGTAAGCTTATTGTTTGAAAAAAAATCAGTGAGTAAAGCCGTCATGTTCATGGGATAGATTTTGAGAATTTGTGGTGATTTGCAGAGGCAAGGTCAGGCAGTGGCAAATGATGGTAGATTGATGCTCAAGCAATTTTAAATTTGGGTGCTGTAAAAAGTGACAGCTAGGTAGATAGAGTGTTGGGCTTGGAGTCAGGAAGATTTGTCTTCCTTACTTCAAATCCAGCCTCAGACACTTACTAGCTATGTGACCCTAGGCAAGTCATTTAACTCTGTTGCCTCAATTTCCCTATCTGTAAAATGAACTGGAGAAGAAAGTGACAAGCTACTTCAATATCTCTGCCCCCCCCAAAAAAACAAAAACAAAAAACAAAAAAGGGTCATGAAGAGTCAGACACTACCAAAACAACTAAATAATTGTTAAAAAAAATCACTCACTAGTGGGGGAAAATTCAATTGTGTGGAGAAGCTGATTAATTTGCTCATTTGTTCATTTAGCAGATGTTTACAATACTGTCACCCAGAGACGCTGGCCTCCTTTTTGTTCCTCAAACAGGACCTTCCACCTCCCTACTCAAAGCATTGTTCCTGGCTATTTCCCATGCCGAGATCTCTCTCCCTACTCATCTCTGCCTCTTGACTTCCCTGGCTTTCTTCAAATTTCCACTAAATTCTCACGTTACGAAAAAAAATTTTTTTTCACAGTCTTTAATCTGTCTCTTGCTTCTAAGATTACTTCCAATTTATCCTGCAAAGATCTTGTTTGTACACAGTTGTTTGCATGTTGTCTCCCCCATTAGACTGTGAGCTCCTTGAGAGCAGAATGTTTTTTCCCTTTGTGTCCCCAGCACTTAGCACAGTGCTTGGCACATAGTAAGAATTTAATAAATGCTAGTTGACTGACTAATGGAATGATAAATATATTTTCTTTCATTCATTTGGGCTAGATCTTGAATAACAGAAAGGATTCCAATACACAGAGATGGGAAATAGTAATTTTCATTCACAAAGACGTCAGTGTGTTGCATTGCGATGTTTGCCACATCAGTGTACAGAGCTTTGACTAAAAATTGGGGGACATTTTTGTATCTATTTTTGGCAATGAAGAATATCAAAAGAATCACCTTCATCATCAATATATTTGAACAATACATTTTTCTTCTATTATTGTAAGTCACTCAAGGTATCCTGAGAAACAGATATCATTATTTCACAAATCTACACTTAACTCAGGTAAAGCCATGACTATGTCTGTATCTACTCATGTATACATATATGTATATACATGTGTATGCACACATGTATATGCATATATATATACCTAAAGATATATACATACTTATGTTCATATGACATTTAATATAACTCTAAACTAATTAATGTAGGCTCTGATTGAAAAAATCAATAACACCCAGCTCCCATTTTCTTGGAGGTCTAATTAATTAAATTGTTCTTCTTTGTAAGTTTGCATGGTGGGGGGAAGGAATGAGGAGCAGCATTTCTACCTTCTGACTTTAAATCTAGCTCATGATCCTATGATCCCTAGGTAACATTTATTTACAGGGGAAATGAGTGATAAGAATTTTTATTATTATCAGTATTATCTCATAAAACAGGGAGAAATGGTGGGAGGTGGCGGGGTAAAATTGATTTAAAGAAAACTTGGCAAGAGATCCAACTAAGGTAGTGGGTGCCCACTTACTAGAAATCTTTAGATAGCAATTGGTTGGTCATTTGTCAGGGATAATGTCCACTCAGACACTTTCACCTCAATGACATTTTCAACTTTAGAGCGATGCCAACAATATGCAGAATTGAGATATGCAAAGACAGGTAACCCTCTCAAACTTATCTTTAAAAGTCATTTATTTTGTTACCTTGGATAGTGTCTCCCAGTGGTTCTCAATTTTTTTTTCTAACAGCCCAATATTTTTTGCCATGAAGAATTATGGCACACCGAACTGTTGTTGTTGTTGTTTGTTCTTCATTCTTGAAGAGGACCAAGGGCATCAAGAGGGTGATGTCTTGACTTGCAAGGGAATTGGATTTACGTGAGGCAGAGCTGTGCAAAGTCATCAGCTGCACTCTGTTCTCCAGGGTCATCTGGGTCCAGTGGCAAGACATAGATCAGGACTCCTGGCGATGACCCCAGATGTAGTAGGATCTTTTTAAGCTTGGCCTTTTTAAGCTAAGGTCTTTTCCAGGTCTCAGTTTGTCTGAGGCAATAACCATTTGTGATGTAAGGTTAGGTAAGAAAAGAGACAAAAGTTCTTTCACAACATGACTAATGTGAAAATATATTTAATATGATTGTACATGTGTAGCCTATATCAGATTGCTTGCCATCTTGGGGACAGGGGAGGGGAACGAGGGAAGGAGAAAAAAATTTGGAACTCAAAATCTTTTAAAAGTAAATATTGAAAGCTATCTTTACACGTAATTGGAAAAAATAAAATACTATCAAGAGGAGGAAAAATGGGGCAAAAGATGGCCTAATTTGCCTACTTAAAAAAAATCGAACTGAGATTGGAAGACCCTCAGGGTTTCTGGCCAGAAAAGAAACAATTGCTATTTATACTCACTTTGAGCCATCAAAACCCAAACAGTGACCAAGTGAGGCTTGGGCTGGGACCTATTGTTGGCCAATCATTGAGAGCCAGAGTGATTTGGGTTTAAGGCATGGTCAAGTAGCTCCATTTGAACATATATATGTGTATACATACAGACACACACACGTATGTATATATATACATATACATACATGCACATATACACATACACATGTACATACAATAACATACACCTTCCCTAAGAGATTCTGTGATCTTCTCTTATCAAACCAAGAAAAGCATGAAGAAAACAATAGTTTGTGTTAAGGGCTGGTGGGATATCGAAGTCTCGGGATATATAAGGAGTTTCATGGTACGCCTATAGAAATTCATTGCTTACCCTTTCAGAACCCCTGATCTAGTCTTTCCTCAAATGATATTGATAGATGATATTGTATATACTTACTTCTTGAAATGTTTTCCATTATTTAGTAGAATATAAGTTCTTTGATGGCAAGAACCATTTTCTCTTCTCTCTTTGTATTCCCAGAACCTATCAAAGTATGTTGCAAATATTCTGTGCTTGAATAGACTTAAGCTGAAATCTGATGTTCTAGGATTCCGTGATTCTCTGACATGAACACAGAGTGAGACAATCAGGGTGTACAAAGACAGGGAAAGTGAGAATAAAGAAGAAAAATTAAGAAGTAAAGATTGGAATAGCAAAGAGGTAAGAAGAAATGTTCTATGCTATGAAACAGTTGTCAAAATGGTGTCTTGGTTATTAATAAATCCTCTGTGAACAAAATGGAAAAGATATAGATTGATTTAGAGATGTGAACTCCCCAGTGATGGCTCAGTAGCAGAAGTGACTGAGTAGGAAGAGACAATGGAAGTGTCCCAAATATGAGCCTCTTAGAGGAAGCAGAATCCTCAACATACCTGAGGAGAGGGTATCATTCCAAAATCTAAGTTGCCTGAGTCATCTGGGATTGGTGAAATAATTTTCCTACCCCAGCTATGTGTAATGTGTCTACCAGGCAGTAAGACATAGCAGAAAGAGAAATGGATATGAAGTTCTGAAGACTTGCATGTGAATCCCAACTCCACTACCTGCTAAGAGGAGGCAGGTAAGGGCATGATTTTGAGGTGTTTTTTGTTGTTTTTGTTGTTGTGTTTGTTTGTTTGTTTGTTTGTTTCTTTGTTTTATTCAAAGCAGTGTTGTATAGAGGAAAGAATACTGAACATGGAGGTGTAGGACCTGAGTCTGATTATTGACTCTTCTTTTTCATCTCTGTTAGCCTCATAATCTCAATGTAGAATGAGAGTCAATCTAAATGATCTCTAATGTCCCCTCAGTTTTTCATTTTGATCCTATGAACCTTTGATTCTCTCTGCCTTAATTTCCTTACCTGTGAAATGGGGCTTTTGTCCTCTCTACCTCATGGGGATAGTGTGAAAATTATGGGAATAAGATCCATCACAGCCTTTAGAGACCTTAAAGATCAATCTAAATGTCTGCAGTTATTTCTGTACCTCAGAGGTACATTAGTGCAAAGGGGAAAGTGTTTCGTGAAACTTAAGGTGCTGTATAATTAAGAGACATTATTTTTGTATCATTAGGTCAGTGATTGTCCTGAGTATTTCCCATGTTCTGGATAGGTAAGTTTATAGCAATAAAATCTCATGGTGAAGTGTCTGAAGCAAGAGATGGGGCAGAAGGCTACATTGCCAGAGTAATAAGCATAAAATGCCAAACAAAGGCAAAGACTGTGGCAAGAAGCTCATTTGGGGACAGAGGATTAAATCAGCCATGCTGTGGGACAGTTCCATTAGAAAAAGAGGAAATAGAACTTGGATTCAGGCTACTGAAGGTGGGAGCTTATGCAAAGATTCTCATCTACAATTTGTAACATTTAACACTGTGAGTCTAATGCTGACCCTTGTCCCCCTTTTTTCCCCTCTGGAATAAAGCTTCCACCTGGACTTTTCTGGTATTAGAGTTTCCTGCAGGGAAAACTGATGTCTCATGTGCTAAGTATGTCACAGGCCAGCTAGTGTAGTTGGGGGGAACAAAGGAATGTTCCTCTTGAGTAGAAAGCAGCCATGGTGAATTTGAGTCCTGAAACACATTCTATGCTTCCTACCTTAACTTTTACCACTAATCTTAAAGTTGTATTCAGAGAATGTATCATTGAAATGCATTGTCTTCATTAATAATGAATCATAGAATCAGAATTTTAGAGTTGGAAGGGACCTGTGAGAACATCCAGACCAAACCATTCTTGAACAAGAGCCCCTGTATAATGAATGAATACAACAGCAACTTAAGCTCTTACTTTGTGACAATCACCATAATTCAGTCAAGTCAAAAAGATAGAAAACATTCATAGTGTCTACTATGTGCCATGCTATGTGCTATAGGTGCAAAGGTAATAATATTCCCCGCCTCTAAGAAGCTCACAGTGGAATGAGGTAGATAACATGCAAATAACTACATACAAACAAGATATAAACAAGATAAATTGGAAAGAATCTTAGAGGGAAAGTAGTAACATTAAGGCCAACTGGGAAAAATTTCTTGTAGAGAAGAAAGAAAGAAAGAGAGAGAGAGAGAGAGAGAGAGAGAGAGAGAGAGAGAGAGAGAGAAAGAGAGAGAGAGAGAGAGAGAGAAAGAAAGAAAGAAAGAAAGAAAGAAAGAAAGAAAGAAAGAAAGAAAGAAAGAAAGAAAGAAAGAAAGAAAGAAAGAAATGAAATAAAATGAAATGAAATGAAATGGAGGAAGGGAAGAAGGAAGAAGAGGGGATGGGAGAATAGGATAAAAAGGGAAGGAGGAAAAGAGGAAGAGAGGAGAGAGAGAGAGAGAGAGAGAGAGAGAGAGAGAGAGAGAGAGAGTGAGAGAGAATTTCTCTTCCAAGGGAGAAAAAAAAGTAATTAAAATAATTATGCTGCTCTTGGTAAAGTGAATGCCTTCACACACACACACACACACACACACACACACACAACACATACATACACATATATGCATATTTATATGTGATTGAAGAGAAAAAGAATAAGAAGGAAAGAGTCAAGAAAGCTCAAATTGCTCAAAAAACATATGAAGCCATTTGGGGATAAAATCAATGGATAGATAAATGTGATCAAGCTTTTAAAGACTTAATTAGCTAACATACATATGTAACTGTATTGGCCTAGACAGATCCAGATTCAAGCAAAACTATTGTCCTGTCTTCAGCAAGCCTGAAAATTAGTAACAACACTATTTTATAGACATAGGATCATAGAAAACAGTTCCAATAATTGCCTTCCTGTAATGATAATTAGTATATGCATAAGCAAACATCTAAGAAATCCATACCACTTGCACACATACTTAACATATAAAGCAGTAGCATTCATAATAAACATTTTGCATATAATTATCTTATGTTCAACCTTTCCCTTCCCTGTCTCCCTGACTTGCCCAGTTTGGAAGCACAGCATGTATTCACAGGTCTGATTCTGCTACTGATGAGGTTGTGAACTTTAACCTGCTCCATTTCTGATCTGGGTCATTTTATCTCCCCTTACAGAGCTTGATGGATCACCATAAATGCTCACCATGATGGAGCCAAACTTAGTGTGGTCATCTGATTGGCTTAGTCCTACTTCAAATCAGAAATCCTAAGGCCAAATGATTTGCCAGCCTCAGCCTCCCTGGAATTAGGGATTGCAGGTGTGCACTGCCACATTCAACTAAAAGCAGGATTTTTTTAAAAATTCAGCCATAAAAAAAATTAGTGACTGAGCAAGAAATTAATTAAATAAAAATGGTTATTTGAAAAACAAAAAAAAGGTAAATAGACAGAAAACTTCTTCCAAGTACCATAATAAAAACTGGGACAACATTCAACTCAAAACTTAATAGCTTCAAAGAAATTTTCCAGAATGACAATGTCCCCAGTGTAGTAGCTGCAGAATTATCTTGGTGTCCTGTTTAAAATACAACTAAAACAACAAAAAAAGTTCATAAGATAAAATTCAAAATTTGTAAACAGAAAAACAAATCCCAGTCAAGGAGCTTCTAAGTGTCTTAGGATTCTACCTGTAAGGGAGTCTTATGCCCTTGCTTGGAATTCACTTAGCCTGGGGCCCCTGAGGATATATGAGAATATCATAAGTTTTCTAGCTCCAGGAAGCAAGAAGGCTAGAAGTAGTAGCTGCTTTGGAGTACAGAGACAAATAGCAACCCCTGTCAAGGAGGAAGGAACCCTCTAGATGGATTTTAAGAAGCATTCCCCATTTTCAGCTGTCTGCTTTACCACCAGGGGAGTGGGAATGGGGATTCTCTAATGACCTTAATTTTCTGCTTCAAGGTCAAAAGTCACAGGAACCTGGGGAACTCTAAGTAATGCCTGCCCCACCTGCAGGTAGATGTATCTAGGGTTTCATAATAGCATGTCTTACACAGCAATCTTTGTCCCTGGTCCCTAAGACTAGGATTATACTTCTCTGCAGTCTAAATCTGCCTTTCTCCCACATATTTAATTTATCTTTTTACTACCTTTGTGCATTCTTAGGAATAGATTTCTAATTACTGTTTCTAGTTTTCAAAGCCCTATGCCTCATATTTTGCTAAACTCACACATGTAACACACCTTACAATACAATTGAATTGGCACTTCCCCTTCTGTTCCTTGTCTTTTTTTTTTGCCTTTATAGTGCTTTGCTAATGATCATGTAGATCTCTGAATACCACCAAGCCAAATGAAAGCAGCATTTTCACTCAAAAGACAAAGATAGGAAAGCTATGTCTTAAATTCAGTTCACTGTGAGTTTTTACAAACCTATTTCAGATGACTTCACCGAATAAGTTAAGCTTTGTTCCTTTTTGTGATGTTTCTATTCCCTCACATTGGGAATGGAAGTGGTAATCTTCACACTAGAAGACTTCCTGTTGCTGTGAAGGTTGTTAAAATCATTACATGACCTAAAGTGCACGCTTCTCCCGAGGAACCAAATATTTGTTCTAAATTAATCTCTATAGGATAAAGGGGGAGCAAGTTATGCTTATGCAAGTGTGTATGCTGACCCCTAAAGGAAAAACTTTCAAATTTCCATATCAGTTCTTTGTGACAACTAAAAAAGAAAGTGCTTTAGAATTCTTTTTCATCTGAATGAGAAGTTAATGCATGGAGAGATGTCAAAGGTCTCAGGAAGCTAGTTAGAGAATTATACAAGGTGGAGGTCAAATGCTTCTACTTAACAAGCTGACTGCCCAATTTCCAACATGGTTTGTCAGTGCCAAAAGCTAACTTAAAGCTATTCACCTGAAGGAATGCCTTTTAGGTTTAAAAGACTTTTGTATTAAAGGAATTTGACATTTCCCAGGTAACTTGTAATTCAAGCCCAGTTTGATCAGAGAGATTACTTTACTTGCTTCAGTGAGTCTCTGAGATCTATTATAATGTTTGTGCTTAAAGGGGAGAGGGATAGGTTAAAATTAGGGTCATAAATATTTAAAGGGAAGCTATTGCCTTTATCCCTATTCTGATGGCATTGGATTGAGGTGTTGAATCTCTAGTAAGGTCTTGTCAAATGATATTTCCTATAAGGAGTTCCGTATTAGCCTATTTTAAGTATTAATTTAACAGAATTAACAGATTAACAGAATAGGGCATTGAAAATGGAATTCAGGAAAGGTGAATTTTTATAGATTGGAGTGGGAAGGAAGAATAGGAAAGATTGCTACATGGGGACACTTTTGGCAAGGGATTGGGGTGGGGGGAAGTGCTCGATAAGGTCCCTAAAAGCCTAAGGGAGGAGAGTTCCTGAGAGGGGAAGGACACTGGGAGGGGAGGTAGAAGAACATCAAAAAGGAACTTCCTCTACTTTATGATTTTCTTTAGGGCCAACCCTAGTTACAAGAATGTTTTAAAATGTGCCACAAAAAGAAATGTGAGAACTGAAATTAAAAATGGCAAATTCACTAGACTTTGGGATAGGAGGGATCAGGAATCCCATCTCTGACATTTAGTAGCTGTGTGAGGATTGGGGGGGGCGGAATATACATTTACATAGCATCTACTATGTGCCAAGTACTATACTAAGTCTTTTATAAATATTATCTCATTTGATTCTCACAATTAAAAAAAAGGATTCAGAAAGAAAGAGTAGTAGTTCAACAAAACTAAATATCACTTCAATAGTATAAAAGTATTTTCAAATGTTTTACAACCCTAGTCCCCCAACTTTGCAGCAACAACGACAACAGGATTTGAATTTTCTCATTGCTACTTCAGGGGTAATCTTGGTTATTATTAACGTTCAGGGTTTTGCTGTTGTTCTTTTCATTTTTTGAAGTGACTGATCATATTGTTTAATTGGTCCCCATTATTTGATCCTGTATCAGTTCATATAAGCCTTCCTATACTTAAATGAATTCTATATATATTAATTTCTAATGGTACAATAATATTCCATTGTGTTTGTGTACCATAATTCATTTAGACATTCAAAAATTAATGAATATTTACTTTATTTCCAATAATTTGCTACCATGAAATTGTTGCTATAAATATTCTACTTCATATTACATTCTACTTTTCTCTGATTGATTTTCCTTGATATATATGCTCCTAAGTGAAATCTCTGGGTCAAAGGGAAGTATATTTTAGTTATGTTCTTAGCACAATTCTAAATTGCTTTCCAACATAGTTAATTAATAGCAACCCCAAACAGTGTATTCTCGCATCTGTTTTTCCATAGGCACTCTGACATCATTACCATCCACTGTCATTTTTGACAATTTTTTGAATTAAAAGTAAGCCTCAGAGCTGTTTTGATTTTTGTTTGACTTGTGATTATGATTTAAAACAGTCTTTCATATAGTTATTATATTTAGTTTATAACTTGTCTTTTGAGAACCATTTGCTTAGCTGCTTTGTTATTTTATCACCTGGGCAATAGCTCTTGGTCTTGGGTTAGCTTCCTATATGCCTTGTATATAAAATTACTATTAGCTCCATTCAATGAAAACTTTTTTCCCATTTGATATCTTTCATTTTTATCCTATTTGCATTGATTTTGATATTGTGAAAGCCATTAAATTTCGTGTAGTGAAATTATTCAGTTGTTTATGATTGTCTCTATCCTTTGTTTGGTTAAGAATTCTCTACTTAGCATTGCTGTCAAAGATACCGATCTACTTCTTTCCTAATTTTTAAGAAATAGTGCAACTTTGAATTTTCAGGTCTCATTTGCATTTTGAGTTTGTGCTATGTGTATAAGTTCTGCCTAAACCTGATTTTTACCAAAATGCCTTACACTTCTCTGAGAAATTCTTGTTAAATCTTGTTCTTCCCTGCTTAATTTATCTTCTCATGTTTATTCAACATTGGATTCAGGTAAATCATATTTTGACTTGTTCTTATCTAGCCAATCCAAATGATTTACTTTTCTAATTTTTTTAACCAATTCCAAATATATTTGATGACTATTGTTTTATAGTGTAATTTGAGGTCTATAAGTATTTGTTGTTTTTATTATTCAGTTGTTCAGATATGTCTGACTCTGCATGACCTCATGTACCATAGCGTGCAATACTGTCCATGACGTCTTCTTGGCAATGATACTGGAGTGGTTTTCAATTCCTTCTCCACAGCATTAAGGTAAACACAGGTTAGGTGACTTGCCTAGGGTCACAAAGCTAGTAAGTGTCTGAGGCTGGATTTGAATTCAGGTCTTTGTGACCGTAGGTCCAGAATTCTATCCCCATTCATTTGGACTTTTAATTTAATTAATTGCCTTGATAATCTCAACCTTTTGTTCCTTCAAATAAATTTTGGTATTTTTTGTTTTTTGATATGGCTCTATAAAGTATCTTCTTGGTGATTTGACTGGTATAAGACTAAAACAGTAAACCACTGCCTCACTGCCCTGATACTTTGACAAATATAAGTGAGGACTGGCCCTATCTTTGGTTCACTCTTAGGTGGAATGGAGTGGGGAACAGGTAAATAGAGCATTACTTGATTCTCACAGAGAAGACTTATTTGAGAAATTAAATTTTATTCACAATCAAGACAGAAGTGTCTTCTCATTCTCAGGCCTTATAAATATAAGTATATCATAAATGATTGAGTGTTTTTTTCTTCTAAGTGAGTCAAACATCAGACATTTCATAGCATGCATGATTACCAATGTAAGACACTATAAGAGAAATTATCTTACTCTCTGAGAGTTCTCACCAGCTGCCAAGAAAATGTTAACATCTGTTAAATTCACTGAGTTCATTACTACTTCCATTGAATTGGTTTGCATAGTGAAAATACAGAGGAGTTGGGAAAAACATTTTTAATCATCGGAAATATCTGACTCTTCTATGATTTTCACAGGAAAATAAATACTGGTTTTCTAATCCCACATCTTCACTCCACAAGATATTCATAAGAGGAGAGCACCATTATTTGGAAAGAGAAAAAGTAGATTTTTTGAAAACCTAGAAGTATCATGAAAATAAAATATCATGGCTCTGTGGATTAATACATTTTCTATTCCTTAACTATATTGAAGGAATGTATGACAAGAAACATAGATAAGCTGGATGCATAGCAAAAGTAATGATAACTAATGATTAGATTGTCAGTTCTATTGTTGTTCAGGCAAAATCAGGAGTTCTATATCTATATGGAGGCCCCCAGAATATCTTCTCCCTACCTGGGGAGCATGCATGGGAGGGCATGGACAAGAGTAACATATGATGAGAAGGCATGCATATTTTTCAATTTAAGCTGATGGAAAGAGTATCCATGTTACACTGATATGATCACAGATCCTTCAAAGTCTGTAAGTACACATAAAGGTCCAAATTATTTTAAGGGATAAAATTCATTTATTTCTGTAACATTGTTAAATGTAGTATATAAAAATTATGTTTATAGACATATGAGATTATATGTGGTACTTCTAGAGTTAAACTTTAATCATTTTAATTCAGATATTTTAAATCTATTTTTATCGATCAATTATGATGCTTAAAAAAACTTACATGAGCTCTTGAGGTTGTTTTTCCCAACTGAAATTATTAACTTTTTATATATCAGTAATCAAGTTTTACGTATTCTATAGCTGAACTAAACAAAGTTTCTTATTTGTTAGAATTTTGAGCTAAATCAATCAATCAATAAACATTTATTAAGTGCCTACAATTTGCTGGATACTGGACTAAACTCTAGGGATACAAAAAGAGGCAAAAGACAGTTCCTGCCCTCTAGGAGTTTGCAATCTAATGGGGGAGTCAACATGCAAACAAATACATACAAAGCAATCTGAATGCAGGGTTAATGGGAAATAATTAACAGAGGAAAGGCACTGGAATTAAAAGTGGGAAAGATTTACCGTGGAAAATGGAATTTTAGTTGGGATTTAAAGGAAGCCTGTGAGCTAAGTAGTTGGTGCAGAAAAGGGAGAGCATTCCAGGAATGGGGGACAGCCAGAAAGAATGCCCTGAACTGAGAAAAGGAGCTTCTTTCTCATGGAATAGCTAGGAGGACAGTGTCATTGGATTAGAGTACCTGTTGGAGAGTAAGGTCTTAGAAGGTAGGAAAATGTAGGAGGGGTCTTAGTTATGAAGGGCTTGGAATGCCAAACAGAGCATTTTATATTTGCTCCAAGAAACAATAGCAAGCCATTGGAATTTATTGAATGGAAGGTCAAATGATCAAACCTGATTTTGTTGTAGTTGAATGGAGGCTAGATTGGAGAGGAGAGCCACCCACCAGCAGGCTGTTGCAAAAATCCAGCTGTTGGCTTAAACTTAATTTCTCTGTGCTGTTGTCCAGGTTTCCCAGCAGTTTTTGCCATATTGTGAATGTGTGCCCCAGTAGTTGTTTATCAAATACTATGCTATTATTTTTGGTTGTTTTTGGATTGTTTCTGGATTTGGTTGTTTCTTGTGTACTTAATCTATTCCACCAATGAACTTCTCTATTTTTAACTAGTACCAAATGGTTGTGATAATTTATACTTTGTGGTATGGTCTGAAATCTGGAGCCACTATGATCCTTTCCTTGTTGTATTTATTTTTTCATTATTTCCCTTGAGAGTATTGACCTTTGTTTATCCAGACAAATTTTTAAATTATTTTTTTCTACTTGTATGTAGTAAACTTTTTTAAAGTAAGTAGTTTGATTTTTCCAGAAGTAATTAGGTAGTAAAAAGGGCAGTAAACAGTAAAAGGGCAATAAAAGAAAAATAAAGGCAGCTGGTGGCTAAGTGGATGGAACACTGGGCCTGGAGTCAGGAAGACCTGAGCTGAAATTGAGCCTCAGAGCCTTCCTGGCTGCGTAATCCTGGGCAAGTCATTTGCTTAACAAAATGGATCTCCTGGAGAAGGAAGTAGCAAACCACTCCAGTATCTTTGTCAAGAAAACACCAAATGAGGTCTTGAAGAGTTGGACATGACTGAAATGACTGAACAACAAAAACAAGTAAATTGAATAGTATTATAATTTATATTATACTGACATGATCCCACTTGAAGCAATTGGTTTTATGTATATTGATTGTATTATGTAATATATACTTGTTTGTATTATACTTATATAATACATTAATGCTTAAATGTATTGTATTGTATACTATATCTCCCCATCTTCTACAGGAAGCCTTTCCCAGTCCTTCTTAATTCTACTGCCTTCCCTCTGTTAAATATTTTTAAAAATTTCTAAGCTCCTAGAAGGTAGGGACTTTTGCCTCTTTTTCTAACCTCAGAGCTGAGCACAGTCTGCCACACAGTAAGTGCTTAATTAATTTTCATTGATTGATATATACTTGTAATGTATACTTGGTTACTGTTATAAAATAATGTGATACTATATAACAATATATATCATAATGCAACATAACAGCACAACATAGAATAATATAATATGATATCTTATATTACATAATTAATATATACTATAGTATGGGATGCTACAGCATAGTTTACATAATATGCTAATATAATAATAGGATAATGATGTACTTTAATATAATATGAAGCTATACTGTATTAGAGACTATATTATATTATGTTCAGCATCTTCTGTTTACTCGTATTTCTAGCTTTCATTCTGATTTGGGACTTTGTGTTAAAGCTAGGCTTTACCATCTCTTGCAGTCTTGGATAGAGTTTTCTGGCCATGTTGGGTCCTACAGTCTTGGATATACTTTTTTGACTATGTTTGATCCTGACCTTGCTTTTCTGGGCTCCTTCCACTATCTTCTACTTCTTCTGATGTGTCTATTCTCAAAATGATGTCAGATTTTAGCCTTCTCTGTATCTTCTGCATTCAGAGCACTGCTATCTTTTGGACCTCCTAGTGCATTTTAGGTAAGAGTGTTATAGGCTTCTCTCCCCACTCCCCTCAAAGTTGCTGGATTTGACTAAATGAGCACTTCAGATTTCCAATCTGCTTGGAGCTTCCCTCTTAAGAGCACTTTGGGCTTTCTAACCCTTTGACACAGAATCCTAAAGGTTTAAAGTCCCCTGGACAGACTGTCAGTCTTCCAACTTACTTACCTGTGGTTGTGATGCCTTCCCTGTTGCAGGGATCCTACAGTTTTCTGGTTATCTTTTTGTGCAATTCTGGCTGGGTCAAGGAGCTAAGAAATGTTTCTCTTTGTATTGCTTGATTACCATTTGATCTAGTTCCATTTTTAGTTTTTTAGGTTTTCCCCCTTTCTGGAGTACATGTGGGAGAGTTGGCTCAACAAAAACCTTTCATGTTATCATCTCAACCAGAGGAAATGGTTATATATGATAATGTGGGATGAGAACTAGGCAGACTTTGTATCTTTCCTTTAGTATCTTGTGGGAGAAAAATCAAAGAATAATTATGTCAAACAACCATGATTAACCATGTGTACACATATGACATCAATAATTTATCAAAATTGGGACAGGTGTGTAATGTGAGTTAAGGGAGATGTAAGTAGAAGGTGAAGAAGGAATTATTGTGAATGTGTTGTAGGTATGTATTCAGTGTGAGAGCAGAAATTGAATCAAGGGTTTGGGAGCTTTTGTCCTTACCAGGGAGCTCCCATCTGGTGGATGCTATAATGGGCAGATGCGTGTGTATGGTGGTGGGGATTGTGTCTGGTTTCTTGTACCTCCCATTCTTTCCTGCCCCCTTCCATTCATGTAGTACACGCTAGCAAAGACTGAGTATTGTCAAAGGTGTAAGATCACATCTGATCAATATAATCCGTCCGAATCATAAGCACAGCTGAACTCATGAATTTGTTTCTTTTTCTCAAGAAGAGGAATTGTTGATGAATGAGGAATGGGGGATCTTTTGCTTATGTACCTCTGTTTTGAAGAGTACTTAAAAATCCTAGAGAGGTAATTGGATTTTTATGCCCGGAAAACAAGAATTTGGCTGGGTAGGAGTTGATAAAGTGAATGAGTAGATATGAGTACTTCAATATTTGAAGTAAAAGATGAGAATTTTGAACATAATACCCAGCTCAATAGTAGGACATTTTAGATTTAAGGAGAGAAAAGTCATCGCAGTATGATTGAAGTGTATAAAGAAGAAAATTTTAAGATAAATAATAGAAAAGGAACACACTGTGCTTTTCTTTATATTGTTCTCCTGCCTGGAATATCTTGTGGTCATGGTTATGGCCTACTCAGCCTTCAATGGTCATCTCAGGTCTTTAGTCTTATAACCCCCTAGGTACCAAGCACAAATTGCTTTATAGACATGTCTCTCACACCCTGAATTTGTATAATTCCTTTTTTCTTCAGGCCAGTTGAATGAATTTATATTAGTTGTCATTCAAATTTTATATTAGGATTACAGATTTGGGGATGGAAGTGAGGTTAAGGTCTTTAAGGCCAACTCCCTCATTTTACAGATAAAGAAACTAAACCCAGAAAGGTTAAGTGATCCCCATTCTCATAAAGCTAGTGAGTGTTTGAGGGTTGATTTGAAATCAGATGGGATTCCTGACTGCAGAGCCAGCACTGTAACCACCACACCAGGCTGCATCTTATTAGATTTGGCTTATGTTCTAGCCTGTCAAGATTTATTCTAATTCAGTCATTTAACATGTTAGTTATCTGATCTAGCTGTTTGCCATCTGCAAATTTTATAGGCATGACATCCATGCCTCATCTAAGTCATTCATTCAACCTTTAATATTCACTAAGCATTTATTTATTAGATGACTTAGATTTTGGCCTTCTCTCATTTTTCTATATTCTCTCTCTTGGTGAACTTATTCATGCCTATGACTTCAACTATTACCCTTGTTTAGATGACTAAAATTTTTATAACTATATTTGTAACATTTCTCCACATTCTATGTAGAATTCCTGCTAATCTCTCAAGCTCAACATGTCCAAACCATCTTCTTTCTCCTCAAAACTGATTCCTCTTTCTGATTTTCCCATTTCTCTTAATCATACCATGATCCTTTTAGCCTTTTGAATTAAAAATTTCTATCATTTTTACTACTTTCTCACCTTCCTTCCACACATCCACTCCAACAATCAATAAAGAAACATTTGTTAACTAGCTACTATGTACCAGGCACTATGCTAGACTTTGAGGATATAAATTAAAAGTCAGTCCTGCTTTCAAGAAGATTATATTCTACAAATCTTATCAATGCTACATTGGTAATACCTTTTATATTCACAATTTCCTTTCTATTCCTACTCCAACTATTTTAGTTCAGTACTGGAATACCTCTTGTTTAGATTACTGCAGGAATCTCTGAATTGTCCCTTTGCTCAAAATTTTCCCTGGCTTCATGTTATCTATTGAAAAAAAGTCCAAAAATTCTTAGCTTGACATTCAATATTTTCTACCATTTATCCCTAATGTACCTTTTCTGCCTCATTCAACTCCATTTTATGTGTTCCATATTTGGATCAAACTGGTCTATTTTACTTTCACACCTCTGGGCCTCTGGAGATGTCCAGGTTGAACCTTTTTGGAACACATCTGTGATACTACTGCTCACAATTTAATATGTCTTATTACATAGCATCAAAGCTTACCCTGTGCCATGGTGTTGGGAAATAGCACTGGGGCATATAGAATGAGGTTAACATGGTTTTCTGATGGGAAATATGGTAGAGGGCTTTAATGTAGTGAATCAGAATAGTTTCTAGAGAAAGATCATGTATTCACAAGAGTTCTGGTGAAGGAGGGAGTATTGGGATACTTGAAGCCCAAGAAATTTATTGATGAAAATCAGTCTTTATGTAGATTTTAGGTGAGTTTATAACACAAAGGATACAGTCTATGTTCTGGATCTTAACCCTCCCTTACCCCATCCCAAATCTGCCGATAATAGTATTAGGAGGCTTCAAAAACAAGACTAGATAGATTGCAGCATATTTGAATAACAATTTTCTAAGCTCCTTCAAGTCTCTACATGGGAAATGAAAGCTCCTAGATGAGCACAGAGACAGAGGTCACAGAATGTGAGTTATTGCAGAGGGACACAATAAAGCCTTTGTTATGTGATGTCCTCCTACCCATTCTTCAAAGGAAGAGCTCAGATGCTTTCACAAAGCTTTCCTTGAATCCCTCAGTCAGAATTAATCTTTCCTTGTTTTGTGTGGTGATGAACATCTGTAATCTTGGCTGTTGCGGGAAGCTGTTGGTGAATGCCTAAAGTTTAAGAGTTCTGAGTTATGGTAGGCTAATTCCATGAGATGGACTCATTATATCAGACACCAGTATGGTGAGCTCCCAAGAATGGAGGACCATCAGGTTGCATAAGGAGGAGCAAACCATTGCAGATGGGGAAAAGAGACCGGGTCAAATCTATACCGATCACTATTAGGATCAGGACTGTGAATTACCACTCCATTTCCAGCCTAGAAGAGAAAGAGAGACCTAGTCTTCTCCCTACCTCATCCCCTCCAAAAATAATTCATCTTTCTCTAATCTCAATTGTTACAGCATTTTATTTCTTCCTTGCCTAAATATTCTAATAGCTAATAATAATAATACTAACAACTGCTATTTATGTAGTATTTTAAGATTCACAAAATTCCTCGCAATAAACTTATGAGTTAGGAGCTATTGTTATTTTTATTTTGTAGATGAGGAAATAGGCTGACAGAATTTAAATTACTTGCCTAGTGTCATACACTTAGTAAATGTCTGACAGAATTTGAAGTCTTTTTGAGTCCATGTCTAACTCTCTGTCTACTATGCCACCTATCTCTGTCTGTCCACTCTCCCTCCCTCCCTCCCTCCCTGTCTCTCTCTCTAACTTCTCTATATCTATATCCATCTGTCTATCTATCTGTTTATTTTCATAGCATAACTATAAGTTTTTTAAGTAAATGGAAGTTTGGGATGGAGGGAACTAGCAGTTGGTGTGATCAAGGAAATCTGCACCCAGAAGATGGTATATGGGCTATGTCATTGAGGAAGAGAGGAACTTTATGAGGCAAAGGTAAAGAGGGAGTGCATTCCAGGCATGGGAGATGGCCAGTGTGAAGGCAGAAATGGGAGATGGAGGATTGTGTGTAAGACAGAGAAAGCCAGTTTAGTCTAACCACCTATTTATTAAACCCTTACTCCATTCTAAGCAGCTAGGAATTTTTAGAATCATAGAATTTTGTAGCTGGAAGCTAACTTAGAGACCACCTAATTCAACCTCTCCTCATTTTACATATGAGGAAACCCAGATCCAGACAGGGCAAGGGCCTAGATAAAGATCAAGCAGTTAGTGACAGAGTTGGGATTACAGCTCAGATGTGCTTATTCTTCCTCAGCAACTAATATTGTCCCTTTCATAAGGTAGGTAATCAGTAAAAAATTTGCTGAATCAAACATTTGTTGCCTTGTCATTGTTCATTGGTAGTAAAACTTGGAATTGTACGGTTGGAACAATATCTACCAGGAGTCCCCCTTCCATGCAGTTTTTCCCTCAGAGGCAAGGAAGTCCCCCCCCATCCCAGGACTTGATTAAGGTTAGAGTGGAAAAGAAGGTAAAGCTCCTGATATTGTTGTGGCTTCCTGGCCACCTAAGGACCCATCTTATAAAGAGTCAGTGCATTCAGATTTGGTGAATATCCTACTGCTGAGGAATCTGCTCCTATTCCCTCCACACATTGATAACTAGACTTCTTCCTGTATTAAAATGGTGGTGGTGAGGGTGAGTGGAGGACATCTGTGAATCAGTGAGTCAGGCCTGGCCTACAGCAAGGAAGAATTGTGGGAAGGGTAGAAACGAAAAGCTATGTTAACAAAAGGACAGTCAAAAAATCTTTCTTACCTCTCTCGTCATGTTAGTTAAAATTGAGGCTGATTCTAAGACTCTTGAACATTCAGAATCTGGAGTAACTCATAGTGCCTGCCAGTCCTAGAGTATCAATGGTCCCTGAGTTTTGTTTTCCACTGTGCCTAGAAGAGGACCAGGGAATACAGGAAATACTCCATACGTATTCATTTACACTGTACTGGAATTTTGGATTCTCTCAAGGAGAAAGTTCTGTATTTTAGGCTACTTATGATAAGAACAATATTAACTATTTTGGTTGGACAAACTCAATTCAGTAAGCATTGATTAAGCACCTACTATATGCCTGGCACTCTGCTAAATGCAGGGTATACATAGATAACATTTAAGAAAAAAATTTATTAGTAAATATTAAGTAATTTTGATAGGTGAAGATGAAGGTGGTGGGGTGGGGAAGTGGAGACAAAGGAAAGTCACTAAAAATTCTCAGAAGCAGAGGTTAGTAGGGAGAACACTCTAGGCACAGGGAAATGACTGCAGATGAAGAGAGAGTGAGAATGGAATCAGGAACGGGAACAGCAAGTACACTAAATATGCACACGAGAATTCCCAGAGGGAGAGTTAATGCTGCCTTTAATCTAAACTACATTAGACTTTCTATATAGAAAAAAAAATGTCCATTTTTCTAATTGTATATAATCAAGTGTAGTCCTGTATGTAGTGTGAGGAATAAGTGTTCTATATTATTCTGGGTTTACTAATAAATTTTCCTCTCTCTTTTTTGGCATCCCTTTTTATATTATAGCAATGATTTTTTTTTAATATTTCTGCTTTTCTGCATTTAGTTGTAAGGTTGCTTTATTTATTTATTTATTTGTTTGTTTGCTTGTTTTTGGGCGAGGCAATTGGGGTTAAGTGACTTGCCCAGAGTCATACAGCTAGTAAGGTATCTGAAGCTGGATTTGAACTTCCTCTGTACTACAGGGCCAATGCTTTATCCACTACAACACCTAGCTGCCCCTATAGCAATGATTTTTAAAAAGCCGAAAGAAAATTGTTGTTATCATTGTTCAACTTTCTTTCTCAAAGAAGACCATGATATCAGGAAGGTGATGCCATGGTATGGAAGTGAATTGGATTTAAGTGAGGGAGGGATATGCAAAGTCACCAGACTCACTTTCTCCTCCAGAGCTATCTGGATCCAATGGTCACATATGGATCAGGACAACTGGAAATGGCCCAGGATGCACTGGGGGACCTTAGCTTTTTCAAACTAAGGTCTTTAACAGGTCTCAGTTTGAGGCAACACCCATTCTGTGATTAAGGCTTAATAAGAAATGAGGTGAAGAATAGCCTCTTGACCTAGTCCAAAAAAAAAAAATCAACCTGAGAGAGCCCTCAGGGTTAGTTTGTTAGATGGAAGAGATTGTAAAATTTTCCCTCTCCTAGATGCTTCAAGGCTTATCTCAATCACCACTTCCAAATGAAGCCTAGCCTTATCCCATTAACTGTTAGTACTATCACCTCCAATTTATTTTGTACATATTTTACATTCACTTATCTGTGTACATGTTGTTTCATCGCAGTAAAATATAAGCTACATGATGGCTGGGCCTCTCATTTTTGCCTTTGTAACTTCAGTACCTAGCATAGTATCTATTATATAACAAGAAATTAAAATAAATGCTTGTTGAATGAATGAAATTGAAATTCTAAACAGAGTTTAATCTCACTAACAAAAATAAAATTTCATGCCATTAAGAAAAGGGAAAACAAAAAAAAAAGCAGGAAATTATATTTTCCCACTGAGCTCACTATTAAGGTTTGTTATTTCAAGTTCCCACACACATGCAACTCTTGTAAGAAGGGCTATAAGATTTCACCCAAACTGAGGAGGCCACTTTATCTGACCTAGGCCTGTTCTAGGAAGCATTATATTCCTATGACCTGCCTCTGGAGAGAAAGGGAGTGATTTCACATCTGTAAATAGCAGTTAAATCTTTGTGGTTCTAACCTTTGACTATCATTACCTCTGTCCCAGGTGAAAGTGTGCATGTTAGAGGCCAAAGGTATATTGGGTAGAGTTTTACAGCTCTTCATCATGTACTTAATTCATCACAGAGAGAGGCAGCAAGGGCAGTGCCTATTTAGTGGGAGAAATTCCCTGCAAGCCTGGAGTAGTAGGAAACTCAAGGACAGCAGGACTATTCCCTTGTGGCCTCAGATGACTACTTAAACATTAAGGGGAGGTTTCCCTACGTTATAAAGAAATGAAAGCTACAACCTTTTCAGATTTATATGTGGAGTGACCTCTCGGATCAATACATTAATGTGTGAAATGGCACAGAGTTCACCAATGAAGCAGTCCCTCTTGGCCATTAAATCTATATGAATGCAATTAAAAATGAATAAGCTACAACATATAACTACATGTGTGTTACAGAGAAGTTGAGAAAGTCAAAGGGCAATGTCTAAAGAACATTATGAAGCCTTCTTTGGCAACAGTAATATTTCTAGGAGTTTTGAAAAAAAATATTACTCTTTAAACTTGTGTTAAAATACCAGAACTTAACCCATAAATAGAAGAATAGACCTTTTTCAGCATTGAAGGGCCTGGGGTGGGAGGAGGTGTTTGGAATTGTTTGTTTTCCCCCCTAAAACTATGTTTCATTTTATGTTTCAATAACGATTTAAACAATTTATTAATAAACATCTAATAAAACACTACTTAAAATGTGACGTTTTAATATAATATACAAATATGCTTTTTATATTATATTTTGAATAAATTTTATATACTGTATGCTCTGCGTACATTTTGTTCCTACTAAGTTGGAACACTGTTATTTTTTCCTGAAAAAGTGTAGGTCACCTGAAGTTTGTCTTTGTACACTTTTTACTTAGTGGAGTGCCTGGTACATTGTTGTTGTTGTTTGTACTTCATTTTTTTTTATCTTGCCCTACAGGAAAATAGGGAGAAAGGGGATAAGAGAGCAAGTGGACTATAGACAGGAGGGCAGATAGGAGGAAGGGGTAATCCAAAGCATACATTTTTTTTATTAGTTTTCAACATTCAGTTCCACAAGATTTTGAGTTCCAAATTTTCACCCTATCTCACCCCTCCCTCCACCCCAATATGGCATTCTGAATACCCCTTCCCCTAGTCTGCCGTCCCTTCTGTATCTCCCCCCCTTCTCTTATCTCGCTGTCCTTCGACTTTCCTGTAGGGCAGGATAGATTTCTATACCCCATTTTCTATATTTCTTGTTTCCCAGTTACATGCAAAAACTTTTTTTTTAACATGTATTTTTAAAACTTTGGATTCCAAATTTTCTCCCTTCCTCTCTCCCCACACACCCTCATTGAAAAGGCAAGCAACTCAATATTGGTTATACATGTGCGGTTATGCAAAACGTAGTAGTCATGTTGTGAAAAACTAACTCTATTTCCCTTAACCCTATTCCACCCCCTATTTATTCTATTCTTTCTTTTGACCCTGTCTCTCCTCAGAAGTGTTTGCTTCTGATCACCTCCTCTACCAATCTGCACTCCCATCTATCATCTCCCTGCTCTCTTGTACCGCCTTCCCCCACCCCCATTTTCCTTTAGGGTAAGATGGATTTCCATACCCAACTGAGTGTGCATGTTATTCCCTCCTTAAGCCAAATCTGAAGAGAATAAGATTCACTCATTCCTTCTCACTTTCCCCCATTTCCCCTCCACTGTAAAAGCCTTTTCTTTTCTGTTTTTTGTGAGATAACTTACCCCTTTCTATCTCTCCCTTTCTCCTTCTTCCAGTATAATCCTCTCTCACCACTTAATTTTATTCTCCAGATATCACCCCCTTCATCTTCAACTCACCCTGTGCCCTCTATCTATCTATCTATCTATCTATCTATCTATCTATCTACCTACCTACCTACTTATACATACGTATAATTTTTTTTCTCCAGCTACCCTAATACTGACAAAGGTCTCATGAGTTACAAATCTCATCTTTCCATGCAGGTATGTAAACAGTTCAACCTTAATAAGTCTCTTATGATTTCTCTTTCCTGTTTATCTCTTCATGTTCCACTTGAGTCTTCTATTTGAAAGCCAAATTTTCTGTTCAGCTCTGGTCTTTCCATCAAGAATGCTTGAAAGTCCCCTATTTCACTGAATGAACATTTTTTCCCCTGAAGAATTATGCTCAGTTTTGCTAGGTAGGTGATTCTTGGCTTTAATCATATCTCCTTGGCCCTCTGGAATATTATATTCCATGCTCTGCGGTCCCTTCATGTAGAAGCTGCTAAATCTTGTGTTTTCCTGATTGTGTTTTCACAATACTTGAAATTGTTTCTTTCTGGCTGCTTGCAATATTTTCTCCTTAACCTGGGAATTCTGGAATTTGGCTACAATATTCCTAGGAGTTTTCCTTTGGGGATTTCTTTCAGGAGATTGGTGGATTCTTTCAATTTCTATTTTGCCCTCTGGTTTTAAAACATCAGGGCAGTTTTCCTTGATAATTTCTTGAAAGATAATGTGTAGGCTCTTTTTTTGATCATGGCTTTCAGATAGTCCAATAATTTTTAAAATTCTCTTCCTGTACCTATTTTCCAGGTCAGCTGTTTTTCCAATGAGATATTTCACATTGTTTTCTAATTTTTCATTCTTTTGGATTTGTTTTACAGTGTCTTGATTTCTCATAAAGTCACTAGCTTCCAATTGCTCTATTCTAATTTTTAAGGAAGTATTTTCTTCAGTAAGCTTTTGGACTTCCTTTTCCATTTGGCCAATTTTGCTTTTTAGGGCATTCTTTTCCTCATTGTCTTTTTGGACCTCTTTTGCCATTTGGGTTAGGCTATTTTTTAAAGTGTTATTTTCTTCAGTATTTTTTTGGGTTTCCTTTAGCAAGCTTTTGACTTGTTTTTCATGATTTTCTTACATCACTGTCATCTCTCTTCCCAGTTTTTCTTCTACTTCTCTTACTTGCTTCTCAAAATCCTTTTTGAGCTCTTCCAAGGCCTGGGACCAATTCATATTTTTCTTGGAGGCTTTGGATGTAGGAGCTTTGACTTCGTTGTCTTCTTCTGGTTGTATGTTTTGATCTTCTTTGTTACCAAAAGAAGATTCTATGGTCTGACTCTTTTTGAGAGGTTTAGTCATGACCCCAGCCAATTACTTGAGTCATGAACTCTTTGTTAAGGTAGAGGTCTGCTTCAAACATGGAGAATGTACTGTCCCAGGTTTCAGGGGTTTGTACAGCTGTTTTCAGAGATACTTTTAGGGACCTGTAAATTTTCACTTCTTCTAAGATGGTATGATCAAGGGTGAGGTATTTACTCCCTTCCTGGCCTGTGCTGTGGTCTATTAGTGACCACAAGCACTCCTTTCTGTCCTGGAACCATAAGGAGGATTTTCTCTATACAGCTACTACATGTTCTACCTGCCAGCACTCCTCCTTGTCCCAGGACCACCCCTCAGAACTGTGACCCAGATCCATGCACAGGCAGAGCAAGAGATTCCTGCCTCAGCACTGGCAAAGAGATCCCTGCAATCCCCCTCTGATCAGCCACCCGATTCCCCCTCAGTCTGTGGGCTGGAAGCTCAGGAGGCAGCCGCCACCCTGGGGCAAGCTTGGGGACTGGAGCTGAAACCACCTTGTTTCTTTCTGTCACCTCAGAAACAGACTTTTCCCACTGATCTTCTAAGTTGTCTTTGGCATTCGTGAGTTGAGAAGTCTGGAAACCACCACAGCGGCTCATGATTCAGCCCTCTGAGGCCTCCTCCAGGTTTGCTGCAACCTGCTCTTCCATGCCACACTGTGCTCCTCTTTCAGCCCAGTGCAATATACCTTTCAGATCAACCTTCCAGGTTGTCTTGGGCTGGAAATTTGTTTCACTCTATCTTTCTGTGGGTTCTGCTGCTTTAGAATTTTTTTAGATCCATTTTTTATAGGTATTTGGAGGGATTTGGGGGAGAGCTCAAGCAAGTCACTGCTTTCACTCCACCGTCTTGGCTCCCCCCCCCATACTTCATTCTTGAAGAGGACCTTGACATCAAGAAGTTGATGTCATGACTTTCAAGTAAAATGGATTTAGGTGAGACAAAGATGTGTGAAGTCACCAGCCTTGCTCTCTCCTCCACAGTCATCTGGGTCTAGTGGCAAGACAGATCTGGATGACTGGAGATGGCCCTAGATGCAGTGGGAGACCTTGGCCTTTTTAAGCTAATGTCTTTCCCAGGTCTCAGATTGTCTGAGGCAACAACTATTTAGTGATTTAAGGCTAGGTAAAAAATGAGGCAAAGAATGGCCTCTGCTCAATAAGTGCTTATATAAATATAATATTGTCTTGGAAAGTTTAAAGGTAGTTCTCTAAGGTGAGAGGTTTGATTAGTTGGTAAATGAACATCCCCATATGATAGCCTAAATATATTCTTACAGTGTCCTCCTTAGTTAAGCAAATGGGCTGGAGAAACACGGCCAGAGAAACAGATTAAGAAATCATTTCCAAAATGAACAAATCCTTCTTTACTTATATTAAGCTAATGCAGAATTGGATCACAGTTACTAATAGAATTTCTTAAAAGTGAATTTACAGAAATGTTTTCATAGGCAGTCTATGTATAGTTTATATCAAAATAGAGAGTTAAACCTCCTATAACAAAAGGGCTTGGAAGGAAGGGGGCAGAGATTAATTAGGGGCACTCACCACAATATTTGGAATGAGGGCTTCCTGAGAGTGGCAAGTTCAAAAATTAGAAGGACACAATTTTTTCCTATCCATTCTAATTACTTCATTTGATTGCAAATGTCCTTCCAAATAAATTATTATGGAATAAACTAGAATCCCTCCTATAGGGATGGGGTGGGAGGGAAACCCATTGTATAAGATAGATTTTCAAAAGAAATTTTCTTTATACTCAGTTGAAGATGAGAGAGGGATAACACAAGTATCTAAATCTGTGTCAAGATGATGGCATCCAAAGATGCCTTTCCAATTTTTCCTTTTGGTACAAGAAAAACCCTATCTTTGATGGATTTTAAAGATGCTCCTTTTTTTGGAGGGTCTCCAGGATGGTAACTGGTAAGCAGCAAGACATTACCTGCTACCTCTGCTTCCAAATTTAGGCTTTGGAATTTAAAATATGCACAGTAGTTGGCTGAGGGGACTAAGAATATTAGGAAGGAATGTTTCTTATCCAAGGTGATATAGTAAGTGGTATATAGTGCTAGGGAGTCATCTAGGCCCAGACGGAAACTTATCTACAAAGTTATTGGGAAAAGTGGGGGAGGACTTCTTGTCTAGATTTTGGGGTGAAAGTGTAAGAAACAGTTAACACTCAAACAAGATATGAAGCCAATTGTTATGGAAATTAATTATTTCAGAGAATTTGCCTCTTAAATCTCTTGGCCTGTGCCAAGAGAATGACTTTGATTGTTCTGTCAAGTTAATCAGCTAGTAAATTAACATTTAATAAATGTCTACTCTGTGCCAAGCACTCTGCTAAGCACTGGGGAAACAAAAAGAGGAAAAAGAGAGTCCCTGCTTTCAAGGAGATCATGATTTAATAGGTTAGACAACAACCAAACATATATTTAACAGAAGAGGAATGAGGAGATCTTGTGAAAATGTTACAGGCATCACGTAGTTTCAGGATATGAGGTTTTTTTTATGAATCAAATACACATTGGTTGTAAACAAAAAAGAAAAATGTGTGGTCATAAATATTTTATTGTAATCTTATGTAATGTCAGATAGGATTGTAAACATTTTTTGTTTGTATTAATGTATTGATACATGCATAAATGACAATTGTGCCTGAAAATAGGGAATAACAAGGTTTTCAAAAGAATTGTTAAAAATATTTAATAAAGAACCAGTTAAAATAACAAAAGCTGACAGGAGCAAATAGGATAAATTATTAGCTATTCCCCAGTTCTGTGTATAACTTCATATTTCTGTAATAATTACGTTTATACATGTCAAAAGCACTGAATCAGGATCAACAGCTTTATGAATGTGTTTATAGCTTCCTCCTTTGGGATTATATATGGAAATGCAACTAAAATTCTGTGGGGTGGGGGAATAAAGTTGGGCCAAACATCTGTAGCTCGTGTCATCTCTAAAGCATCATTATCCCAACATCATTTCCACTGAGAGGTCAGGTTTTTAAAGCTAGACTGATACTTCTCCACTATCAAGGTTCTAGTGCATCCCTGGGAGCTAGGGATGTCTTTTTCTAATACTATCAGTTCATGCCCTTATTCCAATGCATTTCCCCCCACTGTTAGCCTCCAGTGATTAGTGTTCTGATTTCTTGCATCATTAATACTAATTATCTACTACAAGGGGATGTTTACTTCAAAAATATCACAACAACAGAAATACAAACATCCTCCCCCTGAACTACATGGGGTGTTTGTAGGGGGGGTACATGCTCCCATATGTCACCTCAGTCCCTGAAGAGAATGAATGATCTCAGACTTAATATGGTTTCCACATAGAATTGATCTCACCAAGTTTATGTCCAAATGTAGCATATCCAGGCTGGATCCCAAAGGTAATTTCTCAGGTTCTCCAATGTCTTTCCTGGAACTCCTGGTGGCTCACTCTCTTGGTCTTTCAAGGATCACAAAGTCTTAGTTATCTAAAATAGGAAAGAATAAATACAGAGGCAAATAACAGTGGTCCTGGCTACATATTTGCCTTACAGTGGAAGAGCCCAAGGCCTCTCTCTTTACAATATAGTTTCACTGTAATGTAGCAAGGCAAGAAGAGAAACAAGCAAGCAAAACCCAAGCCCTGGCTGCTTGGTGGCTTTTGAATGAACTCTGGTTCTGGTGATGCAGCATATTAAAAATCTTCCTCACCAAGTAGTTAGCAGACTGTCTGCTCATACCCATGTATACATTGCATCAGCAGGGCATGCTATGTGTACTCATTGGTACTGGGCTCATTGGCCAATTCCTTGTACACATACATAATCTTTCTCTTTTCCACTGATCCCATGGACTTTCTGTTTCTTGCTTGGGTGGTTTCAAAAAGAGATATTCAGTTTGTGGTGGCAATATGAACCATGAAGATCTCCATCCCTCTAAACTAGTGACTGTGGGCATGATATGGAGCATAGTGAAAGTAGCTTGTTATCACCAATTTTAACTTGGGTTATCTCAGGTGAGAGTCATAAGATTATAAAATTTAAAACTAGGAAGGACCGCTGAGGTAATTTAGTTACTTATTTTACAGATGAGGAACTGAGGCCAAAAGGTTGTGTCTAATTCAATGTCAAAGTCAAATAAGTACAGAGAGCAGATATAATTCCAAATTAAGTGTTCTTTCCACCATAGTATAGCTCTATTTTATCAAGTAAATTAAAGTGATTCTTTTGTTTTCCCTCCGAGATATATTACTCTCTTTACATATTTGGATTCCTGCGGCAAATCTGAATGAAACTTGCACTGAACTTCCTATGATTGGCAGGTTTCAGCCAGGTAATGAGCTCGGCTACAAAGGAGGCATTGTACCTATCACCACTTATTAGATACTGAAAAATGAAGAAAAGATCTGTTTCTGTAAAAATCCATTGCTTTTATTAGAATAGTTAATTCCAGTGTCATTTTTAACAGTGTATAGTTAAGCAAAGTGAAAAAAGAAGTTTCTATTACAATCATGCACCCAGGGAATGTTTTGAATTGAGTACATTTAATACTTTTACCTACTTTATGAACAATTACATTTATGCATAATCACCTATTTTTTCATATTATACATTTCATGTATATGTATATATACTATCTATATGTTTATTCATATATATTGCTTATCTATATATTAATCTATGTGTGTGGACACATTAAACACAGAGACACATATGTACACACATATGCATAATTGTAGAATATGAAAGGCAGATAATATAACAATGCATTCAATTCACATGATACTCATTACACAATTTAAATAGATGTATAGGTATGGGTGAGCATCTAGGTGGTACAGTAGATAGAGTGCCAGGTCTGGAGTCAGGAAGAAGTGAGTTAAAATGTGGCCTCAGACATTCACTAGCTATGTGATTCTAGGCAAGTCGCTTAACCCTGTTTGCTTCATTTTCCTCATCTGTACAATGAGCTAGAGAAGTAAATGGCAAATCACTCCAGTACATTTACCAAGAAAACCCCAAAAGGGGTTATGAAGAGTTAGACATGGCTAAAAATGACTAAACTATGACAAAAATAGGTATGTGTGTAGATAGTTATGTAAGTGTGCATGCATGCACACATGCATATACACATATGCACATATATGTTGCATCATTTCAAAGAGTTCCTGAAGAATGAAAGGCCATTTTTCTTTTCTCTGAGGGCAGGAGAACTGCTAATGGGCATTTTATCATCCAGTATATAATCCAGAAACAATTTCTAATTATCTAAGTTTAAGAGAGAGTAATGGTTGCTACTAATGAGAAAGCTGTAACCACATCAAGCAACAAGTCACCAGTTTGAGGATTTTCTCTTTAACTTCATGTGCTTTTTGTGATGAGCTGTGCAGGTAGCTGTCATCTGAATGGTCTCTTTCTCATCTTCTCTTTCCTTGATGTCCAAGGTAACAGAAAAATGGAACTGATTAATGAATGTTTCTCAGCTTTGACTCTCAGTTTGAAAGGAAAGAAATTAGCAATCTAGGGATAGATAATCTAGTGAATAAAATAATAATTGTTCACTTAGACCCCTCCCCCCCAGCTCCACCTTATTTTGAGATCTTTAAAGTGTAAGAATTTAACATTTTCTGTCTCCACTTTACAATACTTAGGCTTCTTAGAATTCCTAAGCAAATTGGGCTAGCCCCGTTCAGTGGAAGATCTATAATTCCACGGAGACAATTACTTTTCCTTTCTCTGAAAGTACAGGTTCATTCAGGTCAGAGATAAAAGACTCCTCAATTCATATTGCTGCTACAGCATCTTCCCTTTCTAACCTCTTTTTAAAAATATATCTTATAAAGCCACCTGCCAACACAGATATTTCATATACTTGACAGCCATCTAATTCGCCAACAATGTGTAACAATGAGATGTCATGTTTATAATCATGTATGAAGGACAGCCAGCAAGTGGGGTTTAGACACTCCAGTCTAAAAGCATTTCAGGTTCTTGTTAAGGATTTAACCAGACAATTCACAGAATTGCACAATTTAGACAGATGGAATTTTGAACATTATGTTTAAATATAATGTCTTTAATTCTTTTCTCTGCACTCAGAAAAATAGTTTACTATGGCATAAAAAAGGTTCTCTGAATTATTTCTTCAATCTGCAACTGAGCTTGGATAGAATATGAAATTACTCCCCATAGTTAGCAGTTTATTCATTTGTTGGTTTTTCCTGTAACTTAAAAAAGAACCTATATATGGAGATGATATTTCATCACAAGGCTGCTTAGTTCTGTCTTCATATTACTTTGTGTAATCCCTCTAACTGGGGTCATGTGACCCCCAAAATGTATAAGCAAATCTGCAGAAGAGTTTGGACAATTCTGTTTACTGGCTTACAGAAAAAAAATAAACTAGAAAAATTAGGTGTTGAAAAACTAAGCTCATGAATTTCTATAAAAAAAGAAAGCATCATTTAAGTGATGTTTTCATTCTTTATAACCTTATAAGGAGAGTGGTAAGGACTAGTCCTTTGATTCCTACAAAGGAGGAATAGTTTTATTTTGTTAAGTAAATTAAAAATATCCTTCTCTAGTCCAGATATATTTCCAATTATATTTTTTTTACATATTTGGGCTCCTACCAAAGCAGATTGGCATCTTCTCTGAAACTTAAGGTCTTAGAGAGTTGGACAGAGCTCAAAGAGGTTAAGTGACTTATCTATCATCACACAGCCAGTATGTATCAGAGAATGCACTTTGAATCCAAACCTTCCTGGTTTTAAGTCTAGCTTTCTACTCACTATACTATGATAACTCTTAGAACCTTATAAACACCAACTATGTATTAATTTACATTTTAAATGGTTACATTTCCTATTCACTTAAGAATTAAAAAGAACCAGAGGAAGGCAACACATTAGATACGTCTTCTGTAGAGATTTATAAGGAGACATTGACACAAATCACAAAATATAAAAGCCTCATACTCTGTAGCACTGCCCATACCAATGAAACAATGAAACCATCAAAATGTATTAGATATCAGAATCCACATTTTTTAGGAAGAGAAGTTAGAGGACAATTGGGGATAAAAAAAAAAATGAACTAGACTTGTGATTTCATCAGTTTCAGGAACTCCCAGATGAGTAAACTTCTTCTACTAACAAAGACAGACACTTTCTGTGTAGTTTATAATCTTAGGGTGTTGTCTAGGACACTGAAAGGTTAAATAAACTTGCCCAAAATGGCACAGCCAGTATATGTCAGCAACTGTATTTGAACTCATCTTCTCAACTGGGAGGCCAGCTCTCTTCACACTATACCATGGTACTTCTTAAAGTATGGAGTGTAGAGCATAGAGATTCTTAACCCATGGTCCATAGACCTCCAAGGGGTCTGTGGATAGTTTTCAGGGCATCCACGAATTCGGATGGAAAAGCATGACATCTTTATTTTCACTTATCTCTAACTGTAATTTAGTTATTTCCTGCATTAGGATTTTTTAAAAGAAAATATTCTAAGAGGGGATCAATAGGTTTCTCTAGACTGTCAAAGGTTTCCATCACACACACACACACAACACACACCACACACACACACACACACACACACAGAGTTTAGAACTCCTATTACACAGGGGCAATAGCATATATTTATTAAGCACCAATTTTGTGTAAAGAATTGTCCTCAGTGTTATAGGGAAAAAGTTAATGAGTGTAACTGTGTTCAAAGACCTCACAAGGCAGCTGCAGAGTAATAGAATAAGTACTGGATTGGGAGCTGAAAGACTTGGTTTCATATCTTGATTCAACCATTTACTTGTGCAATCCATACAGCCTCTTTTAGATAAAGTAAAGTAAAGTTAACAAGCATTATTATGTACATATAATATGCCAGGCTTGTGAGAAGAGCTAAAGAAATAGAAATAAGAAAACAGTCCATGCTTTTAAGGAACTATCAATCTGATGTGATAAACAACATGCAAACAAATCCATACAAACAAGACATATACAGGAAAAATTGGAGGTAATCTCTGAGGAGGCATTAAGGGAGACCAGCCTTGGTTTCTTAATCAAATGAATAAAGGAATTAGGCTAGGTGATCTCTAAAGTCTCTTCCAGGATAGACATCCTCAACTTAGTTGATACGAATGAGTATAGGAGATAAAGGAAAGACATATATATATATATATATATATATATATATATATATATAGATAGAGAGAGAGAGAGAGAGAGAGAGAGAGAGAGAGAGAGACAGAGAGAGAGACAGAGAGAGACAGAGAGACAGAGAGAGAGAGAGACAGAGAGAGACAGAGAGAGAGACAGAGAGACAGAGAGAGAGAGAGAGAGAGAGAGAGAGAGAGAGAGAGAGAGCATATACATCATGAAGTAGAAGTCAATAAAATAATATAAGAGCTTCAAGTAAGATGCTGTGTTAAGATAGATGGATAGAAAGATAGGTAGATATATAGCTAGAATAATAAAGTATTATTGTTTACTTTATGCCAGACACTACTTGGCACTGGAGATACAAGTAAAAGCAAGATAATTCCTACCCTCAAAAAGCTTACATTCTAATGGAAAGAAGAAACATAGAGGAGAGCTGGAAAGGATGGAGACAACTGATGAAGTTGTATAATGGAGAAGTCTGGACAAGATCAGGCAACTAAACCATGAGTCCCAGGATAGTTACAGGGGTGGATTTCAAAGCTCTTGTGAGGAAGAGGAGGTGATGAAGACTGTAGTGAAGTGAAGTGAACAGATAGAATTTTAATAGGTGGATTTGAAATAGGAGGGCTTTCTAAAGGGAACAAATAGTAAAGGTATAGGACTAAGGTTGTTCAAGAAAATCTATAATATTCTGAAATTATTTTACTGAATTAAAAATAATAACAAAATTGATTTGGAAGAACAAAAAGGCAAGAATGTCAAAGAAACTAATTAAAAAATGTAAAGGAAGGAGTTTCACAGTACCAGATCTTAAATGATACTATAAAGCAGTAATTATCAAAACTATCTGGCTCTGGCTAAGAAATAGAAAGGTAGATGAATGCAACAGAATAGGCAGATAATTTACAACAGCAAATAAACATAGTAACCTTGTATTTGACAAATGTAAAGATTTAAGATTTTGGGATAAGAATTTATTATTTAGTAAAAAAAATTGTTGGGAAAACTGGGAAGCAGTATGGCAGAAATTGGGAATAGATTGATATCTCACACCATTTACCAAGATAAGTTCAAAACAGATACATGATCTAAATATCAACAGATATAAGAAAATTTGAAGAAGATGGGACATGTTACTTATCAAACTTATGGATAGACAAATAATTTATTCATAAATAAGAGACAGAGAGCAGAATGAAATGTAAAATTTATAATTTTATTACATTAAATTAAAAAGTTTTTATACATATAAAACAAATTTAGCCAAGATTAGATCAAAAGCAGAAAATTGGGAGAAAAATTTATAGACAGTGTCTCAGATAAAGATATATCTCAAATAGATAAAAGAACTTTGCAAAATCTATAAGAATATGAATCATTCCCCAGTTGAAAAATGGTAAAAGGATATTGACAAAGAAATCAAAACAATTTATAGTCATATAAAAATATTATAAATCATTATTGATTAGAGAAATTCAAATTAAAACAATCTTGGGATATCATTTTACACCTAATAGGTTGGCTAAAATGATTGAAGGGGAAAGCAACAAATGTTGGAGGGAATATAGAAAAAATTGGGACACTGATTCATTGTTAGTGGAATTGTGAACTAATCCAACCATTTTGAAGAGCAATCTGGAATTATGCCCAAAGAGTTATTAAACTGTCTATACCTTTTGACCCTGTACCACTACTTGTTCTATTTCCAAAGATGATTAGGGAAAAAGGAAAATAACCTAAATGTTCTTACATATTTATAGCAGCTCTTTTTGTGGTGACAAAGAACTGGAAATTGCAAGGATGCCTATCAACTGGGAAATGGCTGAAGGAGTTGTGATACATGATTATTATGGAATACTACTGTGCTATAAGAAATGATGAGGTTGATGAACAGAAACAAGAGAATGTTGAATACAGTAACAACAATGTTGTTTTAAGAACAACTTTGAGTGAACAAGTCATTTTGAATATTATAAATACCCCAATAAGCTACAAAAGACATATGAAGGAAGATGCTATATGAATTCAGAGAAAGAGTTAATAAAGAGAAGTTTGGGGGTAGCGAGGCGGCACAGTGGATAGAGTCAGCAGTACCTGAGTTCAAATCTGGCCTCCTACTGAACACCTGACACCTACTAGCTGTGTGACCCTGGGCAAGTCACTTAACTCCAATTGCCAAACCAAAAAAAAAAAAAGAGAGTGAGAGAAAGAGAAGTATGTATAAAATGATTTTACATATATTCATATTTATGTCTAATGATAACCATTCCTAGGGTGGGAGTAGAGGGAAATAAAAGGGAAGAATTTACATAACTATATTACACAGTTAAAAGGAATAGCAAGTCATACATAATAGATTTGCAGTTTCATGTGCAATCATCTATTTTTAATTATACTGTTATAGAAATACTTGTTTTATTCCATAAATTAAAATTTAAATATTTTAAAAATAATATTCTATGATAGAAAGAATATAGGATTTGGAGTCAAATGTCCTGGGTTCTGATTCCAGTTTTGCTCCTTCATTCTTGGGGAACTCACTCAATCTCTCTGGGCTCAATTTTCATATTCGAGGGATGTTGAAATTTAAGGTCTCTCCCAGGTCTGGTTTACTAAATATTTACTAAATATGCCTCAATAAATACAATTAAGGTAGAAGTCTTAGGCATTAGGAGAAATCATTTTTTAAAACAAAAGATAAAGTTATATTCACAGGACAAAAATCTATAAACATTTGAGAACTGTAGTGCTGAAGTGGGAATTGCAGTAGGTTGGGAGTCAGGAGATCTGAGTTCACACCTAAAATCTCTCTTTTGGTATCTATGCAATCCTAAATACAGGCAATAACTAGCACAAGACAAGTGGGGCTTTGTCCCCAAGTAAAATACTTAGAGAGCACCACCAACATCATCCTGAATGCAACAGCAGCAGCCTCATCCCAGGGGAACTTCCTCCCTTACATGTCCAGAAATGACAGATTTTCAGTCTTTACAATTCTAAAATTGTATGATCCTATAATTTGTTAAATCTCTGTATGATTAGTTATATGAGAACTTCAGATCTGAGAATGTGATTCAGTTCTATTGTTGTTTCCATTGTGTTTTCAAACAGTTATTTAAAGATACAGAAACTTAGTGGATAAAGCATGGACAGCTGGGAGGCAAGATTACCTTATACCTTGCTTTCCTTCCTTAATCCTTACTCCAAGCTGGGTAGCTCCAGAACCTGTCTGAAACAGAAGGTATATTAGAAAAACCCATTACCTTTGTGAGGCACTCTATTTCCTTTCTTTTCCATCTTGCACTGTCTGACTCACTCACTGGCTGAACTTGGATGAGACAGGAATCAACTCCATTCTGTCTGATGTGATGAAGAAACAGCAGATCTCATCATCTGCCCTGCCACCTGTGTTAGGTGCTCAAAGGTCCTCGGGCCTTACCATCTATCTACCCTATCCCTGTACCATAAATTCCTGTAGGATTATGATGAATTCTTATAATTTCCAAAGTGTTTCCAACTTCCTTATAGCTAAACATTCTTTTATATCGCTTCTCCTTTAATTTGAGTGTGAAATTGAGTGTGACTTCCTCGAAAGCAAGGAATGTCTTGCTTTTTTTTTCTATTTGTATTTTTAGTATTTACCACAGTGCTTGATACATAGGAAGTACTTAATAAATATTTTTTCATTCATTCATTCATTCATTTATTCATTCATCCATTCATTCCTTCATTCCTTCATAAAAGAATGGCAGGTAGGTGGTGCAGTGGATAGAGTGCCCAGCCTGGAGTCAGGAAAACTTATCTTCTTGAGTTTAAATCTTGCCTCAGACACTTACTAGCTGTATGGCCCTGGGCAAGTCACTTAACCCTGTTTGCCTCAGTTTCCTTACCTGTAAAATGAACTAGAGAGGAAAACAGTAAGCCACTCCAGTATCTTTGCCAAGAAAACCCCAAATGGAGTCATGAAGTATTGGATATGACTGAAAACAACTAAACAACAATAATATTCAAAAAGGACTACTCTTTTTAATCTGTTTACTCATTGGGTTGCTTATATCTCTCTATTTGTAGATATTAAGAATAATAATAACTAGCATTTACATAGGGATTTAACATTTGCTAAATTTCTTACAAATATCTAATTTGATCCTCATAACATCTCTGTGAGGTGGCTGCTATCATTATCTCATTTTATAGGTAAGAAAACTGAGGCCAACAGAGGTTAAATGACTTGACCAGAGTCACAGTCTGAGGCTAAATGTGTACTCAGATCTTTCTGATTCCTTGTCCAGTGTTCTATCCAGTGCGCTGACGCTACTAATTAATTTAATTAAATCAAATTAATTAAAAACAAAAAGAACTTCAGAAATATTTCTTTGGTAGGCAGAACATAAAGCAAGCTGGAGCATTATTAAAACCTAGGAAAATTCTGACATGTGACATCTCATCATTCTAAGCTACATTTTCTCTAAACTTTAGGACTTTACATTCTATTACTTTAAATAACATGTTAGTCTCTAATGGCTTCCATGTAAGTAAGTTCCTTGGATTGTATTTTTTGCAACACTTAATGAAGCAAACAATATAATAATTCAACGGCACTTGTCTGGTAACATGTACCTCACGCATCCTTATGTTTTCTCTTTCTATTAACCATTTTCACCTTTATCTTGCTTCTTCCCCAACTCCATTATTTAGACAATATGGGCACCTGCTTCCAGTTCAGTGGATCAGTTCAGTGAACTGATCACTTAGCTCCCCCAGAATAACAAATTTCTATTTAAAAAAAAAAGAGGAGTTTTTTTGTTTTGTTTTGTTTTTAAAGCAGATTTTTAAAAATTTAAGCCCGAAGTCTAAATTTCATTAAACTTTCGCTAACTTCTTTGATGACCTAACCATTTGGTCAGTGTTTATTTCCATATCCTCAAAAGGATGACTTTTTGACACTTGAAAAATATTTTAAACATTTGAAGCTCTAAGGAAACAAAAACAACAATTTAGGATTACATGGCACTTTATTTAATGTTACAAAGAAAGCACTTTCATGTGCCTTATCTCATTTGATCCTTGCTACAACCTTGGGAGATAGGCAGGAATGTTCTAGAGCCAGCTCAGGAGAGCTGATCATTAAATTTTCAGCAGGAGAAATCTACAAACACTAAAAGTCAGTGCTTAATTTATTGTTTGTTGATAAAATGTTAATAATGCAGATTAAGCTTAAAATTAGTCTTTTTTTTGTCCAGAGAGTCAGTTGCTAAAATTTTATAAATACTCCCTGGAGATAGAGAATGCAAGTGCTATTAATTATTCAATACAATAGCAACACGTTGTAGCATATCTTATTATAATGACTTGATATCTACCACAAAACAAATCATATATCTATACTCCACATTGCTGTTCAGTAGTTTCAATCATGTACAACTCTTCATGACCCCATTTATGGTTTTCTTGGTGAAGATACTGGAATGGTTTGCCATTTCCTTCTCTAGCTCATTTTACAGATGAGGAAACTGAGGCAAACAGGGTTAAGTTACTTGCCTCAGGTCATGCAAATAGTAAGTGTCTGAGGCCAACTTTGATGAGTTTTCCTGACTCCAGGCCCTGCATTCTATCCATTGTGACACCTAGCTACTCCTCCACCCCATACCACCAACCCAAAGAGAGTGAAAGTCTATTATATCAGTTCTCTAAACATTTCTAGCTAATAAAAGACATTTTTGTTAATAGTGACATACACAAAGAGTAACTCCCTCTCCAATAAAATTCCAATGGCTCCGTACGACCTAGGATCAAATAGAACTCTCTTATAGCTAAAGGTCCTTTACAAGCTGACTTTAAATTACCTTTACAGCTTTATTATGTAATACTCTCCTTCAATTGAACTCTTCAGTCGAGTCGAACTTGCCTTCTTGCTGGTTTCATGTATGACACTCCATCTATTCTCTCTGGGCTTAGCATAGGCTCTCCCCCATGATTGGAATTCATTCCCCTCCCCAGCTTTGCTTCACTCAAGGCCCATGTCAGACTAATACAAAGCATTTTCCTGAACCACTCTGGCTTCTAGCACTTCCCTTTCAAAATCTCCCTGTATTAATTTTTAATATGCTTCTTTTGTACATACTTATATGTGTGCATGTTTTCTGCCCTTGTAGAACATAAGTTCTTTGAGGACAGAGATTGTTTTTGTTGTTTTTTTTTTAAATTTTGTGTTTCTAGGACCTACCATAATTCTCAGTACACAGCAGGGAACTAATTAATTCTTGCTGATTATTTGATTAATCAGTGTTGTAAAGGGATTTTTCTGTATTAATAAGTGTAGCTTTCTAGACTCTAAGACTTAAAATTAGAAAGCTCTTTCTCTTTCTTTTAATAAAACACCAAATGATTAAAAGACATTTAAATTCGTCTCTATGTGTCAGCAAAACATGGGAAATAGTTGGCATTTGCCTCTTGAGCAGAAAGCCATAAAGCTCATAACTTTCTTCCTTCTTCATTTAGGCTCAATTATAGCCAGTAGCATATAGGGAGATAAAGCACTGGATACTAAAACCCAGTGATTTCACACAGGGTGCCTAATGAAAGAGACTATGACCATGTATAAGCATTGGGCCTATCTATGTCAGAAACTAGAGTAATAAAATAGTTCAATTAGGTATCTGTGTAGCAGCACTCAAGCAGAAAACAGAGGTACTGATTGAGGTCAGAATGAGAGCAAAGGGGCGACTTCAATTAGCCGAGTGATTGTATTTTGTACTGCCAAGAGGGGATAGAAATAGGATTTCCTAGAATTCATCATTAAAGGGGACTGGAAAATAGAAAACAATCATTATTTCTGTGTCATCAGAAAGCACTTGAATATAGTTTAAGGAAACATAATAAATTACATTCTGTGAGCTATTTTCCTATATACATTTAAAATATCTTTAAAAAAAATTAAAGGGACCTCAGCAACAATAGTTTTGACCAACTATCTGCTTCCACAGATGAAGAAAATAAGGTCTAGGGCAGAGGTTGCTGAACTACAGTCTGTGGATTAAATCAGGCCCATAGCCTGTTTTTGTACTGACTATAAGCTAAGAATGGTTTTTATATTTTTAAATAAAATATTTAAAATATAAAGCATTTAAATAAAATATTTAAAAAGTAAAACCATTCTTGCCTCATGGACCTATACAAAAACAGGTGGTGGAACTGTTTTAGCTCATGAGCCTTAGTTTACTGACCCCTCATCTAGAAAGTTAAATTTCTTTTTTGAGATCACACAGATACTTAGTAGCAATCTTGGACTAGAAAAATAGGTCTCCAATCTCCTCATCCAATGTTCTTTAAAAAATTAGAGGGGCAGCTAGGTGGCACAGTAGATAGAGCACTGGCCCTGGAGTCAGGAGGACCTGAGTTCAAATCTGGTCTCAGACCAGATACTTGACACTTACTAGCTATGTGACCCTGGGCAAGTCACTTAACCCTGATTGCCTCACCAAAAAGCAAAAAAAAAAATTATTAAGATCCTTACTTTTTATGTTACTTACATTTGTTTCTCTAAGTTTTTCCCCTTCCACTGGAAGGGGAAAAAAATTATACCCCACCAACCCCCACTCCTCCTTATCCACTCACATATTCATAACACCTTCACCTCTATAAACACACACACACACACACATACATAGATATAGATAGATGATATAGATATAGATATAGATATAGATATAGATATAGATATAGATATAGATATAGATATAGATATAGATATAGATATAGATATAGATATAGATATAGACATAGATATAGATAGATATATATGTAAATATATATATAGATAGATATAGATACAGATATAGATATAGATATATACACACACACACATATATGTTTGGTTGTGTATCTATCTATCTATCTATCTATCTATCTATCTATCTATCTATCTATCTCTTTCTCTCTTTGTCTCTGACAGTGTGGTGTGTTGGATACAAAGATGACATTTGAAGTCAGAAACTCATAGGTTCAAGAAATCCTGCCTCTGACACTCTGACACACGGTGAATGTGTGTAACCCTGGGAGAGTTAGATAGTCTCTCTGTCTCTGGCTACTTTCTAAAAACTATAAATTCCACAACTGAAGTTGGACTGAATTGGTAGATGGGGTTTTCCTCACTGAGAGTTCCCTATACTAATGAACCCAAAAGTCTGATAAAAATTACATATACTCACATACACACACACACACATGCATACATGTGTATATACATACACACATATTAATAATGTGTGCATATTTTATATCATTCTGCAGGATCATAGTCTATTTTGAGCTTATTTCAATTTTTTTAAAACATGAAACTGAAACTGAGGACAATAGCAGCAGCAGCAGCTCACATTTTTTGCACTTGGAAACGTATAAAGTGCTTTCCTTTGTTCATGTTGCCAAAAGAGCAGATGTGGAAACTCTAATCATTTTGACCATGTTAATGGGCGATGTGGATGACTTTATTATTCATTCAGCCATGATGTACACATTCCTCAAGAGTCGAGGTGATTTATATTGGCAGTGTCATGACACATTGTAGTGACTTCAATATAGTCATGACCTGATTGTAGTTCCTGAGACTTTTCAGAGTATCTTTTATGGCTAGCAGACCATTGTGTTTATGTTCATTAATTTTTCCTATTTTTGTTCCTTCCTCTCCCTATTAGCCCTAATCACTTTTCCTAAAAAAAGGGAAAGACAAATTTCTTTACCACACTTCTTTTTGGGAAATTTGTAGGAGAATTAAGGGATTGGGTAGTAAGAATATTGACTTTTGCAAGAATTTGAGAAACATTATTCTAGATGTGGCTATACCCACAGAGAGAGAGAGAGAGAGAAAGAGAGAGAGAGAGAGAGAGAGAGAGAGAGAGAGAGAGAGAGAGAGAGAGAGATTGAGAGAGATTGAGAGAGATGGATTGATTTCCTCTTTCAGTGACATAAATATTTATCCATATCTTTATCTTGATTGGGAAAAAATGATAGAAATTGAAAAATTGGATCCCAATAAAAATGACGTTAACTGGTAAGTGTGATTTCAAATATCTCTCATTATTGCTACTTGAAAACATACTTAGAACCAAAGAATTTTAGAGACTGAAAGAAACTTAAATGCCATCTAATCTAGTCTTTGGGCAATGAAAGAATCTCCTTTACAATTACTCAAACAAGGTTTCATTTAGCTTTTTCTGAACATCTCCTTAAATACAGAAACAGTACCTCAAGAGACAATTCATTTCACTTTTTGGTACAATTCTAATTGTTAGAGTTTCTATCATGCAATCTGAATATGTAGTTTAAAAAAACCCTCCACAATTTCCTTTTTCATGCTTTAAAGTATTTACATTAAGACTTCTTTTAAACTGTTTAATGCTAATATGTACCAATATAAAATAGACAAAAAAAAAGCAATGGTTTATATATTTTCTATTCGTGTGTCCATCCATTCATCTCTCTCTCTCTCTCTCTCTCTCTCTCTCTCTCTCTCTCACACACACACACACACACACACACACACTCCTTTCCTCCCTCCCTCCCTCCCTATCTTGTCTATCTCTATCTGTCTATCTGTCTATCTATCTATCTATCTATCTATCTATCTATCTATCTATCTATCTAGTTTATCTATCTACCAATCAATCAATCATCTATCTAACTTTTCAAAAATTTCAAACTCATGCAAGTTATCATCTTGTTTGTATCATGACTTAGAGTCCTAGTTACCTTAAACACTGAGAGATTAAGTGATTAGCCCATGGCCACACAACCAGTAATCAGAGAAAGGATTTGAAACCATATCTTTCTGACTTCAAAGCCAGCTCCCTACACCCTACTTCATCTCTTGTCACATGTAACATTTAAGAAAAAGCAACTGTGCTCCTCTTCTTTTATCCTGACCAACAAGACAGAAGAACAGCATAAGCCCTCTACCTCCCAATGTAGAGAAGCACAAAACTCATATTATGTGTTACCTTTGTATACCAAATGCCAAAGTCCTGGCATTTAATAAATGTGTAACAATTAAGTGCATAGGTCTTAGTAAATGCCTGTTGAATTCCCACTCCTAATCCCCTTGTTTTTTACAGAGAAGGGAAAATGATATTCATAATGGTTTAGTGACTTGCTCAATGTCACACAGAGCTGGCCTTGAACCCAGAACTCTTGACTTCAATTTCAAAGCCCTTTCTATTACACTACACTGACTGCCTCATTGTGTGTGTGTGTGTGTATGTGTATACACACATATATAGATACATATAAATCACTTTATAAATATAAATCACTATGTATACGTTAGCAACGATTTAGTAAGCATCTTTCCTAATAATTCAGAGGTAAAGTTCATGAGAAAGAGTATCAGTGTTGGAGTTAGATGATCTGGCTTCAAAACCAAACTCTTCTGCTTGCAACCTGTGTGATCTCAGAAAAGCTACTTATCCCCTGTAGACATCTGTTTCCTCATCTTTAAAATTAGGAATTTAGACTAGATAAGTTCCAATGCCCCCTTCCTCTCTGCATCTATGATCTTCAGAAATCACTGAACTATAAAAATCATATTTAGTTTACACATTTTGTCCTGGCCCTATAGGAACAGCTGTGTGATACAGTGCGTAGAGTGCTGGGCCTGGAGTCAGGAAGACCTGAGTTCAGATCTGGCCTCAGATACTTATTAGCTGTGTGACCCTGGGCAAGTCACTTAATCCTGTTTGTCTCAGTTCCCTCATCTGTAAAATAAGTTGGAAAAGGAAATGGCAAACCTCTCCAGCGTCTTTGCCAAGAAAACCCCAAAAAAGAGGTCTTGAAGAATCAGGCACTACTGAAAATGACTAAACAACACTGGCCCTAAAATCTGAACTACTTTCTCCTACTCCTTAACATCTAGAGCTCTCAATAACATTAAACCAGCAAGTATGCATATGTGATAAACTTATCATTAAATGGATTTGCTAATGTTTCACGTTTTACTTTTCCTTTAAATAATCTCCTTTTCAGACATTTCATTCAAAGTATAACCTATTTCATTCTGAAAAATAATAGGCATCAGAGTTAAAGATTTTAAGTGATTTATTTGGTATGAAAAATAGTTTCAATTCCATTGTACAACATCTGGGCTTCACTGCTTTAATAGTGAATTGTTTAGGCAGACTTGATTTTCCCAGGGTAATTTGCACATGAAAAGAGTTAGAGTTTTTTAACTTTAGCTCCTTTAGAGTGAATCCTGCAAAACATTAAACAAGATAAAGGTACTCATCACACTTGGAACATGTCAGGTATAGGGATGATTGCAAAAGATGTTATACAAAAATTCTTTCTCATTAGAGGCAAAATAGTTCACCAAGCCCAAATTATGGACTTTATTGAAAAAGCAAGTACAGAGTCTAATAGATTATAATCTAACAGAGAAATATATCAAGCATTAAAAACAAACAAACAAACAAACAAAAAACAAATCCTTCAAACATATGACCCTAATTCTTAACCACAAACCAGGACTGACTAGCTCTCTCTCCCAACCCTCTACCCTCCCACCCTGCTGGTATTTTAAATTTCCTTTCTTCCTTTGGACATAATATATATATATAAGAAGCAATTCTTTCTTTTTAAGAAACAGTCATCATTCAAGACATAGTAATAATGAAGCCTTCCATACTAAAAAGTGAGAATACCATCCAATGGCCATCAGTTCTAGAGTCTAGGATTTGGTATCCTTCTAAGTCCTTCTTTATGTGTGCTTATTTCCTGTTATTTCCTTACTGCCTGACCATGAGCAAGTCCCTTAATTTCTCAGTGCTCTCTAGAGGACTTTCTAAGACTTCAAGTTACAGAAATGGTGTCAAACTGCACTGGTAGAGAAGTTTTGCCACCCAGGAGTTGCCTATACCAATAAAATCACATGTCCAGTTCTACTCTATTTTTTTTTTGGAGGGAGAGGTGCTTTGCCTTCCACCTGAGGTCTTTCCTATTCACTGATCATTTTTGTAAACATTCAGGTAATAAACATGGAACTCGTTGATAAAAATCTAAAGGACAGAATTACTTTTGTTTTGTGATAATTTAGGTTCTCAATAAATGGAATGTTTTTAACTATAGAAACAAAGGGCCCAAATCTTTAGAATTTTTGAGAATACATACCATATGTTATTTCCAGTGCTGAATGGGACCTTGAGGTTATTTTTCCTCATTTTAAATGCAAATTTGCTTACAATCTAGATATGAAAGATCAAAGAAAAAAATTCTATAACTGAAGGAGTTTCATAGAATGTGATGAAAGTTGGGGCAGAGAAAAAACTTTATATAAGAACAATAAGAAAATATAAGTGTTTGAGAGGAAAATTTGAATTAATATCTCAGTTGAAATAACATCTATATACAGTATACAAATAGAGTTGAGAGTATAAAACTAATACTCAATTACCCATTTAAAGTTGCTTTAAATACTTACTTTCTTCTGATTATGAAGGTAAATCAAATTTTATATCAGTAGCTTGCCTATTTTCTCATATTAAAATTTTTAAAAATTCTACTATTATCGTACTTATTATGAAACTGTTTATACCATAAACCTCATCTCCAAATTGATTTAATGAAGAACATATGTATTGCCTAATTATTTTATATAAACCATTTTTAACGAAGACCAAATGTTCAATTCCTTTGCCTTTATACAATGTTAGTCAAATTGAGTTTCTACCATTTTGGTTTTTTTGGGAGCAAGCACTTTGACCTTTGTTTAAATTACTGAATAAGACAAGCTTGTCTTTGTAATCCCTTCCCTCCCAACTTGATTACTGATACCCATTTTCAATATCATCACTTTCTAGTGTCTCAATATTGCTTCCTAACCTCCTGGAGACCTCCCATGAAGTATCCCACTCAGATTTGTCCTCCCTTAGAAACATCCCATCTTCCTGATTAGGAGAACCACTGAAATATAGCAAAAAGCCCATTGGATGGAGTGTCAGAGTGCCTGGATTCAAGTGCCAGCTCTGGCCCCTACTAACCACATGACTTTGGAAAAGTCACTTCATTTTTCGGACTCTCGTGTACCTGATTTGTAAAATAGGCATAACATTTCTCCTATCATCCTTGAAGGATTGTGGTGATTGAAGTGCTATATAAATGTTAGTGACTATCACTAAAATGTATTTGTCCCATGTTGTGCTCCTTTGCTGTTGTTGTTGCGTCATTTCAGTCTTGCTCTTCATGACCCCTTTTGGGGTTTTCTAACAAAGATATTGGAGTAGTTTGCCATTTCCTTCTCCAACTCATTTTTCAGATGAGGAAACTGAGGCAAAAAGGATTAAGTGACTTGCTCAGGGTCACACAGCTAGTAAGTGTCTGAGTCCAGATTTGAACACAGTTCTTCCTGACTCCTGGCCTACTGCTCTAGTCACTGTGGGATCTAGCTGCCCTGTACTTGTTTTGTGTGTTTTGTTTTGTTTTTTTGGTGAGGCGATTGGGGTTAAGTGACTTGCCCAGGGTTACGCAGCTAGTGAGCATCATGTGTCTGAGGCCAGATCTGAACTCAGGTCCTGCTTACTCCAAGACCAGAGCTTTATCCACTGTGCCACCTTTCTTTTGTGTTTCGATATTAGAATTATTTGCTTATTTTGCTCCTAGATAACTTAGAGGTTGAAGGAATTTTAAAAGTAACATGGCCCAAACACCTCATTTTATAGATTAGGAAATCAGGGTCCAGACAGAAGATGTGAGGTGTTCCAAGTTACATAGAAAAGAAGCTTGGGTTACAACATATGTCTCCTGGTTTTCAGTCCAAATGCAAAGAAGGAGGGGAGAAGAATTTAATGCCTTTAGTCCAAAAGATTTCCTAAAACATAAACGTCAACCACTGTTGCAGGATGGCAGGGAGAGTTTTCAGGGTAGGGGAAATTTATGAAACCTAGAATCATACTATGTAGGTAAGTATGAGTAGAGAAAGGCATGAGTGGAGAGGTATCATGCATCTTTTCATGTTAATTCGTTCAGTACCTACTATATGCACAGCACTAGGGAACATAGGTTGACAAAGCCAAAGAATTCATCACTAGTCTTGAGGCTTTCTGCATTTAAAACAGACTCAATCTTTTGCCCAGGACAAACACAAAAACTTTCTAGGACTGTCCAACTTGCTAAAGCTTATATTCTCTTTTCATAAGCCAGAGTGACCTCTAGACCCTGAGGAGGCCTCAGAGTATTACTACAAAGATTAAATAGGAAATGATCCTTGAGCTCAGGGAGTTTAAAATCTGTTTGAAGATATGTACACAGAGATATCTGTGATCCAAATAATGATAGTAAAGGTCCTTATAGTCAAAGCTATGCTTTTTCTAATAGCAATGTATTACTATTAGAGCTGGATTATAATGAAAGCTGATCTCTGCAGAATCAGTGCTTTTAAATTGTGGTGCTGGAGAAAACTTTTGAGAGTCCTTGGACAGCAATGAGATTAAATCAGTCAATAATTAAATAAATTAATTCAGGCTATTCCCTGGAAGGTGAAATACTGAAGATGAAGTCTAAATACTTTAGCCACATAATGAAAAGATAGTACTCATTGGAAAAGACCCTGATGTTTGGAAAGATTTAAGGCAAAAAAAGGGGGGGGGAGGCAGAGTATGAGATGGATGGATAGAGTCATGAAACAACGAATGTGAGTTTGGATAGACTTCGAGGGATTGTGGATAATAGAAGAGCCGAGGGCTCTATGTTCCACAGGATCACAAAGAGTCGGACACAACTGAACTACCGAACAACATGAATGTAATGACATTATTGTACAATAGGAGATGAACATGAAGAATTCAGAGAAACAATGGAAGATATTTATGTACTGATTAGAAATGAAATAGAAATAAGCAAAACCAAAAGAACAATATACATAGTGACTACAACTAGATAAAGGAAAAGAATATGGAAAGGAAGTTGAACTCTAGGGTAAAATGAAAAAGTGATGTAGGTTGCAAGAACAGATAATGAAACATATCCTTCCTCTTGGCAGAGAAGTGGTAAGCATCTAGGACAAAATATTAACTAGATTTTCAGATACAGTCACTGTATCAGATTTTTGAAAAACTTAATTGTTTTTCTTTGTCAGGAGAGGAGAAGCTTTATTGGGGGTTGGGTGTGAAATGACTGCGTAGTAAAGATGAAGTGCACCAATAAAACATTTGAAAATTATAATACCTAATTGCAGAGGAGAGGTCCAAAGGATCATAGATCCTTAGAGGTCATCTAGTCTATCTTACTTTCCCCATTTTACTTATGAGAAAACTTCTGAGGAGTAGAGGGTTTTATGTTACTTTTTTAAGGTCACACAAAGCCAGCACTTAAATTTCATGGGAAAATGCTATGCAAAGTCCATAGACACCCAAGGGATTTATGGATAGATTTTAAGAGGTTCATGAACATGGATGAGGAAAAAAAAATCTTTATTTTCCCTAACCTCTAATTGAAATTTAGCAATTTCTTTAATTATGAATTTTAAAAAAATTGAGAACACATCATTAGGGTTCACAAGACTGCCAAAGGGTTCTGATACAATAAAAAATAAATAAATAAATGAATAAAAAAGGTTAAGAACTTTTAAGCAAAAGAGTTTGAGAAGGTTTCACAGAATAGGTCACATTTAATCTAAACTGTATATGACAGGTAGAGAGGTAGAGAATTCTAGGAATAGGGAAGAATTTGAGCATTAACACTTTGGAAGTAAGATAGCAAAAGACATGTAGAGTATACAACACACGATCTTCTTTGGCTGGGACATAATGTTTATGTAAGAATAGTGTTAAGGCATCAGATTACTTCACCAGATTACTTAGGGTGCCCAGCTATGGAGTTTGGAATGTACTTGATAGGTCTAAGGGAGCTATTAAAGAACTTTTCAGAAGAGAAGCGATTATGAGAACACCCCTGCTTTTTGGAACATGAATCTAGCCATGATATGGAGGAAATACTGGAGAAAGGAGGGACTGGAAAAAGGAAGCCAGCTTCAGAGGATATTATAATAATCCAGATAGGTAGCAAAGAGTGACTGTTAGGCTGGTGACAGTAGGTCAAACTGACTTGGGTCATCAAGTGAAGAAGACAAGAAGCTAAGGCAGCAGATCTGGACCATAGAAGTAAAAAGAAAGAATGGAAGGAAATTCTAATTATAATTCTTCCTTACTCAACAGAATTGTAAAGGTCCTCTAACCACTCCCTGCATTAGTCACTTTCAGTACCCACATCTTAGACTACTTCTACACTCACTACTGTGGTTAGAGAAAACAAGCTATATTTTAGAAATATGCCATAAAACTAAAGTGATAACCTTGTTCTTTCCTCTAGGAGGAGTTTTTCACCTAGACATCAAACCAGGATGAAAGCCTAACGGCTTGTTTGAAGGAGCAGGTAATTCAGGAAACTGTTGAAATTCCCATTATAAGAAGTCCAGTAATTACTTTCCTTGTATGACAGAATGATATCCCAGTGGTCCAGTTAAATATATTCAAGCCCCAAACTGCTACTAGCAAACAGACCTCCTTAGTATACTAATACATTTCTTCTCCTTTCCAGTTTGGTTATGCCTTATATTTGACCTGTCTTCAGACTTCTGGTAGGCAATATTTCCCTTTGGGATCTCTGGGAACCCAGGCTGGGAAATTCCCCAGCGCAATACAAGACTGTGTTTAATAGATGTTTAATAATAGAATAACTGTCATTTGAAGACTCCTAAAGCTGTTTTATTTTTTTTGTTTCTTTTTTGACAGTGTGTGGGGCCTAAGTCATGAAGACTCATCTTCCTGAGTTCAAATCTGGCCTGGCACTAGTGTGATCCTGAGCAAGTCACTTAACTTTGTCTCAGTTCCTTATCTATAACATGTGCTGGAGAAGGAAATGCCAAATTGCCAAGAAAATCTCCAGTGGTGTCACAAAGAGCTGGACACAACTGAACAAGAATAAATTTATTTTTGGTATTTATTTTCTCCTATGATAGCAAAGCTCTCTTGTATTCTTAAAGTTTCCAATAAACTCATACTAGCATGTAGATTGCAAAATGGATAGAGCACTAGGCCTGGAGTCAGGAAGATCTGAGATCAAATCTAGTATCACACATTTACTAGCTGACTGAACCTAGACAAGTCACTTAACTTCTATCAGTTTTATTTCACTTTTTTTTAGGACATCTGTTCAGTCATCAATGGACTCTTATCTGCTCAGTCAAAGGTATTCTTATACTGAGAGTTTAAGGCACTGAGGAAATCATAGAACATGTAAGTTATCTATATGTAGAGCACTGTGGTAGAGCCTGAGTGTGTGTGTGTGTGTGTGTGTGTGTGTGTGTGTGTGTGTAAAATCAACTACATCATCATCTATAAATCTCTATATATCCAGCTAGATCGTACAGTGCATATGATGAGGTTTAGGGGTGCTGGGAGCCCAAAATCATGAAAATGGGTCCTGCCTGAAAGGATTCAACCCAAGTCTTCTTTCAGCCAAAGACAAGGTTTATTAGAACATCCCTCATATTGGGCAGACTCTTAAGGAGTCTGAAAATTAGTGAGCTATGGGCTAGATGTTAAGAATCTGAGCACCTTAATGGAGACAAGATGGACCTTATATACATTAAGACTATCAAAGGGATCTAGGAGTGGCCAAGTAGTCTATGAGGTAATAGAATTTCAGGGACCTGGACCACTTGGCCAAGGAAGAATGAAACCTAGATAGGATAATGGGTGGGAAGGGGCCTAGGGCCATAAGGAAGTCCACAATGAAAGGCCAGTTGATGGGATTATAGCCTCAGGGGAGTGACAGAGATTTGACCATCTGGGAAAATCCCGGGTTTTTCCTTTTTGGGTTCTAGATCTCATCCTCATCACATACAGCCTTGCACCTCATTTCAATCTTGCTTCAGACCCTTAGTAGCTATGTGATCCTAAGCAGGACACTTAACCTTTGTTTACCTCAATTTCCTCATTTATAAAATGGGAATAATAATAGTTCCTAGGACTATTATGAGGATTGTGATATAACATTTGTAAAGGTTTTGCAAACCTTAAAGAGTTATATAAATGCCAGCTACTATTATTATTACTCTTGTTGTTATTAGAGAAATGTAAAAAATTTCTTTAGACCTGTGAAAAATGAGATTCAGAGTGAAAAATGAGATTCAGAGCTTCCCCCAGCCCCCTTCTTCCAAAGTCCTGACTTTAAATTCAGTTTTTCTTCAGGACATTACTGATAAAGAGATGCTTTGACTCTCCTTATCCTGGTCAGCCCCAACCCAAGCTCACAAGTAATTTAATCTAAGATATGGAAACCGCCATTGTGTTCTGCTCAGGTTTGGGTATAGTTGGGAGTGGTCTGGTATTATAGAGATAATTTCTTTGTCCTGGGGCAAATGATGATGGGATGATGTGAGCCCCACTATAAAAGGCTCTGCTGCTGTTAGACAATTTACTTGTATAACTTGACTTTATCAGCCCATATCATGCTATATATTTAAACTAAGGAAGAAAAATAATTATCATATAAAGCTAGATGAGTAGATGACCAGACAAAGATGCATATTGTCTATGCTTTGCAAATGCACCTAATCCATTCATTTTCACTTCTGTGCTCTTAGACCACATGTCTATATTTGCACTAAATTAGCCACTCAATACCTTAGCAAAAAAGTATCACTTGTTCTTCTTTTTTTTTTTTTTGGCCTAGGACTAGTCCTTATCTATGGTCTTTAGCAATAAAGGTATTCTTTTTCTTTACCTTCCCTTCTCTTTCTTCTCAGGTAGATAAACTCCAATTGCTTTCTTATAATCCTTAGCATGAAAAACATTAATGAGTATGTAGGACAATTATATTCATTACATAATTGAATTTTTTTGATGTTTATCTCTATTTGAATTTTCCCTTTCACCTTTTGGTGGTGAAGGGATGTTATCAACATTAGCTTTTGTATGAGAAGAGGACAAATATTTTCAAGATTGGATATAGTTTACTTCAGTGGGTTGTAACATTAGAGTTAGATTCACTCTTCCGGGCAAATTGTGGTCTATTGTTCAAAAACAAAAGACCTGCTTGAAAAAAAGTAAGGAGAATTAAATAGCTCTGAAGTAAAGGGACATTTAGAAAATTATACATGAATTAGAATCCCATGGACACAAATTATGTTTCCTCTGGAGTGCATGTCGCTGTTTTAAGGAATTAAAAGGCTAAGTTAAGTAACAATGATTGTGAGAGCGTAATTACATGAAAAATAATTAGAGGTATTAAATCAACACCAAATGTGAGACTTGGAAGACAGCAACTACCAAAGAACTATTCCTTTTTTCACATTTTTGTGTGAAAGTTGGATTGGCAAGTTATAGTTTATGTAAGAAAGGGATTTTGAGTCTCCATCTAGCTTCTAAGGCTAATTTTTTTATTTAAAAGCTAGGTTAGCAATTTCAATAGCCATCAATACCCAACGGAGTACCCATATAATACCCATATAATCTTCTATCTTTCCTCTTTTTCCAGAATTATAATGGTACACAAAGCCAGCCTTATATACTGTTTTCCCCATGGATCAGGATCTGTCAAGATGCCTGAAATTCCGCAGTTTAAAGTCACTCTTTTGTGTTCAAACAACGAAAGTAATTGTTAACACGCAAATATGCTGAAGGATAAGAAGGTGTATTAAGCCATTATCCATCCCTTAATTCATTAATAGTATTTGTTGAGGCACAAAATAAGAGGGAAGGCAGGGGCAGCTAGGTGACACAGTGGATAAAGCACTGGTCCTGGAATCAGAAGGACCAGAGTTCAAATTTGATGCTTACTAGCTTGCTAGCTGTGTGACCCTGGGCAAGTCACTTAACCTTAATTGCTTTGCCAAAAAAAAAAAATAAGAGGTAAGGCAGAATTATATTTAACTATGTCCCAATTTTGCCTCAGATTGTTTCCAAAATTTCCTGCATTTGGGTAGAGACAAATGATTAGTATAAAGTGGGAGACTAATTTAGAGAGTAAAGAGTAGTAAGCAGGCTATATAGTTTAAAGCATGTTCTCTAGAGTATATCTGTCTTTATCCTTCAACATGTAGAAATTAATATATATGCATATATACACACACAAATATGTATGCATATTCATAATCATAGTGAATGAGATGAAATATCTTATTCATCTAGCAACCATTTTTTTTTGTAAGACACTGAGAACAGCTACAACAAACAAATAAACAAAAAACCAGCTATATTCCTTGGCTTGAAGGAACTTACCTTTTCCTGGGTGTATATTAACTTAACATTGACTTGTCCAAATAAAGTATTTCTAGCTGTTCTTTTAGTTAGTCTATTTCAATATAACAAATTTTCAAGCCAATATCTTTCATAGACATTAAATTTATTTCTACTTTTCATGAATAAATTTTGAATGGGAAACAGAAGTCTTTGAACAAATACCATATTGTCTTTTCTGTAATTCCAATGATTTGACTTTGTTCTCAATACACACACACACACACACACACACACACACACACACACACACACACACACACACAGAAGAGCTCACAAAGATTAAAGCTGCAGATGGCTCTAACTATTTATATAATGCAGAATACAAGACTCTGAATATTGAAGAATTAATGGAAATTGTTGAAGTCATTAACACCAAGGATGTGCACTGAACTTTTCATCCATGAGACACTGGAAGAAAAATAAAAGCATTTTAAAGTTTAACATAAAGTAAAAGATTTTTTTTTCAAACCTAATGTTGTTATCCTGTTACTGTAGATAACCTCTCATGTCTCTGTTTTTCAAGGATAAAAAAAATCAAGTTCTTTTGGCATAAACATAAGCTTTGCTAAGCATTCTAGCCAGTCCTTTAAGCAGGGAAATGAACCTTCACATCTTTCAAGCTACACAAAGGAATTTGTTAAAAAGCAGTTCTGCTCATTTAGCCCTTCATCTGATTCCTAAATTCAACATTTTCTAATGTAAAGTCTAGGGTAGCATTGTTTCCCCATGCCTCTTTGTCCTTGAAGAAATAGAGCTCTTTGTTTTCAGAATCTTAACCACTCCACCCTTCCCATCCACTTAAAAAATAAAATGAGAATGTGATAAAAAAGGAAAGTAATTCTTTATTTTTTCAGCTACTAGGAACCAAATGTAGCCTTGCTTTAGGGAGTAGTCCTCTCTGTTGTTAACATTCTCTCAAGGGGTCATTTTGAAGGTAAGTTAATGAAAACAACCTAGTGTTTTTCAGAACAAATAAAGAGAGGGAATGAAAACCCAGTAAACTTTTTAATTGAATGGATCCAGCCATTTCTCAGTCTTAAGGCCATTCAACCTTTGTTAGTTTTCTTTTTCTTCTTCTTTTTTCTCCTAAAGAGCTTCAAGACCTTCTATTTGTGAGGTTTCCTCTGCTCTCTGCCACTGAAGTGTGTCTCCACAGCAGGGACCTTTGTTCTCCTTTTCTGGGTTTGGAAGATAAAAGTGTCCATTAAGGCTTACCCTGTTCCTGGCTAACTTTCAAACTACAGAAGGGGGATGTCTGCTGCACTTACTTGTGAATTGCATTGAATCTAGTCATTTTCTGAGATTTTCATCCCTCATTTTCCCATAAACCGAGAATTTAATATAACATAAATTGTTTTTTTTTCTTTTTTTCTTTTTTCCCTACTAAGCAGGGTTATAGTGAACAAGCTTTTTGTCTGTGTGTTGTTTGTTTTTTGTTCCCCCCCCACCCCAAGCCTCCTAAAGTTTTAGCTTATCAGTCAAGACAGTATGTAGTGGAAAGAACTTTGGCTAGGAAGTCAGATGCCTTGGGATTTCATCTCAACTCAGCCACTTGCTAGCTAAGCTTAACTGAGATTGTCATTTAATCCCCATTAGCCTTGGTTTTCTCATCTATAAAGTGGGGATAATAATATCTTTACTGCCATTTACCTCTCAGTGTTGCCATGAGGAAGGCATAGCATAAAGAGAATAGCAACTGCATTGTTGTATTTTTTTCCCATCCTTTCACACTCATTTGTCTTGCAGGAAGAAGTAAAAGACTGCATGGTGGAGAAAGGAGAAAGAACATAGCTTCTGAAATTCATGTGTCTTAGTTCAAAGTCTCTCTGTGTGATTGAGTACCTTTGTGACCTAGGGCAAATTGTTCTTGGCACTTCAGTTTCCTCATCTGAAGAATAAGGATCCTGAACATTTTTGGGGATTGGGGATGGGAGAGGGAGGAGGGGAAGCAGACTGGTCTTTCATATTTCATCCAGTCTGGAAGTGCAGCAGTCATTCTCGGAAAGATTGTCCTCTTTTTTCAGACCTGGGCTGGTTTGCTCCTCCTTAGGCTTCTTGGTGGGCCTTTAATTGCAGGAGCTTACAATAAGTAATGAATTAGTAGAACCAAGATTCTAATTCAGATCCTCTTGTCTCTAAACTCAATATTTCCTCCATTAAATACAATTATCCTTTCACTATGCCACCCATTTCTTAGAAGGAAAAGACCTGTATTTTCATGTTTTCATGATCTTTGGGCCAGCTACATTGTTTGCTCCAATAGTAAGTAACTAATGAGATAGAGAAGAATGTAAGCTCCTTGTAGTATCTTACTCAGTAACTGGCATATACTAGGCATTTAATAAATGTTTATTTAGTTAAATTGAACTAAATAGATACTAAAGAAAACAAAAACATGGAATCCTGGTGTACTGACAATGAGTTAATCTTCCAGAACTGAAACCCTAAGTTTAATGATTTCCCCACTGTTAACGTAATGTGTGTGTTTGTTTAGAGACTGGGAGAATAGATTGGGGAAGAAGTTAGGGGGAAGCAAATGGAAACATACAATGAGACATCACACACACACACACACACACACACACACACACACACACTACTCAGTGGTGAAATAAACTGTAACACTCTTATCATATAAGATCTGTGGAGAGTCACCAGGTTAATGTACTTTCTCAGGTTCTGTCTTTCCCTATAGGAGCAGCAAATGTTCCATGCTCAGTGGGCATTCTACAACTAAAATATAATTACCAGGATGTGAAAAAGGATGGAATTCAGTGAAATGATAAAATAGCATCTGTTAAGATAACTGTTGGCAGGCTTCCCAGCTTTTCATTATTTAAGAGAAGTAATGATGTGTTAGTCTCTAAGAAAAAAAATCTCAGAAAAATTTAATAAGAACTAAATTTAAAGCCATCACACACACACATCTGAGAATATAAAATAGCTGAATTGCTTGGCCTTTGTCAACTGGCTTTTGTCCCTCTGAGGTACAATTTTTCAGGGGAACCAGGAAAAATTGAGTATTGTGTTTAATTATTGTCAATGATCTAATATAGTCCAATCGGTTTCTTATCATGTGGAACAGGACTTCAGAGAGACAACGGTTGGCAAAAAGGAAAAGGAAATTTTGGCAAAGGTGTATGTTTGTTTTTAGTGACATAAATGTATGAACTTGTGATACATATTTGGGAGACTGGGGAATGAGAGTTCAAGGGCTTAGTACAATGCTGTTTAAGCTTTTTCTATGGTGTTGATGTGTGGGAATTTGCCGGCACCAACTTGAAGGCCAGTCAGTCTTTTAGTTGAGTTAATCTCCCGTAAAATACTTGAGTTCTTTAATCTTGCTCCTCTGAAGTATAGTTTCCCCCTTCATATCTATGATTCAATTTAGTCCAGGAACAAAAGGGAATTGTTATGAGAGTTAACCTTTTAAACATAGCAACTGGCCAACATGTCTAGGAAACCATATTGGTTTCAGGGACTGTGAAACCAAATGTAAAGCAATATCACCAAGGAATCATTGCAAAAGTTAAAAATCCAAAAATCTAGTAGAAAGAAGGGGCTCAGAATTATTTTGAATTATCTCTGCTTTCCTTTGAGATTCCTTGAGAATTTTTTTTGTTTTTACACTTGATGTCTCTACTTCCTCTCCTATCACTTAGTTATAAAGCTTTTGTAATTTGCCTTCCAATCTTATCATTCAATTGAAACTTCTCCATTCAAAATTATCAATGATCTCTTAATTCTCAAATCTATTGGTCTTTTCTCAATCCTTATCTTCCTTGGCTTCCAGGTAACATTTGACATGGTTGACTAATTTCTTCTCCTGGATACTCCTTGTTCTTTGGGTTTTTGTGGCTCTTTCCTGGCTCTCCTCTTATCTATCTGATTACAGTTATCCCTTCCACATCCTGGGGGTTACTGGCATGGCACCACCTACCCCACCCACCCCAATCTGGAAATTTTTTGGCCCTGCTTCATACCAAAGAAGAAGTCTGAATTATTATAGTATTAAAAGATAAAATGTTGATATTTTACAGTATTAGATATATTTTATGCATTTTTGAGTTTCTAAACTTTTTTCTGTGTCATCTGCTGGCCTTTGTGTATTGTCTATGGCTTCCACAAAATTTCCCAAAAAATTCCAATTTATCTTCTTATGCTGACCCACAATATATCAAAAAATCATGGTGTGGAAAGTTGTTATATGGAAGGGATAACTATACTTGATCTCTTTTGCTGGTTTTTTAATGACATCATACCCACTAGTAATGGGAATCCACAAAGACTCAGTCCTGGTCCATCTTCTCCATCATCTAATCTCATTTGGTAATCTTATTATTATCATTTCTGTTTAGAAGACCCCCGGATCTGCATATATATAGCCCTGGTCTCTTTCCTGAGCTCTAATATTGTTATCACCAACTACCTGCTGCGTATTTCAAACTAGATAGCTCATGGTCATTTCAAACTTAACATGTCTAAAACATAACTCATTATTGTTGCTCTCCTTTGAAACATTTCTATTATTGTTGAGGGCGCCACCATCCTGTCAGTTACTCAGGTTTGTAACTTCAGTGTCGTTCTTGAATCCTCGTTTTCACTCACCCTTAATATCTAATCAGTTTTCAAATCTTAGCATTCCTACTTTCACATTTCTCATATAGGTTTCCTAATCTCTACCTACACAGTCATTTTCCTAGTTCAGGCCCTCATCATGTCTCACTTGAACTGATTCGATGCCCTTCTAAATCATCTCTCTGATTCACATCTCTCCCTACTCCAAACTATCCTCCACTAAGCTGTAAAAGTATTTCTTCTCTTGAAGCTCAAGTCTGTCTGTATCATTAACAAGCTCTAGCGGCTCTCTATTATCTCCAGGATAAAATATAAATTCTTTTGTTTTCTCTTTAAAGCTCTTCCTGACACATTGCTTCCAAATCTTTCCAGTCTTCTTACACTTTTCTCCCCTCCATGGACTGTACAATTTAGCCACAATGTCTTGCTTGCAGTTACTAAAGCACTCTAAGCACATTGTACTGAGGGCCTTTGTACTGGCTCTCTCTTATGCCTGGAATGCTTCACCTCCTCACCTCCTGATGCCTTGGTAGAACCAATCCTGTTACAGGTGATCAGAATTGTAAGTCCCTCATGGCTATGATCACAGGTGGGCCAGGAAGAACTCCCTGACCCTCCCCCCAAAACAAACAAATGCATCATAAATTATTTTAACAGTTCTTTTTCTAAGCTCAAGTTTTTTTTTTGGGGGGGGGTTATGGATAAAGAATGACAGCATAACATGAAAAATGTCCATTATGAGAGAGAAGAAAACAATCTCAGATTACGTTACAACCCCACTCCCCAAGGTAATCAAAAGAACATCAATAACCACCGTCTTTCAAATCTGTAGGACAACATGAACAAAAAAAGAAATTAATGTTTTGTGATCTTCACTAATGCAATGAATGCTCACATTAATACGATCACAGCTCCATCGAACTAGTGAAGTATGGAAAAGAATATTAGGTACTAAGCTGAGGAAAAAGAGATGGAAATAAATGAAGGGTACTATCATTTGGGAGGAAAAAAATGATTAAAGTCGGAGCTGGGGCCCTGAAAAGCAAACTTCACCTGCCTCACAAACTTAGCTTCATGATTTACCCAGCTGTCACTTGTATGAATATTTCCAACTTCAACTAGTTTTGATGGAAGAAAAGTAGGATGGTTCAGACATGAACGTAGCTATGCTTATTTAACCAAAAAGTTGATTCAGCTGTTTCTGAGTCTGTAGCTATAGTTATTAATGTTTTGATTACAGATCATTCATTTAGAAACTGAAAAGACTCTTTAATTCTGTCTTTACCATGAAGCAAAAACCATTTCACATAACAACAGTTAATAAGTAGCTACTGTGTTCTGAGTGTCATGCCTTACACTGGGTAAAATACATAGTATGCACTTAATAAATATTTATTATTGAATATATAAAAGTTTTCATTAGACACAGTTCCTGCCTTCATGATTCTTACAGTGTATGACCTAGCATTCTTCTGATATATTACAATAAGTGGGAAACATAGTTCAGTGTGTACAGATTGGGGATGTTGTGATGATAAAATGAGATAATATTTATAATGTGCTATACAAATCTTAAAGTGTGATATGAATGCTAGCTATGATGATGATGATCATCATGATGATGATATTACTTTACAGAACAACCATGAAAAATTAAAAGTTCCTCCTCTTCCTCCTTGTTCTTCTTTTTCTTCTTGTTCTTCTCCTCCTCCTTCTTGTTCTTCATGTTCTTGTTCTTGTTCTTCTTCTCCTCCTCCTCCTGCTCTTCCTCCTCCTCTTCCTTCTTCCTCTTCTTTTCTTCTTTTTGTTCTTCTTCTATAATTTATACATGTTGATTGATTGAAAAGCTGTCAAGCAATTAAATGAATCACATAACATCTTTGAGCCTCCATATTCTCCTTTTGAAAGTGAAAATAACACCTCCTATATTCGTCAAGGGTTGTTCTAGGAATCAAATAAAGTAATATGTCAAGAGCTTGATAAACTTTAAAATACCTTTTTTCTATTTTGTTTTGTCGTTATCATATCAAAACATTTGAGTTCAAGAATTTGATCTGTTCAAATAAATTATGCTGGGCTTGAGAGAGTAGGGTGAATCTATGATTATAATTGCTAATGGCTTCCAATTCTTATTAGCTGCTAGCTGCTGTAGAACATTAAAGTTTACAAAGCCCTTGATATCCATGATTCCATTTGATACTCAAAACAACCTTTGAGATACATAGTGCAAGCATTATTATCGCATTTTACAGAAGAGGATGCTGGGGCTCAAAGCATGAGTTACATGATTTGCTTAAGGTCATATAGCTTACAAATGTTAGATTTAGAAATTGCCATTCCAAAGTCCTTTTCAGGAGACCATGCTGCCTGCAAAGACTGATTTGCCAAATTAGTTGCTTAATTTCTTCTTCCATGCTGATAGCAGTCATAATCTTACAACTTGGGACATGTCCATCACTCTATTTGGATCCTTTTGCAGTGACTATAAACATTGGCTGATTAATCTTTTACTTAAAAAGTAAACAAAAAATTCCTTTAATTCTGCAGATCTATTGCTCTCTTTTCTTTCTTTCCCTGATAAATTGGAAAGAGCATGCATCACTGCCTCCCCTTCTTCCCAACCCATTCATTCTTCTATGTCTTGCAAATCTTGCCTTCAATGCCATTACTCTATGAAGCTTCTCTCTGAGAGATAACCCATGACCTCTCAATTGCTAACTCAATGACTTTTTCTCAGACTTCATCTTTCTTGGCCCTTCAGAAACACCCAACACTGATTACCATTACATTCACTTGACTTCCACCTTCCTTGTTTTGAAGTCTTTTAAGCTTTCTTCCTTACTTAACTGCCCTTTCTCTGCATTCTTTACTTGTCTGCCATCAAATCATCTCCTGATTGTGGGTGTCTCTCAAAGCTTTATCCTATGTTCTCTTCTTCTTTCTCTCTATGTTTTCATTTTGGGAAACCTTGTCCCTTCCCATGTATTCAATTATATAACTTCTACACAAATGACTCCTAAACCTGTGTATTTGGACCTCATCTGTCCCTTGAACTCTATTACTGAATTTCCAGTTGATTGTGAGAAGTATCTAACTGGAGAAGCCAATAGTACCTCAAACACAACTTGTCCAAAACTGAACAATTCCTCCTTAACCTTGCTCCTTCATTCAATTTTACTAAGTTTACTAATTTTACTAAGTGTAGTCATCATTATTATAGATTGTTGTTCAGTCATTTTTCAGTGGTGTCTGACTCTTTGTGATCCCATTTGGGGTTTTCTTGGCAAAGATACTATAGTGATTTGCCATTTCCTTCTCCAGCTCATTTACCAATGAGAAAACTGAAGCAAACAGGATTAAATGGCTTGCTCAGGGTCATATAGCTAGTAAAGTGCCTGAGGCTAGACTAGAACTCTATCCACTGCTCCACCTAATTGCCCATCTTACAGATACTCATGCGCAAACTCTAGTTTCTGCTTTGATTCTGCCCTCTCCTTTACTCTCCACATCCAGTTTGTTGCCAATTTCTGTAGGTTTTTGTTTGTTGGTGAGGCAATTGTGCTTAAGTGACTTGCCCAGGGTGACATAGCTACTAAGGGTCAAGTGTCTGAGTTCAGATTTGAATTCAAGTCCTCCTGACTCCAATGCTGGAGCTCTATCCACTGTGCCACCTAGCTGCCCGACCTATAGATTTTTACCTCATGACAGCTATCTTATTTATCTTCATTCAAAACCACTCTAGTTCAAGGCAACATCACCTCTCAACTGCACTATTATAAGAGCCTTTTAGATGATTTCCTGCCTCCAGTCTCTGCCTTCTCCAATCTGTCCTTCATACAGCAATCAAGATAACATCCCCAATGCATGGCTCTAATGCTATTACTCCCCTACTCAGAAATATTCATTTGGCTCTCTGTTCTCCCTATAATGCAATACAGATTCCTCTGGCTGGCATCTCATGCCCCTTATAATCATTTTGCAATCTACCTTTCCAGTCTTATTTCATACTACTCCTCTTCTATATTCTGGCCAAATCAATTAAGTTACCCAAATTTAATCTATGATCTCCTGCTATCATGTGTTTGAACAGTCCATTTCTCATGAACAGAATAAAGGGTTTACCAAAAGTCTTAACGAAAATTTAAGCTTTGGTAGATTAAAACTGCATTAAAACTCTTGGAATACCCTGTATGTATTATCTTTATTTTTGTGTAGTGGCCAGGTAGCACTACCTCCTTTCATTTGCTTAGGGTCTATATTTCTAGAGTACCTAGTCAGATGTTATGGCTCTAACTTCTATCTTACTAAATGTATCCACTTTCTCTACCCTTCAACAGATCAACAATTTCTACATAAAATATAATTAAACTGAAAAAATTTCATTGACAGGCCAAAGAGATTAAAAAATATATAAGTAGGAAACACTTATTTCAGAAACTGCAACTATCTCAATTCTCCTTCTCTTCTCACCCTCCCACTCTTATGTGACACAGTGGGTTTAGTGGTGAGCCCAAAATCAAGAAGACCTGAGTTCAAATTTGACCTCAGTCATTTACTAACTATGTGACCCTGGGTAAGTAACTTAATCTCTGTCTTCCTCATTTTCCTCAACTGTAAAATGGGGATAATTACCTTCCAGGGTGAGGATCAAATGAAATAGTATTTTAAATATTATTTAATTTTTTAAATTTAGCACAGTGGCTAGCTTAGTAGCTTAATGAATGTTTCTTGCTCTCCCTTCCTCTCACCAAGGGCAGCATTTCACTCTTGCTGATCTCTGTTTTAATATTGAAAGAAACACAGTTCAGGAGTTTAATTCACCTCCTTCCATGGTCAACTCCTGTTGGCTTAGAATCTGAAACTGTTTATTTTAAGGCTGTTTCTATGTAACTTCCAGGTAAAAGTAAAAAGCTCCAGGCTATGTCCATGTCCGAAGCTTGATAGTCACAAATCTAGGATTCACAGTGATGGAAGGAATTGTCATGGCCTGGGTATCATTGGATCTATTCTCTTTTACCTTCAACAGTTTCCAGACTCTGCTCCTATTTTAGGACTATCTCCATATTCCATATAAGTTTTTCCATCTGCATACATTCTCTGATTAAATGGCCCCACTCCAGAGTGTATACCTGTAACATCTTTTTTTTTTTCTTCCAGAATAGTCTTTTCCTTCCAAGATCAGTTTAGGTACCAAATCCTTCACAAAGACTTCTCTGTTTTATGTGTAGTGAACAAGGTTTTGTCCCTGATTTTTCCAAATCTTTATTTTGCCTCCATTAGTTGCCACATTATACTATTTTTTCTGGTTTATATCACTTTAACCTTATAGAACATGAACTTTCTGAGGGCTAGGACTCTTACTTCATTTTTTTATCTCAGCACATGGTACAGTACCTTTTTTTTTTTACCCTCAAGGAGCTCACAATTTAATGTGAACAAATATACAAAACAAGGTATATACAGGATAAATAGAAAATATTTAACAGAGAGAAGGCAATTAGAATTAAGAGGAGCTGGGGAAGGCTTCCTGTAGAAAGTGGCATTTTTTTTTAACTAAAAGGAAGCCAGGGAGCTCACTAAGGTGAGTGCAGTGTCAGAGAAGAGGAGGGGGCATGTTTGAAAGATGGTGTAAGGTGAAATCGACAGGCCTTGACACCATATTGGATATGGGGGTTAAGAGATAGTGAGGAGTCCAGGATGACTCCCAGATTGTAAGCCTGGGAGGAGAGGGTTGCCCTTTATAGAAAAGAGAAGCGGGGAGGGGAAGATAATGAGTTCTGTTTTGGACACGTTGAGTTTAAGATGTCTACTGGATATCCAGTTAGAGATGTCTAAAAGACCATAGTATCATATATAGACACTAATAAAAATGGATTGACCTGATTATTTTTCCATTTTAATGAAGTGCTTTAAGATTCTACTTATCACCTGTGTGACTTTGTACAAATGGCTTAAAATCAATAATAGTAGCAATAACATTGCTAATGATATCTGACATTTATAGAACATTCTAAGAGAAGTAGAACGGTATTGTGGATAGAAGTAAAGCCTTGAAATTAGGAAAAATTGGATTCAAATTTTGTCTTATGTGTACTATGTAACCACAGCAAAGTCATTTAATTTCTTATTCCCCTAGTCAGCTATATAACACTATTGGTTACAGATAAGATACTGATCTGCATTGATAGAAGGAGTTTCCACTCTGGAAGTTCATCACACCTCTGTCTGTCTCTCTTTCTGTCTCTTTTTCTATCTCTGTTTCTCTTTCTGTCTTTGTCTCTTTCTTTTGCACACACACACACAAACACACACAAATAAATAGTGCTTTAAGATTTACAAAGCACTTTACATACCTTATTTGTTTTGAGTTTTGACCCTCACAACTATCTGGTTAAAAGGATAGCATATTTTCTCCATTTTACAAATAAGGAAGCAAGTACAGAGAACTTAAATAACCACCCCATAGTAACAAAGCTAGTATATCTTGTATACTATATATATATCTTGTATATATATATATATGTTTGTGTGTGTGTGTATATATATATATGTATATATATATATATATATATATATATACAATGTATATATATATAAAGTGTATATGTGTGTGTATATATACATATACGTACATATATATACGTATATATACACATATATATACATACATATGTATGGTATATACATATCGTTGTCCAAAAACCCTCTCCTCTTTCCAACAACTCTATTTTTATTGAATGTGCCAATTTTTCATCTCACCTAGAAGCATAATCAATGGTTTTCTCTTCTTCATTTTTTATAATTAATTGATTCCAAAGTCTTAATTAGTCTTTCGCCACCATAATCCCCTTCTCTTATGCAATTTAGAATGCTTATTGCCTATTAAAAATCTCTTAGTTCTCTTCTCAGCCTTGTCTTTCCTTGGTCAACCCATTTTCCACACAAAATTATATACTTTTACAAAATCAATGATACTTTTTAAATATTACCTCCACATCTAAATAAACCCACCCACTTTTCCTTACCCTTGTAAGAATAACAACAAAGGACAAAGAATAAAACAATTTAAAAAAAAAAGAAAAATCAGTAAACATTAGGTGCCTACTGTGCCAGACACAGTGTTAGAAGTTAGTCTTACAAACCCATGAAATGAAATAATCACTGCATAAGTTTATACATACCGAATAGATACAAAACAAATACATGGTAGTTAGAGAGGGAGGTCATTAACAGTTGAAGGGATTAGGAAATGTCTTTTGTCAAAAGTGATGCTTCCTCTGAGTTTTGAAGGAAGTGAGGGATTCTATGAAGTAGAATTGAGGAGAAAGTGCATTCCAAGTTGGCAAAACTATCTATTGAGTGTATCTATTGAGTATATCAATGATGATATATAATAAGATCCTAGATCTAGAACTGCAAGGAACCTCAGAGGCCATTTCATCTAACTATTCAAGTTAGAGATAAGGAATCTGAGGCTCAGGATGGACAAGTTACTTGCCAAAGGTCATGCAAATTATAAAAAAGCAGAGGTGAGATCTGAACTCAGGTTTTCTGACTCCAGAGTCAGTGATCTTTCCACTGTATTATACTCTGAAAGAAACTAGCCATTCAAGGAAGATCTGGATGGACTGACATACTTACTATTCCTCATAATACCACTTTCTATCTACATATTCTACGTTTGCCCTGGCTGTCCTTCATCCCTTGAATCCACTCTCCTCTCACTTTTTTCTCCCAGATTTCATGGCATCTTTTAAAAAAAAAAGTAAGGAGGGACAACTTTCCAAGGGGCATCCCATGAAAAGGCAAGCGTGGAGTAGAATGGAGTGTAAGGGGATCAGCAAGCTGGCTAATTTGGCTCTAGTATAGAGTGTATAAAGAGAGTAATATGCAATAAATGCACAAAACAAGCCAGGGCAAGACAGGGAAAGCCTTTAAAGTCCAATCAGAGGACTTTATAATTTACCCTCTAGCCAACTGGGAGCCACTTGAGCTTCTTGAGCTGGGGAGTGTGCTCTAGGAATATCAGTTTGGCAGCTATGGGGAGAATATGTTGAAGAGAGGAGAGCCAGGAAGCAGGGAGAGCATTTAGGAGGCTATGGCCCAGGCAAGAGCTGATGAGGCCTTTAAGTATAAGGGTGGTATGTGCATGAACTTAGAGAAAGAAAGGGATGTGAGAGATGTAGTGGAGATGAAATCAAGAAGACTGAAATAATTGTGAGAAACAGTTTTCTGCAGTGGAAAAATCTTTTGGGTGGGTTTTCTTAGACATAGCAGTGTAGTTTGCAAGACTTGTGGCAATATGAACATATGGAGGTGACTTCAGCATCAGTCATGGATGGGCATAAAATCCACCAGGATTCTCATTCTTTCCCTGAAAATACGAGCAATGTTTTGGTAGAATCTAGCCAGAATTGCTGTGGTCTGGGTGCATCAGCATAAATAGTTGCAGTGACATATGTTTATACAGCATAAAATCAAATTATATTCTAAAATAATGACATTAAGTGATGAAAAATGCTTGTCTTTAAGTTCATTTTGGAGGGTAATTTTTTGGCAAGATGAGGTGTTTGCCTCAAATAAACAATTTACAGAGGATTTCAATAAAACTGGAAACCAAATTCCAAAGAAGATCACTGTAAAGAGCATGATAATCGTAACAATGTCTTGGATTAATTATGTAGATAGTTATGTCATTGTGTAGCCTGAAAAATTTCTCCTGGTGGGCAAAAGCTAATGGAGATTTTTCCAATTTTCCTGGTAATACTTTTCCTCATAATTCAATACGTGCTCCAAGTTCCCTACCAAATAGTTTAATTTAATTCAACATTTATTAAGAATCTACTACATGCAACATTCTAGGGATACAAGAATAAATATCACATGGACATCTATCTTACAAAACTGATAATTTAACAGGGGAAAGAATGTACACAAAATAACTGTGATTAAAAGGAGATCTGGATAAATGCAAAGGAAATATTCAGATGAAGCTCATTTGAAGGCAGTGCTAATTGATTGACAGAGACTGCCAGATGGACACCTCAGAGGATGTCTCTCAGTCTGTGTCTGGCAGAGAAGGAACCTCGTCATATGTCTGGTATGAAGGGAGCTTATTGGATCTTGTAAGACTCAGATTTGTAGTGTTCTTAGAGGAGGGTATTGTTTGCATGTTTTGATTATTAAGGTTAGATTTTATGCATTGAGAAATATGTCAAATTAGTGTTTCCATCATACTGTTTCACATATGTAATAGTAAATTTTCTGTAAGCATGCACTGTACATTGCAGAAGCTCATTTCAGGCACCATCTAATATAAAAAGCCTTTTCTGATCTCCTCTCCACTCCCCATATGTTACTGCCTTCCCAACTTCCCAATCACCATGTATGTATTTTGTTTAAACTTATGTAGGTACACATGTCTCCCCATTGAAATGAAATTGCTTATGTAAAGTGCTTTGTACTGGTATAGTGCTATAGAAATGTCAGCTATTATTGTTATTATTCTCCTTTCCTTCTTGGCTTCCATTCCTCCAGTTCTTAGACATCTGCTGGTTATTAATCACTTTGCCCCTGAAACTTCTACTTTGCTCTTCTCTCTCAGTTGGTTCTGTGTCCTTCTGACAGTCTGGATGCTGGCTCAACACTACTATGATCATTGGATTTCATGTTTCTCTATATTACACAAGTACTGACTCTTCACCCAGGCACTGTGACCCACTATCTGACATAACACTCACTTGACTAAGGATTTACAGCTGCTCAGTGTCAGACCCAGAAACCAGGACTTCGTATTCTAAATCAGTCTAAGAGGAAGTCCATAAAACTATTTAGGTATTTCCAAAGTCGGTGTTTTTCACACACTGTCAGTGAACACACTGGTCTCTTCAAAAATCCCTTTAGGGAGTTTATTATAGGTCTGGGAGTTGAGTGCCATATTCTAGTAGTTGACACAAAGCTAACTGCCTGCATGTTTTATTCACATTTAGCTGCTAATGGAAATAATTTAATGCCTACTACCTTCCCTAAGAACTTCTCATATTAATTACATGATCCTTTAAAGAATAAGAGAGTACATAAAAATGACCAAATGGTATTCCTTAGTACACATATCCTAACTCCTGTCTGAGTCCTATGTTAAAGTAAATGATCCCATTTGGTATTTTTGGCCTAGCATCGACTTTGAAATATTTTACATGATAAATATGATCTAGGCTAATTTAAAATTTTCTACTTAAAATGATAGTAACAATAGTGTTGCTAACAAAGAAGAAACGAGAAGAAACAAACAATATGATAAAACCAATATTAATCAAGCTATCCTTATGTGAGGTCAAAATCATTTGAAATTTTTATTAACCAATTTAATATTTTGGCATCAGGTCTTCTAGAACCCCTACTGCTTTCTTTTATGGATAGAATATTTATATGAGAAAATAGATTATTGGCAGAAATATAGATGTGTTAAGGGTGACACTTTTATTTCCAAGGTTCACAGGAATTAAAGCATATGCATACCACAAAATTAACAAACAAGTACAAATTATCAAGAGTTAAAAAATGTGTGTAATGTGCAGACACAAATCAACAGTGGAATAATAATGGAGCAATTTCTGAAAAATGCCCTACCAAAAATAACACTTACTTTACCTATGCTATACAAAGCTGAAATCATCAGTAGTCTTCCTTAATCTTCCCATGACTTAAAATCATAGGTTGTTGGAGCCAGAAAGGACTTAGGAGATCATCTAGTCCAACCCTTTTATTTTACAAGGGGTACCCAAGAGAAGTCAAGTGATTTGGCCAATGCCAGTGTCTCCTGCTTCCTAATATGGTGTTGTTGTTGTCGTTGCTGTTTTTTAATATTGTACAATGCTACCATTTCTCAACACTAGTTGATAATTTCCAGTGGCTCTAACTACCAACATACTTATATTATAATTAAATCAGGAAGGTGAAAACTAAAAGAACCCTCTTGAGCTTGAGTCTCCCTATTTATAACTATTTATGGGACACTCACAGAATTACACATTAAAGAAAAGAAACAAGCTTAAAAATAGAGGCCAAACAAAAATTAAAGAAATAGATTAGCAATCTAAAGACCGAGATTTTGCTGGTAATAGCTTCCTAGGATACAGATTTTTTTTCATAACCTTTGAGGCCCAATTAAAGTAATACAGTAGCATTCGGTGGCAAATTAGGATTAGATAAGTAATGTATGTGAGGAGTAGAAAGAGAGCAAAGGGAGAAAAGGGGGATATTTGGAAAGCAACTGACATAATTTATTCTTGGAATAACAAAATGTTTGCTTGTTCAAGGGCAGGAGACAAAAGGAAGTGAACAAATACTTTTACTATTGTGAAAGAAATCCTTTTAGAAATAAAAAACCTCTGGGTCTCTTACAAAGTCAATAAGCAAGTATTATATAAGTGGGTGAGACCATCCACATCCTTGCATATTTCATTATATTTTCTTTTTCCTTACTTTCAACTATTAGACCAACAGGGGTGGGGAGACTTCAACATTGTTAGTCAATCAAGATACTGTAAAACTATTGTGGTTCTTACTTTCCCCCCAATAGTAGCAGAGCTGGGATTAGAACCTGGATCCTCAAACACCTGTTTCCAAATCTGATGCTCTTTCCATTCTTCCATGCTACCTCTAACTTGATGCATCTAAAACTAAACTCATCTTCTCCCCCTTTACTTTCCAAACTTCTCTTCTAATTCCTTTCTTCTCTTTCATGATGCCAGAATTCTAAAAGTAATCAATCTTTGAAACCAGGAGTTCCCTTCTTGATTCCTCTGACTACCTACAAGTAAAAAGTGGCAAGTCCTAGTCATTCTTTTCCCATGATTTCTTTCTATTCATTTCTTTTCCTTATACCCCAACTGCCACCTGAGTTCAGGACCATGCTGTCTTATTCATTGACTATGACAGTAACCTAACCAATCATTGGGATTCCCACTCCAGTCTCTTGCTACCTTTCTGTGCTACATTAATATTCTGAAAATACCTCAGACTCAATCATGCTCATTGGCATTATATACGGAAGCAGCAAAGGGAAAAATGCTGGAGTGAGCAAGACTTGAACGCAAAATCATATCTTCAACTCTCACTTGTTGTGAACTGTAGGCAAGTCATTTAACTTCTCTGTTCCATTAATTTCCTCATGCATAAAATGGGATCCTGATCTCATTCTATGATGCTAAGTTATGGGAATAAGAAGCAAGATCATTGATGGACTTAGCATATGTGGAGTATGTACAGTAAATACTATTGTTGATGAAGTATTTTCAGAAATTGTTATATATTATATTGTTGACAGATAAGATTGCTTTGCAAACCTTAAAATGCTGTATACACATCAGTTGTTACTATTCAGAGAGCTTACTGTTCATAGATTCCATCCCTGGAAGGTTCTTAATCCCCATCCTCCTTGACTTCTCTGCAACAGTTGACACTGTTGATTATCTTCTCTTCCTGGATATTCTCTCCTTTTTTGAGTTTTCACAACACTGCTCTTTCCTGGTTATCCTCCTGACAGTCGAACCACTAGAAACTACTCAATCTCTTTTTCTCATTCATTATCCACCAGATATGGTCCACATCAGATAAAATCAATCTGTGCCTCTTTCTTCTAAGAACTACAAAAAAGGAAAGTTTTTCTCATCTAAGTACACCCTGAGAAGTGGGGAAAGGAATAAGCTCATCCTGTCACATTAAGGAGCAGACCAGGAAACCCAGGTATAACGGTAAAGGGCCAGTAGAGGGGAGGGAAGTATTATTGGATATAAACTTTTTATAGAAAAGTCAAACATTTGATATTGATTATTGTGAACTGTGAAAATAATTTGTAGACTAGTCAGGTAAGTAAATAAATACTTAACACTCATTCTATTATAAAGTCAAACTATATGCAGCCTTTTTTTTTCAATAAAAGAGGGCTATTACCCAAAAGTTCATTTGCAAGTGGGTTGTTTGAACCTTGGGATTCATTTTTCCCATAGAAACAGTGCTATAAATGATGATTAGGTTTCCAGACTAGTCCTCCGAAATTTATTTTTAACCCATTTATTTTTAACTCGAGCTGTGATGCTAAAAGTATTATTTTACCTATAGAAAAGCACCATTTATGACAATGCTTGTATAGGAAAATGCATTCCAAGTGTAAACTAAGTATGCCAGGAACACATCCATCCACCTTGGTGACACCCTGGTGCAGGGTTCTCTTAGACTGAGGTAAATAACTCCAGAGGAGGCCAGAAGCTTATAGAATTCTCCTCATTTACATAAAGAGAAAAAGAACCCCACATATATTTAGACTAATTCATCAGAAAATCTGCATTGCCAAAGAGAGTTTTGAAGGAGGAGAGGTTATAGATTTTAATTTGTCCCTTCTTCCTACTTATTCACATGTATGGGTAATTCATAATTCTAGCATTGGTTAATCGGAGACTGCTTATAAGTAGCATTGCCGAATTGGTAAAGTCACGAGTCACAAGAAGGAGAACAATTATCTCTCCTACATTGTGACTTTCCCCATTGTGGTTTTGATATATTGTGGGTCAACATATGAAATTAAGTGGGGATTTTTTGGGAGTTTTGTGGAAGCTGCAAATGGCACATGAAGGACAACAGATGACAAAGGAAAAGTTTAGAAACTCAGAAATGCGTAAAATACACGTATAGCATTTTAACTTAACATTGACCTACATATAGCCTATGACCAAATACTTAATGCAAATTTTACAGTAAGTTACTGTAAACACCCCATAAAAGAAAAAGAAAAAAAAGCACAGACTTTTCTAGTACAAAGGAAGGGCCAAAATTTTTTATGCAGATTGTCCAGATTGCCATGGCACTGAGTCCTTAACCCCCTGCAATATGGAAGCTATAACTGTATAAAATAAAGAGAGCTGAATTTGCAATAATAGGTCCTGGTTCTGTAGCTTACTACCTGTGTGATGTTGGGCAAGTCACTTTCACTCTCAAGGCCTCAGCATCGTCCTTGGGCTGGACTAGGTGGCTTTCAATGTTCCTTTCTTTCAGAAGCTATAACCTTTTGTCCTCAGGAACTTATGATCATAGCTAGATCCTATTTGGTCAGCTTCATTTCCTGTGGTCAATCTAAAAAAAGCTTTATAAAGCATTGAAGTACGTATTTCTGACATTAAGTCAGTGAGGAAACCTCAGTGGCTAAGAATAGTCGGATACCATAAAGTACCTACATCTGCAAGAAGGGAACCTAGCTTATACTTTTTTTGATTAAAATATGTCAAAGTTTCCCAAATTATAGATATTTCTCTAGTTCTTTGTGTGATGGCAAAGGACTGGAAAGTAAGAGGGTGTGTATCAAGTAGGGAATGACTGAATAAATTATGGCACATTAATGTAATGTAATACTATTTTGCCATAAGGAAAAATCAGAGGCATTATCTCAGAGAAACTTGGGAAGACTTAAATGAAGGGATTAGAATGAAGCGAGTAGAAGCAGGAGTTCAATTTATACTATAGCACCAACATTGCAAAAATGGACCAATTTTATTTTTATTTTTATTTTTTTAGGCAATTAGGGTTAAATGACTTGTCCCGGGTCACACAGCTAGCAAGTGTCAAGTGTTTTGTCTGAGGCCAGATTTGAACTCAGGTCCACCTGACTTCAGGGTTGGTACTCTATCCACTGTGCCACCTAGCTGCCCCTTTTTAAAAATAAATTTAATTTTTAATTTTTTTTGGGAATTTTTTTTTTGGTGAGGCAATGGGGTTAAGTGACTTGCCCAGGGTCACACAACTAGTAAGTGTCAAGTGTCTGAGGTCGGATTTGAACTCAACTCCTCCTGACTCCAAGGCAGGAGCTCTATCCACTGTGCCACTTAGCTGCCCCCAAAATGGACCAATTTGGAAGATGTAAGGACATTGATTAAGTAATGAACAAATATACATTATTATTATCCAATGCACCCCCAAGCAATAACCCTCTTTCCTTTGATCTTCCTTTTCCTCATATAGCTTTAAAATAACAATGACAATAATAATATTTAATAATAATAATAGCCAGTAGCCCTTTTGTTTTTCTTAGACCAGTTCATTTTGAGGTTAAGCACTTACAACACATCATGGTCCTTTTGAATAAGGCAAATATGTTTAAGCTGAGAAAGGTGTTATTGATGCTCAGTTAAGAGAGAGCATTTAGAACAGCTTTCGAAAAATCAAAAGGCACTGATAAAGCCAGTGACTATGATGATTTTATTGATGATGAATAAAGCTTCTTATAATATAATAATGTAACGCATTTTAGAATTATTTCAATCAAAAAGAGTTAAAATAAAATAACAACAAAGTTTAGTACTTAAGAGATTAATTAGCTGTTTTGAAAAATATTTTATTCTCCTCTGGTCTTCACTTTCTGGATAACTGAAGAATCATTCTACTTAGCTATGTTCATTCAGAATGTTATCCAATTTGAAAATGTTTAGTTTCATTCAAATATGAATTTGGGTAACTGATAGAATATTATTCTAATTAGAAGTAGTTGAAAGTCCAAAGCTTTGAAACCTGTGCTTTTTTTCTCCATTCACTTTTGAATTTATAAATGACACAGATCTGAATGAATTTTACATTCATGAAGAAAGTAGAAAATACAATCTTCAGAGAAATAGTAATAAGTATTTTAGGTTTTCCATGAAAACAAATTTTCTTTCGGGATGTTTGTATACTGACCATTTATACTAGATTTTCTAGGACAAACAGTGTTCTGAGAGAAAAAAATATATAATTTAACAGTACTTTGAAAAAAATTTTTCATTTTTGGACAACATATTCTAATTTTTCATTTAAAAATATTATTGTAGTTATTTGAGATGCACAAGCACACTCACTAAAAGCCTGGTTTTAACAATTGTGATACCAAGCACAATGTGGTTGTTATATTTTAGAAATCCAGTGTTCAGTGCAAAACCTTAGAAACCATTTATTAATCCCAGGTGCTTTGCCTGGTGATTAAAGTAGAGTTAAGCTGTGCCAACATACAACTCTGGCTCAATTGGTTTTGAAAGAATTGCCTTGGAAGTAAAAAGAAGGGAAGGAGGACAGATTGTATATGACTTTGTAGAGTCAACACTGTCAACTCAAATTTAGTATTTTTGCATCTCTTTGTCTCTCTCTCGACTTCTCTGTTTCTGTCTCTATCTTTATTTCTCTGCCTGTTTTGTCTCTGTCTCCTTCTCTGTCCCTCTCTATATCTTTGACTCTGTATAGCTCTTTTTGTCTCTGTTTTTGTCTCTATCTCTGTCTCTGTAACTCTGACTCTGTATGACTACCTGTCTCTTTGTTTGTCTCTAAAACAAAAACATTGCAACATATTTTTAAAGACAAATGAACAATTTTCTTGGATGTAAGGAACCTTTCTACAGGCAGATTCAGGCCAGGTTCTTGCCTCCTGTGGAACTAGAGAGATGAACTGAGAGTAGTTAAATTTAAACACTCTAATAAAGAGGTGTAGGGTGGTGTAGGGTAAGGTCCTTATTTACAGTACTGTTTACAGAGACTGGTCCTCTTGGTATTTCCATGGCATTTGAATTTGCTTTCCTACACCTAATGAATCAGCTATAGCTACTAAGCAATCTACCACACAGGTAGCTAAGGCAAAGGAGGGAAAAAGCAAGAGACAGCCTTCTGCTGAATATACTTTGTGATGTTTAAAAGGTTTGACAGACATAGTTTCTGGGTGATTTAATCAGTTTATTAATAATGCCAGCATTTTAATCGAAGGGTGGTCTTTGGCCACCTCTCTCAGGCCAATGACCCCTCATGGCAATGGGCTCATGGTTTATCTATCCTTCAAAGAGCAGGTGTTCCTGAGGGTAATAAACAACTCTGATTCATTAACAATTAATGAGAAAATTAATATTACCATGAGAGGCTGGACTATATTCTAATGAGGGTTTTGGGGTATGCAACTTGGATCACCCAAGAGTTCCTTAAAGAGACTTATCAATTTCCACAAAAGGAAGGATCCACATTTTCCTGGACCTGTCTGAGCAAACACAATGAGCAAGAATGTACCCATTAACCCAAACTTAGAATTTCTTTTACTGTATTTGATTAGATCTCTGCCATTCTAGCTGGGTATGACTTTTGGAAAGATTTCTCACATTGGTTGATTTCTAGCTGAAGAAGTAGAAAAAGGGGGAAAATCTTGGTTCTGATGCAATAGTTAGTTACTAATACAAGGGAGAAATAATAATTTCTCATAACTTGTTTTCGCAGTTCATAGAAATTGAACCAGAGCTCTTCTTCTTGATACCTATGTGATATTAAGCAAGTCATTTATTATCTCTGAGTCTTAAGTTCTTCATCTGTAAAGTGACTTCCCCTCTCTACATCTATTATTCTCTAGTATAGGGGTTCATAATCCTTCTTATGTCATAGACCCCTTTGGCAGTCTGGTGACCCCTTTTCAGAATAACATTTTTAAATACATGAAATAACAGATATAGGATTAAAAAAAACATGTTGGTCATATTGAAATAAAGAAGGATTTTTTTTCCTTCTCATCCAAGTTCATTTTCGGAAGGTTCACGGACAGCAGGTTAAGAACCTGCATGTTAGAATGTCAGAACTAGAAGGGGCATGAACAATTATCTAGTTCAGCTGTCTCATTTTTCAGAGATGGAGATTAAGCAGTAATTTTCCCAAGGTGACATAGCCAGTAGGTGGAGGGATTAGAATCAATTCCCACTAAACTGATACAAAAATAATACTAGCTAGCATTTATATAGGGTTTTAAAGTTTCAAGCACTTACTTTGCTTGGATCCCCACAACAATCCTATCAGGTTCTGCCAGGACTATACCATATTTGACTTCGGCAATGACTTCCCGGGCTTCATCAAGGCTCTCTGGCCACCCATTGTCCTAGGTTGCCCATTCTCCCTTACCTCTCCTTTGAGGTGGGTGGGAGACTTCTATCAAAAGAATGTAGAGATAATGTAGTCCAGAGAAAGGGCTTATCTCCTCCAGCCTTAATAATGCCCATCCATATCTTCCTAGGGCCACTCCTCCCTCTGCCCTCTTCCCCCACTGCTCTAGTCTGAGGCTTCTAGTTCGTGGGATCCTTCCCCAGATCCCCCATAGCGTTCACACAAGCCCAGGCAGGCAAGGACTGGAGCTGCTGCTGAGAGCTTTCTGTCCGTGTCCTAAGGCCTTTGGCTAGAGAGATTGAAAAGAGAGAGAGTGGGGGTCTTGGGTTACCACTTGGGCAGAAGAAGCCTCCCCCAGCTTCCAAGCTACAGGGTTTTGAGCCTCACTCACTTCAACCTGGAAGATAGGGCTTAACCTCACTTTCTCCCTTGTTTGAGGCTGAGCTGAAGCTGAGGCCATTCGTATGGGCCTGTATCACCTGCCTTCTCTCATTGTCTCATGGTCCCCTGACTCCTAGCCCTGAGCAGATTGAGGACTGCAGGATCCAAAGCCTCAACTCCAAGACAAGAGGTCATGTCCTGCCTGAGAATCTACTCAGAGACACTCCAGTGCCAGGACAGGTGCAGGAAGGAGGCTGAACTGTAGGCTGGGGCTTTGGGGTAGCACTTGGCCCTGGGGATAGGTGGCAATGGGAGCCCAGCTCTGGTGGGCCACACTCAGGATGTGAGGCTGGGAACTCAAACCCCTCCATCCCTTTGCTTCCCTCACTCCTGTGACTGTGGGCATTTGGAGTAAAAATACAGGTTTTGGGGGGACCTTTAAAAAAGTTGTTCAGTTGTTTCTGACTCTTTGTGACACCGTTTGGGATTTTCTTGGCAAAGATACTGGAGTAGTTTGCCATTTCCTTCTCCAGCTCCTTTTACAGATGAGGAAACTGAGGCTGAGAGAGGTTAAGTGATTTGCCCAGGGTCCCATAGCTATTAAGTCTCTGGGAAAATATTTAAATTCTTGTCTCTCTGGCTTAAAATTTAGCTGTGTCATCCGCTGTGTCATCTAGCTGTCCATACACTCACAATATCTCATGACTTCATCTTGAGAAAGTAGTTGGTTGTTTCAGGAAAACGACAATAACAACAGCAAAAAACAGTAAAGGTGTTTGCTTAGAGTTGTATAACTAGCCATAGTCGAAAAATGGATAAATATTTATAGAGACCTCAGTTTTACGTTTTGTTTTGTTTGTTTGCTTGTTTGTTTGTTTTTTGCTGCCATGAACTTCTTCAGTAGATGGATGTTTTCCCCTCATTTACCACATACACAGTGGAACAACATTACCATTTCCCACTATAGGAGAGCAAAAAGGGAAACAAGGCATTATTTATATTATCATTACCTACCCTAGTCTCTATATTTTCACCTATGTTACACTTCTTAAATCTACATCTGATGTGAATCCTATTGCTTGTTATATCCATTCATATATGGAAAAAAAGACAAGAGCCTTTTAAAATGAGGAAGCAGATGAATGACCAGTATGAGTGGTGTGGCTTAGTAATGAAATGTCATGAATGCTGTAGTGTGTGAAGATTTGTTAGGCTGAACAGTGTGTGGAAAAGGTCTTGTCATGCCTAATTGGTAAGGCTGCTGAAGTCCTTTCAGGAAGCAGTATTCTAACTTTATAGAAAACATAGAAGGAATTAATCTGAAAGATTCACAGCCTGGTTTATATCCACCTTTTTTTCTGGGTGATAAATAAGGCCAGTTTCCAGACTGGAGTAACAGCTAAAACAGGCAAAGATGAAAAACGTCGCAGTAGAATATCAAAAGGCAGCTGCTGTTCCCATTAGCCCACTTTGCCTTACCGAATGGTTCAGATCTCTAATAAGGATGAGAAAAGAGAATTTTTTTTTTAAAGAAAATCACTAGAGGCTAAGAGTTGAATTTAGATTGAAGAAATTCACAGAACAGAAAATTTTGGTTCAGGGGTTAAAACAAATGGTTTTGAGGAGAGGATCAAGAGATAAAAGACAGAGGCAGTTTGAAAGAAGGATGGAACAGGGTTACACAAAATGGAGAATCAGGGAGGTAATACCCCAAAGTTCACTTACACACCTTGGGATACTTAAATGAGTGATTGAAAATGTTTTAAGATTTGGCCATCTTGAAATACACAATCATTTGTATGCTGTTTTTCCCGTTACACTGAGGGACCTCTTGAGGTGATGAACAATGTTTTTATCTTTCTTCTTATAACCAATGCTTAACCAAGTGACTGAAACATAGTCAATTCTTTTTTTTTTGGCTGAGCAATGGGGCTAAGTGACTTGCCCAGGGTCACACAGCTAATAAGTGTCATGTGTCTGAGGCCAGATTTGAAATCGGGTCCTTCTGAATCCAGGGCTGGTGCTCTTTTTTGCCACCTAGCTGCCCCTAACGTAGTCAGTTCTTAACAAATGCTGGCTGACCAACTGGTCAACTCAATGGTTAACTGATCTGAAGCTATATTATAAATATCGAAATCATTTTGGGCCTAAAAAACCTCATTATGAACTGAGTACTACACAAAAATTTGCTGTGAATAAATAGTTTCTACACATTTTAAAATCTGTGTGTTGCTCTGTCTTCTATTAAGCAGGGACTATATCATCTTGATTCTATTATTTTTGAGTAATCCCTAGCACAGGACCGTATTGGTGCTTAATACAAAATATTTGAGTGATTAATGGACCAGAGGCTTCAAGTTTCATTTCTACCGAACCCTACCTCCTTTTGCCCCACTTTGGTTCTCAGTGCTATGAAACAGAATCTCTTTGTTATTTTCCAATGTCTTCCTCTGAATGTTCCTACCTTTAAATGTTTAGAAATTCCTGTTACTTCCTATTTGCTGAGTTATCCTTTTTCTTGTCTCTAAAACTCATCTCATTTTTCAGTTCCTATATACCTGTGTGACATTGGATAATTAATTTATTTTTTCTGGGCCTCACTTTCCTCATCTGTAATGTGGGGGAGGGGGTAGGTAGATAGCCTTTGAAGTTCCTTCCAATTTCAGATTTAGATCTATAGTGAAATACATACTAAAAAAATTTCCAGCGATAGGAACCTCACTCATTCTACTTTTAAACAGGTTTAAGGGTTTAAAAGTTTTTTCTTTCCCCCTTAGGTTGCACTGCCTCCTGGTAGTTTTCTTTGGTCATTGGTCTCCCGTCATCCCTCACCAGGCCAAGCAAAGACAATCTAGTCCAGGGGTGGGGAACCTGTGACCTGAAGGCCACATATGGCCTTTGGTGCAACCTTTTGACTGAGTCCAAGTTTTACAGAACAAATCCTTGTATTAAGGGCATTTGTTCTGTGAGTTTGGATTCAGTCAAAGGGCTGCACTTGAAGACCTATGGAGCCACATATGGTCTCGAGGCTGCAGGTTCCCCATCCTTAGTCTAGCCCCTTTTCCATAGGACACCCTTTCAAATATTTAATTATAGCAAACAATTCTCCCATATTCCATTCTCCTGCAAAGTCAGTGATATTTGTTCATATGGACTTCCTTAGTTTCCCAATTAAATAGGAGTCCTCTTTACCAGGTAAATTATCCTCAATAGTTTAACTAACCTTTGCTGTACATGCTATGGATTTTCATATCATTGTTCTACTTACCCTCTTCTCTTCTCTATAAATGTTCCCTCTAATATTTGGGACCCAGAAATTGACACTATCTTGTATATGTGGTCAGACTAAGGCAGAAAACAGGTGTGCTACCAGCGCTGTCATTGTAGACACTATATTCATTCTACAGGTTATCTAAGTCGACACTAACTTTTTGACTGCAATGTCTCCTTATGGATTCTCACTGAAGCTTTAATCAAATCTCCTGTGCCTGTATCTTCTAGTCATATCTTCCTAATGCTGAACCTGTGCAACTGATTTTTGGAATTCAAATGAAGGATTTTAGATTTATCCTCATTCAATTTTTTTTTTTAGGCAATTGGGGTTAAGCGACTTGCCCAGAGTCACACAGCTAGTAAGTGTCAAGTGCTTAGTCTGAAGCCAGATTTGAACTCAGGTCCTCTTGACTTCAGGGCCAGTGCTCTATCCACTGTGCCACCCAGCTGCCCCAACAAATATTTTTTAAACATATACTATATGTCAGGAACTGGCTAAGTGCTAGCACACAATGGCAAAAATGAAAGAGTCCCTGCTCTCAAGGAGATCTGAAGCAAGTCACTTAAACTATCTGAGCCTCAGCTTCCTTGAGTATCAATATTCATAATGTTGTTACTCATATAACCTGCAAAAGTTATTGTGAGGAAAACACTTTGTAAACCTTAAAGTAATCTATGAATATCAATTGATCATTTAAATCATTTATTAAAAATTAATTTAGAAAAAAGATATTTTAACCATATACTTGCCTATGTCATAGTAAAGGTTTAGTAACTATACCATAGTGGATTGAAGCTGAGATAGCAGATTTGGCCCTGAAGAAAATATGGGAGATGTGATTTTCCCTGTCACACATATTTCCTACAAGTAAATCCCTCTTTTGTGATTCCTATGCACATTAACTCTCCCCATTGTTGATCATAGACATAGAGCTAAAAGGATAATAAAATAATGGATCTAGAAGTCATCCTATAAGTCATCTTAACATTCTCATTTTACAGTAAGGAAACTGAGTCCTAAAACAGTTCAGTGATTTACACAAGGTAACATATACAATGAGTGTTTTTTCCATGCCACCAAAATTAGAGATACATTCATTGCTCATGGCTGAGCTATAATGATTAAATAAAAATAAGGATATTACCAATGCTAATTTGTAGTTTTAATGCCATGCTATTTCAGACTTATAAGAGCCACTTAACAGCACCAAACAAAATAAGTGTCAAGACTCTTAAGGGAAATAATAACAAAAGTAGTAATGAAGGGGAGCTATTTTGACAAATCTCAAATTATATATAGCACTGTCTTAGTAATCATCAAAACTACAATTTATAATTTGCCTCAATAATTCAATATTCTATATACCCAAGAACACAAACTACTTGGGAAAAAATTCTCTATTTGACAAAAAACTGTTGGGAAAACTAGAAAGCAGTTTGGCAGAAATTAGAATTAGACCGATAACTTGTACCACAAACCACGTTAAATTTGGAGGGAATGTGCAACCTAAATGCAAAAGGCCATTTTTTTAAGAAGTAGAAGGAAGCACCTAGCAATCAAATAAGGATTAGAAATGATCATAAAAGATTCAATTGACAATTATAATTATATAAAAAAGCCTTTTTAGTAACAAACCAAAGTAGTAATAATAAGAGGCTCTGTTGAGTGGGAATTTTTTGTGATAAATATATTTAAGTTCTTTTTTTGGGGGGGGGCTGGGCAGTGGGGTTAAGTGACTTGCCCAGGGTCACACAGCTAGTAAGTGTTATGTGTCTGAGGCTGGATTTGAACTCAGGTCCTCCTGAATCCAGGGCCGGTGCTCTATCCACTGCACCACCTGGCTACCCCTTAAGTTCTGATATTCAAGAGATATAGGAAAAACATAAACATGCATAACAAGAGCCATGCTTCTATTAATAAATGACCAAAAGATATAATTAGGCAATTTTAAGAAGAAATGCAATCTGTTGGAAATTGTATGAAATCATATGTTCCAAACTATTAATTATAAGGTAAATGAAAATTAAAATAACTCATGTTTCAAAATTGGCAAAGATTAAAGGGGCTATGGAAAGACAGGCAGTTTCACCATTCTGGAAAACAATTTAGAATTATACTGGAAAAGTGAGCAAAAAGCATACCATTTGACCCAGAGATACTACTTCTAGGCATGTACCATAAGGATTTTAAAGAGAGAGGGAAGGGTTACGTAAATACAATAAATATTTATAGCAGCAGTTTTTTGGCTTAGAAAAGATCAGGACTCAAAATGTATCCTCATCAAATAAAGAATAACTGAACAAAGTATATGGTAATATCATATTATCTCCCTAGAAGAAATCAATTATAGGGATTTCTGAGAAACTTAGGAAAAATTGTAGGACCTGATGTAGAATGAAGAAAAGGTAACCAGGAGAACAATTTATACAATGGCCACAACAGTGTAAAGGAAAACAACAATGAAAGACATAAGAATTCTGATCAGTATAGTGACCAGTGGACTTCAAAATATAAACATACCTCCATCCATTTATGAGACAATATGAGAAAGATATGAACTTTGAAAGAGATAATGAATCATGTGTGAAACAAACTGTATTTTGTTTGACACACTGCTTTGTATTGCTTACCTGTGATTCTTTATTACAGGAGAGATTTGTATTGTATGTTTGTTCAGTAGAGTGGAGATAATTGGTGAGAAGTGTTAGCAACATTAAAATAAAAGAATATTGATTTTTTTAAAAGAAAGAAATTCATGGTTAAGATCTGCGATAAATAGAAAAAAAAAAGACTTCCCACATGCTCCATTGATATCTGTGAAATATAAACAGAATGATAAGGTGACTCTCATGAGTGCATCCCTAGTTTTCAGATTTCTATCAATCAATGAATATATATTAAGTGCCTTCCATGTGTTAGACACTGTGCTAAGCACTGGGAATACCACAAATAAAAACAGATAGTCCCTGATCTCAAGGAGCTTATAATCTAAAGGGGGAAGACAACACACTAAAGGAAAATAAAAAAGGAGGGAGGAGGAAGTACAGAGCATGGGGCATAATGGAGAGTTCTGATGAAGTCCAAAAGCAGTGTAGCTGATAGGAATTGGAGAGGATTTACTAGACAGCTTCAACATGTGTCATATAAGCTAGGTAGACATAGATTGAGGTGTAGTGTGCCTTGTGAGAAGGTGCCTCCATAAAGATGAGATCCATTGTTTTCTGGTACATGTTGTAATCCTTTCTTCCAGTAGAATGTAAGCTTTTTGAGGGTAAGGACAGTTTAATTTTTTTTTTTGCATTTCCAGGGCCTTGCATATAGTATATATGCTAGAAAAAAATGCTTATTAAATTAAATTTAAGTCAGTTGTTCCCACTCAGGTTTAGACCTTTTTTCCACAGGAAAAAAAATATCGTAAATAGTAATTTAGATACTCCTTCCCCATCAAAAAATAATAAAGTTACTTATTTCAACTCCCTTTTCTTCTTGATAACAGCAGATCTGTTCTACAAGTAAAGGAAACCAACATATATCTACATGGGCACAAGCCTTCTCAAGGACCCCTTCCCAATCCTATTGACTATTCCAGTTTTCTAACCTTGTCTATGGAGTACTCTTATCACTGAGGAGAACCAACAGTAATATATACAGGGATGAGTTGCCATAAAAAAAAATACCAACAATTCAAATTATATTTTGAATTCTAGGGTACTCAATCTGTATGTTCTTTACTAGTTAAGGTTTGCCTATGGAGTATGTAATATCAGCTTAGATGACTTCTTGCCTCTTTCCCCTGGATGCCAAATCTATCCCTTCTAGGACAAGCAGCAGAAGAAAAAAGTCCAGTCTTCTCTATAAAAACTCTTTGAATAGATGAAGATAAGATCATTTCCTGCCAAAATGGCTTCCTAAAAAGAAGAAAATCACCTACCTCTCCTGTAAATACTCCAAAACCCTAAGGTTTGAACTAAGGCAAATAATTGTCAAGGAGGAACTTCAGTAAGTGAATTCTTCCACTCCAGAACCATATAGAAGACAATTGGCAATAAGAAAAGGGATGATCTATAGCAAATCCAGATCTTTCTGAGGGTAGCATGACCAGAGAGGGAACCAGAGAGGGTTACCTCCACCCCATAAAGTTCAGAGTGGTCAGAAATGCCCAGACTAGAGAACTTAAAATCTATGGGAACTGGCTGCAGGAAATGGATGGTTACTAGTCAGATGCTCAGATTAGGACACCACAGGCCCAGGGACTCTGAAGCCTTAATATCCTGTTCTGAGATGTCAAAGGGGGCCCTGAAGCATTTTCTGCTTCAAAGATCTGGAGTGGGAGGGGGAAGGTCAGCACAAGAACCCAGGGAACCCAGGACAAGGACAAGCAAGTTGGACTCTCTACAGAAAAATATAGCAAAGGAGGAGCCTGGTTCTGGCACAAAACTCCAGAGAGAGAGAGAGACAGATAGACCGAGAGAGAGACAGAGAGAGAGAAAGGGAGATAAAGGAGAGAGAGGGAGAGAAAGAGAGAGAGAAGAGAAGAGACAGACAGAAACAGAGAGACAGAGAGAAAAGAAAGAGAGAGAAAAAGAAAGACAGAAAGAGATCAAAGAAATTAATGACAAGTAAAAAAAATTGTAAAACTAGAGATCTGCCAGAAAAAGGGAAAAAAAATTCCACAAGGGCTATATTTTACAGCTTACCTAGAAGAAATTAAGGAAAAGATAATGAAATAAAAGTTCTGGGTGAAAAATTGAAAGGATGATATCTAACTTAGAAGGTAAATGCTAAACAATTGAAAGGATGATATCTAGCTTAGAAGGTAAATGCTAAACTTTAGCCAAGAAATAGACTGTGTGAAATCTAAAATAAGCTAAACAGAAACTAATAACTCCACAAGACTGCAAGAAATAAGAAAATAAAATCAAAAGTCAGAAAAAAATAGAAGAAAATGTAAAATGTCTGATGTAAAAATAGCAAATGACCTGGAAAATAAGTCAAGGAAAGCTAATTTGAGAATAATTTTATTCCCAGAATACTGTGATAATAATAATAATAAGCCTATGTGCTATTTTAAGAAATAGTAAGTGATAACCGCCTACACCTATTAAAACTAGAGCACAAGGTAAAGACAGAAAGAATTCATTGATCACTTCCTGAAAGTAACCACAAAAGGAAAAGTTCATTGTATATCACAGCCAAAATGTACCTCTTAAAGAAAAAAAAGTTGCAAATATCAGAAAGAAACAGTTTAAGTACTAAGCAACTCTAGGTAAGATCACACACCTTGGCAGTTTTTACTATAAATGAAAGGATATTTTGAAATGCAATATTCTAAAAGGCAAAATAAATAAATTTATAATCAAGAAAAATCTGCCTTGTAAAGTTGAGTATAATCCCATAAAGTTGGAGGTGGGAGAAAACAAACATGCCATGGAATAGAGAACTTTCAAGCATTTCTCATGAAAAGAACAAAGTTGAGTAAGAATTCTCAAAACAAAGAAATGAATCCAGAGAAACCTAGAAAGGCTAATTTATTTGGCATTTCAAATGATGTCTATGATGATGTAGTGCTAATATTTTCAAAGGAGGAGAGGAAACAAGTGTCCCTTAAGAGCCTTAATGTCTTCAAATGATGCTGAAGGAGTTAAACAAGAAAAATAGGAATCTTAGAGGTAGAATGATTCAGTTTTGAGAGTTTAAAAAGGGACAAGAGAAAGAAGGGTTAAGGAAATACAATAATGTAGATAATAGAAAGAAGGTAGAAATTATTCTTTTTTCATAATTGAGGAACATGAAAAAAGAGTAGACAAAGATGGAGTAAAGGGTTGGTGTAGTGGGCATCAGATGAATCTCACTCTTATCTGACGTACATAAGGGAGGGTTGAATACACACGGCAATGTGGTGTAGAAATACAATGAATTCAAGTTGGAATAAAAAGGGAATATTTAAGAGGTATCAAAATACACAGAATGGAAAAGATGCAAGCAAAGCAAATGAAATCCTGATGCCAGAGTAAAAGGGAGAGAAAAGGAAAACAAAGAACTAGAATCTAAGATGATGCCTTAAATTTCCTCTTAGACCACTGGGAAATAGCTAAATAAATTCTCGTCATGAATGTAATGGATCGTTCCTGGGCCATAAGAAATGATAAATGAGATATTCTTAGGAAATCCTGGCTGGTATGAGCTAATAGTACATTGTTGTTGTTTGTCCTTTGTTCTCAAAGAAGACCTATAAAGTGAACAGTACAAGGGAAATATTTATACAAAGACATTGTAAGGGGAAAAAAATGAAAGACTCAAGAACTCCATGCAATGACCAATCACCAATCCAATGACCTATGATCAATTATTAACTGTTTCTTAAGAGAAAGGTTTTGGAAGCAAGGTACAGAGAAAGACATGCATTTTTGGAAGGTTACTGTGTGGATTCATTTTACCTGATTATGCTCATTTTTTAAAGACTTTTTTTTCCCTTTATCCTTTTTTAGACTGGGGAGGGAGTTGGAGGAAAGAGGGTTAGCAATACTGATGGCCAAAAATAGAGGGTAATTGCAATATTTTAAAAAGACAAGGAAGAGAACTAAAAGAAGTTCATAAGGAAATACAGATAACAAGATTTTCAAAAGTAACTATAAATTATATGTAATATGTGTACATATATTAAAAGTTAGTTTTATGTAATGAAAATATATGTTTCATATAGAATCCTATTTATTTGTGTATTTAAATATGATCTTTTTTTGAATTTAAGTTAGAATAAATTTTTTTAAGATGGTTAAAAACAGCTATTATATTCTAAGTCTTTTCCAGGCTAAATATTTCCAATTACTTCAATCAGTCTTCATCTGGCATGTTTTGTATCTCCTATCTTTTTCACCTTCCCCTCAGTACACCTCAATTTGTCTATATAGTCTCTGAGATATGTGTTGCTAGAAATAGAATATTCCAGATATGGTTGAATAAGGAAAGGAGAGAAAAGGAATATTATCTCCCTTGCTCTGGATACTGTCTTTTTGAATAGTGTTAATAATTTATCTAATATCTTTGAGGAAAACATTAATGAATTTTCTAACAACTGAAGCTTTATCCCAGTTAAGTAATGTTAAGCATACTTATTATCCCTGTTATTTGTTAAGCAAACAAATCTAATTTTAATCATCTTTGATAGAATGATTTATAAAGTTCATTGAAGACTTCACTGATCTTTTAAAGATTACATTCAACACATTTTAGCTTTTTTCATGATGATTAAGCATTACCATATAATCATCAATTATTGTGAGGGGTGAGAGGAAATAGTTTTTCTATCTCCTGTGCAGTCAGACTGTCAGCTATTAATTCTCACTGTTCTCAGAGTGCTTACCTCTTGTAGGTTCCTCTTTTTCATTAGCTCTTTCAGACTTGCTGTGGTCCAGAAAAGCTATTAACAAAAATAATTAGAATCAGACTTAAATCAGCAGCCACTAAACTTAGAATAATGACCTGAGGGTCTCTCCAATGAAAAAAAGTGTAGAAATATCTCAAGAGCCTATTTTACTTAGTTTAGTATACTCAAAAGTGCTTTTGGAGAGATATGACTCCAGCATTAAGGACATAATAGGGTGGATAGTAGGTGGGAGAGTGGGACACTGGGCAGCCTTCCGTAGCAAATGGGAGCTTCAAGGGAAAGGGAATGGCTCAAGCATAAAGCAATATTAGTGGAGTTGGGAGAATCTATTGTCAGAGGACAAGGATGCAGAAACAGTGTGCATGTATAAGTCATGAATTGAATGTTCAGAGGTCAGGAGCTATCTTTTTTGGAAGAAAGTATGATGTAGTAGAAAGACCCTGGGAATCAGTAGACATAATTTTATGCTGATTTTTTTTTCTTATGCCTTCAATTTTTTGCATCTCTGTAAAGGAAAAGTTGGATCAGATGGCTCCTAGATTCAATTCATCTCTAAAATTCAATAAACCCAAAACATGTTCCAAATAGAAGAGAGCTAAATATAATTTAGCTATTTCAAAAAGAATTAGCATTTAATATTATTCTCAACTGAGATAGTATGTATTTCTCTCTATATGTATTTAATATTAAGAAAATAAATTATAGCATTTTCCCTTTATGAATATATCAGTCTTCTTACAATATGTTGTTGTTATAGGCTTTAAAAAATGATTATATCCACTGTGTACATCGTTATTATTCTTCTGACCCCACTTTATGTTTGTTGACATAAAATCCCAAATACAACTCTTTGAAAAAAGAAAAATGAGAACTTAGTTGTAATTATAGTTGATTAGCATAATGAACTGGTATTTACTAAATGCTCAAATGAACAAAGTACAAGTTTCATGAAATTGTTTTATTTTATAATGAAATGTGCTCTTAAATGTCAGTGATTATTAATAACTGAGCTACATTAAGTTGTTGCAAAAATTTGCATGCTTCTTTTCTTTCATCATTTAGCATATAACAGTAAACTCTCATCTTATAATCATTACAATATAAACTTTTTTAAAAACTTAAAACATAAATCAGTTATTGAGATGATTATTTTAAGTAATTAAAAAAATCCAACATTGTAGAAATATTCAAAATATTAAACTCACATTTTTAAATTTTGAGCCAGATATTTGATATAAATTCTTTTTGTAAAATATGATTTTGAGAATTTTTAAAAGAGGGAAAATCTTGGTTGTAAAATCAAAAAAAGCATAGAGAAAAATATTATATACAATGCTGCACAATTGTGGACCCCATTACCTGGCAAAGGAGTGGTGGTAGTAGCTTCTCATCATCTGCTCTTTGGGACCAAATTTGCTCTTTATAATTTCACAACATTCGGTTTTGATTGTTTTGTGGTTGTTCTTTCAATTTGCTTTGTTATAGTCATTGTTCATTATGTTTTCCTAGATCTACTTACTTCACTTCGCATCAACTTATGTCATTCTATACTTTCACCATATTCATCATTTCTAAAATGCAATATTTCATTATATCCATATGCTACAATTTGTGTAGCCATTCCCTAACACATGGGATCTACTTTGTTTTCATTTTTTTGTTAGTAAAAATGTGCTGAGATAAATATTTTGGTGTATAGGGAGGCTTTCCTTAGTCGATGACCAACTTGGCATTTATTCAGGAATATGCTGGTAAAAGTTTGACAACCATGCCTCTGGGGGGAAAAAGAATACATGACACTTTTAATTTAAACTAAATTATTAACATTTTCTCTATCATTTTCTTAAATTGAGATAATAAACAAAACAAGTTAATCCTGATTTGCAGTGTTTGCACTTTCTAAAGTATAAATGTCCCCTCTGAAAATTTAGTAATCAGTTTTTGTTATGAGTTGGCTCCAACATAGCCCTGGACATGCTTAGCAAATGTATCACTGGAACAAGAGGTATGAACATTTTAGTCATTTTATTTGCATAATTCAAAATTATTTCCCAGAATATTTTAGAAACAATTTACAGTTGTACTAACAACACATCATTTTGCATGTTTTAGGCATATTCTTTAGATGCTATGTAGTCTTAAGATCATAACTTTAGAGCTAAACATGAGGTCTAACATGCTCGAAGGTAGGGAGGGAGTTTAAATTAAGGAACTGAGTTTCTGAGAGGTAAAATTACTTGCTTTAAGTCACAAAGGTAGCAACTGGAAATCAAGAATTTGAATCCAGATCCTCTAATTCTAACAATGTTGCTTCTCTTTCCTTCACCATTGATCTTCCCTTGAGTACTTTCAACTGTGTTTTTCTACTCAGGTTTTTGGATTGCCTTATAACTGTCTGTGTCTTCTAGGAGCCTGTCCTGGCTTTGCTTCCTTTTTCTCTATACATTTTCTTTGTGATCTCATCAAGTCCCATAGATATAAGGTTAACACTGTGCAGGTGATTTCCAAATTTTTGTATCTTGCCTTTATCTCTATTCCTGAATCCAATCCCATGTCAGACAACATGAGTGGTCATCAACGGCTTCCATCTCCTAGCTCAGAGCCACGGGTGTTTGCCTTCCCCTCTACTAGGACTGGAAGTGGGAACCTGGGTGGTGTGACATTAGGAGTAATGTATTGGTACTCTGTTCGAGAGGCCTTCCTTCTTTGGAACCTATTGCCCAGAAGCTGACTACATCAAAAGTTGCAATTTCTTTGCCCTCAGGACCTTCTACACCAAGTTTATTCTAAGTTTCCATTTCCATGGAAAGCCTAGGCAGGTTGAAGTGTCCATTATTTACAAAACTCTTAACTTTTACCTACTGCATCTTAGCTTTGGATGGATGGTTTGTCTAATGCCACTCAGTTCAGGAATTGGGTCCACAGATTTCCTCCACCTGGAATCCACTCTCCCAACCAAACGTAAAGTGGTTTGCAGGCCTCCTTCCTAACAATTTATACTTTAGGATGGTTCCCTACACTGGAGGTCTTTAACTGGGGGTTAGATACCTACTTGCTAGAGATACTGTGAAAGTCATTCCTTCTGAGGTATGGGATGGATTTGACGTCTTCCAACTATTAATTTTATGATAAGGCCACCCTGTGATTCTGTTACATCCACACTGAAATTTGGTTTTGCTAATACTAGAGAAATCAGAGGATTAAAATTAAAAGACTTTCATCCTTATAGTAATGTTGAGAAACACTAAGTTTGTTGGCAAATTGGTTCTTCAAGATAAGCCATTTCTCTGCCACAAATCCCCTTTCTCACATGTCTCTTCACAGAAATATAATTCAGCAGCATATCCGTATGTTATGGCTTGATTTACAAGGAAAATCTCCATTTGAAACTTCCACTGGAATTCCTTCTAGAGAAGAGAAGCCTTTATGTTCAGATGATTCTGAGAGTCTTCCATTAAGAACAGAGTTGAAGGTGCTAATACTGGACCTCTTTGTGGCTTTGGAACACTGGATCTTTAATTTAATGGCATCAGCAGAAGCATTTCTGGGTAACTGGGTTCATGACAGCAGAAAGGCAATGCAGTATTGTGGATAGCTACTGTACTTGTAGACAGGAAGATTTGAATTCAAATCCCACTTCTGACACTTGCAAACTGTACAGCTATAGGCAATCACTTAATCTTGCTGAGCCTTAGCCTCATATGTAATGGTTACTGTAAGACTGAAGTGAGATGATATATTTAAAATGCTTTGAAAACTTTAAAAGGCAATTTAGATGTCACCTACTACTATTATCCTTCTTGTGTGCTGGTGTTTCTCCATGAAACAGGATAACTCCAAGTCCTGCCTGCATTTTGATAATTCTTTGATTTGAGAATTGTGATCACAATTATTTCCATGGCAACAGTCTAAACTCAATAAGAATATTTCCCAGACTGACTTCATTGCAGGCTGAACTGAAGAGATGCAAAATGAAAAATAGAAAGCTCCAATGCATGTTCATTAGTTAAAGTAATAGTAAAAGAGACTACAATAATTTGTTTACAAAGATTATATTTTGTAGAGCTGCAAAAAATTGCAAACTAACATGTCATCTTAAAGGAATATACAAACAGATTTAAAATTGATTAAACCTCCCATCTTGACAGCATCTACTGACTATTTTAAGCTGGTTTCCACAAGTTTGCTTTTCACCTGTTCTGAACTGGACACTTTGTACAGCAGGATGGATACAATGATAGGTAATACCAAAGTCTGACTAATTGTTCCCTGTAGCTGGTGACTAATTAAAAATCACCATTCCTCTTCCTCTTCTTTTGCTTCTTGAATTAATCAGTGGATTAAGAAAGCATTTATTAAGTGCTTACTTTGTGCAAAGCGCTAGGGATACAAGCAGATAAATCCTGCTCTCAGAGTTCACACTCTGATGGGGGAAACAATATGTATGGAAGGTTTTAGCTGCAGATCATATGTAACCATACCGTTGTCCTTATGGTGCAATGATGGATGACAATTCCTCTTCTTTAATATCAGTTTTTTTAATATCTTCCTCTTCTCTTTTCTTTCTCATTTTCTTCCTTTTCTCATTTTCTTTCCTTCTCTTCCTTCTTATCCTGTCATTCTCAAACATCAAGAATCTTGACATTAGCAATGTTTCTAGCACAGGGCCCACTGCCATCATCCTAGGAAGCAACCGCAATGTAGACAAAGCCTGATAACTGATCCAGGAAATATCACCCAGTGAATGAGGATGACGAATTCATAAGTGAATGGAGTAAAGGCTTAAAGGAAGGCTTGTTTTATGACTGAGAAGACTTGATCATGTTTAAAAACAGAAAACAACCAGTGGAGAATAAAAGGTACAATAAATCAGAGAATGTATTTATTGCCAAAAGGGTATGGGAAGCTGGTCCAGAGCTACTGGCATCCACTTCCTTGACTCCCCTTCACCAAAGGCCTGGACTTGGGTTGGTTTGGAATTAGGATGAATAATTAAGGGGGAAAGACTCTTGCACTTTGATCCCAGGTGGGGAGAAAGGCTCATCCTTACCTCCCTATCCCTTACCATGCTGTACTTTCTAAGAAGGCAATTTCTCCACTTCCCTTCTCCAAAACAAAGCACGGTTCACAGGTGTAATATTTCTTATTAAACCTTGAAGTTGTAAAAATTGTGATTAAAGGTATTTTAGTAAAAGAATAGAAAGCCGATGAAGAGGGGATCATTTGCAGATACAGGGAAGCTGACAAGCAAAGTATATTGAAGGAGAGACAGGAGGCAACATCTGCCAGGATAGTCAAAACACCACCAGTGTCACGATTTTAACCACCATCTCTCCTCAGACTCAGATGGAGACAGCCTAGAACATTGAATACAAGACCCTAGGAATAGCAATACTTCCAGCCCAGTGTCCTCAGCCACCACCCTGGGAAGCAACTCCTGTGCAGATGAAGCCTGGATCACTCCTGCAGGTGCCATGCAATCAGAGACTGAAGACTCAGAAAAGAAATTTCTTACCATCAAAGTCCTTGGCACTGTTAAATAGCTCAACACCAGGGACTGATAGGATTTATTCAGTGGGAATGTCATTAGAGAATAGGCATTGCCATCTGCTTTGCTGCTGCACCTTAAAAACCATCTGATCTTTCCGTATGATTTGCAACTGAAATCTTCCATGTATGTTGTATTCTTCATTAGAATGTAAGGTCCTTGGGAATATGAACTTATCTTAGTTTTCTATTTGTATCCCTAGTTCTTAGAAAAGTGCTTTGTATATCATAAACAGTTAACAGATAACTTTTTCATTCACTCACTTGGACTTATTTTAGACATGAGTTATCCAAAAGCAACTGCACCCACTCATCAAATATGAGACTTGGTAAGAAAATGCATGCTTCAGGTGCAGAGTTCTTGAGTGGGATATTTTCTGTGGCCAAATCCATTAAAATATCTGTTTTAAAAAGGCAACAAAACCCCCACCACTTATTCAAATGTCTTCATGTGTTGATTATAAAAATAGTGCAGTGACAATATGGCTTTCAAATGTTATTTTACATGGACACCGTATTCATTTGGTATCTAAGGAAAATCTTAGTGATACACAAATCTAGTTGATCTAAGAGTAGATGCTAACAGTAAGATTTTTGAAGAGGAAATCTTTCAAAAATCAATCTATGACAGACATGTGTCTGATAAGCCTAACAAAGGACTTTAATGAATTTGTTTATTTATTTATTATCACTCATTTATTTACTTATTTAACCTTTCCTGAAAGGCCTCAGTAATTGTATGTATGTATACACACACATACATATATACATATATACACATAACACACATATATAGTTATATAGTTATTTTATATATATATATATATATATATATATATTATATAGTTATATAGTTATATAGTAGGCCTGATAGGTCCAATATTTTTTAACCAAAATTTTACATTGAATGTGATTTCATAATAGCATTTTAATTGATTAAAATGGATAGTCCATAGAGATCTATTTTCAGGGTAAGGAAAATCTGAATTTAAACTGAACTGATTATATGTCCTTGGGTAAGTCTTTTTAACTTCTTGGTATCCTAGACAACTCCCTGAGAATATAATTTAATGAGAAGATATAGATTTGCATTGGAATGAAATCAGACATATGGTTTGAAAATATTAAAATAAATGTTTTAAACATATACGTAGAAGAATTTATTTTTTAAATTTACTTAGTATTTTATTTCCCCCCAAATATGTGTAAAAATAATTTTTACCATTTGTTTTCCAAACTTTGAGATCCAAATTCTCTTCTTTCCTCCCCACCACTTTTCATTGAAAAAGCAAGTTATTCAATATAGGTTATACATGTGTAGTCGTGCAAAACATATTTCCATATTAGTCACGTTGTGAAAGAAGAAATAGACCAAAAAAAAACCCTCAAGAAAAATAAAGTAAAAAAAGTATGCTTCAATCTGTATTCAGATGCCATACATTCTTTGTCTGGGGATGGATAGCATTTTTTTTTTTTATCATAAGTGCTTCAGAGTTGTCTTGGATCATTGTATTGCTGAGAATACCTAAGTCATTCATAGTTGATCATCTTATAATATTGCTGTTACTTTGTACACAGTACATTTCACTTTGTATCAGCTCATGAAAGTGTTTCCAGGTTTTTCTGAGAGCACCTTGCTTATCATTACTTATAGCACAATAGTATTCCATAGCAATCACATAGCACAATTTGTTCAGCCATCACCCAATTGATGGGCATCCTCCCAATTTCCAACTCCCTGCTGCCAGAAAACAGTTGCTGTAAATATTTCTATATGTATAAGTCCTTTTCCTTTTTTTTTAAATCTCTTTTTTGGATACAGACTTATTAGTAGCACTGCTAGGTCATAATTTTATACCCTTTGGGCATAGTTCCAAATCGCTCTACAGAATGGTTGAATCAATTCAGAACTCCACCAACGGTGCATTGATGTCTCATTTTTCTCACATCACCTCCAATATTTGTTATTCTCCTTTTCTTTCCTATTAACCAATCTAATAGGTATGAGCTAGTACCTCAGAACTGTTTCAATTTGCATTCCTCCGATCAATAGTGATTTAGAGCACCTACTCAGGTATCTATAGAGAGCTTTGATCATTTGAAAACTGTTCATTATCTCTTGATCAATTGAGGAATAGCTCTTATTTTTATAAATTTGATTCAGTTCTCTATATATTCGAGAAATGAGAACTCTATCAGGAAAACTGGTTTCAGTTTTTTTTTCAGTTATGATTGCTAAATGCATTTCCCTCTGTCCTTTCCACCCTGCCCCATTTATTCTATTCTTTCTCTCCTTTCGCTCTGTCCCTCCTCAAAAGTGTTTGGCTTCTGACTACCACTTACCTCAATCTGTCCTCCCTTCTGTCTACCCTCTCCCTTATTCCTCTTCCCCTCCTACTTTCCTATAAGGTAAGTTAAATGTCTATACCTGATTGAGTGGGTATGTTATTCCCTCTTTGAGTCAATTCTGATGAAACTAAAGTTCACTCACTCCCTCCCCCTTTCCCATCCTCTCCTGCATTGTAAAACCTTTTTCCTGCCTCTTTTATATGAGATAATTTACCCCATTCTATGTCCCTTTCCCTTTCTCCCAGTGCATTTCTCTTTCTCACTCTTAATTTTATTTTTTTAGTTATCATCCCTTCATATTCAATTCATACCTGTTCCCTCTTTCTATATATACTCCCTCTAACTATTCTGATAATGCGAAAGTTTTTATGCATTACAAATATCATCTTCCCATGTGGGAATGTAAACAGTTTAACCTTATTAAGTCCCTTAAGATTTCCCTTTCCTGCTTACTTTTTTATGCTTCTCTTGAGTCCTGTAGTTGGAAGTCAAATTTTCTATTCAGCTCTGGTCTTTTCTCCAAGAATGCTTGAAAGTCCTCTATTTTCTTGAATATCCATTTTTCCCCCTGAAGGTTTATACTCAGTTTTTCTGTGTAGGTGATTCTTGGTTGTAATTCTAACTCCTTCGTCCTCCATAATATCATATTCCAAGCCCTCTGATAGTTTAATGCAGAGGCTACTAAATCTTGTGCTATCTTTCCTGTGACTCCATGATACTAGGATTGTTTCTTTCTAGTTGCTTGCAATATTTTCTCCTTGACCTGGGAGCTCTGGAATTCAAATATAATATTCTTGGGAGTTTTCATTTGGGGATCTCTTTCAGGAGGTGATTGGTGGATTCTTTCAATTTCTATTGTACCTTCTGGTTCTAGAATATCAGAAGAGTATTCCTCCATAATTTCTTGAAAGATGATGTCTAAATTCCTTTTTTTATTTTTTTGATCATGGCTTTCAGGTAATCCAATAATTTTCCAGATTTATCTACCAGATCAGTTGTTTTTCTAATGAGATATTTCTCATTTCCTTCTATTTTTTCATTATTTTGATTGTGTTTTATTGTTTCTTGATGTCTCATAAAGTCATTAGCTTCCACTTACTCAATTCTAATTTTTAAGGAATCATTTTCTTCAGGGAGCTTTTGTACCATTTGAGCAACTTTACCTTTCAAGGAGTCCTTTTACTCAGTGATTTTTTTTTTGGTGTATCTTTTTTCCATTTGGCCAATTCTGTTTTTCAAAGCATTCCTCTCTTTATTAGATTTTTGTGCCACTTTTAACATTTGACTTATTCTGTTTTTTAAGTGTTATTTTCTCCATTTTTTTGTATCCTTTACCAATCTGTTGACTCTTTTTTTCATGATTTTCTTGCATCACTGTTATTTCTCTTCCCAATTTTTCTTCTATCTCCCTTACTTGATTTTCAAAATAATCTTTTGAGCTCTTCCATGGCCTGAGACCAATTTATTTTATTTTTGGAGGCTTTGGATATTGGATCTTTGACTTATTGTCTTCTGTTTTTGTTGTTGTTGTTGTTGTTCTTCCTTGCCACCATTGTAACTTCCTATGGTCAGAATTATTTTTTTTTCTGTTATTTGCTCATTTTTCCAGTCTATTTTTTGACTTGTAACTCTTTGTTAAAGTGAGACTCTGTTTCCAGGATGGAAAATGCACTGTCCCAAGCTTCTTTGCACAGCTCTTTTTCAGAGATATTTCTAGGGACCTGTAAGCTTTCAGTTCTTCCAAGATAGTATGATCTAAGAAGAGGTATATTTATTACTCTCCTGGCCTGTGCTCTGGCATTCTTTTTTTGTCCTGGAACTGTGACAAGGGTCCTCGCTCCATTGTGGCTGCTAGCTCTGGTGTGCTAATGCTCCTCTTCATCCTAGGACTAGCACCCAGGACTGCAACCCAGGTCTGAGTATGGGCAAAGCAACAGAGTCCTGTTCCCAGTGCTAGAAAAGAGACACCTTTAATCTCCTTCTGACCTGTTGTCTGACCTCCTTACCAGCTGTGGGCTGAGAACTCCATAAGTAGCTGCTGCTACTGCTGATTCAGTGGCTTCTAAAGCTTTTTTTCTGGTTTGCTTGGGTGAAGCAGGAATGGCCTGTGCTGGACTGTGCTCTACTGTCACCCAAGTGAGAAGGCTTTTCCTTCCAACCTTCTAAGTTGCCTTTGGCTGGAGAATTATTTCACCCAATCCTTTTGTGGGTTCTGCTGCTTCAGGAATTGTTTTAAGGCGTTATTTAAAAGTGTTCAGAGGAGTTTGGGGGAGAGTTCAGGAAAATCGTTGCCTTTTCTCTGCCGTCTTGGCTCCACCTCCTAGTCAGAAGAATTTGGTCATGATTTGGAAGGATATCACCACCTTAACATTGCCTCTGTGATACTGAGCAAACTATATAGTCTCTCAGTGCTTCAATTTCATCACTTCTTAAATGAAACCCATTTCTAACTACTCTTTTGCCCCTGTTAGAAGACACAGGCTTAAGCTATGACTTGTTATCAACTCTGCTCTGGGAAGGGACTTAGGGTACAATTAGATTCCTTTCCTAGTCAGCAACTAGTAGGATCTTTTATTAAATAGGTGATAGGATGCTGTCAGGTATTAAATAAAGAGAGAAAAGTTCTTAGGAAATTTGCATTTAGTGAAGATTTGCTAGTAAGTACATAAACTTTAGGGTAATCTAGCTCAAAAGAAGCTTGAAGATCCACCCAAAATAAATGAATTCTTTATAAAAATTAAATGTTACTTCTATACATTCCTTACATAATTCTAATTCTACAGATAGACACAGGAACATCTGAAGGGGAAAGGAACAGAATTAAATAAATTAAAATTTTTCCTTGTTGGATGTATGAGACAGTGAGAGACAGAGACAGAGAAAGTGGGATGAGGAAAGAAACAGAAACCTATACAGAAATAGAAACTGAGAGAGACAAGGAAAGGATGGATTAAAAGAGAGACTCAAATTCATCACTCTTTCACCTGTAGCACTCTGCCTTCCCTCAAACCTGAATAGATTTCCATAAAAAAAAAGAAAGAAAAGAAAAAGAAAACTTACTACTAAAGAAATCTTCCATAACCACTTGGAAAAGGCAGCATTGAACATAATTTAACAGGTTCATCAAGACCAAGTTCCATAAAACTGTACTTATTTCTTTGGTTAGGGTTGTTGAAGTGGTAGGTTGCTGCTGCTCTCTCTGTCTCTTTCTCTCTGTCTCTGTCTCTGTGTGTGTGTGTATGTGTGTGTGTGTGTGTGTGTGTGTGTGTGTGTGTGTGTGTGTGTGTGTGTAATCACGAGATGCTGTACATGAGAACTTCTTAAACTCTTTTCCAAGACACCATATGGGGTTATGATCTACAGTTTAAGAAGGGCTGCATAGACAATGTATATTTGGATTTCAGTATTTGACATATCATAGAATCTTATAGATAATTTTGTGGTTGAGCGATGATGATACAGTTAGGTCAATTTGAAACTGGTTGAACAACTAGACCCAAGGAATAGTGATTGATAAGTTGATGACAACTTTAATGGAGTGCAGCAGTGTTCTGGCACTGACCATATTCTGTCCAATATTTTTATCAACAATTTGAAGGAAGGCATAGATAGCATTACTATTAAATCTATGATTAACATAAAGCTGGTAAGGACAGTTAATATACAATTACTACATAAATTTTTTATATATTATACAAATCTTTTTGATTGCATATGCTATCAGTAAAAATAAGAAAATGGAAAGAAATGAATCAGCACCCTCAATATATGTATACTTACTCATAAAAACTGATACACATGTACTACTGTTTTAATATTTATGTATATTATTAAACTAACACAAAAGTTATAAAAATAATAAAAAGATGAAATAACATTTGCTCCTAGAGTCGACAGGGAGTAGCTGGGAATCACTAAATAAGGGAGTGAAGTAGTTGCTCTTAAGCTTTATGGAGATCATTGTGGTAACTATGTGAATGAAAGATTGTAAAAAAAAAACAAGCAAGAAAGAAAAGACATGAAACAAGGAGGTTATTGCAGGAATACAAGTTGCAGGTGATGAAGGCCTGAAATAGAGAAGTGGCTGAGAAGAGAAAGACCCAAATGCCAAGAGATTTTATAAAGGTGGAAACTAAGATTTATAAACTGATTGGACATGTGGAATGAGGATGACACCAGGATTATAGACCTGGAATCCTTGACAATAACATAGAAATTTGGAGGAGGAGGTGGGTTTGGGTGTAAAGATAATAAAATGAGATTAGAGTGGGAAAGCCTTGGAGGATAAGAGTAAGAGTTGTGTTGGAGGCAAGCCCACAAATGGCTATTATAGGAAGAGTGTTATGTTACCCATTATTCTAACCTCTGAATAGGTTATTTACCTGTTGGGGTAAGCCCCTTAAGTATCATGCCCAGGCCTTCATTTTGGAGAACTCTGCCCTAGGTAATATAACAGCAATTTAATCATATTCTTATGCTATTTTGCTTGGTGATCTCATCAGCTCCTACATTTTAACTTATCATCTCAATGCAGATAATTCTCAGATCTATTTGTTCACTCTTAATCTCTCTTCTCACCTCTAGTCTTGTATCTCCAACTGTCTATTATACATCTTGAACTGAATGTCTCAAAGACATCCTAAATTCGTGTCCAAAACTGACTTTATTATCCTTTCCCACAAAACCTTCTCTCTTTCTAACTTCCCTATTACTGTTGGAGGTACCATCACTCTCCCAGTCATTCAGGCTCACAAATTAGGAGTCAACTTTGACTCCTGACTGTCTTCATCCCACTTATACAACCACTTTTCAAATCCTATCATTTTCACCTTCATAACATCTCTCATGTAAACCACTTTCTCTTCTCTGACAATGCTACTCCCTCAGCACAGGCTTTCATCACCTCACTCCTGGACTATTGCAATAGCCTTTTGGTGGTCTCCCTGTTTCAATCCTATCCCTTCTCCTAGCTACTTTCCTTAACTATCACATTTATTTCCCAGAATAAAGGGCTGACCACATCATTCTATCATTCAAAAAAAAAAAACCCCACGAAAAACAACACAGTAGCTCTAGCATACCTTGAAGTTCAAATATAAAATCCTTTATTTGGATTTTAGAGTCCTTTATAACTTGGGGCCTTCCTATTTCTCCAGTCTTCTTGCACCTTACTCCCCCTACATGGACAGCGTGCATATTCAAATAAAGCAGGTTTTCTCATTGTCTATATATAAAAATATTTATGTCATTCTGCACCCAAAATTTATCACATCTCTGTCAGGAAATCAATAGCATATTTTATCATCAGTCCTTTAGAATCACGAATGGTCATTTCATTGATCATAATATTCAGAGCTTTCAAAGTTGTTTGTCTTTTCAATACTGCTATTATATAAATGATTTTCCCGGTTCTTTTCATTTTATTCTTCAATAGCTTATAAAATTCTTCAGCTATCCATCTCTACACCAAGCCTCTGCTCCTGAAGCCATCATCCTCATCTCTTTCTCAGTGGAGACATGGACTACCGATCCAAGGTTCTGCTGGGACTCTTATATTGGCTAGGATCCAAACTTCCATGCCAAATCCTGGCTTTCTCCATACCATTACTTTTACTTTGAGATCATCTTTCCACATGACTTTTCCACTCAAACCCTGGACCCAGTCCCCGGGTTCTCCAGTTCTGGTAAGTGAGCTTTTGCTTTCTCTTACTGGGCCTATGTCTCCACCACTATTGCTCCCTAACTTCTCTTCTATTTCCTTTTCATAATGCTTAAAATGTGCCAACCAATAGTCAAATGTGAATTCTGCCTATAAAACAAAGGAATGAAATCCAACAATGTACCTTGAAAACAATTTTCTTCTTATGTATTTCAGGGGGGTTCAAATCTGTGTGAATTGAATTTGTTTTGAAATTACTGTCAAGAATGGTTCAGATTCAGAGGTGAAATTGAGAGATAGATTATTATGAATATTTTAAAGAAGATCGAACCTTTGCATAAAGAAACATGTAAGGCACCAATGAGGAAGCAATGGATTGATGTGTATTATATTACATACTACTGGATACAGTGATAGGTAAACTTTTGTGAATGTAGAGAAGGAAGAGCATATTTTCACTGTAACCTATTTGAACTTGTCTGTTCCACTTGCCAAACTAAAAATAATGTAATTTTCCTCTTTACTAGCTGAGCAGGCATGGCATTTTAGGATCTTTCATGTTAGAACGTCTTTATTAGTTAAGAAATAAACACCTTTTAAATTGCTTCTTGTTGCTCTGTCCTCCTCCTTCCCTGACCTTTCCTCACTCCTGTGGGTGATATGGTACCCACCTGCTTTTTTTTTTTTTTACAATAGTCATTCACGCTGCTATGTAAATTTTACATCCAATTTTGCTACCTGTGTGATCTGAAAATTATAACCCCTTCTCCCAATATTTTGACTGTTGCATAAAAGTGAGCTGTTTTGTAACTTGAACTTTTTTTTTTCATTTTCTTTTGGAGTCTAGTTCACTTTTTCCCAACAATCCCTATCTTACCAGCATCTCCCAGAAGTAAAATCAAATTTCTTTGGATTATTGATTCTTCATTTTAAAAAAATCAATGGATTATTTTAATCTATATAGTCATAGGCATCTGACAGAAGAATGCAACTGAATAAGTTGAATCAGTGGGTTTAAATTTCTTAACAAGTCTACAATGTAACCTTTTAATTTGTTCCTAATCTTTTTACAGATCCCCTGAGGCTCTGTGTACCTTGAAGGCAACTGGAATCGGGAAATATGTTGGAATAAAGATTTTAAAAGCCCTGTACAATCAGTGGGAAAAAGTTTCCCCAAGTATTTCAAAAGGTTTTCAGGCTGAAGGCTGGCATCCAGATTAACATATTTAGCATGCCAATCAAACTAACACTGTGTTTTCAACAGGACAGGAATAATTGGATGGGTAATTCTCTTAAAATTAACACTTTTAGAATACACTGTTCTCGCTATTCTGTGATATGCATATTCTTCCATGATTCAGATTATCCAATCTAAAAAACTTTTTTAAAAAGCATGCACATACACATTTTACAACCCACACATCATCTTAGAGTAAATTCAATTTATCACTGCCAGATGTTCAAATGTGCTGCTATCTTGTGATTTAAATACCTTTTAGGCAGCTAGGTGACTCAATGGATAGAGAGTTGGAGCCTGAGTCAGAAAGATCCGAGTCAGAATACTGCCTCAGACACTATTAGTTGTGTGACAGTTGCAAGTCATTTAGTCTCTTTTAGCCTGTTTCCTTATCTGAAAAATGAGGATAATAATAGCATTTACCTCACACTATTGTGAGGATCAGAGATAATTTATGTAAAGAGTTATATATAGTCTATTATTATTATTTCTGTTCCTCACATTGGAAAGCAAGTCTCTGCTTCAAGCGTATTTTGTTAAATCACTTGCAAAATTGAAGGTCAGTACATAAGGATCTGAGTTAAGAATTATGGGACATTTCATAACTCTGGCTATAATCACTTCTTTAGGTTGAGGAGTATGAAATTTTTATGAGTGGAATGCAGGGTAACTATTTTCTATATATTTAGAGAATAAGGATGTTAGAAGGAATGGATGTAACTTGAAACCAGGCCTATTTTTGAAGCACAAAAAAAAGAAAGAATTTTTTGATTAAAACGTTATCAAACATCCATCAAGACAGGTTACTGAAGGAAGATGTGGATTCTCTGACCCTGGGGACCTAGGAGAACAGACACTGCTTTGTCTGGGAGAATTAAATATTAAACTACCCAAAAGTAGGGTTCTACAAGCAATCATTGCTTGTGATTTCTTGTAGCTCAACCATTCCAAGATCTGGAAAAGATTGTTAATTTTTTTTCCAACTTCTTTATCTAGGTCTTTAGTGAATGCTGTACAAATAAGTGAAAGTGACATAAACATGTGATAACTATATTAAAGTGTATTATTTTATTATACCAGGTGAAAATACGAGGAAATGGCACAAAAGCATTGTTGTTATGGTGGCTTGGTCCAACATGTTTGTTTCTAGTTTCAAGTATTTGAAAACAGAGTGATTATACTAAGAAAATTACATTTTAATCAAGCTTAGAAAGTAACTTCTTAATATGTATCATCACTGGATTCACATATTTTTGTTATTGTTGTTTAGTCATTTTAGTCATGTCTGATTCTTTGTGACCCCATTTGGGGTTTTCTTGGCAAAGATAACAGAATGATTTGCCATTTCCTTCTCCAGATAATTTTACTGACGAGTAAATTGAGGCAAACAGGTTAAGTGACCTGCCCAGGGTTACAGAGCTAGTAAGTGTCTGAGGCCAGATTTGGACTTACGTCTTCCTGACTCCAGATATGGTACTCTATCCACTGTACCATCTAGCCACCCAATTCACATATTACATGCCATTTTCTTTAAAAAAATCAACATATTTTGTTTGTATATTATCTTCATTTCCAAACATAACCCTTTTTTACACAGAGAGTTCTCCCTTCTAACAAAGAATGAGAGAGAAATTGAGAAAGGCAGAGACAGAGACAGAGACAGAGAGAGGAGTATAGTAAAATAATCAGAATATCAATCAAGTCTGAGAACGTATGCAGTGATCTGAACCCAAAGTTCATCTTAAAAGAGTATAAGAGAAGGAGTTACTTACAATATGCCATTTTCATCAAAAGGTATTTTGTGACCATAAGAATGTGTGTGTGTGTGTGTGTGTGTGTGTGTGTGTGTGTGTGTGTGTGTGTATATATATATATATATGTATGTATGTATGTATGTATGTATGTATAATAATTTGAGGCTAACATATCAAAGTCCAAGACAAAACTAATGGGGATGTTATAACTCTTGATTTTGGTTAGGAGTTCTATAATAGGGAGTAAATACCTTTCTCAAAGTTGACTGTAATATGAAATTCTGTGTATAATCACGATATTCTCAAATGCTTTAAAATGGTATGTGCTCATTTGGCATATTAGGCATTATTTGTTTAGTTCTTACCTAACATGTTCTTGCCCTTCTCCACCCTCCTCCAAGCATTTCACCTCTCCCACCTCCCTCCCCCCCACAGTGTTTGAGGCTAGAGCTAAGCCATGTAAGTGGAGAATGCTCAGAATGAAGCAGTATGGTGTATGGAAAGAATGGAATGAATCCAGAAGATCTTGACTTTGTTCCTTACTTATGAGGGACACTGGACAAGTTGATTTACATCTCCGAATATTAGTTTTCTCACTTGTAAAAAGAGAGGGTTATAGCTTGCTAGGCAGCTAGGTGGCAGTGTTTCAGAGTGACAGAGTTTCATGCCTGAAGTCAGGAAGACTCATCTTCCTGAGTTCAAATCTGTCCTCAGACACTTACTAGCTGTGTGACTTTGGACAAGTCACTTAACCCTGTTTACTTCAGTTTCCTCATCTGTAAAATGACCTGGAGAAGAAAACGGCAAACTACTTCAGTATTTTTGCTAAGAAAATCCCAAACACAACTGAAACAACCAAACAACAATCTGATTGCTAAGATCTTTCAGGCTCTAACATTCATCAGGCTAGGTCTGATCTAGGCCTGCAGAATTACAGAACAGACTGCCAGAAGTTTAGAAGTTGTCCTCTTTTTTTGCTCAAATTTTTTATGGGAACTGGTGATTGCAAGGGAAGGTGAATTGCATTTGGAACAGACAGCCACACACTGGAGCTGCTTAGTTATCTGTGCAGAGATGATGGGAGACCAGTTTTGCACTGACATTTCATGTTTAATATACCATAATAAGTATGGTGGATTAAACTTCTCTACGGTCCATGGGCCTGTGGGTAAGCCAGCTCTCTAAAGGTCACATTTCACACCCTTGTAGAACACTGCTGAGAAATGTTGCTGCATAATTCTGTAGCTTGGTTTGGAGCTGGATACTCCACAGCAGTCAGACTGTCTCCTAGCTCTGCCAAAAGATGGTTGGCTTCCTTGAGATGGTGCCGGGCCTTATTAGTGAATCATCAGGCTGTAGGCTGCCAACAGAGTAGTATTCAGTGAGTGCTCTCTGTTTTTGGACTCTTTTTAAGTTTAAATTAACAAAAATTTATTGTCTTTTGCTTTCACATCCCATTATTTTCAAATCTATAAGTATTATATATAGGTATGTATATATTTATGTATACATGCATACATACACATGTACACATATTCTATATGTGTGTGTATATATGTACATATATGTATTTTATATATATATATATATATATATATATATATATATATATATATATATATATATATATATATAAATTTCCTTATATGTTCCTCCCTCCTTTCCTACCCAGTAAACCACTGCTTGTAACAAAGATAGTTTTGAGAATTTATGTTTTCCCAGTTGTACATTCTTTTGACTTCAAGAAACATTTTTCAAGCACTTTGTGTGTTCACAGCACAGGATAAGGTGACAGGGGAGAGATAACAATTAAATTAGGCCTGATCATGGGATGTCACCATGTCACCAATATAATAGAAGAGTATAACATATGCCTTAATAATTATGATGCAAAGAAAGATGCATGAGAGACACCCAAGAGAGGCATAAACCTTGAAGAAGCATCAGAAAATGTTTTATAGAGAAGGTAGAGTTTGACCAGGGCCTTAAAGGATAAGTAGAATTTCAAATGTGGAAATGGAAAGGCTCAACATTCTTAGTGTAAAAAATTACATGAAAAAAGGCAAGCGGTCAGGAGAGGGGACAATGGGACATGAAAAGGCATCAGAAAGTAGTCTTATTTGGCTAAAGCATAGACTAAGTGAGGAGATAATTTGTGATAAGACTTAAAAGGTAGAGAGGTGCTACAATATAGAAGGCAGCCCCTGCTGCTTATTAGTCACATGATCCATGTAACCTTGGGCAATTCACTTAATCTCTGGGCCTCAGTCTCCTCATTTGCAGAATAGAAGAGTTGGAGTAGATGGTCTCTAAGGTCCCTTCTAGCTTAATTAGAGACAGTTTAATGGTGCAATGGATAAAGCTATGGACTTTGGGACCAGAAGATCTGAGTTTGAATCTTGCCTCAGATACTTCTAGTTGTGTGTCCCTGGGCAAGTCACTTAATCTCTTTCAACTTTGGTTTACTCATTTGCAAAATGAGAGTAGTAGTAGCTACTAGGAGGCATATCTGGTGGCTCAGTGGATAGAGCTCTGGAGTTGGAGTCAGTTAAATCTGAGTTCAAACCAGCCTCAGACACTTCCTAACTGTGTGACCCTGGGCAAGTCACTTAACCTCTAATTGACTGAAAACATGGATCCTCTGGATCCACTGGAGAAGGAAATGGCAGACCATTCCAGTATCTTTACCAAGAAAACCTTGAATGGATCACAAAGGGTCAGTATGGCGGAAATGATTAACAACAACAACAAAATAATAACACCTATCTGATAGGGTTGGCGTGAGACACAAATGAGATAACATTTGTGAAATGTTTTACAAACTTTAAAGTGCTGCATAAAATCTAGCTACTATAATTAATATTTTATTATTTTTATTATTATTAATTATTACTTTTCAATGGCTCCCTAACTCTTACCTGGCAAAGTTCAAATTCTTTAACTTAGTATTTAAGATCCCTTCCAATCTAACCTTTCCACATGCTCTGCCCTGGTCAGGCCACATTGAGAATATTTTGTTCAATTCTGTGCTCTATGCTTTCGAAATGACAATTAGAAATGGGAGTTCATCTTGTAGGGTGGAAGAGAGATCTGAGAGCATGCCATACGCAAATGAGTTGAAGAAAACTATGGAGGATAGATGTCTTCAAATATTTGAAGGACTGTCATGTGGATTCAACTTTTTTTTTCTTGTCCTCAGAAGGCAGAACTAGAATTGATGAATGGGAGTTGCAAAAAGGTAGATTTTGTTTTGATTTAAGGAAAAATTTACTAAAAATTATAACTGTATAAAATGTAATGTACTGTCATAGGAGATAAGGGTTCTTCCACATTGGAGTTCTTCAAGTTGAAGTTGGGAGGCCATTTGTTCAGTCGATTTTAGAAGGAATTCTGAGTCAGATATAGGTTGGAATAAATAGCTTCTGAAGAGTTCCAATGCTAAGATCTCAGGAGTCTGTGAAATAATTAAATAAATAGCAAATAACACATGATGTACGATTTCCGAACAAGCAGTCATTTCTATCAATTGAGGTCTTCAGGGAAGTATTCCTAGAAGAGGTGGACCTTTAGCTGGGCTGAGTAATATTTGTTTATTTGTCAAAGAGCAGAAGATACATGTCTTAAGCAACTTAAGTTCATCAAACTTTTCAGAGAAGGTCACCTTCTGAGTACACTGTAAAATTTTTTCTTTTGTGTTACCCTATGTCCACCCACAAAATAGAGTACTGAAGCACTTGACTTGCAATTAATGGACTAAGGCATTAGTTCTCAATTTTTGGTCTGAGGACTCATTTAAATGCTTAAATTATTGAGGACTTGTGTTTATGTGGGTTATATCAATCAATATTGACCATATTAGAAATGAAAAATATTGGTTTAATTATGAAAATAGTTTGATCTCATAGATCCCCTCAGGGAGTCTTGGGGATCTCTAGGGGTACCCAGACCACACTTTGAGAACTGTTCGTTTAAGGAAGTACTGTTAAGCTGTGGCCAGTTGGTAAGTCAACAATTAAGTGCTTACTATGTACCAGGCACCATACTAAGAGTGGGGTGTTTCTGCCTAGTCCAGGTCCTAAGGCACAGTTTCCAATTCCATGGCCAGGTTTCATTTTCTATCTGTTCATACATCATGAAGTACAATGCCTGGCACATCATGAACACTTAATAAATGCTTGTTGGCTTGAACTGGACACTTGGTCTCCACTTCTGTCTGTGCCTTCCTGTTCTCTTGTACTTTTGGTCCTCAGTTTCCAGCTTGAATATTCTGACCATACTTTTAAGTCTCCTTTGTGGCTTGCATCGCTAAACTCTGATTCTGAGAAGGCAGTGAAAAGCATAGTATATACAGAATCAGGAGACATGGCCTTAAATCTTGGCTCTGCTACTTACTGTCACCTAAAGTGTCACCTTAAGAACTCCTGTCACCTTTCTAGTCCTTCATTTGCTCTTCCAAACTAGTGTAACTATCATGCTGTGCTACAAATTCTAGTTATCTTGTATCACCTTCCTGAAAGAATGTAAGCTCCATGTAGGCATGGATTGTGCCTTATCTGCTTATCTTCTCTCCCCAGCACCTGACATTGTACTATGCCCACAGCAGGCACTTAATAGTTGTTAAACTAATGAATATACAGAAGACATGTGAAGAGAAGTTATTTTATCTTTGAATATACAGTAAAATGAACCCTACCTATAAATCAATCACCCTCTTTTACCTTCACATAAGCTCTGTTGTTTTGCTTTCTATATCTCTACTGATTTTTACCTTCATACAGTTGTAGTATAGTAAGAGTTGGCCTTAGGGATCAGGAATGCTTGCCTCCCTTAGGAAGGCATGAGAAGAAAGTTCCAAAATAGATATTATGTGAGGACCATTTATTCTTCTAGTGGAGCTGTGATTCTCTGGGCTACATTTTCAGAACTTCTGGATTCATGCTTCTGATCTTAACTCCATTATTGTGTAGAGGGTCAGACTTATTAAGTGAAATTTGAAGAAAAACAAAAGTATACTTTGCCCAAGGCTCAATGCTGACTAAAGTCAGGCCTTCAGCTTAGGATTTATGTTCTGAAAGGTTCAGAGTTTATTTTGGACTCTGATAGAGAAAGATGTTGGTCTTTTCTTCCATTTTCTTTAGTGATGCTTTTCAAGCACTGCTCAAGCTTTTAATCAGAGGAGCCACAAATAGCTCTTACCTACATGGAGTCTGTGGTATTCATTTGTGTGTTCAGCCTCAGGAGAAAGGGATATTGCCACTTATTAAATAGATTTAAACCTGATTGACAAAATGGGCTGTGAAAATGCTGTACAAATCTTGTTCTCCAGATTCCATTTTACCTAATCGATGTTCTTATTTTAGGAACTTTCAGAAAGAAAATTACTTAATTAGTTTTTTAAATGCTTCTTTTTCATTTAGATTAGCTTCATTTTGCTCAGATTGCCCTTTGATGGGTTATCAGAATATACAGACACTTAAAAATACACCTTAATTTTCCAGCATGCATTCGTCAGTCAATAGCCATGTTCTTACATTTGTACCCACCCCATCAATCTTTCCTGCCCCCCCACCCCCCTACTCCATGGCATCTGGGATTTTTTTTTCTGTCAAGCTGCTGAGTCACCTGTTTATGCAGAGATACGCCTTTTCTTTGAAGCCTCACAGTAATTTTCCATTTTATTCCATGGCAACAGAATCTTATAGAGGAATTTTTAAAGACAGTAAAATGTTTCAGAGGCTGTGGTCCTAGATATAAGTGAATTTAGAACTAAAAATACTGCAAGATTTCATTTTCTCTGAGAACTCCAACTTCTGGGAGTGAGGAACAATAACTAGAAGAAGATCCTTCCAGATCTTTACATTATTTCCTAGGGACTCTTGATGCCTTCTCCACACACACTAATCTTAGAGTGAGACAAATGAATTAGTATGTATCACAAGAGTCTGAGCTTTTTGGAATACTGCAAGTATAAGGGTGGTGACATTTTAAATCTTTCTCTAGTGAGGCACTACCATACTGTGATATATATCTCTATCTATTTTGATATCACTATATAACTATATGTATCATACCATATATAATATCATATCATATCATGTCACATCTCATGTCATAGCATAGCATAACACAGCATAGCATACAATGTATTACCATACTGTGACAGAAAGATCAATGTTCAAATCTCATCTCTGGCTTTTATTACCTCTTTATCACCTTGGACAAGTCATTTAATCACTTTCAGACTCAATTTCCTCACTTCTAAAATGAGGGCACTAGATGGCCCACTAAAGTGCCATCTATAATCCTCTATATTTTTATATATTTTTTGTTTCTTTTGTGCAAGGAAACAAGTTGGTATTGGCATATAAATTCTTTTTCAATGCTAGTAAGACTCAGACAAAGAAGTGTTTTCAAAATATTGGAGAATATAGTACCTTTCCTATTTATATATAACAGACTCCTACAAACCTTTCAGACTTTGAAATAAAATTTCGCTCTTTTAAGAATACATATCATTCCCAGTTTAAAGAAGTGGAAATGCAGGACAGAATAGTAAAGCACTTAGTTCAAAAGCCTCTAGTTGGTGGCAAAACCAGGACCAGAAGCCAAATTCCCCTACTCAGGCTAGCGTACTAGACCTTGTATGTCTTAGGCACAGTCGTAAAGCCCTGGGTACTGATTTTAAGTTTAGAACATAAACTATGATATCGTATATTATCTAGACTTTGTATCTCCTCCAACACCCTGCATAGTACTATGAACAGAGTAAACACAACAGAATTATAGCTCTATAGCTGAGAGGAACCTTAAACACTCTCTCTCTCTCTCTCTCTCTCTCTCTCTCTCTCTCTCCCTCTCCCCAAGACATACACACACACACACACACACACACACACACACACACACATATGCACACATGTACACACATACATGGATGTACACCAATATTTCTATGTCTCATAGAGCAATATGTATACATGTACCCACATGCATGTATACATGTCACATGCATATATGAATTGTATGGGTGCATGTATATATGTATACATATATGTATATAATATACATGCTCACACATATACATATATGTATATACACATACATACACTTAACCTCTGCCTCTGTTCCTTCCTCTGTAATATGGGGATAAAAACAATACCAGCAACATGCTAAAGTTGTTGTAAGAATTAAATGAAATAATATGTATAAAGTGCTCTATAAAACTTACAGCATTACATAAATACTATTATTATTATTGTCTAAATCCCAAAAAGGAATAGATGTTGGAATGATCTTCAGGTGGTATTTAAAAGTTGCCTGTAATTTCAACCACCATTTGGTAAACTGTCATTGTTCATTTAGAATAAAGCCTGCTGATTTGAGGTACTAATATCTAGTTCCTCAATGAAATGTATTATCTGTGGTATTAATGAAAATAAAAAGCCCAAGAATCATGATGAAGTAGGGAAAATATTTGGGAGATGCATGGACTGCAGATTGTTGATATGAATTTCTGATCCTTATTTATTCTCCTCTAAAAGAAATCTTTTGTCTAATGAGTTGATTCCCAAATCCTTAAAATTAAGCTAGAAATTTACATTTGAGACTTCCAATGAGGATTTCACTTTTTAAGGTCCTCTAGGAGTTCAGCTCTCCAATATTTATTCCAGCAAAGGCTAAAAAGGGCAGTATAAAAAATAATGAACAAGAAATCCAAGACCGCCAATAGTAATTTCTTTCACGTAGTGTAGTACTACCCAAATAATATAATCAGAAGCCCAAGGATCCTCTGCATAAGAGAATAGAGTGTGAGTACAGGTAAACAATTTGAAAGACTGAGATTACTCTTAATAGAGATTCCAAGGGCACGTTGTTGTGCCCTTGAAACATGTAGGGTCAGTTCCTGGGCTTAGGAAATCTGAAACACTTCAATGGGGAATCTCCGTGGGGAGGAAGGTGTTACAGTGGGAGGGAAGGGGAAGAGAGGGAAGAAATATATGTCACTCTCACTTTGGAAGCCTGCTCTGACTGGGATGTGCCATGAAGTCTATAGCATTGTTACCTGACATACTTCAGAGGGATTTGAAGACTGCAGCACTCTGTCGAGACCCAATATGATTCAGGAGTTCCTGAAACCTGTTAGTGCTCTGGACACAATAAATTAGGGGAGATGGAAGCTAGTGGCAAAGAGGTTGGGAATAAACAAGAACTAACCACCTTTATCTAGGAGTGAGAGAAGAGGCATAGACTGGCCACGGCACAAAATTCTAAATCAGGGGATAAGGTTGAAAATATAAGTAAAGAGAAGATATTGAGTACTATGAAAAAAATGTTGTGGGAAAAGAAACACCCATGAAGTAAACCCAGGAGAGAACAACTCCATAACAAGGGCAAGAAAAGAACTTAAATGAAACATTCAGAAGAAAGCATAGAATAGCGCAAAAGGAGGTTCAGAGAGAAACAGACAAGCAGGACTCCTTAGAAATTAATATGGTTAATTTATACTATTATTTTGAAGAAGAAAGAAGTGAGATGCAAAGTAGAATCAGTTTTGTATTCCATACTGTTTTTAAGTTCTTCTTTGTTATAAAAATATTTGGAATAACAAAAACATTTTAAAAACAATCTTTACATGCCCTGATAATGTGATTCTTTTTTTTAAAACATTTTTACTTTTTAAAAAATCTTTAAGCTGTTATTATTATTGTTCTTACTGTTAGTCATTTGGTAAAAATATATTAAGTGCCTACTATGTGCCTAATGCTTTGTTATACACTAGGGATACAAAGAAAGATCAAAGACAAACCTTGCCCTCACGGAGCTCATAGTGAAATGGGGGAGACAACATGAAAATAACTGTATACAAAAAAGAAAAAAAAACTATATATAGGATGAATTGGAAATAATCAACCAAAAGAAGGCATTAGAATTGAGAGGGTTCCTGAAGAAGGTGAGATTTTAATTGGGACTTGAAAGAAGGCAGGGAATCCAGGAGGCAGAGAGGAGGAGGGAAAGTATTCCATGCATGAGAGACATTCAGTGACATGCTTGGAGGCAGGAGATGTGGCATCTTGTTGGTCGGTCTATAAACATTTATTAAGCACCTGCTACATGTCAGGCAATGTGCTAGGGGATGGTCAAGGATGTTTGAGGAATAACAAGGAGGACAATTTTACAGGATCAAAGAATACCTCAAAGGGTAAAAAGGCTGGAAAGGTGGGAGAGGCAAAAGATTTTCAATGGCCTTTTATTTTTTGGTTAATAGCCAATTATTTTTTGTACCTCTTATCTTCCTCAATTTTAAAGAAAAAAAATAACAAAACCCTTGTCATAAATATGAATAGCTAAATATTAAACAAGGTCCTACATTGTCCATATTAAAAAAAATTCTGCAACTTGAATCCCTCACCACTCTATGAGGAAGTGAAGCAGCATAGCTCATCATTAGTCCTCTGGAATCAGGGTTGGTCATCGCATTGGTCAGTTCTTAGTCTATTAATGTTGTTTATCTCTACATTATTGTTTTTTCATAAATTATTCTCCTGTCGTTGTTCATTTCACTCTGTATCAGTTCACAAAGTCTTCCAATGTTTCTCTGAAACTGTCCCTTTTACCACTTTTCATGGACAAACATTAGAAGTTCTGCAAGAAAACAGGTACATTAATTCACTGCTTTTGGAGTTGTAACTTGTTACAAACATTCAGGAGAGCTATTTGGATCTGTGCCCCAAAAGTCCCTAAACTGAGTATAGCCTTTCAACAAGTAGCACCTCTACTAGAATTGTACACCAAAGAGAGCAAAGAACAAAAGGGCTCACATGTATAATAATCTTTATAGCACTTCTTTTTCTAGTGGCAAAAAAAAGAAAAGAAAAGAAAAGAAAAGAAAAGAAAAGAAAAGAAAAGAAAAGAAAAGAAAAGAAAAGAAAAGAAAAGAAAAGAAACAAACCAACCAAACTGGAAACTAAGGCCATGCCCATCAATTTGGAATGGCTGAACATGCTGTGAAATTACTTTCTTGAAAGGACTATGGCACTTCTTGAGAGTTGGTAAACTCTCAACTACCATATTATTGTGTTAGTATTAGTGCCCAGATTTATCTTGGCACACATAACAATGACATCTAAGCTTCCCAGTAATGGCATAATCAGATCTGTACTGGCAAAATTGCTTATTCTGTTTTCTGAAGCAGAACATGAAATAAAATATGCTCTGTCCAGTATGCTTAATTTTTGCATGTCAGTTAACCAATGCCTTCCTCTCTGATTACACTTTCTTCAAGCAGAAACATTTTGATTCACTTCATGGAAATTAAATCTTTTTTTTTTATAATTCTAGTTAGGGACTGGCTTTTTCAAACACATTTTGAATGACAGCTATAAATTTATACCTGAGAAGTCAATGGAAATTCTGCACAGAAAATAATGAAAATTTTAGAAATTTATTAAATTTTCTATTGACAAAGAAAAATAAGATCATAGATCTGGAGATTGAACTCTTTTTAGAGATCATCTTGTTCAATCCCTAATTTTTACACATAAAGAAACTGAGGCCAACAAAGGTAAAGTCAAGAATCAGTCAAAAACTCAGTGGCTCTGGAGTAAGGAGCTGTAGGTTAAAATCCCACCATAATGCTACTTGTGTGTCCTTGAGTAAAGCCCTTAAAACTTCAAATAGTTGTTCTACAACATTGACTCACTAAAGCTGATAGTTAAAATTTCATTATGATCATTTACAATTCAGAAAAAAGCTAATGCTATAAATTATGCATTGAATTATTGCTTCATTGATTGTCTAGACTGAAGAAAATGATAGGGAGGGGGTGGAGACAAGATGGTAGAGTAAAAACAGTGACTTGCTTGAGCTTTTCCCCAAACCCCTCCAAATACCTGTAAAAATGACTCTAAACAAATTCTAGAGCAGCAGAATCCACAAAAAGACAGTGAAACAAATTTCCAGCCCAAGACAACCTGGATGGTTGTGGGAAAGATCCATTATGCAAAGGCAAAGGCAAAGCAAGGCCCCAGCGAACCTGGAGCGGGCCTCAAAGAATTGAATCACTGGCAGCTGTGGCAGTTTCTGGACTTCTCAACCCACAAATGTCAAAGAAAATTTAGAAGGTCAGTAGGAAAGATTTGTCAGTCCTGGGTGAAGGAGGAGCACAGTCTGGTCCCAGCCCTGGGGTAGAGGCAGCAGCAGCTGCTTCCAGAGCTCTGGGCCCACGATGATCAGGGGATTGAGTGGCTGATCACAGGGGGATTGCAAGGATCTCTTTGCTGGTGCTAAGGTGGGATTCTCTTCGTTTGCCCGTACTTGGATCTGGGTAGTGGTCTTGTGGCGAAGAGTAGCATTGGTGTGGTCGAGCTTGTAGCAGCAATGGAGAGAGAATTCTCTTCAAAGTACCAAGGCAGAAAAGAGTGCTTGTGGTCACTCATAGACCAAAGCACAGGCCAAGAAAGGAGTAAACATCTCTCCTCTGATCATATCAACTTGGAAGAACTGAAATTTTACAGGTCCCTAGAAGTATCTCTGAAAACAGCTGCACAAAACCCCTAAAGGTTGGGACAGTACACCAGAACCTTACCTTAACAAAGAGTTAAAAAGTCAAGTAATTGACTGGGAACATGAGCAAATAGCAGGAAAGAACTCAGACTATACAATAAAAATATGAATTGGTCTCAGGCCATGGAAGGGGGCTCAAAAAGGATTTTGAAAAGCCAGTAAGAGAAGTAGAGAAAAAAACTGAGAAGAGAAATGAAAGTGATACAAGATAATCATGCAAAATGAGTCAACAGCTTGCTAAAGGAAACTCCAAAAAATACTGAAGAAGATAACACCTTAAAAAATAGCCTAACCCAAACGGCAAAAGAGCTCCAAAAAGCCAATGAAGAGAAAAATGCCTTAAAAAGCAGAATTGGCCAAATGGAAAAGGAAGTCCAAAAAATCACTGAAGAAAATAATTCCTTGAAACTTAGAATGGAGCAAATGGAAGCCAATGATTCTTTGAGAAATCAAGCCATTGTAAAACAAAACCAAAAGAATGAAAAAAAAAAGACAATGTGAAATATCTCACAGTAAAAACAACTGACTTGGAACTATTTTCCCAGGAGAGATAATTTAAAAAATATTGGACTGCCTGAAAGCCATGATTGAAAAAAGAGCCTAGACATCATCTTTCAAGAAATTATCAAGGAAAACTGCCCTGATATACTAGAACCAGAGGGTAAAATAGAAATTGAAAGAATCTACCAATCACCTCCTGAAAAAGATCTCAAAAGGAATTTTTTTTTTTTTATGATAGCCAAATTCCAGAGTTCCCAGGTCAAGGAGAAAACATTGCAAGGAGCCAGAAAGAAATAATTCAAGTGTTGTGGAAACACAATCAAGATAACAGAAGATTTAGCAGCTTCTACATTAAGGGATTAGGGGGCTTGAAATATGATATTCCAGAAGCCAAAGGAGCTAGGATTAAAACCAAAAATCACCTACCCAGCAAAACTGAGTATAATCCTTCAGGGGCAAAAATGGAATTCAATGAAATAGAGGACTTTCAAGCATTCTTAATGAAAAGACTGGATAGAATAGAAATAGAATAGAAATTTGACTTTCAAATACAAGATTCAAGAAAAGTATGAAAAGGTAAACAGGAAAGAGAAATTATAAGGGATTTATTAAAGTTGAACTCTTCTCATTCCTGCATGGAAAGACATTTGTAATTCATGAAAACTCTCTCAGTATTAGGGTAGTTGGAGGACACAGGGTGAGTTGAATATGAAAAGATCATATCTAAAAAATAAAATTAAGGAGTGAGAGAGGATTGTACTAGGAAAAGGGGAAAGGGAGAGGTAGAGTGGGGTAAATTATCTCACATAAAAGAAGCAAGAAAAAGCTTTTACAGTGGAGGGGAAGAGGGTGGAGATGAGAGGGAATGAGTGAATCTTACTCTTATTGAATTTGGCTTGAGGAGGGAATAACATACCCACCTAATTGGGTATGAAAATCCATCTTACCCTACAGGAAAATAGAGGATAAAAGAGGAAGGAATGATAGAAAGGAGGGCAGATTAGGGGAGGGGGTAATCAAATAAACACTTTTGAGGAGAGACAGGCCCAAAGGGAAGAATAGAATAAACTGGGGCGGGGGATAGGATAAAGGGAAAATATAGTTAGTTTTTCACAACATGGCTATTATGGAAGTGTTTTGCATGACTACACATGTATAACCTATATTGATTGGCTTGCCTTCTCAATGAGAGTGCATGAGGAGGAAAGAAGGATGATGATTTGGAACTCAAAGTTTTAAAAATGAATGCTAAAAATTTGTTTTTACATGCAACTGGGAAATAAGATATACAGGCAATGGGGTATAGAAATCTACCCTGCCCTATAGGAAAATAGAAATGGCAGGGGATAAGAGAAGGGGGGTGATGGAAGAGAGGTCAGATTGGGGGAAGGGGTATTCAGAATGCACACCATCTTGGCATGGGGGAGGGGAGAGATAGGGAGAAAAATGGGACCTCTAAGTCTTGCACAAGTGAGTGTTGAAAACTAAAGAAACATAAATTAAGAAAAAAAAAGAAAAATCTGCATATTTGAACAAAACATATTTTCTCATCGGCTGTTTTAAACTATGGCTCATTCTACAACCTGAATTGATCACCTCTCTGTCAGGTGGTAGATAACATGCTTGATCATTGGTCCTCTTGAATCGTGGGTGATCATTGTGCTGATCGTAGCTCTTAGAGCTTTCAGATTTGTTTGTTTTTATTGTGATCATTGTACAAATCATTATTTAGGTTCTGATCATTTCATTTCTCCTTAATAAAAAACCTCAAAATTGTTCACTTTAAAAAAAAGAAAATGAGGGGCAGCTAGATGGCACAGTGGATAGAGCTCTTGCCTTAGAGTCAGGAGGATCTGAATTCAAATCTGACCTCAGACATATAGCACTTACTAGCTGTGTGACCCGGGGCAAGTCATTTAACCCCAATTGCCTAACCAAAAAACCAAACAAATGAAAAAGAAAATGATAGGGAAAATACTAATAATGCAACTCAGACTTAAATATGTGTCAGGTATACACTATCCTCCTCCAAAAGCACATTATTAGCCATTTACCAGAACACCAATACTCAAGGCTCTTAGTTTTCTATGAAAGGGTATACTACGAAAGGGTATACTAGCTCAGAGATCTGAGCTCCCTTTCATCTCTAAATGTATGACTAGGTGATTAGTCCAAGATGCTATAGGAAGGAATGAGCATAGTTTAGTTTTCTTTCATTTGTTTTGCACAACCTCTGAGTGAGCTGATATATCTGTATTCATAATTCGCAGAAAAAGACAACTGTCATAAAAAAAGCTTTTTGGTTGAAAAGAGTATGTTTACACTGTTGAGAACTTTTAATTGCTTATATTCAGGTTTTTGTCTTAACTTTTCCAAGTATAATTTTAGTAAAAATGGCATCTTATCCAATATCTTTCATTACAGAATATTTCAACTTCCAAAGAAATCTGTTCTTTAACTCATAATTGAATTCCAATATTAAATCTTACAAACGAGTGAGAAAATAGACATAGCGCTGCTAGGACTTAGGTCAGGGTACCCTTACGGCAAGTTTGGGCATAATTATGTAAATATAAAAATAGTATAATGTAGGGAAGAGATAAGACAAAAACATTGAAGGTTATATTACAATTTCTATACAAATTTATGAAACATTCCAATTTTGATCTTTAGTCTACCTTCCACTTCTAGTAATCCACAGAACTCTAGTGACTATAGTCCCATACTCTTTGCACCTAGATGCAGCTCTTACTATGTTCCAAACAATGCGCTAAGTACTGAGGATATAAATAAAAGCAAAAAGAAAGTCTCTGCCCTCAAGGAACTTACATTCTAATGGGAAAAGACAATACATAAAAGGAAGCTGAGGGGGTAAGGGGAAGAAAAGGGAGATTTTGATGGAGAAGTGCAGGGTGTAACCTGGTAAGAAATTAAGAGACATACATGCTAATCTATTAAAAAGTAGGGGCCAGCTGAGAGGTGCCAAGTCTGAGTTATGACTTGACACCTGCAAATTCCACTACTACCTAGCCTTGTGTAACTTGTGTTATATTTAGTAATTGAACAGGATGTTTATTACCTACAGATTCCTTCATTGTCATCTGTCCTCTGGCTAGGTGACTGACATTAGATCCCCCTTTTCATCTATCTATCTATCTCTCTCTCTATCTATCTATCTATCTACCTATCTATCTATCTATTACTGAATGACTGCTTTCCTACTTAATTACCCACTTGGATTAGTCCTGCCTGTCCCTTGTGAGGATACATACTTGGATTTTTTTCAGCATTGCAAAAGATGAAGTAATTAGTAGATAGTAGATTGTAGATTATTAGATAGTAGATAGAAATGGAGGACTTGTGATTTTTGAAAGTTTTTTCACAGATCTGATTCACCAGCATTTATTATGAGCTTGTTATGTGCAAGACATTGGGGATGAAAAGATGAAAATCAATAGATCCTGTCCTTAATGCACTTATAATAGAATAGGACAATAAGACATATACTAATAAATACTATGCAATGTGGAATTTGATATGGGCAAAGGGAAGATCTAGAGAAAGTGTTTAAGAATCTACAAACGGAATAGAGTATAGAGACACCATGTCAAAATGTAAGAAAACACTAGATTATTGAGTCAGAAGCCCTGGGTTCAAGCCTTGTTGCTGTCACATATCTCTTATGTGACCTTGGACAAGTTATTTAACCACTCTCAGATCCAATGCATGTCAATGTATGTGTGTGTGTGTGTGTGGAGGGGACTTTGTGGAAAAAAAATAGTAGAGATATTACCAATGGAGAATCAACTAAATTTGGCAACTGATTGGGAATAGGTAGGGGAAGGAGAGGAAAGACTGAAGTAACTTCAAGATTTCAAGCCTGAAAGCCTCACAGAATTATGCACAGAAATAGAAAAGGTAGGTAGAGGAACAATTTTTTAGAGATGAGTTCACCTTTGGACATATAGAGTTTGGCATCCTAGCATGATATCCAGGTAGGAATGTGAGATTAGAAATCATGAGAAATGTTACGATTTGATAGATAGATTTTTTTTTCTCCTTTTCTCCTTTTTAAAAAATTAGCTCATTTATCAGTAAATTTTTAAATTTTAAACTTTTTATTATTAAAACTTATTTATTACTGAATTATTTATTTATTTATTTTTTGCATTTTAAGTTCCAAACTGCGTCACTCTCTCCCCTCACCCTACATTAGAGAAGGCCACTATTTGACACAGATTTATACATACATGTGAAATTATGCTATGTATACTTCTATTTTTCAGTACTTTCTCTGGAGGTAGATAGCATCTTCCTTCATAAGTCCTTTTCAGGGATTTACACAGAAGTGATAATTGAAGTCTTATCATATTCAGTAGCTATATCAGATTCACACAGATAATAAAAGGTTGGTATTCAACTTCAGGATCTCTGATTCTAAATCCAGCATTCTTTCTACAATATCATGATTGCTTCACTGATCATGCACACATTCATGACCTTAGAAAGAGATAGACCACGTAGGTCATATTGGCATCAAGATAAATATTACAATGTGGATGTGGTATATAGCACATGTTAGTAGTTGTTGAAATTATCAGTGGAAAATGTAGAGAGAGAAGATAACAGAATACTGGGAAGAAGCAATATTTAAGAGGATGGAAAAAGATAAACCAATGAAGGAAATTAAAAAGAATAATTAGAAAGATGAAAGGAGAGAGTCAAGAAGGAGTGATCACCAGTGTTAAAGGCTGAAGAAATGTCAGTGAGGATAAAAATTGAGAAAAGGCCATTGGACCTGGAAATTATATCAGAGTTAGGTCAGTGAATTCAGGAAATGATGAATGATATAACTAGTTAATATTAAGGAACTCTCCTTTTTGAAAAAAAAATTAAAAATCTTTATATTTTTACAATACTTTATTTTGCTACATAACTAAACACGGGACTGGATGTGTGTGTGTGTGTTGTGTGTGTGTGTGTGTGTGTGTGTGTGTGTGAATGTGAGAGGATTACCAAAACCAAAAGATAATTTTGTATATTTAAAAAACAAATAAGGAATGCTTGGTTTCTATCTTTTAAAAAATAACATATATTTAGGAGAATGTGTTAATATCATACACCAGAGAAGAAGAGTTAGTGACTTCTCAATGATTCAGAGTTGAACAAGTAGATGGAACCTTTGTCCGAGTCAAATGATTTATGGACAGCTAAAGAACCATTGTAAAAATATAGGAAATAAACCACAAAGCATCATGAAATGTGTGTATTTATTATGAAGACATATGTGATCACAGATTTAGAGTTGGAGTGGACCTTAAAGGTTCTTGAGTCCAGCCTCCTTATTTCACAGATGAAGAAACTGAGGAAACTGAGACCTAGAATTGTGACTAGACCAGATTCACACAGGTAATAAAAGATTGGTATTCAACTTCAGGGCCTCTGATTCCAAATCCAGCATTCTTTCTACAATACCATGATTGCTTCAGTGATCATGCATATATACATGGCTTTAGAAAGAGATAGAACACCTAGGTAAACATTACCATGTGTATGTAGTATATAGTACATGCTTCCATAAGCACTGCTGCTTTGACCATATAATAAATCCAGCCTTTTGACTTTAGTATCTAATTGGAAAAGTCAAGAACGTAATTAGAAGGTTGTGAACTTGTGCATTGTTTTCATTTCTGTTTACCAGTGATATAAGCCAACTAGACTTTTTTTTTTAAATAAGTGTTGATTATTCTGGTGGGAAGAAAAACAAAGAATATGGAAGTACTTAAGGACTTCCAACTGATTGTTATACAAGATGCCAGAAAACATCTGTGCAAACATTTTCCAAGACTGATTTTGAAAGGCAGGTAGTGATTCTAATGGAATGCTTCTTTGAACAGAACGCTTAAGATGCATAATATCCATGAATTAATGAGAAGCAGTTGGAATTAAAGTCAATTTTTACCAGTTTACTATTGACCTAGACATGTATAATACTGATTAGTTATGCTAATTGAACTAGACAGCTTGAAAAGTTTTCTAGTTTTCTACATATCTGATATCCTGATCTGGTAGAACATGGACCACGTGACAAGGTAAGTGTTCCAAAGCCTGGAGAATCCAGAGTCTGGTGGAATACATACATACATACATACATACATACATATATACATATATATATACACACACACACATATATACACACACACATATATATAAATGTTTAGAAATATGTGATTCATAGCTGTACTTGTTTCTCCTTAATTTATGAGATATGTTTTCTTTTTCTTTTTTTATTTTGCACCTGAAGTTAAAAAAGCAATTCACATTTAATCCAACATAAAGTAGGGTAAAAACAACGATACGTCATTTGTGTGTGAATATGTGCATATTGTGTATGGCATGTATTTCATTACTACATGATAGGTCACATAATTTAAAATGTTAAAATAATAACTTTTTTTTTAGGCAATTGGGGTTAAGTGACTAGCCCAGGGTCACACAGCTACTAAGTGTAGTAACTTTCCTTAAGAGCAGAAATCATATAATTTAAATTTCTCTACCCCACTCAACAAATGGTGAGTTGGTCACAAATCTTGATGTAATAATTTAATATCTATTAAAGTCTTACATGTAGGTTGGGCTAGTCTCCCCCATGCCCCATCAAAGGGGCACTGTTACAAAGACTTGATTGGTCCAGGGAACCATAAAATATAACACAATTAATATTTATTGAGAGCCTACTACACATCAAGCAATGTGCTAATTTCTGGGGATATAAATAAGAAAAAGAAAGATAGGAGTTTTTAATCTAGAAACTTACAATTCCATGGAAGAGAACCTTGAGGGAAGAATTCCACCTTGCATCTGCTGCCTTACTGGGTTTTCACTCCATGCAACTCCCTCTGTCAGAAGAACTGGAGGGTAGAATACCAAACTCTTCTCAATATCTTCCTTTACATAGGATAGACAGCTAGGACACCTAGGGTAGCTAGATGGCACAGTGGATAGAGTACTGGGCCTCGAGTCAGGAAGACTCCTGATTTCAAATCTAGTCTCAGGCACTTACTAGCTGTGCAGTCCTGGACAAGTCACTGAACTTGGTTTGCCTCAGTTTCCTCATCTATAAAATGAGCTGGAGAAAAGCCTAAAAGAGGCTACAAAGAGTTGGACATGACTGAGAAATCACTGAACAAATAATACATAGAGGACAGAAACTGGCTTTAAGATCACTCCATCTTGTATCTGTTGCCCTTCTTGGTTTCAAGTTCATGAAACAAGACTTCATCCCCCACCCATCCCCACTGTCCTGATTCTTTTTTGTGTCTTGTCCTTTAGCCTGTAAGCTCTTTAAGGGCAGGGGCTCTCTTTTTATTAATTGTATACTCAGCACAGTGCCTAGGCTTTTAATAAATGTTTATTGGATTGAACTGGAAGACAACACACTAAAGGAAGTGGGGAAATGGCATGGTGCAGGGATTGTATAATCAAGATCAAGTAGTGCCGTTATTGGAAAAGGAGTAAGTAAATGGACTTCTGGGTCCTCTTTAAAGGGAGATTTTGGGAGGGATTTTCGCTTCATCCTCAAGCACTCCAGTTACAGGGACAAACTGAGAGTACTGACATGGTAGGTGTGAGTACCAAAAGTGAAGCCATTTCCATGATGATGAGTTTACTAATAATGATCTTACCTTAGAGGGTAGACTAGAGTAGAACATGATGGTGATAGAGTTGGTCTAGAAGAGGATCAAAATGACATCATTATGTTGGAGTCAAGGTATAATGTATCTGACTGTGATTAATCAGACCAATATATGCTCAGAAGGCTCTCTGCACAAATAGTCCATATGAATAGTCCATATGATGTTCGAATAGAAACTTAGCAATGCCTAGTGCTTGAATTGTTTAAACGGCCTCCTCATACCTGAGCCATAAAAAGCCATCCCAGGAAAAAATAGTGTCCCTCAGGCTTTATGGCTGTTCCAGTACTGTGCAAATTACTACACCCATCTTACTCAATCATAGAGTGCTATGGACTAGATGTTTTTCTGTATGGAGGTGGAGAATGGAAGGTAACTCTACCTGGATTATCTATGGTATTTCTCCTAAGTATCCCTTCTATCTTATTGCTACGAATGTTTTGTTTGTTTAGTACTAGATAGTCTGCAGGTGACTCATTTCGTTCTGAGCCTGAACTACCAAATAGGCCTGACTCAAGACCATCCCACAACAGTTGACCATAGAAATAGAATTAAAATTTAGTAAAAGAAGGGGGGTGGTGTTTCTGAACTCTTTCCTAAGTGAGACCAATTCTGGGGTATTGAGTTCATTTCTAGGAAGTTTGTCGTCAAGGTGGTGTGAGGCAAGAAGTGTGTAACCAAGAGAGTAAGGCACCATGAAACCATGCTGTATGAGGATCATTTGAAAGATGTAAAGATATTCAGCCATAGGGAAAGATGACTAAGGATATGAAGGCAGGAATATGGATATTGTAATCATCTTCAGACATTGAGGGATTATCATGTAGTAGAAGGATTAAGCCTAATCATTTGCCCAGAGATCTTCAAATGGTGACTAGAAACCATTAATGAAGGACATTAGTTTAAGGGTCTCTGAAGTCCCTTCCAACTCTGGGCTTCTATAATTATTCAGCTTGGCTTAAGGACTAAGAAAACTAGTTGGAATTTACAGAGGGACATATTTTCACTCAACATAAGGAAAGATTTCTTAATAATTAGAGCTGCCTAAAAATTGACTAAAAGTTAAGCTCCCCACAGCTTAAATTTCCCTGCCAATAAAAGTATATAAGTAGTCTGTGGCTGCTGTTGGAGCTACAGTAATGCAGGAGCCATGGCCATCCACTGCCTTATGATGGTGGGCCCCAATAAGGGTCACAAAGTTGTCAAAAACATTTCAAAGCCATGATACTACCACTGCTGTGGGCCCCTTGACCAGACACACCAACTTTGTTAGAGATGTGATCTAGGAGGCATATAGATTTGCCCTTATGAGAGGTGGGCCATGGAATTGTTAAAGGTCTTCAAGAAAAAAGAAAGCTCTTAAGTTTATTTAAAAAAAAAGGTGGGAACTCACATCCTGGCCAGGAGAAAGAAAGAGTAGCTCAGCAATGTCCTAGTTGCCATGCAGAAAGCTGCTGCCAAGGACTAAACTGGACCTTGCCTATCTTCTCCACCTACTCATTAAAGATTTGACAGATTAAAAAAAAGACATATATAAACAGACAGTGCATGGCTATATGTGACAGAAAAAAATGAACCAAGGGCAATAATACTTTAGATTGGTCTTGGGACTAGAAGATCTCTAAGCTCTCTAAATGAGTTTTCATGTATCTTTGAAGTCAGGAAGAAGTGAGTTCAATCTAGACTCTGGCATTAAGTAGCTCTGTGACAATATGTCAGCTACTTTCCCTCAGTTTCTATACTCATAAAATATAGATAACAACCCTTGTAGTTCCCCCCAACTGGGTTGTTTTGGTGCTCAAATGAGATATTGTATATAAAACACTCTGTATATTTTATTTTTTTTTACTTTTAATTTATTTGTAATTTATGGGATAAAACAAGCATTTCCATGTGGTATAATAAAAAAAGAGGACTGTATATGACATTGCAAATCTATTATGTAAAATCTGCTATTCCTTACAAATATGCAACAAAATTATATGTGTATTTTTTTCTTTTTTTCTCCCCTCACACTACAAATAGCTACCAGTAGACACAAATATGTGTGTATTTACATATATGTATATATACATATATGTGTAAAATCACACTTTTATTTATCAGTTCTTTCAATGCAGGTAGCATCTTTTTTCATATGTCCTTTGTAGTTAATTTGGGTATTTATAATAGTCAAAATGACATTTGCTCAAAGTCATTCTTTTTTTTTTGTTTGTTTTGTTTTGGAGAGGCAATTGGGGTTAAAGGACTTGCCCAGAGTCACACAGCTAGTAAGTCTTATGTGTCTGAGGCCAGATTTGAACTCAGGTCTTCCTGACTCCTCAAAGTCATTCTTAAAACAATATTGCTGTTACTATACACAATGTTCTCTTGGTTCTGTTAATTTTGCTCCTTGTTATTTTGTACAAGTCTATCCACCTTTTTCTAAGATTTTTGAGCACATCATTTCTTATAGCACAGTAGCATTCCTTCACAATAACATACCAAAATATTATATATTCAATAAATTATATATTATATATTATATATTGAAATTATATAAATTCAATTATATATTCAAAAAAATATATATTCAGCCATTCCCCAACTGATTGACATCCCCACAGTTTCCAGTTCTTTTCCACCACAAAGAGAGCTGCTCTAAATATTTTAGGAAATATAGGTTGTTTTCTATTTCCCCTAACCATCTTTGGAAATAGACATAATAGTGGTATTGCTGGGTTAAAGGGTAAAGAGCTATGCAATGAGTCCTCTAAGCTTAAAAAAAATTTTTTATGAATAAGTAATTATATTATTTGTTTATTATTTTAATAGTTATTTAATGGTTATTTACCATTTTATTAGCTATGTTCACTTAAAGTTTATAAACTAGGGGTAGAGCCAAGATGGTAGAGAGAAGCCAGGAAAATACCTGAGCTTTCCCCAGTTTTCCTCAGAAATAATGTTAAATCAAGTCTCTAAAACAATTGTAGAATGATAGAATCCACAAAAAGAGGAAGAGAAATGATTTACCAGCCCAAGATAACTTAGAAGAACTTCAGGAAAGGTCTGTCTCACTTGTGCCCAGATCAGGATGTGTCCAGGCAAGCCACCAGGAAGCTCTTAGCCATAGCACAGATCAGCAATCAAGGCCCAGAAATTCTAGCTCAGCAGGCAAATGGCACAACAGGCTAGCTGTGAGGCCTCCAGCCCCAGCACAGTAGGCAAACTGTCAGCCCTGGAACCCAAGGCACACCAGGCATGACTAGGCTGGGCCACCCTAGTGCAGAGGTCCTGGTGCAGAAAACCAGCGACCAGGCTGTAGGCCCCTAGGGTAAGAAGCTTGGGACAGTGCCACCTGTATCCCAGGAGCAAAGCTCAACTTTAAAAAATGAGCAAAAAACAGAAAAGAGCCCTGACCATAGAAAGCTACTATGGTGACAGGGAAGATCAAAATAAACTCAGAAAAGAACAACAATATCAAAATGCCTACCAGTGAAGCCTCAAAGGGAAATATGAATTCATCTCAAATCTAAAAAAGTCTTCTTGAAAGAGCTCAAAAAGGTTTTTAAAATTCAGTAAGAGAAGCAGAAGAAAAATTCAGAAAAGAAATGCAAGAGAATTATGAAAAAAAAGTCAACAGCTTAGAAAAGGAAGCACAAAAATTGACTGAAGAAAACAACTCCTTTAAAAGTAGAATTGGCCAAATGGAAAAGGAGGTACAAAAGCTAACTAAAGAAAGTCATTCCTTAAAAATTAGAATTGGGCAAGTAGAAGCTAATACTCTATGAGACATCAAGAAACAGCCAAACAAAATAAAAAGAATTTTAAAAATATAAGAAAAAGTAAAATACCTCATGGGAAAAACAACTGACCAGGAAAACAGATCCTGGAGATATAATTTAAGAATTATTGAACTACCTGAAAGTCATGATAAAAAGAAAAGAGCCTGGACAGCATCTATCAAGGAAAAATGCCCTTATATCCCAGAACCAGAAGGTAAAAGTCATTGAAAGAATCCACTGATCACCTCCTGAAAGAGTTCCCAAAATGGAAACTCCAAGGAATATTGTAGTCAAATTCCAGAACTATCAGATCAAGAAAAAAGCAGCCAGAAAGAAACAATTCAAATAGCAAGATACCACAGTCAGGATTACACAGGACTTAGAAGCTTCTACATTAAAGAATCAGAGGGCTTGGAATATGATAACAAAAGAGATTGGATTACAACCAAGAATCAACTACCCAGCAAACTTGAGCATAATCTTCCAGGAGAAAAAATGGATATTCAGTAATAGGGAACTTTCAAACTTTCCTGATGAAAAGACCAGAGGTAAACAGAAAATTAAGTCTTCAAATACAAGACTCAAAAGAAGCATAAAAAGGTAAACAGGAAAGAAAAAATGACCTTGTATTCATTAAGATTAAACTGTTTATATCCCTACATGGGAAGCTAATACTTGTAAATCTTAAGAACTGTATCTCTACTAAGGCAGTTAGAAGGAATATACTTAGTCAGAGGGTGTGGGTCTAAATTGACTTTGATGTGATGATTAAAAAAACTTCATTAAGGAGTGAAAAAATTATTGTATTGGGAGAAGAGTAAAGAGGGAGGCAAAATGAGGTAAATTATATCACATGAAGCAGTATAAAAGATGTATTACAGGAGAGGGGAAGAAGAGAAAAAGACAAGCATTGTTTGAACCTTACCCTCACTGCATTTGGCTCAAAGAGGGAATAACATACACACTCAGTTGGGTAAAGAAATCTGTCTTAACCTGTAGGGAAGTAGGAGGAAGAGGGGAAAAAACAGAGGGAGGGGTGAAAGAAAGAAGTGCAGAAGGGAGGGAAAAAGTGGAGGAGAAAGGGGAAAGAAAAAGAGGGGGGCTGATAAAAAAGAGGGAAGATTGGGGAAGGTGATGGTCAGAAGGAAAACACTGGTGAGGAGGGACAGGGTGAAAGGAGAGAGAAAAGTATAAAAGGGGGAAAATAGGATGGCAAGAAATACGCAGTAATCATAACTGCGTATGAATGGGATGAACTCTCCCAGAAAATGAAAGACGACAACAAAATGGATCAAAAACCAGAATCCTACCATATGTTGTTTACAGGAAGCACATCTGAAACAGGGATACACACACACACACACACACACACACGGTAAAGGTAAAAGGCTGGACTAGAATGTATTATGCTTCAGCCGAAGTAAAAAAATAATAATAAAATAAAGCAGAGGTAGCAATCCTGATCTCAGACAAAGGAAAAGCAAAAACAGGCCTTATTCAAAGAGATAAGGGAGGAAATGACACCTCGCTAAAATGTACCATAGACAATGAAGCAATATCAATACTAAACATACATGCACCAAATAGTACAACACCCAGATTCTTAGAGGAAAAGTTAAGTGAGTTATAGGAAGAAACAGACAGCAAAACTATACTAGTGGGGTGACCTCAACCCTATCACAAGCAGATAAATATGATCAGAAGATAAATAAGGAAGATATTAAGGAGGTGAATAGAATTTTAGAAATGTTAGATATGATAGACCTCTGGAGAAAAGTGAATGGGGATAGAAAGAAATATACCTTTTTCTCAGGGTTACATGGAACCTACACAAAAATTGACCATGTATTAGGGCATGCAAACCTCACACTCAAATGTAGAAAGGTAGACATATCAAATATCTCCTTTTTAGATCATGGTGCTGTAAACATTATGTGTAATAAAGGCCATGAAAAGATAAGCTAAAATTAATTACAAACCAAATAATCTAATCCTAAAGAATGAGTGGTTCAAACAACAAATCATAGAAACAATCAATGCTTTCATCAAAGACAATGACAGTAATGAGACAACATACCAAAATTTATGGGATACAGTGAAAGCAGTACTTAGGGAAAATTTTATATCTCTAAATGGTTACATAAATGAAATAAAGATCAGATCAATGAATTGGACATGCAATTAAAAAAGCTAAAAAAAGAACAAATTAAAAATTTTCAATTAAACACCAAATTCAAATGTCTGAAAATCAAAGAAAGAGATTTAAAAAAAAAAAGAAAGTAAGAAAGCTATTGAACTAATAAATAAAACAAAGAGCTGGTTTAATGAAAAAAAAACAATAAAATAGGTAAACCTTTGGTTAATTTGATTAAAAAAAAGAGAAAAGAAAAACAAATTACCAGTATCAAAAATGAAAAGGGTGAATTCACCACCAATTAAGAAGAAATGAAAACAATAATTAGTAGCTATTTTGTCCAACTGTATGCCAATAAATCTGACAATCAGTGAAGTGGATGAATATTTACAAAAATATAATTTGCCCAGATTAACAGAAGAGGAAATAAAATGTTTAAATAATACCATTTCAGAAAGAAAAGAAATTGAACAAGCCATCAATGCACTTGCTAAGAAAAAATCTCCAATGCCAGATGGATTTACAAGTAAATTCTACCAAATATTTGAAGAACAAGTAATTCCAATACTATATAAACTATTTGGAAAAATAGGTAAAGAAGGAATACTACCAAATTCCTTTTATGACACAAATGTGTTGCTAATACCTAAACCAGAAAGAGCCAAAACAGAGAAAGAAAATTATAGACCAATTTCCCTAATGAATATCAATGCAAAAATTTTAAATAAGATATTAGCAAAGAGATTATAACAATTTATCAGCAGTATAATATATTATGACCCGGAGGGGTTTATACCAGGGACGCAGGGTTTGTTCAACATCAGTAAAATTATTAGCCTAATTGTCCTTATCAATAACAAAACTAACAGAAATCATATGATTATCTCAATATATGCAGAAAAAGTTTTTGACAAAATATAGCACCCATTCCTATTAAAAACCCTAGAGAATATATAAATAAATGGAGCTTTCCTTAAAATGATAAGTAGTATCCATCTAAAACTATCAGCAAGCTAATGCTGTTATGGAGATAAGCTAGTAGTCTTCCCAATAAGATGGGGTGAAACAAGGATGGCCATTATCACCACTATTGTTCAATATTGTACTACAAATGTTAGCTATAGCAATAAGAGAAGAAAAATAAATTGAAGGAATTAGTCTAGGCAATGGGAAAACAAAACTATCACTCCTTGCAAATGAGTGTTTACTTAGAGAATCCTAGAAAATCAACTAAAAACTACTTGAAATAATTAACAAATTTTGCAGTTATAGAATATAAAATAGACCCACACAAATCATCAGCATTTTTATATATTACCAACCAAGGCTAGCAGCAAGAGGTAGAAAGGGAAATCCCATTTAAAATAATAGTAGACAAGATAAAATATCTGGGAGTCTACTTGCCAAGACAAACTCAGGAACTATATGAACACAATTACAAAACGCTTTTCACACAAATAAAGTAACATCTAAACAATGGGAAAAATATCAATTGCTCACGGGTAGGCCAAGCTAACATAATAACAATAACAATTCTACCTAAATTAATTTACTTATTCAGTGCCATACCAATCAAACTATTAAAAATTATTTCACAGTTAGAAAAAATAATAATAAAATTCATTTGGAAGAACAAAAGGTCAAGAACATCAAGGGAATTAATGAAAAAAATACAAAGAAGGTGGCCTTTCCGTACTTGATCTAAAACTGTGTTACAAAACATCATTCATCAAAACTATTTGGTACTGGTTAAGAAACAGATTGGTGGAGCAGTGAAAAATATATTAGGTACACAAGATACAACAATAAATGGTTACCGTAATCTACTCTTTGGTAAACCCAAAGACCCCAGCTTCTGGGATAAGAACTCATTATTTGACAAAAACTCCTGGGAAAACTGAAAAACAGTATGGCAGAACCTAGGCATAGACCAATATCTCACACTATATACCAAGATAAGGTCAAAATGGATGCATAGCTTAGACATAAAAGGTGATGTCATAAGCAAATTAGGTGGGCAAAGAATAATTTAACTGTCAGCACTATGGAGATGGGAAGAATTTATGAGAAAAGAGATAGAGAACATTATGAAATGCAAAATGTATAATTTTGATTACATTAAATTTTTTTAAAAAAGGTTTTACACAAACAAAACCAATGCAATAAGATTAGAAGGAAAACAGAAAGATGGGAAACAATTTTTACAGCCAGTATTTCTGATAAAGGCCTCATTTCTCAAATATATAGAGAACTGAATCAAAATTATAAAAATACAAGTCATTCCCCAATTGAACAGGCAGTTTTCAGATGAAGAAATTAAAGCTATATATAGTCATTTGGAAAAAAAATTCTCTAAATCACTATTGATCAGAGAAATGCAAATTAAAACAATTCTGAGGTTCCTTTTCACACCTATCTGACTAACTAGTATGACAGAAAAAGAAAATGATAAATGTTGGAGAAGATATGGGAAAATTGGAACATTAATGCATTGTTGGTGGAGTTGCAAACTGATACAACCATTCTGGAGAGCAATTTAGAACTAAGCCCAAAGGGCAATCAAACTGTCTTTGATCCAACAATACCACCACTAGGTCTGTATCGCAAAGAGAACACAAAAAGGGAAAAGGACCTACATTACAAAACATATTTATAGCAGCTCTTTTTGTGAAGGCAAAGAATTGGAAATTGAGGGGATGTCCATCATTTGGGGAATGGCTGAACAAGTTGTTGTATATGAATGTAATAGAGTGCTATTGTTCTAAAAGAAATGTTTAGCAGGTAGATTTCAGAAAAACCTGGAAAGCCTTACATGAACTGATGCTGAATGAAGTGAACAGAACCAGGACAACATTGTACACAGTAACAGCAACATTATGTGATGATCAATTGTGATTGACTTAGCTCTTCTCAGCAATACAAAGATCCAAGACAATTCCAAAAGACTCATGTTGGAAACTGCTATATACATCTAGAGAAAAAACAACAGAGTCTGAATGCAGATCAAAGCACACTATTTTCACTTTTCTGGGGTGTTTTTTGTATCTTTTCTCTTTTGCTCTGTTTCTTCTTTTGCAACATGACTGATGTGGAAGTATGTTTACATGATTGTACACGTAAAACCCATATCAGATTGTCATCTTGGGGAGAAGGTAGGGAGGGAGGGAGAAAAATTTGAAACTCAAAATCTTATTAAAATGAACCTTGAAAACAATCTATCTTTATATGTAATTGAAAAATATAAAATAGTATTTATTCTTAAAAATAAAAGTTTATAAAATTTATTGGCTTAAAAGTGCACTAAGACTTTCGGTACTTCATGTTTTAATGTCAATTATCTCATCAAAATGAGATTCTATGATTTTATTAATTTAAGACTACCCAAAACACCAATATTTCTTTGTGATATTGAGTGACATACATTCTACATGAAGTATATCTTCAAAAAGCTAAAAAGTGTGTGCTTACAAAATAGAACTTTGTAAATAGGTACATTTTGTACTCATTTGTGCATGTAATATGGGAATCTAACTTAAGATGTCAGGACAGGATGGAAACAGTGAGTTATTTCTATAATCAAAAGGCATGTTTCTTTTTTAACCAAAATTTGAGCTTCTGTTGACAGAAAGTTTTATCCAAAACAAATGAAGTAACCCACAAATTCACATTGTAAGGACCAAATGGAAATGTTCAAGGAAAGAAGATCAGTCAACTTATCTGGATCTCAGCCACTATGGCCTTTGAAGTAAGTGCTGTAGACAAATCTTGAGAACTTTAGACATGAAGAAAAAGAGTCAGTCTTGTGTCTGAATCTCAAAGGCAGCCTAGCAGCACCCACCCTTGACAATACAAATATATCATCCCTTTCCTGTGAAACCAAATACATGTACTTTTCCTTTACAAAAGATGCATTTTTCTAGTGTGTATAATACCAGGCACCAGAAAGCAACACTAGGTCAAAATGTCTTATTTCAGGTTTTTCTTTGAAATGGCTTCATTTTCATGATCTTCATGCATTTCAACAGGCAACATAGAAAGCTTGTATTGTCTAATTGTGGAACAAGAATCTGACTCCTTAAGGATTCGTTTCAGGAAAGTACTAAGAAAAGTTTCCTTTCCTAGGGGAATAAAAATAAGGCATTATTACAGTATTCTTCCAGCTTTTTTCATAAGGCCATCTTTCTTTATATTTTTATAGGATGATTTTCTGATAAAAATTAGAGGTATTCCATATTTTTCTAAAAACCAGGATTACATTTGAAAAAATCCAAATGTCCAGCTAATATAAAGAAAAAATTAGATAGCGTGATTAGTAAAAATTCATTGAGTTTCTTGAATGCAAACTATGTGCTGAACATACCTGAGTTGCTATTGAAACTCATGATTCTTTGAAGATAGAGAGGTTCATGATTTAGATAAAAGTAATAACTATATCTAAACTCCAATATAGTTCAAGTGCTGATCTCCATTGCTAGAAGTAAATTCCTTAATCAGAGCTACCTGGATGAAATAAAAAAGCAAAAGAGGTAGCCAAGTAGAGTAACAGAGAGAACACTGAGTCTGGAAGACCTGAGTTCAAAACTACCTTCAGACATTTACTAGCTGTGTGACCTTGGACAAGTCACTTAACTTCTGTGTGCCTCAGTTTCCTCACTTGTAAAATGGGAATAATAATAATAACATCTATCTCCTCACACTGTTGTTAGGATCAAACAAGATAACAGTTGCAAAGCCTTTAGTACAGTGTCTGGCATATAATTAGTAGGTGTTTAATAAATACTTATTTCCTTCTTTTCATTGACCCCTCAAAAAATAGCTACAAAAAAGATCTAAAGCACAAAGCATTTTGCGGCAATATCAAAGAATCAAGAGACAGCATGACAGAGTGGATAGAGTTGACCTCAGCATCAGAAAGACCTGGGCTTAAGCCTTGCCAATTGTACGTTCAAGTTGTGTGACCATGAACAAATTACTTAATCTCCTGGTGCCCCCAGGCAATTCTTTAAAACAATAAGTTACAACAATTGCACATGCATATCTGTTGTATGATTTTTTTACACTGGTAGTTCTTAATCTTTATGAAGTCACAGGTTTAGAGCTCACTTCCTTGAATGTTCCCCCCACCCCATCTAATAATTATTCTTCAAATTTTGAATGGAGGGGGAGGAAGGTAGGGAGGGTTGTTCTTTCCATTTCCTGCCTTTGTTTGTCATGTAACTAGTGGACAGTACGTGTGAGATACAGAAGAGCTTTAGAATCTATACTACCCTTAAGGGTCATTATTATTTTGTTATGACTAAAATAATACTGCACTCATCTAGTGGTAAGACCTCTCATAACCTTGGCCATTTTGAACACATATTTAAAGGCAGTAGTAAATGAAATCTTCTGACTACAGGGAAAACAGTTGTCCCAGAGTTTATGAACTTTAATTAGCAGTGGTGGCATGGAAGCTCTCATGTAGAGACGATTGACTTAGAACTACATGAAAAAAATAAGGTTTCTGATTCAACAAGCTTGGAAATCAAATTTCTAGAAGCAATTTAGAACCAGGAGGCCACAAGAATAGGGACACAGGAGGAGGAACAAGATTGCTAGAGCAGCTTAGAGCTAAATAGTGACAAAAGGAAGAGATGGGAACTATATAAAGAATGATAACTAACTCTCTAGACAAGTAGTCCTGAATATCTCAAAAGTACCTGAGGGCATCACTGAATACATACAGCTCAAATATAATTACTTGTGTTCATAATAATGACCCTGAGACAAATTCTAAAAGTCACATTATTTTCAGCATATTCTTAAAGTTCAGCGCACTCAGGGGTGGAGCCAAGATGGCAGAGTGAAAGCAGTGACTTGCTTAAGCTCTCCCCCAACCCCCTCCAAATACTCATAAAAAATGGCTCTAAACAAATTCTGAAGCAGAGGAACCCACAAAAAGACAGAGTGAAACAAATTTCCAGCCCAAGACAGCCTGGATGATTGATCAGAAAGGTGTATCGTGGCGGGCTGGGAGCACAGCATAGCATGGGAGCGCAGGCCGCAGCGAACCTGGAGCAGGCCTCAGAGGAGTGAATCACGGGCAGCTGTGGAGGTTTCCAGAACTCCTCAATCCACCAATGCCAAGGACAATTTAGAAGGTCAGTGGGAAAAGTCTGTTTCTGTCTGTGCTGAGAAAGGAAGGCGGGGTCTCAGCTCCATGCCGCCAGAGCCTGGCCCTGGGCCGGGGGGGGGGGGGGGGGGGTGCTGCTTCCCGAGCTTCTGGCCCACAGACTGAGGGAGAATCCAGTGGCTGATCAGAGAGGGATTGAAGGGATCTCTTTGCCAGTGCAGAGGCAGGAATCTCTTGCTTTGCCTGTGTTTGGATCTGGGTCACAGTTCTGAGTGGCAGTGCTGGGGTGAGGAGGAACACTGGCGTGGTGGAGCTTGGAGTGGCTGTGGAGACGAACCCCTCCTCACAGTTACAGGACAGAAAGGAATACTTGTGGTCACAGGCCAGGAAAGGAGTAAACACCTTGCCCCTTATCATACCACCTTGCAAGAACTGAAAATTTACAGGTACCTACAAGTATCTCTGAAAACAGCTGTACAAACCCCTGAACCTTGGGACAGTACATTCTCCACATTGGAAACAGACCCTTACCTTAACAAAGAGTTTAAAACTCAAGTAATTGGCTGGGATCATGAGCAAGTAGCACAAAAAGAGTCAGACTATATTATCTTACTTTGGTGAAAAAGAAGACTCAAATACACAACCAGAAGAAGACAATGAAGTCAAAGCTCCTACATTCAAAGCCTCCAAGAAAAATATAAACCAGTCCCAGGCCTTGGAAGAGCTCAAAAGGGATTTTGAGAAGCAAGAAAGGGAAGCAGAGGAAAAACTGGGAAGAGAAATGAGAGTGATGCAAGAAAATCATGAAAAACAAGTCAACAGCTTGCTAAAGGAGACCCAAAAAAATACTGAAGAAAATAACATCTTAAAAAACCCCAAATGGCAAAAGAGGTCCAAAAGCCAATGAGGAGAAAAATGCCCTAAAAAGAAAAATTGGCCAAATGGAAAAGGAAGTCCAAAAGACTACTGAAGAAAATACTTCCTTAAAAATTAGAATAGAGAAATTGGAAGCTAGTGCCTTTATGAGAAATCAAGACACTGTAAAACAAATCCAAAAGAATGAAAAATTAGAAAACATGTGAAATATCTCATTGGAAAAACAACTGACCTGGAAAATAGATCCAGGAGAGAGAATTTAAAAATTAGTGGACTATCTGAAAGCCATGATCAAAAAAAGAGCCTAGACATCATCTCTCAAGAAATTATCAAGGAAAACTGCCCTGATATTTTAGAACCAGAGGGCAAAATAGAAGTTGAAAGAATCCACAGATTTCCTCCTGAAAGAGATCCCAAAGGAAAACTCCTAGGAATATAATAGCCAAATTCCAGAGTTCCCAGGTCAAGGAGAAACTCTTACAAGCTGTCAGAAGGAAACAATTCAAGTACCGTGGAAACACAATCAGGATAACACAAGATTTAGCAGCTTCTACATTAAAGGACCACAGGGCATGGAATATAATATTCCAGAGGGCAAAGGAGATAGGATTACAACCAAGAATCACCTACCCAGCAAACCTGAGTATAATCCTTCAGGGGAAAAATGGTCATTCAGTGAAATAGAGTACTTTCAAGCATTCCTGATGAAAAGACCAGAGCTGAATAGAAAATGTGACTTTCAAATACAGGACTCAAGTGGAACATGACAAGGTAAACAGGAAAGACAAATCATAAGAGACTTATTAAGATTGAACTGTTTACATTCCTGCATGGAAAGATGATATTTGTAACCCGTGAGACCTTTGTCAGTATTAGAGTAGTTGGAGGAAAAAGATTATATGTATGTATGCAGACAGATAGATAGATAGACAGATAGACAGACAGATAGATAGATAGATAGATAGATAGATAGATAGATAGATAGATAGATAGATAGATAGAAGGCACAGGGTGAATTGAAGATTAAGGGGTCATATCTGGAGAATAAAATTAAGGGATGAGGGAGGCTGATACTCGGAGAAGAAGAAAGGGAGAGGTAGAATGGGGTAAATTATCTCACAAAGAAAAAACAGAAAAGAAGGGGAAGCAGGGGAAGGTGAGAGGGAATGAGTAAATCTTATTCTCATTAGGATTTGGCTTAAGGAGGGAATAACATACACATTCAATTGGGTATGGAAGTTTGTCTTACCCTACAAGAAAATAGGGGGAGAAGGGGACAAGAGAGGAGGGGGATGATAGAGAGGAGACAGATTGGAAAAGGGTGTAATCAGAAGTAAATACTTCTGAGGAGGAACAGGGTCAAAAGCAAGAATAGAATAAATGGGAGGGTAGAATAGGATTAAGGGAAGTAGAGTTAGTTTTTCACAACATGTCTACTATGGAAGTGTTTTGCATAAATGCACATGTACAACCTATATTAAGTTCCTTGCCTTTTCAGTGAGGGTGAGTGAAGAGGGAGGAAGAGAGAAAATTTGAAACCTAAAGTTTTAAAAACATATGCTTAAAAAAAAAGTTTTCACACGCTATCGGGAAATAAGAAATACAGGAAATGGGGTACAGAAGTGTATACTGCCCTACAGGAAAATAGAAGGGGAAGAGGATAAGAGAAGGGGGTGGAGAAAGAAAAGAGGACAGACTAGGGGAAGGGATATTCAGAATGCATGCCATCTTGGGGTGGGGGGAGGGTGAGAATTTGAAACTCAAAAACTTGTGGAAATGAATGTTGAAAACTACAAATAAATTTATATTTAAAAAAAGAACATTAAAAATGATATTCACTTAAAAAAAAGTTCAGCACACTCTTAAAGGCAATAAGGAAGGAAAGTGCATTTTTAGAATTTTAGAAGACTTACCAAAAATTGTTTGATTTCTCACCCCATGGCCCCCAACTTCAGCCTTCATAGTTTTAGAAGGTTTACAATATATGTGAAATTTAGTTATGAGGAGCACATTTCCCTGTGGTACTGAACAAATGAGACTTCACTATATTAACTGCCTCATAATGTCATTATATTCAGGAGCTATAGCATTAATGACCAAATAAACTAAAGCATCATTCTTTTTTTAAATAAGAAATATATTTGTACAAAAAGAGATTTGGACCAAGAAAAGCTCCTAACTGGCAATTATGATTCACCATTAATTACTGCATATTTTCTGCAACCAATATTTTGTGCAGGACCTGAGCCTGCCTCACATGTAAAAAAGTTATCCAAAAATAGACTTCTTACTCAGAATCTAAACTAAATTTTTCTTTTTTGTGGTTAGTTTAAAAATAATTGTACATCATCTCTATTTCTCTAAGGCCAAACTAAAATTTACTCAGATTAATGAAGATAACTATATTACCATTTTTCTTTCATTAATGAAACTTTTTCCTTCCTGTTATTTGGCTTACACTGTGGACAGAAAAATTTGAGGAATTGTTATCTCAAGATCTTGAGCTCTGTGGTACAGTAGAAAGAACATTGTTTTTAGAATCAAAGGACCCAGGTTTCAATCCTGGCTTCAAATACTGGTTATTATCACTTACGTAACCTTGGAAGCATCACTTAAATTATTTAGTCCTCCTTTTTCTCAAGCTGTAAAGTAGGAGTTGGGAGGTCAGGTAAAGAGAAGTTGGACTAGGTGACCTTTAAGACCCTTTTGAGCACTAACTCCAGAATCCTATCATCTCCTATCCTGCCACATTTCTCACTAACTTTCCTTTTATTAATTTTTAATTTTATTTTTAATTTATGAAATAAAACAAACATTTCCATAACCCTGTACAATAAAAAGATGATTGTACATGAAACTGCAAATCTACTATGCACAATTTGCTATTCTTTTCAAATATATGACAAAACTGTCATGTAAATTTATTGTTTTTCTCCTCCCTCACCCTCACTAACTTACTTTCAGTGATCCTATTTTCCATCCTTATTATATCTTCCACAGCTTTGATGCCTTCCTGTTATAACCCAGCACTTCCTTTTAGTATCACTTGCCTACCTACCCAGTCTGGACTACCTCGGAAGTCATTTCAAAGATGCACTCAACCCTAACCTAACATCTCTTGCCCCCTTGACTTTCTATTCTTGCTTTCTTATTTCCCCATTTTAAAATATATCATCCTTTCTCTCCTTTGCTCCTGTCTCTATTGAAGAAATATGATTCCTTGCCAAAACAAATCCCTCCAACTAAGCCCTTAGTACCATTCCACCTACTTTCTCTGTGCCTTTACTCTGCTAATCTTCCATATTCCTTTTATTCTCTCTCTCTCTCTCTCTTCTTCTCTCTCTCTCTCTCTCTCTCTCTCTTTCTGTCTCTCTCTCTCTGTCTCTCTGTCTCTGTCTCTGTCTCTCTCTGTCTCTCTCTCTCTCTCTCTCTCTCTCTCTCTCTCTCTTTCTCTGTCTCTCTCTTTCTCCACCCCCATCCTCCTTTACCCACTAATTTATCTACTGAATTATTTAGTTCTTCTCTATGAAAAACAATATTTCCTCAATTCTACTTTCCCTTGAAGTTGCTGCCCTAGCTATTTGCTTCCTCCCACTGCCAAAATTCTTTAGCAGGTACATTTCCTTCTTGCACCCACGTAATCCTGGAATTCACCAAGGTTCAGCAGGTCATTCTCTTCCTTTTTTTTTCCTATACTTGATATAATATGCTCCCACACTTTCAACTATCCTATCTATACAGAGGACACCTACCACAAGTGTTCTGGAGCCAACTTGAACCAGCTCAAGAGAATTGATTGCAGACACTACAAATCAGGGCTTAATGTATTGCTTTGGTGATTGTCTAGACTTATGAAAATGATGAAGAAACATTTTAATAGCAGACATTAAATTTAAAAGTATGTCACTCGTACATTTTTTTTCAGAGAGCTAGTTGTCAATCATGTACCAGCTCACTGCCGCCGAAATCTTTAACTCAAGCCTTGAAATTTATAGCGCAGGTCCTACTGCTTTCAACTACCCTTTGCCACACATGCCTCAAAATCATCTTGTCTCAAACTGAATTTATTTTTTTCTCACAAAATATCAGGTCTTGTACCTTCTTGATTTCTGTATCTCCACTAATGGTATTATAATAATTCTCTAATTACCCAGCTTAGGATCTTCTCTTTGGAGTAATAAGAAGCAATGAATTTCTTGTGATTGATAACAGATATCCTCATTATTTCTGGCAGCTCTAAGTTCTCTTTATTTCTACATAGAATATGAGAAATTTAGCATTCAGAAGGTCTAGATCTCCCACTGCCCCATAAGAATAGCCTTATGCTTATAATATATCTTCTGTAATGCAGAGATTTTTCTTCTAGACTTCTCCCTCTGTGTAATATTCTTCCAATTTTTTTCGAGGTGAGTTGGACCTTGAAGTCCTTTGATCACCCCAGAATATTTTGTCATATTTCATTCTTTCAAGGAACGTTCATTATCTCTAATAAGCCAGAGAGTAGAGAAAGATTACTCTAGCTCTTTTATCTTCTGCTTGAACAGGGAGTCCAATTTTTTTATTTTTTATACATGAAGATGTTTCATCCCACCTCCCACCAGTTAGAAGTCCAAACCATGCATTACCTGCAGTTCTTTGAAACTACCTCTTTATTTATTACCAGTGTTGAAAATTAAATCTTTAGTTCATTAGAGTTTTACCCTGACTCTTATTATTAATTGCCAAGGTAAGTCATTTGTTGCACCAAGCCTACTAAGCAATTGCTTTTAAAGGATGCTTTGCCTCATTATCTCCCTATAACTACCTTTGACCAAAAAAAAATACAAACACAGCTGCAAATCACAGGTCTTTATTTAAGTTTCTAAAAATACCATGCTCATAGCTTCTGCTAGGTTTTTTTTTTCATACTTCACTTGTCTCATGTCTTTTTCTCAGTAAGAGAATGGTCACTTAGATCCTGTCTCTTTTCTGCATGACAGAGTTTCAATGATTCTGAAAGGCACAAAGATGTAGACAGTATTTTTTTACTCCTTCTAGATGAAAAGGAAAAAGTTAGAAAAGAAGAGAATAGAGACAGCTAGGTAATGTGATGGCTAGAATGCTGACCTGGAATCAAGACTATCTGATTTGTGATTTTTGAATCTGGCTTCAGACATTTCCCAGGTATGTGATTTCGAGGAAGTCACTTCACCTCTATTTGCCTCAATTTCTTTATCTGCAAAATTGCAATAGTAATAATATCAATCTTCTACAGTCATTGTGAAAATAAAATGAGGTGGTATTTGTAAAGCACTTTGCAAAGCTTAGAGTGCTAGATGAGTGCTAGATATTACTATTAATATGGGAAATAAACAGCTTATTAGGAAGATGATTTGAGGCAATGAGATTTGGCTTTCTGAATTATGACTAAGAATGTAAAAATGAAAGACCAGGGATGGAGGTGAGGACTAGGAATGTATTTTTTTCTCCGCATATCTGCTGAGCTGAGCCAAAGACATTTAGTTGAAAAGGGGGAAAGGGAATGGGGAAAGAAGACTACCAAGATACAATTGTCAGACCAAAGAAAAAACAACAATAGGAAGGATAAAAGCAGAAAATAGAATGTACTAGTAATTTTTCAGAACAATAACAAGATAAAGGTTCAGAAATGATCTTCAGATGCTTATGTACCAACGCACAGAATCTTGATAAACATTTAAGCAATAAAGTTCCCTAAGTAAGGTAGATGCCAAAGGTAAAAACAAAACATCTGTCAAAATAGCTAACAAATCATTTTCACCATAAGTCACTGAGGAATCATGACTTTTAGATGATTTTCCCAGTCCCTAATGTACTACATGAGGAAGCATAAATTGAAAGAATGAAAACAGGAGAGCAATTGGACTAGATTAACTAGACGCAGAGGAGATCCATGAAGGAAATAATATAGTTTTGAAAGAACTGAAAGACTGATTCTCAATAGACCCCAAAGAGAAGAAAACATTTAGAAAAAAATCAGACATTATTACTCCTCCAAAAAAGGGCAATTATAATATCAGTGCATACCAACATATATGCCTATTTTCCATTCCTTTCACTAATCCTGTGATCTTGGGCAAGTCACATAACTTTGCCTAGCCTTAGTTTTATCATCTGTAAAATGAGGATGGCCTTGATGGCCTCTGAAGTCCCTTCCATCACTAGTTCTATAACTATGACTAAATTAAGCTGAATATCATAAAGCAAGGAGGTTAATATGACCTCACAATATCACTGAGCTACCATAGACTCATGGGAAAATCCTCTTCACCCTTCAAGACTCAAGTGTTGTGTTCTCAATAAAGCCTTCCCATTTCCTGGATCATATCTCCACGTGCTCAAAGCGTGCTGTTTGTCACTTCATTATGACATTTATGTTTCCTTATTATTATTTGTATTCCTACTCCTTGATCTCCCAGTGTCTTGATCAATCTCTTTCTCTCCCTCTCTCTCTGCTCTATTTTCCTCTTTTTGTGTTTTTTTTCTCTGTCTCCCTATGTCTCTGTCTCTGTCTGTCTGTCTCTCACACACATATGTGCACACCACATAATTTGTAGGCATCTAGATAGTGGAAACTATTATTTTATTCCCTTTGCTTCCTAGCACACAGCCATGTAGTCAGAAGGTACTAAAATACTTACTCAATAACAGTGAATTAAATTATGAATCTCTCTAGAGAAATACAAATGTAGAATAATATTTCATATTATTAAGTTAAAGACTTTTTGAAAGAAAGTTTGTGCATGTGTGACACACATATATGGGCATGGGTATGGTTATATACATATATATGTATATATACATACATAAACACATATATTTGTATACTTATATATGTGTGTATGCCATCAAGTCCAATATCCTCATGTAATACACACATATACACGCACATGGCCTCTGAGGTCCCTTCTGACTCTAGACTTATCTTTCTGTATATCTAACTATCTATCTATCTAATCTCATATATATAAACAAACAACAAAATGCTCCCTGATATATTTTCATTAGTCTTCTTTGACATTCTTTTTGTTGTTGTTAAATAAATATTTTAATATGGAATTATAAGAACATTAAAAATACCTGCTACCACTTGTTATTCACAAGTGTTTAAATATATATGTATACACACACGTATATGTATATAGTATGTGTGTAATATTAAGCATATTTTAGAATAATTATTCAGTTAATTTCTGTTTAACCCTGATTTAACTATTATAATGTGTCAATGTCAGTATTTTTATTCCATTTTTCACATTTGCTTAATTGGTTGAGTTATTCAGGAGTGAATCTTAATCTCTAAGGTATGATATTAGCACATTTTCCTCTTATACATCAGCCCCACTAAATCTGCTACTTATAAAGCTGTAATAACAGCTGTGAGCCAAACTCATATCTCATATTCTGTCCTCTACTCTTCTCTATGAGTTTTAGGTTCCACTAATTAAAGATAGGCAAACACCACTTGGATAATATTAGGTAGGATTTCAGATCCAATGAAGGACAAACAATTTTAGAAATGAATTAATGGCCCACTAAAACAAACAAACAGAAATTTAAGAAATTCGTGGTAGCTGGCATGGTTCTGTAATCTATAGTTTCTACTGCTGGGAGGATGAGGACTGTGGATCTCTTGAGCTTATACTTCTCAACCGCAGTAAGGCTAAAGCCAGTTAGTCTAATTGATGCCTCACCTTGATGCCTTGTTTGTCTTCACTAAAGATGTTTGTCAATATTACTGAAAACATCATCTTAAAAAGCATGGGAGCAAGCATATAGCCTTGTTTCACTCCACAGGTGACTGAGAAAGCACAAGAGCATTATCCATTATCCAGGACCCAGGCAAGCATGTCATCGTGAAATTGACATACAATATTAAATTAAGCTGAATATCGTAAAGCAAGGAGGTTAACACAAAGATTAAAAATACTCACTGCTGCCTGTTATTAAAAAGTGTTTTCACACACACATATATTTATGTATACAATATATATATATATATATATATATATATATATATATATATATATAATATATATAGGGAGAGAGAGAGAGAGAGAGAGAGAGAGGAGAGAGAGAGAGAGAAGAGAAGAGAGAGAGAGAGAGAGAGAACATTTTATCAATATGGTGAGCCTCTGGGAGTGGAGAACCACCAGGCTGCCATAGGAGGGGCAAACTGGCCCAGATGGGAAACAAGGAGCAAGTTAAAGCTTCCATGCTAATCAGTATTAGGATTGCATCTATGAATGGCCCCTGTACTTCCAGACAAATAGGGAGACCCATTTTCAAAAAGAAAAGGAAGGGAAAGGGAAGGAAAGGGAACAGAACAGAACAGAGGAGAAAATCATGGTGACATTGTACTTGGAATGAATGGAATGGACATGGTGAGAAGTCAACTAGGTGGCACAGTGTTTTACAGTGCTGGACTTGGGGATAGAAGACTTATATCTGAATCCTGCTTTAAACACTTTTATAAAATGTGTGGGCTTGCCAAGTCACTTTATCTCTACCTTAAACTTCTGGCTCCATTTCTTCATATGTAAAACGAAAATAATCATAGCAACTACCTATCAGGGATATTGTGAGGATCAAGTAAGAGGAATTATAAATATGCTTTATGAACTTTAAAGTGCTAAAGTTAGCTAGTATCATTAAAGAAAAACACAGGAAGAACATTACTGATGGGATCATAGACTTATAGTCAGAAGCTGCCTTACTGGTTATTTATCTTACTTTTTAAAATCACTGAAAGGGGCAGCTATGTGGCGCAGTGGATAGAGCACCGGCCCTGAAGTCAGGAGGACCTGAATTAAAATCTGGCCTCAGACCAAACGCTTGACACTTACTAGCTGTGTGACCCCTGGGCAAGTCACTTAACCCCAATTGCCAAAAAAAATGAAAAAACAAAACAAACTAAAATCACTGAAAATCTGCCTTATCTCCCTCTTACTTCCCCAACCTAATTGAGAAAGAGAACAAAATTCTTTTTTTTAATTATTTATTTTTACTTTTTGACATTCACTTCTACAAGATTTTGAGTTCCAAATTTTCTCCCTAACTCTCCCCTCCCCCCACCCCAAGATGGCCTATATACTGAATACCCTTTCCCCTGATCTGCTCTCCCTTCTGTCACCCCTTTTTCTCTTATCCCCTCCCCTTTCTATTTTTCTGTAGGGCAGGATATCTTTCTATACCCCTTGCCTGTATATCTTACTTCCCAATTCCATGTAAAAACAATTTTTTGTCATTTGTTTTTAAAACTTTGGATTCCAAATTGTCTCCCTTCTTCCCTGCCTATACACCCTCACTGAGAAGGCAAGCAACTCAATATGGTGTAGTCATGCAAAATACTTCCATAATAGCCATGTTGTAAAAAACTACCTGTATTTCCCTTCATCCTATCCCATCCCCCCATTTATTCTATTCTCTTCTTTGACCCTGTCCCTAATGAAAAGTGCTTGCTTTTGATTACCCCCTCCCCCAATCTGCCCTCTCTCTTATCTCCTTCCCCCCTGTTTTCCTGTAGAGCAAGATAGATTTCCATACCCAATTGAGTGTGTATGTTATTCCCTCCTTAAGCCAAATCCAATGAGAGTAAGATTCACTCATTCCCTCTCACCTCTTCCATTAACCCTTCGTAGCAAAAGCTTTTTCTTGTGAGATAATTTACCCCACTGCACCTCTCCCTTTCTCCTTCTCCCTGTACAATCCTCTCTCACCCTTTAATTTTATTTTTTAGGTATCATCCCTTCCTTTTTAACTCACCCTGTGCCCTATGTCTATACATATTTTCTCCTACTAGCCTAATACTGAGAAAGGTCTCATGAGTCACAAATATCATCTTTCCATGTAGGGATATAAACAGTTCAACATTAATAAATCCCTCATGATTTCTCTTTCCTGTGTACATTATCATGCTTCTGTTCAGTCTTGTATGTGAAAGTCAGATTTTCTATTCAGCTCTAGTCTTTTCGTCAAGAATGCTTGAAAGTCCTCTATTTCCCTGAATATCTATTTTTCCCCTGAAGGATTATACTCAGTTTTGCTGGGTAGGTGATTCTTAGTTGTAATCCTAGTTCCTTTGACCTCCAGAATATCATGTTCTAATCTCTCTAATCCCTTAATGTAGAAGCTACAAAATCTTGTGTTATCTTGATTGTGTTTCCACAATACTTGAATTGTTTCTTTGTGGCTGCTTGTAATATTTTCTCCTGGACCTGGGAACTCGGACATTTGGCTATAATATTCCTAGGAGTTTTCTTTTAGGGATCTCTTTCAGGGGGTGATAGGTGGATTCTTTCCATTTCTATTTTATCCTCTGGTTCTAGAATGTCAGGGCAGTTTTCCTTGACAATTTCTTGAAAGATGATGTCTAGGCTCTTTTTTCAATCATGGTTTTCAGGTAGTCCAATTATTTTTAAATTGTCTCTCCTGAGTCTATTTTCTAGGTCAGTTGCTTTTCCCGTGAGATATTTCACATTGTCTTCTATTTTTTCATTCTTTTGGTTTTGTTTTACAATGGCTTGATTTCTTATAAGGTCACTAGCTTCCATTTGCTCCAATCTAATTTTTAAGGACTTCTTTTTTCCAGTGAGCTTTTGGACTTCCTTTTCCATTTGGCTAATTCTGCTTTTTTAAGGCATTCTTCTCCTCATTGGCTTTTTGGACCTCTTTTGCTATTTGGGTTAGGCTATTTTTTAAGATGCTATTTTCTTCAGTATCTTTTTTTTGGGTCTCCTTTAGTAAGCTGTTGATTTGTTTTTCATGATTTTCTTGCATCACTCTCATTTCTCTTCCCAGTTTTTCCTCTACTTCTCTTACTTGCTTCTTCAAAATCCTTTTTGAGCTTTTCCATAGCCTGGGACCAGTTTATATTTTTCTTGGAGACTTTGAATGTAGGAGCTTTTACTTTGTTTTCTTCTTCTGGTTATATGTTTTGATCTTCCTTGTCACCAAAGTAAGATTATATAGTCTGAGTTTTGTATACTGTTTGCTCATGTTCCCAGGAATTACTTGATTTTTAAATACTTTGTTAAGGTAGGGCTGTGTTTCCACTGTGGAGAGTGTACTGTCCCAATCTTCGAGGGGTTTTGTGCAGTGGTTTCCAGTTACATTTTCAGTTCTTCCAAGGTGGTATGATCAAAGACAAGGTGTTTACTCCTTCCTTGGCCTATGCTGTGGTTATGAGTGACCACAAGTCCTCTTTTCTGTCTTGGAACTGTGAGGACAATTCTCTCTCTACTGCTGCCACAAGCTCCACCATGCCAGCACTCCAGCACTCCTCCTTGCCCCAGGACCACCACCCAGAACTGTGACGCAGATCTAATCATGGGCAAAGCAAGAGATTCCTGCCTCAGCACCAGCAAAGAGATCCTTGAAATCCCCCTCTGATCAGCCACTCCATTCCCCCTCTGTCTATGGGCTGAGAGCTCCAGAAGCAGCCACTGGCCCGGGGCTACACTGGGACTGGGGCTAAACCAAGCTTCTCTCTTGCCAAGGTCTGACAGACCTTTCCTACTGAACTTCTAATTTGTCTTTGGTGTTTGTGGGTTGAGAAGTCTGGAAACCACCATAGCTTCCCTTGATTCAGTCCCTTGAGACCTATTCCAGGTTCACTGAAGCCCAATATTTGCCTGTGTGGCCCACATTGAACTGTGCTCCTCTCCCATCACAGAGCAACAGACCTTTCCAATCAACTATGTAGGTTGTCTTGGGTTGGAAATTTGTTTCACTCTGTCTTTTTGTGGGTTCTATTGCCCTAGAATTTGTTTAGAGCCATTTTTTAACAGGTATTCAGTGGGGTTTGGGGCAGAGCTTAAGCAAGTCATTGCCTATATTCTACCACTTTAGCTCTTCCCCCTGGAAAAACAAAGTTCTTATTATAAATATTGATAGTCAAGCAAAAGAAAATCTTGCATTAACCATGTTGAGTACGTGCATGTGTGCTTGTGTGTGTGTGTGTGTGTGTTTTATTAGTCTTCCTTAGCATTCTTATTGTTATTAGATGAAGAACTTTTTAATATAAAAGGATACTAGATTAAAAATACCTACTGCCACCTGTTATTAAAAAATTAGTTTTATACGTATATGTGTATGCATACATATATGCATATATAAAGAACATTTTAGAATCATTTTGTTTTTAAAAATATTTTCATTTATTGTAGTAAATATTTCTCAACTGTATATAAAATAACTTTAACACTAATTTTTCAAAAAAATTTGAGTTCAAAATTCTCTATCCCTTGTGCATCTCCTCCTTTTTTGAGAAGGCAAACAAATCAATGTTGATTATGCATGTGAAGTCATGGAAAACATTTCTGTATTATCCATATTATGAATGAAAAAACAAATAAATAAAGATAAGGGAAGTGAAAAAATATGCTTCACTCTGTATTCAGAGTTCAGCAGTTCTATCTCTGGAGATAGCATCTTTCATCATGGGTCCTTTGGAATTCTCTTAGATCATTGTCCTGATAAAAGTAACTAATTCCTTCACAATTGGTCATCCTCACAATACTGCTGTTGCTAAGTATCATGCCATCCTGGTTCTACTCATTTTACTCTGTGTTGATTCATTGAAGTCTTCCCAGGTTTTTCTGAAACCATCTTTTTCATCATGTATTATAGTGAAACAGTATTCCATAACAATTATATACCACAACTTGTTTATCCGTTCCCCAATTGATGGGCATCCCTGCAATTTCCAGTTCTTTGCCACCACAAAAAGAGCTGAGGCATACACACACATATGTATATATGTATATACACATATACACACACACACATATCTATGCATACACATACATACACACACATATATTTGTATTTATTGGTCCTTTTCTTTTCTTTTCTTTTTAATCTCTTTGTGATACAGACTTAGTAGTGTTGTTGGGTTTAAGTGTGTACATGGCTTTATAGCCCCTTGGGCATAGTTACAAATTGCTTTACAGAATGGTTGAATCAGTGTACAATTCCACCAACAGCATCTCAATTTTCCCACATACTTTCCAACATTTGTTATTTTACTTTTCTGTCACATAAGTCAATTTGATAGGTGTGAGGGTGTACCTCAGAGTTGTTTTAATTTGCATTTCTCTAATGAATATTGATTTAAAATATTTTTTCATATAACTATAGACAGATTTGATTACTTTGTCTGAAAACTGCCAGTTCATATTCTTTTAACCATTTATCAGTTATGGAAGGGTTCTTATTTTTTTAAATCTGACTCCGTTCTCTATATAGTTGATAAATGAGGCCTTTATCAGAGATACTTGCTTAACATTTTTTTTGTTACAGTTTTAATGACTGTGTATTTCCTCCATCCTATTTTTAGCCATTTATCCTACTTTCTCTCTCCTTTCACCCTGTCTATCCTGAAAAGTGTTTTGCCTCTGACTACCACCTTCCCCATTCTGCCTTCACTTCTGTCAGGCCACCCTTTGTCTTATCCCCTTCCCCTCCTACTTTCCCATAAGGTAAGATAGATTTTTATTACCAACTGAATCTGTATGTTATTCACCTTTTGAACAAATTCCAATGAGAGTAAGGTTCAAATGTTTCTATTACCTCTCACTTTCTCCACTCCACTGTAAAAGCTCTTTTATGCCTCTTTTTATGTGAGATAATTTACCCATTCTACCTCTCTCTTCCACCTTCTCCCAGTGCATTACGCTTTTTTGATCTTTGATTTTAACTGCTTAGATATCATTCCATTATATTCAAGTCACACTTGTGCTTTCTTTGTACGCTCCTTCTAACTGCCTAATAATGACAAAGTTCTAAGGAGTTACAAATATCATCCTCCCATAGAGGAATGTAAACAGTTTAACCTTATTGAATTTCTTATATTTTCCCTTTCCTGTTTACCTTTTTATGCCTCTTTTGAGTTTTATATTTGAAATTCCAATTTTCTATTCAACTTTGGTCTTTTCATCAGGAATGTTTGAAAGTCCTTTGTTCCATTGAGTATCCATTTTTTCCTCCTATGGATTATACTCAGTTTTGCTGGGTAGGTGATTCGTAGTTATAATCCTAACTCCTTTGACTTCCAGAACATCATATTCCAAGCCCTCTGATCCTTTCATGTATAAACTGCTAAATCTTATGTTATCCTGACTGTGGCTTCATGATATTTGAATTGTTTCTTCCTGGCTGCTTGCAATATTTTCTCTTTGACCTGGGAGCTCTGGAATTTTGCTATAATGTTCCTGGGAGTTTTCATTTTGGGATCCCTTTTAGGTCATTGGTGGATTCTTTTAATTTCTATTTTGGATCTATAATATCAGGACAGTTTTGCATAATAATTTCTTGAAAGATGCTGTCCAGGCTCTTTTTTTTTTTTATCGTGACTTTCAGGTAGTCCAATAAATGATCTCTCCTGAATCTATTTTCCAGGTCAGTTGTTTCTCCAATGAGATTTTCACATTTTCTTCTATTTTTTTTTTCAGTCTTTGGATCATGTTTGATTACTTCTCGATGTCTCCTGGAATCATTAGCTTCCACATGTCCAATTTTAATTTTTAAGGAATTATTTACTTTGGTTAGCTTTTGTACCTCCTTTTCCACTTGGCCAGATCTACTTTTTAAGGAGCTGTTTTCTTCAATGAATTTTTAAAATATATTTTCCCATTTTTTTGTGCTCCTTTTACCAAATTGTTGACTCTTTTTAAAGGATTTTCTTGTATTGCTGTCATTTATTTTCCCATTTTTTCCTGTACCTCTCTTATTTGATTTCAAAAATCCTTTTGATTGCTTCCTGGAGTTCTTTAGGACCTGAGAAAAATTCACATTTTTGTTTGAGGCCTAGCATATGGGCATTTTGACATTGTTGTCCTCTTCTGAGTATGTATTTTGGTCTTCCTTGTCAGCACAGTAACTTTCTATAGTCCAGCTCATTTTGGGACAGTGCACCCTCTACCCCAGAAGCAGGGCTCATTTTCAAAAGTTATAAAATAGGTTGGAAAATAACCAAAAAACAAGCAAAAAAAAATAACTGGGGTGCAGCCAGACTGTGCTGCTATACCAGGGCCAAGGTGGCCCATGGTCATTCGCCTCTCCTGGGGCTTGGGGCCTCCTGTTGGCTTGCTAGGGCACATACTGCTATTGGCATGTCCAGACCCTGCCTACACTGGACTGTGCTCCCCTTTTATCTGAGTAAGACAGATCTTTCCTGACAATCTTCTAAGTTGTCTTAGGCTGAAAAATTGTATCATCCTGTCTTTTTGTTGTTTCTATCACTCCATAATTCATTTCAAGGCATTATTTTATAGTTACTTAACCTCTCAGTGCTTTAAGCCACTCTATGATTATAAGCTTCACAGAAGGTGACAACTTGTTGGTACAGGGACTTTGTTCATATGAGAGTATCCTATACCAATTAAATCAGAGGTCTAGTTCCTATCCTGAGGATATAATGTCTTTCTTCCTATAGTACAGATAACAATTCATACATAATTTCTCATCCTATGCCATTCTTGTCCAGAACCCTCTGTGAATACTTTGTAAAGTATCTATCTAATGTGCTGAAAAAACTTTTTTAAAAAAAATTTCATGGATGCTCATGTAACAATCAGCCCATTTATCTATTTTCCTTTGCTCTTGTTACCTTTCTGTCCATACTGTACATGTTCTTGAAGATGTCTTTTGCATCATTTCTTGTGTGCAAGGCATTACTGGCAATATGTTGCCTCTTACTTACACTCACTATATTTCATTCCATTGGTTTAGATAGGACAGGGGATTACATACAATTCTAATTCTTCTCTAATTGTAGTATTCGATGATTTTCTGCCATATAGTATCATTGGGGGAATATAGGTATTAAAAAGACTGACATTAGTGGCAGTGAACAAATTGGAAGGATTCAAAGAACTGTGATCCAGATCAAAGTTATATTCCTAAAGAATGGATCTGACTACCACAGTCCTTTGCTTAAGAAACTCCTTCCTATCCCTAGGAGAAAATGCAAACTGATGTTTGTCATTTAAAGTACTTCACAATTCAGAACTGCCTTATCTTTCCAGACTACCTCCATATTACTCTCCATCACACACTTGAATTACATTTGTTTACCTGTTAATTTCCCCAATTTAATACAAACTCCTTGAGGGCAGGCATTGTTTTATTTTTTTCTTTGTGTACCCAGGACCTGGCACAATGCCTGATATATAGTAGGTACTTAATAAGTGCTTCTTGATTGACTGATTATTTACATCTAATTATCTTCTAAATTATTAGAGATATTTGTCAACGTATCTTGTTACTTTAATAGATTGGTCGTACAAACTAGGGACTACCATCTCTCATCTTTGTACCCTTAGTAGCAAATACAATCCCTTACACATAATCAGTCAACATATATTTATTGATCATTTAATATATACTTTATAAATGATTGTTAAAGTGATTCGATAGCACAGTTCCATTTTCTATCCATGAATCTCAATAAAAATAGGAAGCACTAGATTGCCTCCAGAGGTAGCATTTAGAAAACCAAAGAGGGAATAGTTACAAAAGGAAATCCTAAGATATTGGATAGTTTTGATTCCGCAATTTGAATGGTCCCAGAATTTCACTGTGCTAGGAATACTGTAGACCACTAAAAGCAATATAGGCCTGAATTAGCTTTCCCTCTTAGTGGTTGTGGGTCCCCTGAGGGTCTTTAGAATTAAGGCATCCAAATTTTGAAAAATATGACAATCTATATTGATTAAGTTTTATAACACTCCAATGAGCTGTAGTTATGGCTGAAATAGAACATAAAACATGCCCTAGGCTCACAAAGATGCTTTGTGATAATAGAGGGTATGACCTGTATCTAATTGAAATGACAGATGTAATTTATTTATGAAAGCAAAAGTGGAATTTGACCTTGACCAGTGGTTATGTCTCTTTCCACAGTGCAACAGACCTTCTGATGCCCTCAAGATAGAGATGTATGGAAAGATGATTTTATGAGCTAATTTTAAAGTTTATATTTTTAAAAGACCAGTCCTATGTGATAATCATAATTATCAAATTAAAGGCAGCATGGTATGCTGGAAAGGTAATTGATCCAACAGTTAGAAGACCTAGGTTCAAGCCCCAGATCTGACACTTAATACAATTTAATGCTAAAGAAGTCGCTTCAAAGCTTTAGGTATCATTTTTTTTTTTACATCTGCAAAATGGGAAGAAGAAGAATATTTACAGCATTTCATGTGGTTATTGTGAGGAAGGCCCTTTGTAAACCTTAAATTTCATAAACGTGAAATTTTATTTTTACCATACTCTACAATCCCTTAAACACTGCAGGGAGCAGATTTTTTTTAACTAATTGTTTGTTGAATGAATGAGCTTCATGCAGACTTTTTTAGATAATGTGGCTATCACGGTTCATGGATTGCCAATTTTGCACATGGATTGCACTCCAGAATAGAGTCATGTCTCAGGGTTTATTAGACAGTGGGATGGGGTACAGATGTTCTTAATATACCTGTAACATACTCATCACTCACAAACAACTTCAGAGGCAAGCTCTGCTCCCTTCATACAGAAAGTGCTGAGCATAAGAATAGACTACCTCTATCAGAATATTCTCCCCTCAGAAGGCAAGGTCCAAGCAGGAAAAAAAAGTGTGGTTAGAGTAGTATGGGTTGGGTTAGGTTGGGTGGAAAGAAAGATACAGAGAAGGGCACAACAACCTGTTTCTTAGAGAGTGTTATCACCTTCCACTATTTTCATCAGTGGATCTGCTTAACTTCAATTTTGTGGAGCACCATGCTCCCATGCCAAGTAGTGGTTCCTATACAGATTTGAAGTTTCATTCTATGTGTTATATTCCCCAATTTCCCTAAGTTTTTGAGGGCAGTCTCTGTCTCCGGTTTGACACTTTTCCTAAATCTTTTACAGAATGCTTGACTTGTGACAATGAATTCAGAGATCCAATTCCTCATATATGTGTATAATTTTGTACACCTAAAAGAGCTATACAAATGTCATATTTCATTATTATCTGACATATTGCCTATTATGATAGAATTCTAAAAGTTAAATACCCTGTAAATGAAGTGTGATTTTGCATGGCTTTCATATACTTATTCATTCAGAACATTCAAGATTTCCATATGTGACTGATTTTTTTTCCTGATTGTGTAGCTTTAGGTATGATGGCACACAGATGTGTGTATGGAAATATTTGAAATAGAGACATCTCATTGAAAAAAGGATTTAAGAAAGATTGTCTAGAGTAGTGGTATCAAAATCAAATAGAAATGGATCCCTGCAGGATGCATATTGCCTTAAAATTTCACAAATTAATATTAGCTATATTATATTACATTTTTATTTATTTTGTTGAACATTTCCCAATTGCATTTTAATCTGGTTTGGGTTGCACTCTGGCCTTCTGTGGGAAACATGCAATTCTTGAGTTTGATACCACTGTTCTAGAGAATATTTTGTAAATGAGCTAGTGACAAAGTTTAGTACAACTTTCTGTCCCATACCAGTATATTAAATGGTAAAATGAGATCTTTAGTGCTTTGCCAAATCCTATAGGTTTTTTCAGGCTTTGAGTCCTTTTTCTGTTAGTGATATGCTGAATTTGGTTGATCTCATGAGGTCAGGAGTTCTGAGATGTAACAGGGCTGCTAAGTTGTCCTTTATAGTTGAAGAGGATCAAGACGATGTCACTATATTTGAGTCGATGTACAGTGTTGTCTGACCATCTGATTAGACCAATATAAGCTCAGAAGCTCCACCACAGGTTGGGAACTTATATGAACATTTGGAATAGAGATGTCTCTAAATTTAAATATCTCATATTTCTTTTGTGCTACTGAAATTCTGCTTTGCTCATAGAGCACAGTACCTTTTTTTTTGTTGTGGGCGTACCATGCTGGATGGTCCTGTGACACTGTCTCCCATGTCTCATGATCAATTCCAAAGTTTTTTAGAGAGACCTTGAGAGTATCCTTGTAACGTTTCTTCTGACCTACATGTGAATGCTTGCCTCGTGTGAGTTCTACATTAAATAGTCTTTTGGGCAAACAAATGTTTGGCATTTGGACAACATTGCACTATCTGCAGTAGGGTTTGAATGATAGGCAGTTCAGTTAGAGAAAGGACCTCAGTGTCCAGTACCTTATCTTGCCAGGTGGTCTTCATAATCCTTTTAAACACAATTCAAATAGAAGTGATTTAATTTCCTGGCATGGCATTGATAGACTGTCCAGATTTCACAGGCATACAACAATAATGTCAGCACAATGGCTCTGTAGTCTTTCAGTTTGGTAGACAACCTAATACCTCTTCTCTCTCACATTTTTCTTTGGAGCCCAAACATTGAGCTAGCTGTGGCAATGCATGTGTCAACCTCATCATCTATGTGTATATCCTGGGAAAAGTATGATACCAAACAATAGGTCTAAATCCAATTGGATATCCACAGGAATGCTCAGTACCAATATGGTGAACTCATGGGAGAGGAAGGCCACCATGCTGCCTGAGGAGGGTGGAACAAACCCAGGTCAGAAAAACAGAGCAGGCAAAAGCTTCCATGCCAATAAGTACTGGGATCTAGACATGAGTAGCATAGTGCCTGGCTCATAGCACGTGTTTAACATATACTTATTAATTGACTGATTATAATTATTACTCAAACTCCCAGTATTACTGTGGACAAACAGTAAAATTGGTGAGAAAAAGGTAAGTTCTAGTTATCATTGGGAGATAGGAGGGGATCACTTAACATCTCTTAGTGCTGTATATATATTGTATTAATCCTTAACATCATTAACTAAACAAATGCCATTTTACAGAGCTCAAAATATACTTCAACCTTTTGGCTATTTCTTTGTCTGTAATATATTTTAATAACCAATTGCATCATTAAAGAAGACCTACTTTGGGGAAAAAACCCAAAACTATTTCAACCAACATGTGGTAGAAGATAAACACACACACACACACACACACACACACACACACACCCTATCCAATAAATTAAGCACAGTTTTTAGAGTTTCTTGAATCCCTAGAGTGTTTGTAAATGACTAAATAGATATTTATTTATAAAATTTTACAAATTCAAATAAGGATTTATCAGAGTATCTAAACTATGAATAGTAGGTAATGAATTAGATACAAGATAATCACAAAAATAATTAAAAGTTGAACAATAGTCAAGAATAATGCTTAAGACAGTAATTTCTAAAGAAGACATTTCTAAAATGACATTGGCTAACTTTTCTTTAGTGCCAAATCATGGCTGCATTGAGAATATTGATTTAGAGAGGTCATGGATTTTATTTTTCAGGTCACTAGAGGAACATTTACTCTTGCAGATTCTAAAGAGCTAATAGACATCTCAAAGCATCACATTTACTACCAGGGAGTAACTCCAGGAACAAATTGAGAAATGGAGTTCAATATTGTCCAATATTTCTATAACGTGAATTGTTGCTAAGTAAAATAAAAAAATCTTCATTGAGGTTCAGGGATAAAAAGTTGTTGTACCCATTTTCCTTTTATGTGATATCAAGATATTGAGACATCTATAAACCTAGAGTATTAAAGTCAAGGTTGGGGGTGTGGAGAAGATTTATAACAAGTTGCTAAAATAATTGTGACTATAGATAACATGAAAATCCTAAAGAATTTTCATAGTAATCTGATTTTTCTTCATAAAATTCTTTCTACTCTGCTATTGTAAGAGTCCTTGAAGCAGTCATTAATCTTAAAGGGATAGATGATCATTTTGCTTTGGTTTTAGGAATCACACACTCTCTTTAATTTCATTAATTTTTTTTTCTTGACTTCTGTCTTCCAAAAATAAACAAACAAACCAAACCAAAACAACAAAACAAAACCAGGGGCAGGCAGGTGATTTTAAAGGCTAAAGGAAAAGAAAAAAATCAGCTATGATTCTAGAGTTTCAAAACTGATAGACTTAGAGACTCATGATATCATCCATCACATGATTGTAGGATTCAACTCTCAAGGTACCTATACTCAGTGGGTTCATATAATAAACATGCAGATAATGAAAAAAAAAGAAGAAATTTTGAGGTCAGAGAATACTAATAATTGAGTGAATAATGGGAGGCTTCAAAGAGAAGGTGGCAACAAAATAGAGTGTTGAAAGATCCCAAGGATGATAAGAGGCTGTTAAATATGGGGTGCATTCCAAGATTGAAGAACAACTTGTACATAGACATTGAGCCAGGAGATTAAATGTTGATTATGGAAGTAATAGTCTAGTTTGACTGGAATATAGAATGCCCAAAGAGGGACAATAGAAAAATATTGAAAAAGTAGGCTGGAACTAGACCGTGGAAGGATTTAAATATCAACCTGAAAAGAAAATAATGATGATAGAGGAAATAGAGACTCACTTAAAATTTTAAGGAAAACCAGTGAATGATAAGACTTATGCCTCAGGAATGCTAACTTAGCAGGTGTATTGAAAATTATTGAACACTTAAATCAAGGAAACCAATCAGAAAGCTGTTACAATAGTCTACTTGAGTGAGGAGTGAAGTCCCAAACTAGGGCAGTAAACATTGGAGTAGAGCGAAAGGAAAAGGGATGAGAAACATTGTGCCAAGTATAGTAGATGAGATTTGGCAACTAATTAAATCTAAGTGATGAGGAAGAAAGAAGAGTCAAGGATGGTTCTGTGGTTGTAAATCTAGGTGACTGAAAGGATGGCTGTGCCCTGAACTGAAATAATGAAGTTTGAATGAGGGAAGAGGATTATGGAGATGGATAATGGGCTCCCTTTTGGACATTTTAAATTAAGATTCCAATGTACTACCTACACGCAGTTGGTGATGTGGGGTAGAGTTCAAGAGAGAGAGAGATTTGGGCTACATATACAGATTTAGAAGGCATCTGAAGAGTAATACAACTTGAATCTGTACAAGCAGAGAAGTGTATTTATTGAACAAATATATAAAAATGCAACAATTGTTTTCTCTATTTTTTAGTCATAGTCGTACCAAACACTTGCTCCCATCATGTGATGCTATCCAATAATTGATCCTAGCTACATTAATATTTATTTTTACTTTCAAAGAAGGACATTTCCTTTTCATTTTTTTTAAAATGGTGCTGTAATAATTCAGCTTTGTGACTTATTGAGGGATTCCAAGAGGGGATTTTTATATTTTTGCCTAGTATTTTTTGAAGTTGTTTTTAATGTTAAATGAAAGCATGATCAAAGAAGACCTGGATTTCTGCAGGCAGAACTGTACTTTACTCCAAATCCATTTCAATCCACTCCAACCTATTAAGCCTGGCAGAGAAGTCTGGGTATTAGCTGCTAATTAAACAGCAATGTCTTCCAAATGTAAAATGTAATGACTTGGAATCCTACACCCATTAAAGGCTTCGGACCTTCTTTGAACCATCAAGTTGTGATCACAAAATATAGGTATTTTCAGGAAATGCCCCACAGCGTCACAGAAAGCTTGGCACTCTCCAATGTTTGTACTTAGAACACAGATGCTGAATGACAGGTATTTAAAGGAAGTCAAGAAATTGATTCATAAATGTTCATATTGTTTTTAGCACAATTGTGAAGATTCCCAGAATTCATTAGGTATTAATAAATGCAGCTTTCTATGGGAGTAAGGAACTCTCTCTCTCCTTGACTTTGGTTGAGTTAAACCAGAGTAGTATAATACTTTGGGTACTATTTAATTTAAAAGAAGGATGGGGGAAAACAAACAAACAAAGGGAAGAAAAAACAAACAAACCCTTGACTGGGGTCCTTAGAGCTAGGGAAAGATTTATTTGCTAAACACACACACACACACACACATCCCCAAAAAAAAACAAAAACAAAAAACCCCCTAAAAAACCAAAACCAATCTAGACATAAAATTCATAGTTGAAACCCAAATAGCTAGCATGGTATTTTTAAAAACGTGAAAATCTTGTTGTTGTTGATGTGAGTACTTAAGGAGAGAAGGAAACTTCCTTTTACTGGAAATAGCCTAAGAATCTTTTTCAGGTGCAATGAGTCATGCTGTTTTAATGCATAACTTTTTGTATGTCAGTCCAATCCGTTCTAAAGTATGAAGTGCTTTTGAACGATAAAGTGCTCTTCTAATGTGGACAAAACATCAAATACTACTCGTTTGGCAGGCAAAACTTATGTTCTAAACTAGGCATGGGGAACCTGAGGCCTCAAGCACACATGAGGCCCTCTAGATCCTCAAATGTGGCCTGGAATCAATGCAGTCAAAGGGACATACATAAGGATCTAGAGGGCCACATGTGGCCTCAAGACTGCAGGTTCTCTACCCTTGTTCTAAATCAAACTGCGAATGAGACTGTCTGAAATGTTAGTTGTTATACATGAAACTAAAACAAAACATTTTCTAGGGTGCCTGACTCATCTCCTGTGAGTCTCCTACACTGTACCTGGTGATTACCTTATATTAATTATTCCCTTCCTCGAAAAATGTGAATTAAAAAAACCCCCAATTTTATGAGGTGTGCAAAGGAGTTCCTTCTGATCCATGCAAATAGACATGTCTGTCAGTTTTCAAAAACAAATGTAACAAGTAGAGGGAGAGGCAACAGAAGTATACTGGTTTGCAAGTTTAGTAATATTTATTTGGGTTGTCCTTTAGAGGACTCCTTGGTTACAAGAAAACTTGTAATTACTTAAATGACATAGCTTGGGCAAGGAAGCTTTCTCCACGCTATCATAAGGCTCTCTTAACTCAGTTTGGCAGGCAGAATACTTTACAGTTCAGGGCCCAGACCCTTAATTCCAAATTTTTGAATTATAGTTGTGAGTGACTATACTTATACTTTCTACCCACCTGTCTGCATGCTAACTAGGAACTTTTCCTTCTAATTTTTGTTTTTTTGCAACAGCATTTATTTATTTGAAAGCTATATAACTTTTTTTTCCATTTCCAGAGAGAAAGTGATTGTTCTTAGCACCAGAAATTGAGCGATTACATAATGAAGCAAACTAGCAAAGGCTAAGAATGGAGGTGCTACTAGATTGACAGAGGATGTTGGAGAGAGTGAGGCTGATGACTTTGTGCAGTTCTTCCTCACTTCAATTCACGCACAAGTCAAGACATCACCCTATGATGTCATTTGTCCTCTTTGAAAATGAAGGACAAACAACCACCAACAATATTTGATGGATTGATATCGACTGGTATTTCCAAATATTCTTGTCAGAATCAACCTGGCTAGATAGTTTTATAGCAAGCAATGATAACAAATATTTATATAGTGCTTAAAATTGTGCAACTGACCTTACTCACAATATCTAACTTGAACCTCACAACAAACCTGTGATGTCGATATTGCAGATATTGCCTGCCCCATTTAACAAATGAATGAGTCAGATGACTCACTCATCAGTGTAACACCTCACAGATCCTTGGCAGTTTTGCTAAGCAGTCTGTAGCCTGCTTTGAAATGATTTGGGCTAAAGAATTATTTGATTCTGTTAGTTACTACTTGAGTGATTTTGAATAAGCTACAAATTCCTTGGACCACAGTTTCCCCATCTGTAAAAAGAGCAAAATGGCTAAATATCCTCAGGTTCCTTACAGATTGAGATCACAGAAACACAGGCCAGCAAAAGGAGCTGTAGAAGAAGGAAAGATAGAGCCTAATGTCATTGCCTGGCTTTTGCAGGCTCTGTGCTTGAGGGAGGTTGCTAATAGCCTAGTGCAAAAGACTAGAATTATACTGATAGCTAACATTTATATAGTGCTTGCAGGTTTGCATATATGACCATATATTTTATCAGTGACCCTGTGAGGGAGGCACTATCATTCCCTTTTTTACAGATTAGAAAATTGAGGCACACTAAGATTAAATTACTTCTTTGATCAATTTAAAAGATAATATGTTTTGGGGTAGGATTTTAACTCAGGTCTTCCTTTTTCCCAAGTCTAGTGCTCTATCTAATTAGTCTTCCTGTAAGGAAGAGACTAGCAGTTTTGCTCCAACAGATGGGACCAGAGGGCAGCAGACATAAAGAAACAACATAGCCTAAGACCAGCAGATGGGTAACACAGAGCAATTCATACGGAGGTGTGTGGAAAGCAGAGATATCCAGAGGGGAGCATGTTCATTAGCAGAGTCATCAAGCATTGAGTAACAGAGAGGAGGGAGGGAGAGAGAGAGAGAGAGAGAGAGAGAGAGAGAGAGAGAGAGAGAAAGAATTGTGGGTAGAGACCAGAGTTGTGTTGAGAAAGTAACTCAGTGGATGACATCACTGAAGGAGATTTATGGCCTCAGCACCAGGGATGTACCTTTTCATTGCTATTTGCATGGCCCCATCACACGTTCCTTAGGCATATCCATGGTATATATGGGGAAAGACTGTTGTGATGTATCTGCTGTGGTTTTTAATTATCTTTGCTTTTAATTAATGTATCTACTGGTTGGTAACCAGAAACACATCAGTGGGATTTGGGGAATTGTGGTTTTGAGTGGATACTGACCCATACTGATAATGTGCCTTAAACATGCAATAGTATTCCAGTAGGTACATATATGAGGGGAGAGCCCAGTTGTATAAATATATATCTGTGTATTTGTGGGACTATATACAGTAGAAGATCCCAAATACTTAAGATTTTAAGTTATATTTACGGGTTATACAGAAATAGGAAGTGATTTCTATTATAAAATTACCATTAAAATATAAAATCCAACATCATTAATACCTACCACATCTGCTGTAATTGGGATGATACCAATATAATCAGCTAAAAAGCATAAATTTCAATCAACAAGATGTTTTGTATAAGATGCCAAAGAAATTGTTTGAGTGATTGTTATCACTGAATTTTCTAAATTGACACATTGAAGAGATTAGTGTAGACACAATTTGGTCTTTTCACTTTTAAAGTGAGGTACACATGTATTAAGCATATGTTGTTGTTCAGTCATTTCCTGACTCTTTATAACCTCAATTGGGGTTTTCTTGGGAAAGATACTGGAGTGGTTTGCCATTTCCTTCTCCAGCTCATTTTATAGATGAGGAAACTGAAGCAAACAAGGTGAAGTGATTTGTCCATGGTCACACAGCTAGTAAGTGTCTGAGGCTGGATTTGAATTCATGAAGATGAGTCTTCCTCACTCCAAACCTGGCATTTTATCCACTGTGCAATCTACCTGCCCACTGAATGTATAGTGCATATTTAATACCAGATTTTAAGCTTACTAATATCAAATTTTAAAGAGTCTGAAATATAATCCTCCTTTCATCATGATTAGATATCTCAACCTGAATAATGTCTCATTCTTTTCTTTAACATAAAGCAGCCATATAAGTAAGGTTGATTTTTAGAAAAAGAATATAGTTCTCACAAGAAAGTATAATTTACATTTAATAAATCACATACCTTCTTAAACCCTCATCCTTTAGAATTTATAATAGTTTTAAAAATAAAAATTGAAAGGATGTCAAGTTAATTCATATTGAAAGATGCAGACTGACCAAGGCAGCATACTTGCCCTTTTGCCCTTATTTCCCTTGATCTTCTTTTCAGAAGCTGAGAGTATACTTTAGATGTCTTTGTATGCTCTTATGTAGGAGGAAAATAATTCCCATCGCCTATATGCTAATGCTATCCTTACAGGGACATTCTCTTTATAGAGGTCAAAGAACGAAAGAGGGGAGGAACCAGAGTAATGTAGTTAGTATACTTTTCTTATTTACAGTGACTCAGTAAAGATTCAGGAATTCATATTTCTTACTAATATTCTTTAGTGAGGTTATATAGGATGCTACACGCTTTATAGTAATTTCAAAATATTTATTGAATTAAATGAAGCATATGTGCCGTGGGATGGGAGAATCTCTAGTGAGTTGTTAGAGATCTTCTATGGTAGTTCATCTCAATGAATATATTAAATACCCTTTTAGTTTCAGGTAAGAAATGAGAAATGGTTAACAAAAACATCTCAAAACAAAGCACCTATTTCATTTAAAAGCGTTTTAGTTGATAACTTCCATATGAGAAGAATCATATAACATAAAAGAAAGATTGCCTCAGAGTTAGAGGGATGGGGTTCGAGTACTGTCTTAGACACATATGAGCTGTATTTAATTAGCCTCTCAGGACTAAATAACTCTCTAAGAGTACCAGTTGCAGAGAAGGTGACAATCTGTGTTGGTAGAAGGAATTCTACACATAATAGACTCATTTTTCAATCCTAACACTATCCTCTCAACACAGTAGCTTGCATGAGTATCTTTGTTGAACAGAAAGTACTTCAACACTGAAAAAACAAATACTCCACATTAAAAAAAAACCTTATTATTTCTTTCTTTCTTTTTCTTTATTTATTTTTAGTTTTCAACATTTACTTTTATAAGATTTTGAGTTCTATTTTTTCTCCTTTCCTCCCCAAGATGGCATGCAATCTGATATAGGCTATACATATATATTCTTATTAAATATATTTCCACATTAGTCATGTTGTAAAGAATAATCATAACCAAAGGGAAAAATCACAAAAAAAAAATAAAACAAAAAATGAAAGAGAGAGAGAGAGAGAGAGAGAGAGAGGGAGAGAGAGAGGGAAGGAGAGAGAGAGAGAGGGAGGGAGAGAGAGAGAGAGATACAGTATGCTTCAATCTTCATTCAGATTCTATAATTCTTTCTCTGGATGTGGACAGCATTTTCTATCATGAGTCTCTTGGAATTTTCTTAGATCATTACATTGCTAAGAAGACCTAAGTCTAACAAAGTCAGTCATTGTACAATGTTGTTGTTACTGTGTACAATGTTCTTCTGGTTCTGCTCACTTCATTCAGAATCAGTTCATGTAAGGCTTTCCAGGTTTTATTGAAATACTTCTGCTCAGTATTTCTTACAGAACAACAGCACTCCATTACATTCATATACCACAACTTGTTCAGCCATTCCACAATTGATGGGCACGCCCTCAATTTCCAATCCTTTGCCACCACAAAATATGCTGCTAAAATATTTGTGTACATGTGGATCCTTTTCCCATTTTTACGATCTCTTTGGCATACAGACCTAGAGGTGGCATTGCTGGATCAAAGGGTATGTATGCATAGCTTGGTTGCCCTTTGGGCATAGTTCCAAATTGCTCTCCAGAATGGTTGGATCAATTCACAACTTCACCAACAATGCATTAGTGAAAATACTAATGCTCTCAATGATGGGGTGGGGAGAACTCCTCCACTGATTAGAATACCAGCTCCTCTATGACTGAGAAAATGGTTTCATGAGTTTTTGTGGACAAAATATTCATCATCTAATAACTGATCTTTAGTTGCTAGATCTCTTCAAATATTGCCTAGGCTGGTAAGTGTCTGAGGCTGGATTTGAACTCAAGTCTTTCTGACTCCAGGCCTAGAACTCTATTCACTGTGCCATCTAGTTGTCTCTTTATACTTATCTTTGTATCCTTTACATTCAGCACCATGTCTAGTATGTAGTGGGCAATCAAGTTGTGTTGAATTTATTGAATCTTCATTTCAGCCACACCCACTAAATGTTCGTATTTTCCAGTCCCTCCTGGGCCTTCTTATCTTCTCTCTCAATACTACGTCAATTGATGAACTTATTAGCTTCATTAAGTTCTATTGTCATCCCTATGCTAATGATTTCCACATATAAATAGTTAGCTTTTTCCTGTTTCTTGAGTTGTGGTTTCCTCTTACCAGCTGCCTTTCAGGCATCTTGAACTGAACATCCTGTAGGCAATCCAAACTCAACAGGTTAAAAGGAGGAACTCATTATCTTTTCCACAAAACCCTCATTTTTTCCAAACTTCACTCTTACTGTTAGGACTCTCCCATGCTACCAGACATTCCCTGTTTGCAACTCCAGTGTCATCCTCTTCTCGTCTCTTGTCATTTCTACCTTTACAACATCTTTCGTATATGTGCCTTTCTGCTCACATAGCCACCACTCTAGTGCCCGTTCACATCACCTCATGCCTGGACTATTGCAATAGCCTGCTGGTTAATTTCCTTGCCTCAGATCTCTCTCCCTTTCTAACACATCTTCCATTCACCTGACAATCTTTTTCTTAGTGAGGTTAGTGATGTCGCACAACCCTCTCTCACTTAAATCCAATTCACTTGAAAGTCATGACATCATCTTCCTGATACCATGGTCTTCTTTGGGAACAAAGGACAAGCAATAATCTCTTTCTTAAAGTACAGGTCTCACCATGCCATCTCCTTACTCAATAAACCGTAGTGTTTTCAGGGCTCCCTGAATATATCCCATATAAAATATGCTGGCATATAAAGTCTTTCCCAACCTGGTCCCTTTGTACCTTTCTAGTCTTCTTTCACATTACTAGCTTTTGGATACTCTTACGCAGTTCCTTGAATAAGAATATGTCCTGATTCTGGCCCTTTTCATTGGTTGTCACTACTCCCAGGACTACTATTCCTTTTCACCTATACCTTCTGGCTTTCTTGTTTTCCCTCAAGACTGATCATGCTCCATCCTATAAATCTCATTTATAGGAGGCTCTCTTGGTCCCATCAATCCTAGTGCCTTCCCTCTGAGATTACTTTCCAGCTATTCTCTATATAATTTGTTTGTACTCAGTGGCTTGTATGTGCCACTCCCTTACCCCCATTCAAATATGAACTACGTGTATTTATTTGTCTTGCTTTGTATCCTTAGTTCTTAGCATCATGAATGCATAGCACACAATAAATGCTTAATGCTTGTTGACTTAGTGGTTTGAATCGAAAAGTTTAAACTTGCTTATAGAATGTACTAAACAAAAAAAAATTACACTTAAAGGGCAGATTGAATAATTTTGAGAATAAAAATATATAAACAAAGGGTTTTTTTGAGAGAAAAGAATGAAATTATATTCAGGCTAGCTCTAAATAACCAGAGTGGAATTGGAAGTTTCTGTTTGTGCTGTGAATAGGTCCGGATAAATTACAGGAAACTAATGGTCTTGGTCTTTGCCCCTTAGGGAGCTAACTTGACATGAGGATGATTAGAAGCACTAAATCTTTCAGTTCCATCTACTCTGTCAGACTTTAATGTGTCAGTTCAATGAATAAGGGTCCAAAGATAAATTTATCCTTTCTTTTAAAATAGAAATTGAAAAAAAGAATGAAATGAAAGTGTCATGATTTTTTCTGAAACTTGTTACTTCTATCAAAGAGTAGGGGAAGGGGAAGATGGGTGAAAATAAATACCTCTTCCCTACTGACTACCTATGTGGGAGAAGTCCAACATTTTCCCATTCATGGGATTCATAGAATAGAATCCTATGTTCATAGAACATTTTATGTTCAATATTTTCATGTATTCATAGGATCACAGGGTTGGAGCTTGGTTAACTGGTCCAACTCCCTCATTTTATAGAGGAAGAAAATGAAGACCAGAGAAGTTAAATGACTTGTCCAAAGTCACATAGGTGGAAAGTAACTGAGTCAAAGTGGTTACATGTGCTAAAGTCTGCTTCTGGGCTCCTTTCTCTCAGGATGGGAAGTGAGGAATAAGTTTAGTTGATAAAATTTTGACAAGAAGATTTAGTCTTGACCCAAATATATTTCTAATCATTCCTTTAATTGTGGTAGACCTTATTTTTGGCATTTAGAATGGCATGAGCCATAGCTCTCCACTGAGTGAATGAATTGAAAAAAATATATTAAGTACTTAATATGTGCTAGGTCTTGTGCTGAATTCTATAGACACAATAAGAAAAAAGACAAAACATTATCTGTTCTCCAGAAGCTTATATTCTAATAGGGTAGTTAAAACATAAAAGATGATTCAACTATGGGATGTATGCGAAATGCTGAGGGTTCCCTAGAACATGGCAGAAGACTAGAGGACCAGGCATTTGCAGGATGGGGCACAGGCTAAGGGATCAGTGGAGGATGACAAGGTGTGTTAATATTTAAGGTGCAATGGCCATATGGCAACTGCTAATAGTCATCAGAATGAAGGTGGTAAATCTTGGGTCACCTATGAAAAATATGAACTGGCCTCTATGAAAACATAAGGGGAGAAGCCTCAGAGTCAGCTTCTCTGGGTACAATTATTCATCTGTACCATGCCTCTTAGTCTAAAAGAGTATTTCTTTAACATATACCTCGATTGCTTTCCATGGCAATCCTTTTTCCTACCAGAATGTCCATTGAGTTTTCTCACCAAATATTCACCTACAATAAAGTAAGACCTAGTTCAATAACAAAAAAATAGGAAGATGAAACAGCCTTTCCATTGTTGTTGCTCAGTCATTTTTTCAGTCACATACCACACTATATGACCCCATTTGGGATTTTCTTAGCAAAGATAATGGAATGGTTTGCCATTTCCTTCTCTAGGTCATTTTACAGATGAGGAAACTGAGGCAGAAAGGATTAAGTGACTTGCTCAGGGTCACATAGATAATAAGCGTCTGAAGCTAGATGTGAACCAAGATCTTGCTGAATTCAGGCCCAGCATTGATCCCTTTCCGTATCATTCCAGAAGGAAACATTGGTGCAATCAACTACTCTTCAGTAGGCTCACTTCAACCAAGGCATGTTTGCCTTCCCAGACCCTTTGTATGTAAACTTCAAAAACACAGGAAGCATCTTTTGTGACCAGCAGGAGGAACCATATGAACTCTTCTCCATGTGGACTCTGTTTTCGTTCCTATGAATTTTTATATCAGATTTTCAAATACCCTGGTTCTTTCTTGGAAGTGAAGGGTTCTTTTTTGAGCTATGACTAAAATAGTCGGTGGTTTTATCAGCCACATCTCCTTAAGAAAGTCTGCCTCATCAGTAGCAAGTAGGTACAAGTACCATCAGGTCTCTGTTGATTGGAGCTGGGACATACATAAAGGGTAGAAAAAATGAAATTTTGTATACATTACAACATTAAAAATTCAACATTCAAACATAGAAATGGTGGCTAAGTTGCTTTTACCAATAGAAACCTATTGGAGTTTAGTGACATCCTGTGTTTAAGAAGAATATGCCTTAGCCAGAAAAAAAACAAATGAATAATTCTTATACCAATGTTGAAAATTCTCTTTAATTTTTAATTGTTCCATGCTTATTCAGGTTCATAGTGGGTGGCAGCCATATAACAGGTGACACCAAATAGTAGAATTCATTTACTTTCTGCTTTTATCTCAAGTGGGGGAAAATACCCAAGAATGATGGGACAACCAGAAAGTGACCTATGCTTTTTTTGTGTGTGTGAAATCACAATCAGTGACTTACAAAATCATTTGCTTGAAAGATGAATTCACACTGGCTGTCTCTCACATCTGGAATGTTCTCCCTCTTTGACTCTATCCCCTAACTTCCCTAGAATCCTTCAAGACTCAGTTTAAATCCGATTTAGAGTCATTTCTCAACTTCTGCTCCTCTTCCCCTAGGTAGTGCCCTTCCTCTGCTGTTGCTTTCCATTTTCATAAAATATATCTCATCTATGTGGTGATTTTTTTTGTCTCCCCCATTACAATATGAACTTAAGGTCAAGGTTTATGTTTTTGCTTTTCTTTGTGTCCCCAGTGCTTAGCACAGTGCCTGCCACAGAGTAAAGCACTTAATAAATGTTTATTGACTGTCTATCTTATATTGATGGTTGTCCTTCATCCTTGAAGAGGACCAAAATGACATCACTTTATTGAAGTCAAAATACAATGTGTCCAATTGTGGCTGATCAGACCAAAACGATCTTGGAACATGACCACAGGTTGGGTACAAATAGTCCATACAAACATTTGGAGTGGAAATGTCTCTAAATTTTCACACCTTATATTTCTTTTGACCTACTGCAATTCTGTTTTTCACAGGGCCTTCTTTGATATGCCATGCTGGGCAGTCCTTTGCCAGTATCTCCCATGTCTTGCAATCGATTCCAGAGTTCTTCAGAGAGATCTTGAGTATTTTTTTTTATCCCTTCTTCTGAGTACCATGTGAGTGCCTTTCTTGCATGAGTTCTCCATAAAATAGGATTTTTTTAGGCATATATACGCTTGCCATTAAAATGACATGGTTAGCCCATCAGAGCTGTGCCCTCTGAAGTAGAGTTTGAATGCTTGGCAATTTAGCTCAAAAAAGAACTTCCTTACCCAGTATCGTATCTTGCCAGGTGATCTTCAGATCAGCATTATGCTGGTATACTGTCCATGTTTCATAGACATACAACACAATAGCTCTGTATACCTTCAGTTTGGTAGGCAGTCTAATACCATATTTCCCTTTGGAGCTTCCCAAACAATGAGCAAGCTCTGGCAATATTTGCATCAACCTCATGTGTACACCTAAGTGTACATTCCTGGAAAGTAAACTGCCTAGGTAAGTGAACTTATCCATAGTATTCAAAATTTCTACATTTGCTGTAACCAAAGATTTCATGTATGGATGGTGTGGTGCTGGCTGGTAGAGAACCTGTGTTTTCTTGGTGTTAGTTGTTAGCTCAAAATTAGCATAAGCAGCAGAGAATCAATCCATATTTTACTGTGTTTTAGCTTCAGAGGCTGTATTGAGTCTACAGTCATCTGTAAGCAAAAAAAAAATCATGCAACAACTCTCCTTCCACTTTAGTCTTGGCTTGTAGCCTTTTCAAATGAAATAATTTACCATCAGTGGGGTAGCTGATCTTGATGCCATATTCATCCTTATTGAAGACATCTAACAACATCACTGAAAACATAGTCATCACCATCATCATCATCATCATCATCATCATCATCTCTCTGTATATGTATATGTATAGGTATATGCATGCAGATAGGGAGCCCTATCATTTCCCACTGCCTATGGGATAACTGTCCTGTGTTCCCCAGTTCAGAAGACTTGGTTAGTGAATGGCCTAGAGAGGTACCTTCACTCATTTGGATGTGGAGACAAACAGAGTTAACAAATCGCTGGCACTCAAAGGTATCTACACTCTCATTGCTTGTCATTGCTGCTGCCATTGCAGTTACATATACATACGCATACATATATACGTATACATTTATTTTTCTCCCTTCAATAGAATGTAAACTCTTGAGGGTAGGCTTTCTTTTTTCTTTGTATCTCTTTTATCTCCCACTTGGTACAATGACTGGCAAAGAACACTCAATAAATGCTTTGTTGAATTGAATTGACTCATATTCCAGGAATAAAAACTTTTAATTCGTAAAACATTTCCCATAGAAAAAATGTGGTGGTTAAGTATAGTTGAAATGATACTCTTAGTTCTATACTTCATGTACTTTATGGGTTAAATTAGATTTTGTGGGCCTTGGAATGAAAACAATTTTCCCAATTGCAAACTGTCTATGAAAGACCTTTTTGAGTATGGAAACATGCAAAATGAAGATTGCCTCAATTTGGATTGGAGAGGGGGATGAAAGACCCTGTAAAATACATAGAGATAAACACAATCTTTTCATATACATGTAATTAATGTATAAAATAAAGATTCCAAATCCTGATGGGTGGAGAGCAATGTCTAAGAAAAATGGAAGGTAAATATATTTAAAAAAATGGTAAATGTTCAATGGACTTTGGAGACTAGCTTCCAGTTTTCCAGATCAAAAGGACCTGCTTTCCTTCTTATAAGTAAATAAGAAATAGTCTTATTCTGTGAACTCAGGATTCCCATGCCCGTGATTCTGTGCTGTGTGCAGCTATCTCTTTGTTGTTCACATTGCACCTGAATTTGGATTTAGCCTATGCCCTTTACCTATGCCTCTTATGAGATGTTAAACGGAGAAAGCCTTTTCTGACACCTCAGGACCTTCAATATCTTAAGTTCTTTTGACCAGCCACTAACTTACCCACAGTCATCCCTATGGGATGCACATTGACTTAGAAAACCACATATTCACAGTATTTGTTTTATTTTTTTTAATTTTTTTGTTAAATATTTTCCATTTTCATTATAATCTGGTTTGGGCAGCACTTGGGAATTTTGTTGGCCTCTTGCATCCCCAGAGTGTTTGACAATTCTGCTTTTGACCAATGGTCTTTGTAGTGGCAAACCTTTTGGTTTTCTTTCATTTTATTTCATCAATAGACACTTCCAGCCAACATTTCTCTCCTGAGTATCAAAGCTGGTTCCACTGAGAATACCAGCTTATTTATAGTGAAGAATTTGTTGTGCAGAGTCATAGACAAAAAGGGAAGTGTCTTCTACTAGCTACCTCCCAAGGTAGCCCATTCTACCTTTGAATACCTCTAATTATGTAATAAGGTTCTCACTACATAGAGCTTCAATGTATTTCGCTGTAACTTTCACTCTGTTTTAGATCTACCATTTGGAGCTAACCAGAATAATTTTAAATCAACTTTTTACTCCAAATATTTAAAAATACATATCCTATACCTCTAAGTTGTCTTTTCTCTAATTCCAACATTTTCAGTTTCTTCAGTTAAAACTTAGATAGTATGATCTTGAGACACAATTTCAGTAGTCTTTTCAATTTCCTTTCCCAATGAGCTAAAGCTTTTTAAATCTTCTTTCCTATGGGTATGTTGGAGCTAGCACCAACTGAGTGAGCCAATTGATATATTTTTTTCATTTAATATTTCATTTTACATTTCTCCAGTTACATGTAAAAACAAATTAACATTCATTTTTTAAAACTTTGGTTCCAATTTCTTTTCCTTCTTCCTCTCCTCCCCCTGCCATTGAGAAGGCAAGCAATTCAATATAGGTTATAGATGTGTTGTCATGCAAAACATACCCGTAATAGTTATGCTGTGAAAGAATATACAGATAGAAAAACTCAAGAAAGATAAAGTAAAAAAAAAATGCTTCAATCTGTATTCACACAGCATTGGTTCTTTCTCTGGAAAAGGACAGCATTTTTCATCATAAGTCCTTCAGAGTTGTCTTGGATCTTTGTATTGCTGAGAATAGCTAAGTCATTCATTGCTAATCATCTTACAATATTGTGATTACTTTGTATACAGGACATTTGAGTATATATCAGCCCATGCAAGTCTTTCCAAGTTCTTATGAGAGCATCCTGCTCACCATTTCTTATAGTACAATAATATTACATCATAATCACATATCACAACTTGTTCAACCATTCTCCAATTGATGGACATTGCCTCAATTTTTAATTCTTTGCTCCCAGAAAACAGCTACTATAAATATTTTTGTACATATAGGTTCTTTTCTTTTTAATCTTTTTGGAATACAGACCTAGTAAAGGTATTGCTAGGTCAAAGAGCATACATGGTTTTATAGCCCTTAGGGTATAGTCCCAAATTGCTCTATAGAATGGTTGAATCAGTTCACAACTCCACCAACAATGCATTAATATCTCATTTTCACCACATCCCCTCCAATATTTGTCTTTTATCTTTTCTGTTCTATTAGCCAATCTAATAGGCATGAAGTAGTACCTCAGAATTGTTTTAATTTGCATTTCTCCAATCAATAATGAATTATAGTATTTTTTCATATGGCTAGAGATAGCTTTGATTACTTCATCTGAAAACTGATATCTTTTGATTATTTATCAATTGAGGAATAGCTCTTATTTTTATAAATTTGACTCAGTTCTCTATGTATTTGGGAAATGAGACCTTTATCAGAGAAATTTGTTTCAAAGCTTTTTTTTCATAGTTATTGCTATTTTCCTCCATTCTATTCCCCACCCCACTTATTCTGTTTTCTCTCTCCTTTCACCCTATCTCTTCTCAAACTGTTTTGCTTCTGACTACCCCTTTCCCTAATCTGCCCTCCCTTCTGTTACCCCTCCTTCTCTTATCCCCTTCCCCTCCTTCTTTCCTGTAGGGTAAGATAGATTTCTATACCCAATTATGTGTATCTGTTATTCACTCTTTGAGCCAATCCTGATGAGAGTAAGGTTCACTCACTCCCCCTCACTTCCCCTCTCTTCCCCTCCACTGCTGTAAAGGCTTTTTATTGCCTCTTTTATGTGAGATGATTTTACCCCATTCTACCTCTCCTTCTCTTTCTCCTAGTATATTCTTATCTCATCCCTTAATTTTACTTTTTAGATATCATCCCTTTATATTCAACTCACATCTGTGCCCTCTGTCTATGTATATTCCTTCTAATGACCCTAACAATAAGAAAGGTCTTATGAGTTACAAATATCATCTTCCCATGTAGGAATGTAAGTAGTTGAAACTTATTAAGTCCCTTATGATTTCCCTTTCCTATTTCCCTTTTTATGCTTCTCTTGTGTCTTGTATTTGAAAGTCAGATTTTCTATTCAGCTCTGATTTTTTATCAGAAATGTTTGACAGTCTTCTATTTCATTAAGCATCCATTTTCCCCATTGAAAGTTTATACTCAGTTTGCTGGGTAGGTGATTCTTGGCTGTAATCCTAGCTCCTTTGCCCTCCAGATTATCATATTCCAAGTCCTCTGATCCTTTAATGAAGAAGCTGTTAAATCTTGTATTATCCTGACTGTGGCTCCACTATATTTGAACTGTTTCTTTCTTGCTGCTTGCAATACTTTCTCCTTGACCTGGGAACTGTGGAATTTTGCTATAATGTTCCTGGCAGTTTTCCTTTTGGGATCTCTTTCATGAGATGATTGGTGGATTCTTTCTATATCTATTTCCTCCTCTGGTTCTAGAACATCAGGGTAGTTTTTCTTAATAATTTCATGAAAGATGATGGCTAGGCTCCTTTTCTGATGATGGGTTTCAGGCAGTCCAATAATTTTTAAATCATCTCTCCTGGATCTATTTTTCAAATCAGTTGTTTTTCCAATGAGATATTGTACACTGTCTTATTTTTTTTTCATTCTTTTAGTTTTGTTTTATTGTTTCTTGATTTCTCATGAAGTCATTAGCTTTCATTTGCTCCAATCCAATTTTTAAGGCATTATTTTCCTCAGTGAGTTTTGGACCTCCTTTTCCATTTGGACAATTCTGCTTTTTAAGGTGTTATTTCCTTTAGTATATCTTTGTGTCTTCTTTACCAAGCTGTTTACTCATTTTTAAAAATTATTTTCTTGTACCACTCTCATTTCTATTCCCAATTTTTCCTCTACCTTTCTTACTCGATTTTCAAAATTCTTTTTAAGCTCTTCCATGGCTTGAGACCAATATATATTTTTCTTGGAGACTTTGGATGTGGGGGCTTTGACTTTGTTATCTTCTTCTGAGTTGTGTTTTGATCTTCCTTGTCAGAGGTTTTTTTTTTTATATCTTCCTATAGACAGAGTTTATTTTTTTTCCCATTGTTAGCTCATTTCCCCATCCTATTATTTGGCTTTTTAACTCTTCATAAAGTAGTGTTCGGCTACCAGAGTGGAGGGCACACTGTCTCTTGCTTCAGGAGTTTTGTGCAGCTGTTTTTGGATATGCCTCAAGGGACCTTTAAGTTTTCAGTTCTCCCAAGGTGTTACAATCAAAGGAGAGAGCTTTACTACCCTCCTGTACTGTGCTCTGATCTGCTCTGCTCTGCTCTGCTCTGTGAGTGAGTACAAGCACTCTTTTCTGCCCTAGAACTGTAAGGAGGGCCCCCTTTCCAATGTGGCCACAAGCTCTGCTGTGCTAGTGCTGCTGCTTGCCCTGGGACTGCCACCTAGCACTGTGACCTAGATCTGAGTATGGGCCAAGCAACAGAGTCCAAGCAAAAAGACCCCTGTAATCTCCTTTTGACCAGTTGTTTGACCCCCTTACTCTCTGTGGGCTGAATGCTGCAGAAGCAGCCACTGCCACTGCTGATTCAATCCCAAGACTGGCTCCTGGTTTGTGGGGTTTGGGGCTGTGCTGGCATGGCTTGTGCTAGACTGTGCCCCACTCTCACCTGGATGTGACAGACCCTTCCTTATGATCTTCTAAGTTGCCTTTGGAGTCTATGGCCTAAGATGTCTGGAAACTAACACTGCTGAAAGTGATTCAATCTCCCTGAGGCCACTCCTGGTTTGCCGGTGCCCAGTCTATACTGGTGTAGCCTGTGCTAGACTGTGTGCCTCTCTGGTACAATGACCTTTCCTGCTGACTTTCCAAGTTCTTGGGCTTGGAATTTATTTCACTCTATCTTTTTGTGGGTTCTCAACCTAAAGAAATTTTTAAAAACTTGAGAGTATAATGATGCATAGCAGACCTTCAAGTCAAATTGTAGCTGTCTTTCTGCTGTCCACATAGTGATAGGCACAGCTGGAATTTAAATATTTTACTCTGCATGAGTACAGAGAAGGTTGCTGATCTATTACTCACATCATCTCTCAGAGAAGAGCACAAAACATACCTCCTGCTTCAGTCTTTTTAGTGAAAAAGTCTTCAGTCCTTTTTACATAGAGTAATAAAAAATGTAAACGTAAGTTTTCCCCTCACAAATTATCAATTTACATTGAATGCTTCTGAATGTCACACTGTTTTAACGTTCTGTGTTTAAGTGGGTCACCCTGGGGAGAGAATCCTTTGCTGACCATCGAGCCTTTTCAAATCAGTAGCTAAGGTTCTGCAGTGGCAGATGTGTTGGGCTTAGTGTGAAGAAGACCTGAGTTAACTTCCTGCCTCTGACTCTTACTGGAGTGTATGGTCCTAGGAAACTTATTTAACTTCTCTTGGCCTCAGTTTTCTCATGTGTAAAACCAGGATAGGTATTGCAACTCCTTCAAAGCCTTTTGAGATAATGTATGTAAATCATTTGGCAAACTCTAAAGAAAGGAAGCATTTATTAAGTACATACTATGTAAGGTGCTTTACAAATATTATTCATTTGATTCTCACAACAGCCATATGAGGTGGATGCTGTTATTATTATTATTATTATATTTTATGGTTGAGGTTGAATATATTATTATATTTTATGAAATAAACAGAATTTAAGTGACTTGGTCACATAGCTATATGTATATGAGGCTGAATTTTAACTCAGGTCTTTCTGATTATAGGCCCAGTACTTTATCCAGTGTGCCACCTAGCTGTTGCTAAAGAGCTATATAAACGAAAGACTCACACACACACATATGTATATATGTATATACACACATATATTTGTACACACATATGTATATAACAGGTGTTTAATATATGTTTTAAATTTAATTTCAGTTAAATTGAATATATCTTGCAAGTATTATCTTCAATTTGCCACTGAGGAGAATGAAGTTCAGAGAATATGATTTTCCAATGGCCATACAACTATTATCAGAGTTAGGAACAGAACCTACTTTTTTTGCCTTTAAGTAGTCCTGGACTCTTTTCACTGTTATCATTTATCATTGTGTTGTTGTTCAGTTATTTTTCAGTTGTGTCTCTTCATGACCTCATTTGGGGTTCTTGGTAAAGATACCAGAGTAGGTTGCCATTTCCTTCTCCAGCTCATTTTACAGATGAGGAAACTGGAGCAAACAGGGTTAAGTGACTTGCCCAGGGTCACATAGCTAGTGTCTGAGGGCAGATTTGAACTCAGGAATTTGAGTTTTCCTGATTTCAGACCCAGCACTTTACCCACTGCACTACCTAGCGGCTGTCACTAGTCATTATTGAATGATTTAAAAGATACCTCAAGACCTTGTGATATAACAAGGTATATAATTACAGTCATCAAACATTAATGTATAAATGACTATAACAATGGGAATGGAAATAATAGTGTAAACAACACTGAATGCTGTATAATTATAACGGCCAAGTTTAACCAGATAAAAGCATTCACACTTCCCTCCAGTCACCAGAGATGTGGAGGACTGTGGGTGTTGCAATACTGCATACAGTTGATGTGTTGGCTAGTTTGGCTTAGTTTCTTACCCTCACTGTCTTTTTATTTAGTATGTATATATGTATGTATGTGTGTATGTGTGTATACATATATATACACACATATACACATCTCTCTACATATATACATATGCATACATATACATACATACACATACACACACACACGCACACACACACACACACACACACACACACACACACACATATATATACACAGAGTGTAGGAGAGTTTGCATAAAGGGCAGCCGACCCACTCAGGGATATCAGTTAACAAAACTTCATTGCTACTCATAAGGGGACAAGGATAATACATACCAACAGGAAACAATCTCAGTGTGTAACCTTCCCTGCCCCTTGCCCTTGGCTGAGAGCATCACACTATGGTGTGCCTTACAGATGTGGAATAGTTTTCACACTTTGGCACAGAGAGAGAGAGAGAGAGAGAGAGAGAGAGAGAGAGAGAGAGAGAGAGGATATAGCTATGGGAACCCTGTAGCTATCTCTATAATTGAACTCCTCCACCACTCATAGCAAGTCAGTTTTGTGATTTGTTTCCTCAGCTATTCATCTGTTTTCCTTTTTCTTACTTAGGTGATCTATTGTGCTCTCCAAGAAAATATTTCTTCTGTTTCTGTCTCCATTGATCTTCACCCAAAATGCTCTCTACTCTGTTGTTCCCCTCTGGTTCTTGGATTTCCTCACATAAGTATATCATCTCAATATTTGATATTTCTCTGCAGGATCCCCTCCCCTTATCTCTCTAATCCTTTTGAATACAGTAGACCATCCCAGAGTGATTTTTCATTCATGGGCCTCATTCCACTATGTCGTATTGATAGCCCTTGAGGTCAATTTTACCTCCTTGCATCATACTCATTTTTTGTGTCCTTGTGTACAGATGTAGAAATCCATGGTTTCATAGCTCACTGCTTCCTTGGATTTTTACCTTTTGTGAAATGCTGAGCCTTTTTATTACCTGTAGAAACTATTCTTTCTAAATAGTTGGCTATAGTCTCAGATTATGCACCAGGAAGTTTTCTCCCTCTGACTTCCTTTTCAATTTAAAGTCCTTTTGATTAGATTTGCAAGACTCTTGCAATTATGTTTTTACCAGTCAATCCTTATTAGGTGCTTTCTATCCTTGATCAGAAGCCTATACTTTCTGTATTTTAACACCAGTTTATCTTTTTTCTGCTGTGTACAAACATGAATCAAGTATAGAACAGGTAGTTTTATTTCCTCGTAGAACAGACAATGCTAAATGATAAAAACTTTCTATAATGATTAGAATAGAATTCAATAATGTATCACTACTAATACAATCAGCATAAAGGCTGATTTAAGCCCTGTTGCATTGTTTGTAAATAATTTCTTTGGGGGGAGTTGGGGCTACTAATAGCCATTTTACATTTTCATTCCTCTTTTGCACATTCTGATTGACACCAAGTGAGCTCTCTTTTCAATGAATCTTTCTCTCTCTGTCTCTCTGTCTCTCTGTCTCTCTGTCTCTCTGTCTCTCTGTCTCCCTCTTTCTGTCTCCAACCCATGTTGGGAAGAGGATTACCCTAAGCTTCCACGGACTTGCCAAAAATGTTGACTGAGCATAGCCTAATTCAGGGGGTGGTTGTGGTAGTTCTACATAAAGAATGATAGAATGGCAGTTGGTGAATTCTAACGTGTTTTCCAACTTGTTATACTATTATTCTCATAGAATTTTGTTGGAACTACTCCTTTGATTTTAATTCTGATTTGGATTAGAAAGTTTGCATTCATGTTTTATATCCTTATTAGATGATCAGTTCAAGAAGGACCTAGATTATGCCTATTTTATTTCTGTATCTTAAGCATCTAGTGAGGTATCAACAATAGGTACTTAAAGTTTTTGTTGAAAATTTGAAATTGGAATCCTATTCTGTCATTGTATCCTGACACCTCACACAATGTCTGAGATAATAGTTGTTTAATATATGTTTTAAATTGAATTTAAAACTTTTAATTTAATTTCTGTTAAATTGAATACATTGTGCATGTATTGTTCTCATTTTGCCCCTGAGGAAAATGAAATTCAGAGAGTGTTATTTTCCAATGATCACACAGCTCATATCAGAGTTGGGACCAGAACACACTTCTTTTGCCTTCAAGAAGCCCTGGACTCTTTTCACCATGCCATAATGCGTCAGAATAAATGCCAATTATATTTTTTATCCCTGTGTATCAATGTGTTTGCTAATCCTAGTATATTAATATTGACCTTTTCCATAGCTCCACACACAGGACATTTGTCTGTTAGTAACATCTTGTTCATTAAGTGAACCATAAGAATAGCTTTAAAAGCATTCTATAAATAATATTTCTGCATGTTTTGAAATCACATTAAGGTTTAACTTCCAATTTTGTTTGTATTTGAGTAGAAGCATTTTTTTTGTTGTTTATAAGCAATGAGCTGAAGCTAAAAGCAATCATGAATATAGATATTTGTTTGAACACAAGTAATTTTCCCTTCAAAGAATGAATATGTCTTTAAATATTACTGAATTCCAACCAGCCATGGCCTTTTCTCCCCTATCCATTCAGCACTGAAGTTTCACTCTTTGAAGTATACCAGCCAGAACACAGTTCCATGTTTCAGAGTCAGTCTGCTTCTGCTGAAGCGAAAATGATTATAATTAAGTTGTGGTTCTCTTTTTCTGTAACTTGAGTTGTAGTCACTCAAGTTTAAATTTTGATAAAATCTGACTCTTTATTGAATAATGGCTATAATTCTCATATGTCATATGACTTCTTGAACCTTTATTTGCTGCCCCCTTTTGAGGAAGACTGCAGCACTCCAACATATATCCAAAACATATAAAGACTGAAGGTACCTCACTTGAAAAAAAGGCATTTAAACTATGCTCTGGAAGATTGGTGAAAAAACCCAACTGGTAGACCCTAAAGGCCTTAAGAGAGCTTTGGAATCCAAGATCAAATGTACACTGTGATTCAAAGTGACATTCCAAGCTCAGATGCATATTGTTGAAAATATTGTTTTGGTAACCATAACAAAATATCATGGCTCTAAGTTTTTATCTTGATATTCATTAAATAAGCAAGCTGAATAGCACAGGCAATCAAATTCCTCTCCGTAGGACAGAGAGAGCATAGTCTTGGACAATAGAGTAGAAGATCACTTTATTGGTAGAATGGTTTCCACAGGCATTTTGCCTCCAGATAAGACTATAGCCAAGCAATAGTTGGGTTGTAGCTATGAATAGGATAGGCTTTTAAATGTTAATTGTGGCAAACTGGCATTTTTTAGTGATTGCACTGAGAACAAAGATAAAAGAAATGTGTATAAATTATAGTTTAAACAAAAAATATTGTGATTGTTAGGAAGAAGTTATGAGTCATAAGAGATCCTAGAAGAAATTCCTGTTGGAAGTTGGGCATTTTTTTCTCTTGAAACTAGAGCATACCAGAAACAAGGTGATATACAAGATGACTTCAAGTTCCTTTCTAATCCCATGATGATGGTCACATAAATAAATATATACATATGAATACACACATATATACATGTGAGAGATGATCTCTCAGAAGTGAAGCCTCCTCAGGGGATCAATGGTTCTTATTAACAGTTCTTGATTGTTGCTTTCAAAACCCTCCCCCCACCCTAGACCCTGTTTTTAAGTACTTAGCAGAAAGAATGGCCCTGCCCCCAAAACCTGAACTGCTTGCCCTTGAAAAGCTTCCTGCCTTTTCTTGTCTCTGGGCAAACTTTCATCTCTGTGAATAGACTATACCCCTTGAAAGCCCAGCCAATGGGATAAGGGGAAGGGGTTAGGGAGGAGGAGCTTGCATTAGGGTATAAATAAGCCTTGATTTCTGTACTGAACTCATACTCTCCTGGTCAGCAATGACAACTAGGAGTGGTACCCTTTCTCATGAGAAAGCAATGAACTCCTTTCTACTTTCAAGGTATCTAAGTCTTTGTTTTTATTTTTGAGTAAGTGGTCTCTGTTCCTCACATACGTATAATACATAATGTGTTGTTCATTCAGTAGTGTCTGATTCTTCATGACCTTATGAACTATACCGTGCATAGAGTTTTCTTGGGAGAGATAGTGGTTTGCCATTCTCTTCTCCAATTGATTAAGGCAAAGAGATGTTAAGTGACTTGTCCAGGGTCACACAGATACTAAGTGTTTAAGGTTGAATTTGAACTTAGGTATTTCTGAATCTGGGCACCGTACTCTATCCACTGAACCATCTAGCTTCCTCCTATATGTAATATGCACATATACATTTAAATATACATATATACATATATATATATATCTCACACATATAGAAATATACAGGTATATAAATATGTATATATATATAAAATACATATATATACATATATACATATATGTATATTATATATATATATATATACATATATATATTATATCTCAAGTTGGTAAGCTAAGGAATTACTAAAAGTCAGTCAAATAATTTGTACTTTAAAGTAATTGCTCCCAATAATTTGCTGTCTGATTCTAGACGATTAATGACAGTTCTGTATAGCATAAATTCCTAAATTCTAAAATAATCATATATGGCTATAATTAATGAAAGAGTAGATTTGACTGTCTATGGGTGTGTGTGTGTGTGTGTGTGTGTGTGTGTGTGTGTGTGTATGTATTTCACCTGTTATTTCACCTAGTGCTAGGAAGCACTAGGGTAGAAAAAACAGAGGTAGTAAAATGGAATTTTTTTTCTAAAAGAACTATGAAAATACCAAATTCAAACTTGTCCATAAAAAATGATTACATATTATTTAGGAGAAAGCAACTTAATAATAACTAGGATTTGGTATAGTAAGGTAAATAGCCCTGTGAGCTTTATCTATCTCTTGAATTTCTAGCCACACTCTCTATTGTATAGTGATGAAGACATTCTAGGAGCTCTACTGAAGTACTTTTACTAGAAGAAATACGCTGAAAAACATTTCTTTTTTGAGGCAGAGAAGTTCTTGTATCAGCTGAGATCAGGCCTTTATCCATTTTTGACTTTCTGATGTTTGGAGTTGGTGATAAAAATGAAGCCACAGAAAGATTTCTTTAGAAATTCCATATGTAATAATACCTTAATTTATTTTTGAAACAATTGACAATAAAAATCTTTGTGGAATAGAAGTTATCATAACAGTCCCCAATCAACTTAGTGAGTCCCCCAATTAATTTGAGTTTAAAGGACGTAAGTGATAGTCACAATAGGTACATAGATTCTTGTTGGAGGAACCACCATTTTCCCTTAGAAGAACATAGTATGATATGGCCTACTATCTTTCCCTCTTCTTTTTCTACTTTTTCCTTCCCTCAGACTTTTATACCAAAATGCAACAAGGAAGGGTAGGGAGGGCATTTTTCCTTTTCCATAGAACAAAATATGATGATTTGTAGTAGAAATGTATGGCAAAGCATCCTGCTTACCTTGATAAATCTAAGAGGAGAGAAACTGTTCTCTGGTATTTCAGCAGTTCCTTACTGCTTTCTTTTGGCCTTCATTTTCCTTTTCTAAGCATAGATCAGAGACCAGAGATCCCAAGAATGAATGTTTCCCACCTCAAAGGTGACCAGATGTGTAAATCTGAGTTTGTGAGTTCTAGAGCTCCTAAGCTGGAGCAAAGGATACCAGAAGAAGACAGTTTCCTTAACTGCATTTTTTTTTCAGAAAAAGAGAAAAGAATATATCATGCAGAATATGACAGAATTTGAAGGGATAAATCCACGCCATGAGAGACTAAGACATCTGGAACTTACAACCCTAAATTATATTGCTGGGGGTTGTTATGGTGGCACAGGTCAAACATGAATCGAAATTTCACAAAGCGTCTGCCTCCTAGGGATAGTTTAATGAGCTATTTTAATATTTTATGTTTCCATATTTGTTCATAGACTACCATGAGTCTTTTATGTCATGAATTTTCTGTGGTCAGAGAAACCAAGGAGGCCCCATGCCCTCTGTCCGTATTGTGTATTGAGTGTCTATGTGCTATGGCTTCTATTCTGCACATTTGCAGAAATCTTATACATGAACTTGATGCAGATTCCCCTAGAATTTTATTCCAAGATTGAAACAATGAGTTAAAGAGAGAGACTGGGGTAGTCCTTATGTGGAACCCAATTTGTGAGATATTGGAGTTCTTAGGAGGCTTTTGGCCATGGATGACAACTGTATGCCTGATTTCTGCATTTTCATCTTTTTATTGTAATACAATAACAATTTAACTTTAGAAAAACTTTGCTCCATGTATAGTATATACACCAATTTTGTAAATGGTTCCATAATTGTATGCCTTCATGATGACAGGGATCATAATATATATTTTGTATTCCACTAGCACCTACTACAATCCTTTGAATGTTTTCATCCAGATGTGTGATTTCATCTAGGTAGGGAACTCCAGAAGGGGAAACTGCCTCTACCAACTTGTCTGTAACTTCTAGGTGTTTAATAAAGAGTTGTCCAATGAATGAATGAATGAACTAATGCATGAATGAGTGAATTGATCAATTTTCACTTTAGCATCCTAGTCAGATATCTTACAAATGCCTGCTATTTGTCAAAAGAGAGATTGGGCATAAAAATGTGTCTCAGCATAAATTCATCATCGTTATGGGTATGCCTGATTATATAGAAGCTTAGTATACAGCAGTTTGAACTTACAGAGTTTATCACTCAAGCAGCTGATTTGATATAGTGTAACTGATGACTCACTTTACAAAATGTTCGTGTCCTTTCAGCCAAGTGTTTTAATAAATGTCATTCCCCATTACTTCATTTATTGCTGTGTGTGTTCCAGGAAATGTTCTCTCTCTTTTGCTCATTTATTGTTGCATTTTGAACTGTTGCCACAGCTGAGTTCTCTTTCTCCCTTCAGCCCAGATAAATTTGCTCATTTCTAAAAGCCAGCAGCTGCCACTAAGTGCCAGGAAACAAAGATCTAAACAATCAGAAAGGATTGCCAATTATCCTGCCGTAAAATATTGGAAGGACACGGTGATAGAAACTGATTTGAGTTCTGACTTGTGTGTTCTTTTCAGCTAATCTGTTCTTGTCATTTTTCCTTTCAACATTTGGCTTTTGTACTAAACAATTAAAGGAACAAAAAACCAACAACTAAGTGCTTTGTCTTCACTTAGTCTTGCTCTTTTTAAGCATCTTTTCCCCCAGTTTATAGATATAATACATATATATGTGTATATATATATATATATATATATACACATACATATATATTTATATATGTATGTATATACACACCTATAAAATATTTTCTATGTTGTCAACAGTGCCTGGTACATAGTAGGCACTTATTAAATGTTTATTGATTGATTGATTATTAACTTTCTAAAAATATGGGTTGCAGAGAAGGGGGCAACCTGCACTGATAAAAGAAATTCTGCATGGAGAACTGTCAAAACATTGAAATACCATGCCTAGTCCTTATCTCTAATCCTATGTTGTCAAGTAAGGTTTTAGAGCACTAGCAGCCCCCAATTTAGGGGAATACTAGACCCAGTTGGGTAAGTCATATCCTTCGCAAATAAGTGTTACTTTTTAGAAGCTCCTTCTTTTTCATATCTTTCCCATGCCCTATAAATTTCATGGCTGTCTGTGATCTCTCCTTCTAAGCCTACTCTTCACTCCCTCCCTTGATCCTCCCTTATCCCCCCCACCCCCATTCTTTCATCTTAGTGCCAATTCCAGGATGAGGTTGGAAGTGGAAAGAAAGATAATGGTAAGTATGCCAGTAAGTCTTCAAGGCTGTTTCACCTTCCTAGAACCACTGTTGCTCCCCTATTCCCAGTGCTAGCATTATAGAAAATAGTCTTAGCACTAGGAATATCCTGAAGACTCTTATCTCCTTCAGAAAATTTATCACACTACTCTGAGGACATGGCTTGGAGCCATATCATACCCCACATCTAGGTGATACTCTGTAATGTAGATCAATTCTGTTTTTGTTTCTTTGCTCCTTCCTTCCTTCCTTCCTTCCTTCCTTCCTTCCTTCCTTCCTTCCTTCCTTCCTTCCTTCCTTCCTTTCTTTTTCTCTCTCTTTCTTTCTTTCTTTCTTTCTTTCCTTCTTTCTTTCTTTCTTTCTTTCTTTCTCTACACCATCAAAGAAAGCACACACATTTAGCCACATATGTATACATATGTATACATATGTGTGTGTGTATATATACACACACACACATTTTATGAGAGCTTCACTATAAATCCTCACTCTGTGGACCCATTTTACAGTATATTTCCTAGATTTTGTATCTATGTAAAGTCCCATAAGATTCTGTTTCCCTATGATGAGCTAACCACTTTTCCACAGTTATTGAAACCAAGGAATTTCAAATCAATTTCTATTGCTGTCAAACTTTGAAAACTTACTTTCGAATCAGCATCAACTATGTTCCTGTCATTTTACCCAAACTGGAACACAAGCTTTTCTTACTTTTTTACTGTTTTTCTTTCTTCCTTGTCTGGCCTTGCTTTTTAAATTTGGGTTGAAGTGAGTGTAATAAAAAATGAGTGAAACATTAATTTTTCAGCCCTCAAGCAACATACTTATGGCATTCATGCCTGGAGTATTAGGACTCAGTCAACACATTTTTTTAAAAAGCTACTAACAGATATTTCCATATAGAAACATTAACCATGCATAATTATTTTTCAGTTATGATCGTAATACTTTACATTGTAAAGCTTATTCAACATCATCTAAATTGGCATATCATAAAATCCCTTCATATGTTATTTTTTAAGAATTACTTTTAGAGGAAAGCAAAAGGTATTTCATGAAATGTTATTTGGAAATCTCCAATTTGATATTTAGCAGGTTCTCCATTTTGACTGAACTTAGTCCACTTTTAATGACCCAATAATAACTTGAAACTAACCCGCTTCCAAGGACTAAAACTTTATCCAAGGCTCTCATCATGTCTTGCCTCTCCTCATTCCAAACTGCTCACGTTGCTTTTTGAGTAGTCTTCCCAATGACCTTTTCACTTCTTTAATTAAAAACTTTCAGCTGTCCTCCCTTTTCTCTTGAATAAAGTATAAAGTTCTCACATGTGGCATTTGATATCACCCACAATCCTTCCTAGTTTTATCTCACTCTGGTTGTCTTCAGGTCCTCCATGTTCCACCCAAAGTGACTTTTGTTTTCAGTTGTGTCTGACTCTTCAGGACCCCATTTGGGTTTTTTTTAGCAAAGATACTTGAGTAGTTTTCCATTTCCTTCTTCAGCTCATTTTACAGATGAGGAAACTGAGGCAAACAGGGTTAAGTAACTTGCCTCAAGTCATACAGCTAGTAAGTGTGTGAGGCTGCATTTGAACTCAGGTCTTCCTGACTCTAGGCCTGGTTCTCTGTCCACTGGGCTACCTAACTGCACAACAAAATTGACTAGTTACTATCTATTGTGCATATCCACACTTTTGCCCATGTCATCTTCTAAGTATAGAATGGACTTGCCCCCATTCTTTCTCTGCCAGAGATTCAATTGAAATTTCATACCCTCGGTATGAACCCTTCTGTTGTCTCCCAGCTAAAAATGACCTCTAGCTCTTCCAATTTCCCATAGGACTTCAGTTGGACTTTGCACTTTACACATTTCATTTTTTCCTTGGCTTTTTCATCTTTATGTCTGTAGTGCCAATCATAGGACCTTACATATTCACCAAAGATGTGTAATCTCCTTCTTCTTTTACTTTCAGTTGATTGATTGATAAGCAAGATTTTATTAAATGCTTACTATTTGTTAGACACTGTGCTAGGTCATGAAGATACAAAGACAAAACAGAAAAACAATAATTTCTCCTCTCAAGGAGCTTATAACTTATAGAATAGCAGTAGGGGCAGCAGGTACAAAATATAGAAAATTGCCAGAAGCTCCTAGAAGTTTAATACTTGTCTGAAATTCTATAGCCAGTGTCAGAGGCATCATTTTGACTTAGGTTTTCATGACTCTAAGCCTAGCCCTTTGTCCATCACCCATGCTGACTCTTGCTTTACTTTATGTAAGTATTTCCACAGGCAGAGATGAGAATGGAGAATGGCATGGGCATGAACAGTAGGAGTCTGCTTTAGGTGGAATGTGAAATGTAGAGGACATGCAGAAGAGTAGGCATTCAATAAATATGCTTAATTTGGATAGGGATTTTTTTTTGTCCCGATGTCCTAAAAACCCCACTTCATCCCTTCTCCTTAAATAATATATATATTTTTCAATTATCCTAGTCATTATGAAGCCTTTGGATTGATTTGAATGAGAAACTTTATCAGTCTTTCTTAGCTATCAGTTCTTCAATGATGTCCAGCTCCCATCTCTGCAGACAAGCACTGGGAAGACTTCTCCCCAAAGACACTAGGACCAAGGGGCTAACCTGAGAAAGGAAGAGTTGCTTTGAATGATCCACTAAGAACAGTAGCCCCTTTGTCAATTAATGATCCACTTAAGAGTAGAAGAAATCTCTTTGATTACTGCAGGTAATGGAAAGTTATCTCTGGGTTTACCTTTGACCAGCTGAAAAAAGGAGAAGGAATGGTCAGAGAGGGATTGAATGGTTTTGGAAAATAATTTCCTAGGATTGTGTAAAAAATTAAGTGTCTATTGACAAAGCAAACTGTTAACTATTACCTAAATTTTGGACCTCTGCTCAGTTTTGACTGCAAAATATTCCTTGCTCAAGAATCCTATAAATTGTGGCTTCAAAATGACTTGTTCTACAGATGTATTCAAGGTCATGAGAGAATTCTGTTCATTTAAGCATTTTTGTCTCTAAGCAAAAAACAAATAAATTCTTAGATTATAATCATAAATTGATATATAAAAATGTTTTAGACAGGTTTGTGTCTACAATTCAGAGTATAGAATTTTCTTTAACAAAGTAATGTTAACTACATTTATAAAACATATTAAGATTTCAAAGTTTTTTTTCTCATCATGACCTATGAGGTGATCTTTATCTTACAAATGAGAAAATTCAGGTGGCATTTAAAAACAGCCATTATTAGTACTTCTAATTCCTAGATCATTGCTTTTCTCACCATATCACATTTCTCATGTATATTGCATAGCCTTGTCATTTCTACTCAAACTGATACTCAATACCTTTATGTCTATCAGGATAGACATAAATTTTCATCTGACTTTTGAAAGAGAAACTATATATCTTTTTTCAGTGTTTTGGAAAATCCCCGATTTTATCTCTGGGCTCAGTGCCTTTCCAGGTGCTGATTGAACTCTTTCCTACCTTCCTTAGGAGATAGTCTTCATGAGATTCTTTATCTCAAATTCTTGAGATACTGGTGATAAATCTATACAAACCTAGTTAGAATGATCCACTGAGGAAAGACCCTTAGTCTATCACTTTACCTGTAATTGAAGTTTTTCCAGCTTGGCTAGATCTATAAGACCTTGTGTTCTGTTGGAATTGCCATAAAATGTCCAGAGTCAGTGCCATGAGCTAATGAAAATAGAATTCAATGGAGGGAATGTTATTTAAATAGGAAAACACAGCTTACCCCTTTGCATTTGTTTTTTTTTTTACTGAATAACATTTCACTTCATGTAGAGTCTAATGTACAGGATGAGGACACTATTTTTATTTTTTGAGGAACTAATGTAATCTTGGGTAATCCATTCATATTTTAGGCAGGTTAAGTTCCCTCATCAGTACAATGAAGAGTTTTGGACTCAATGACTGCTAAGGATTTTTCCCACTCTAAATCTGTTATACTGTCATCCTTCTGGCTTTGATGCTCTATGATTCTATGACACCAAACAGACCAGAAGCCAAATATGTGGACCTTTGTGACATGCTTTTCATTTTAAAGTGGTTATAAGTAGGTTGATTAAACATGAAATTTAAAAAAGAAGAAGAAGAAAAACATTAGACTGTGTTTACTGGCTGTATCTATTAATTTCAAAGCAATGTAGCCATTCTGCCCAGATAACCAGAACTTTCTCAGTTCACAAACAATGTAAGCCATTCAATTCATATTGTTCAGGGCTGGTGAGAGTTCAACTTCATGTCTCCACAGTCTGCCGTACTAGGGCAGGCTGAATAGATCAAATTGTCATTTTAACTGTGAGAATGCCCCAGGGCTCAGTCCTCAGGCCCCTCCTCTTTTCCCTTTCCACTTATTCCCTAAGCAAAGTCTCCTTCTCCCTTGATTTCAATTACCATTTGTATTCAGGCAACTCCCAAATTTGCATCTCTAACCCTGACCTCTAAACCTTCTTTTGGCTCCCCTGTTTCCATTTACCTTCTCCACATGCATGTGCTGGCAACATGTGAAACCTATTATGCCTGTATATGTCTGTGTCAAAATCTGGGCTCATCATCTTTCTCCATCAAATTGCCTTTTGAATCTCTCCAATAATAAGATGCCTGTTCCCTAAACTCAAATCCATGCTGTTCTGACTCCCTTCTCTTTTTCATCCACATGGCAAAGTAGAATGGTAGGTGAAGAGCCAGGCACTTAAATTCAGGAGAGCTGGGCTCTAGACCTGTTACTAATTCAGTGTTACTGTGGATAAATCAATAGACCTCTTGGATACTCATTTGTCTTTCTTATAAATTGGGGACATTTGCACTAGATGATAAGGTGAGAAAAGCACTTTACAAACTGAATAGACCTATATACATGGGATGTGCATATGTATTTTTAATTTCAAGTTTAATAAGTTTTCTGATAACTTCTTTAAGATGAAAAGTATGTCACACAGATTTATATATTTTGCTACACGTCTTTTTCAGACTGGATCTTTGATTTCCTTATGCTTGTGAACTCCCTATTAGAAATCTCTTCCAATAAAGATCTACTGCAGCTTCTTACTCAATAAATATTTATTAAGCATTATGTACTAAGTACTGTGCTGCAGTTACTAGGGGCACTAGGAGGTTAAATAATTTTCTCAGGGTCACATAGCCAGCATGTGTCAGGCAGAATTTGAACCCCTTTTTTATTGACTCTGAGACTGTCTCTCTATACATAACTCTACAGCTATGTCTATGAACACAATAAAAGTGAGCTCTTATTAAGTTTAAGGTGTGAGAGATGGCCTAAAGTACACTTCCCTAAGGCCTAAATTTCACTTTTCTAGAAAGCCCTGAGTTGAGTTTCCCCTTTCTCCAAATCCACATCAGCACAGGCAACTCCTGGTTGCTTCCACTTCTTGGTACATGCATGCATCTAGTTTCCAAATGTGGGTACGTTTGCTTCTATTGGGTATTAGTTGCTGCGTTTAGATTGTACACCTTGAGTACCCAGCCAGTGGGGAAAAGAGGTAAGAGAGTGGGAGGGGGCACGCATTAGAGGTATAAAACTTTGGTCTCACAGCCAGCAGGTGCACTCCCTGGCTGTTGCTGCTTGAGCAACAAGGGATGTGCCGTTTCTCATGAGAAAGAATAAAGACTTTTTCTGATCTCTGATTCAGACTCCAAACTCTTGATTTCTGTGGTCACTGTCCCACACAAAGGTCTCTTCCAGCTCTTATCATCTATGAGTATGGAACACCATAATTAATTATATGTTGCTGATCTAGGGTTACTACCTATAATGAACCAAGTAGCATCCACATCCCTCACTAAATAAAAAAGTCTGGGGAAGCTCAGAAACCCCTCTTATTCTGTGAGAATAAATCAGCAGTAAGATGAAAAGCCCTCTTTTGACTGTGGATGTTTGAGGATATCAACCAGATGCCAATTTCCCAGGAATCTTTTCCCCAGTCACCACTAACATGAATGTGCACTAATTCTCAGGTCCAGGTTCCTCATTCTCTTCCCGGTCCTGCTGGTCTCTGAACAAGCTTCCCTGATGCTATACCTATAGGTATCTGGTTTCAAACTGGCAGTGTGCCTGTCTGTGGCCTGATCACTGGCTGACTAAGCTCTGATGTCCCCCATTGCCTGAGGAATGAGGACAAATGTATCTAATTCCACCCTGGACTCTAGCAGACCACAGTCTGTTCCCACAACTCTCTGTAAGTGTCTCCATGACTTATTTGCTGTAAGTAAGAGACAAGAGGCAGTGTGTCCTGGGAAAGGTAACCACCATCATTACCTTGACTAACATCTCCCCTTGTTGGAAACAGCTAAGGACCCTGGGCTCAAGAACCCTAGGAGTAGTAACATTAAATAATAACATTAAAGAAGGGGCATTAACATCTACTTTGCCCATTGTTAAACACTAAGGATCATGAGACTTTTCCAACTACCTTGTAGCTTCCATATATATTATAATGTGAGCTACTTGAGACAACAGGATTATCTTGCTTTTCTAAGTCTTATTTTCTATTATCAGTTCTTTACACACAGTAAATGCTTAATAAATGCTTCATTCATTCATTCAAATATGTTCCCTCAATAAAGCTTTACTTTTTTTTTTGATATGTTCCATGTTTCCTTGTACTGGATCCTTGTTTTCTGAGCCTTACATTAAGATGCCATTTCAATTTGTACCTGCAGAGATGGCCACCATAGGCAATGATATCCTAAAAGGCTTCTATGTTTCTGGTATCTTTTTGTTCCAACTTACTTTAACCATATCCCATAATATAATCTTTTAGAAAAAATGAAACAAAAATGAAAACTATTTTTACAAAAATAGCATGGTTTATTAAAAAAGAAGGCTCAATTTAGAGTAAGAGGATCACAATTTAAATATTGGCTCTGCTTCCTACCTCTGTGACTTTTGACAAATCATTCACCTTCTCTAGACTCATAAGCATCTTCATCCATGGAATGATGGAGTTGGATTGATGATCTTTAAGTATTCTCTTTCAGCTTTAAATTTATTATCCTATGTCACTCACCTAATAAAGAATTCATTGATTCCCTAGTTTGTGTATGTGTTTGTGTGTTTCATATACACACTATCTACTCCCACATACATACATTCATACATACATCTTATACACACATATATACATGTTATATGAAATTATATCAATTCCAAACTCCTTATCCTTAATGAAAACCTTCTGCAGTCATCCAAGCCAATGACTCATTAGTCCTTAACATAGTTCTTCAAGCTCATCTTATTATACCCATCACGTATTTACTTATCCCCTTATCTTGCCTTAACCCAGAAACTCTCCCTCTTTGTAAAGTCTTCTTTTTTCTTATCTTCCATTTACACCAATTTCAAAACTTGCCCCAATACTCAGCTTCTCCTAACAGTCTTTCCTGATTCGTTCTCCTCTATTGTGTTAGCTTTCATTCTACATATCCTGAGAAGAAAAATTCACTTACTATGAGACATTTGCCATTTGTTGGTTTACTTCTTTTTAATAATTCATGTTGCTTCTTTTGTGTATGTTTTATTTCCTCAAATAAGTTAGAAATACTTTGCATTTTCCCCCTTTTATCCTTCCATAGTGTCTTATAGTACCTACTTCAATAAGTCTATTAGTATTTCAATTAAATAAATATTCAATGAATTAATGTTTTGACAAAGATTCAACCCATTAGGCTCTTTTGTAGATATAGTTTCAAACTGAAATCAGTGAAATAACCATGTAATTATATGCTCACATAATTGTAATATTAGCCATTTATAGTTCAACACACACATGTTCACACTGTGTCAACATGTATGCATATGTACATGCATGGATATAAGTATGCATCCATACATAAATGAAATCTACAAAGATTTGAGCTGAGGATCACCTAATGGAAAATAGAAAGGACCATGGTGAGTGTAAATCACCTGAAAAAAATTTTGAATGAGAAATTACAAATGAGGAACATGGTCAAAGAAATCATCTGGAAAATATGGTAAGAAAATAAGATAGATTAATCACACAGTGAGAGTGAGGAGTAACAAAAGGTCAGCCTGTGTTCTTCTGCAAAGTCACCTATGATAAATGTATTATATGGCTTCACTATGTCACACAGGATGACCAGGCATTGGGAAGTTGTTATTTGCATAACTGGAAGGAATACCAACATTGATAAGATCATTAAAAAATTGCTGTAGCTAATGATTTTCAATCTCATTATTTTCAAGACTCTACAGTCAATTACCTATTATGTGCCAGGTACTATGAGTATAGAAAAAGAGGTAAAAAACAATCCATAAGCTCAAGGAGCTTACAATCTAATGGAGCAGATAATATGCAAAAAAAAAGGTACACAAAGCAGCTATATACAAGATAAATAGGAAATAATTAACAGAGGGAAGGCATGAAAATTGAGAGGCTGGGAAAAGACTTCTTATAGAAGGTGAAATTTAGTTGGGACTTGGAGAAAGAATCCAGGGAAAATAGAAAGTAGAGATGAAGAGGGAGAATATTCTAGGCATGGGGCACAGTTGGAGGCAAGAGATGCCCACAGGCAAGAGATGGAATGAGTATCTTGTTCATGTAACAGCAAAGAGGCCAGTATCACTGGATGGAAGAGTACAAGTTGGGGATTAAGAGATAAGAGGATTGTAAAGGTAGGAGAGGGCTAGGTTATAAAGAGCTTTGAATGCCAAACAGAGAGTTTGTATTTGATCCTGGAGGAAATAGGGAACCACTGGAGTTTATTGAATAGGAGGATAGCATGGTCAGACTTGCACTTGGGAAAACAAAATGAAACAGAACAAAACAATTCAATGGCTGAATGATGGATTAGAGTGGGGAGAGACTCAAGGCAGGCAGACCCACCAGCAAATTATTACAATAATTCAGGTGTGAGGTGATAAGAGCCCACACTTAGAGTGTTGTCAGCATCAGAGGAGAGAAGAGGGCATATTGGTGAGTTGTTGCAAAGGTGAAATTGACAGTCCTTGGCAACAGATTGGATATGGGAGGTGAGAGGTAATGAAGAATCCAGGATGACTCCTAGGTTGAAAGTCTGAGAGATTGAGAGGATGGTGTTGCCCTCTGCAGTAATAGGGAAGGTGGGGAGGCATTTAGAGGGAAAGATAATGAGCTCAGTTTAGGACACATTTAGTTTAAGATATCTTCTGATCATCTATTTGGAGATGTGAGATTGAAAATCAGGAGAGCATTTGGGGCAGTATAGTTAGATTTGAGAATCTTCAGCATAGAGATGGTAATAAAATCCACAAGAGCTGATAAGATCATCAAGTGGGGTAGTATAAAGGAATAAGGGGGTGTATGGTTGTTCAAGCAGGGCTAGTGCCTCTGGTGTGAGGTCTTCTGAGTGCTTTTAAAGGCTGCCCATCTACCTTTGGTGTCCATTTGGCACTCAACTCTCCCCACCTATGGCTCCAAGAAGCTGTAGCATGAACAACAGTTACACCCCAACAAAACGTCTCTTCAGATAGGCTAAATCAGGTTAAGGGTAACTGATGGGCCACAAACCCATTGGTGAGGGCTATCTGCACCACTCATGTGAAGTCTTTCCCTGGTATAAATGAGTGGATAAAAACAATTTGTTCCAACAACCGTGAAGGTAGCAGAAGTAGGTGGTGTGGAGTGCTTAGAGTTTGATCAGACTCAAAGATGCCAAGGTCATCCATGGCATCCACTACCAGTCATCCTTATTTTTGTCTTGCTACTAAACTTTGATGACTTTGGAAAACAGAGAGAGGCTGACAACTTGGTGCAACTCTGCCTCATTAAATCCAATTCACCCTGTGAAATCATTGGTCCTCTTAGAAAATGAAGGACTAACAACATAAAGGGAGAAGAGAAGAGAGCCCAGGATGGAACTTTGAGGGACACCAATGGTTAGAGCATATTACCTAGATGAGGAGACATAAAGGTGACTGAGAAGGAGCAGTCAGGTAGGTAGGAGAACTAGGAGAGAGTGGTGTACTGAAAAACTAAAGAAAAGACAGTGTAAAGGAAGAGTGGGTGATACAGGTGGTGGTCTGAGAGGTTGTGACCCCTCAAAGACTAGAGTATAGGGAGGGGTTGTCTGGAATGAATTCACAGACTCAAGCATTCTTTAAGTCAGCTTTTCAGTGGGCAAGGATTCTTAAGAAACCTGCAACCTTAGAGGGGGACAGTTAAAATTTATATAGGATAAAATACAATAAAACATGTGCCAAATATGCTAACTAGGTGATTCAGGGTGGGATTAGGTAGTGGTTAAGGAGTGGTCAGTTCTTAAAGGAACATGCACTTCTTGTACCTACTGCACAGGTGTTTTACCCAGAGTTCACTAGGAAAATCCCACAAGAGGGGCCACATGGAGGTGTGGTTTTAGGCCTGATATGTCACTAAGTTAACTACAGTTCAGGGGTAACTGAGAGTTGTCCATTCTGCCACCAGTCAATGTCTTGTTTGACAAGATAGATGTGGGAAGTATACATATGTCTTAAGTCTAGAATACAGATAATGAAGAGCCCAGGATGTAGATAATGAGGTAGGGCAATAGTATAGATAGTCCAGTGGGTAAGAATGTCTTTATGACCCAGTACAAAGACAGTTCAAACTAATAATTCCTTCAGGTGCTGTTTGTAACTGCACCAGGGGAAGAGATAAGGATCTTGCTGGGGCCCACTCATGAGTAATTTCTAGGCACAGTGTCCTTGGGCTGGGGAGAAACTGCCAGGGATACTGTTTCTGAGGCTAGGTAGAAATTGGGGTCCAAGTACAAGCACCCAAACATAAGCACCCAAGCACCTCATCACAGGGTCTGCTGGGTGGCACAGTAAGTAGAGTACTGGCCCTGAATTCAGGAGGACCGGAGTTCAAATCCAGTCTCAGACACATAACACTTGCTAGCTGTGTGACCCTGGGCAAGTCACTTAACCCCATTGCCTAGCCAAAAAAAAAAAAAAGAGTGGGTGATACAACAGTGTCAAAGCCTGCCTGCAGAGAGGATGAAGGGTGGGATTAGGGAAAAGGCCAATGGACTTGACAACTCTGCCTCTGTTTCCCTACCTGGTTTCAACACCATAGAACAAGAATCAAATTAAGCTCATCATCTCTAGTCTTATCATCATGCTGATAACTCAAGCCTTACTAACACCTTTTCCCTCAGTCTCCTCTCCCCTCTCACTGGAGGGCTGGAGGATGAAGTACTAAACTCTTTTTCTGGAGTTCAGAAACTAAACTTTTTGACCCGCTCCACTCTGCATCTGCTGTTCTTCCTGATTTCAATTCCACAGAACAAGGTGCCCCATGGTGTCCCTCCTCCTTCCCCTTTTCCTGCTGCTTTCTGTATGTTGTCTCCTTCCATTAGATTGTAAGATTTTTGAGGGCAGGGACTGTCTTTTTTATTGATTATATCTCCAGCATTAAGCATAGTGCCTGGCACATAGCAGTTGCTTAGTAAGTGTTTATTGGAATGGATTGCTATCTTTTGAGATACCTTTTGAGAATTATAAGGTAAGAAACCAGATTGCAAAGGGCTAAGATGAGAGTAAGAGGAGAGAAAGTGGAGGCACCTATTGCAAACAGCCTTTTCAAGGAGTTTAGTTATGAAGTGTAGAAAAAGATACAGGATAATAGTGGGGATGGAAGAATCAAGTGAGAGTTTTTCGATGTTGGAGGAGACATGAACATGTTTGTAGGCAGGAGAGAATGAATCAGTAGCCAGGGAGAGATTGAAAATCACTGATAGAGAAGGGATGACAGAGGGGGCAATCTGTCACCAAGAGGTTAGCTTTGGTAAAGACTAAGGCCTCGTCATCATGGGGGTGGGGTGCAGGAGTAGAGAGTGGCAGAAGTCATCTGAGTATTAGGAGATGAGGAAGAGGGGAGAAGAGGGATCTCATGGTGAATTCAAATAGGTATGTTATCATAGACATAGCCAAACTAGATAATATATTTTGTAAATAATAATCTAATCAGCTTCTGCTTTGAATACACATAAAAGCAGATAAGCTTAGTTGCATTTCCCAAGTATGGATGATCCTTTAACTTTGCTCCAGCTGTGTTTTGTTTAAAATTGAACTTATTGAAATGGGAAGACCCCATATCCCAAATGACTTCTAGCTGATGTTAATTGGAATAGATGTTCTTCCAAGAAAATACAACTCTTTGAAGTTTACATTTCTCCTCAGAAAAGGACACTAAGAATTTGCTCAGTGATAAAATGAGGATGCTAGTAAACAAACCGTTACCTAGAAACACAGCCCTTAAGGAAAAGATCTGACATTTTCTTAAAAATCCTTTAACTCTGTCCCACTGATAGATAAATCTTTGGTCAAAAGCTTCATTACCAACAATCAAACAAATTACAGGTTTGGTTAATTCAGTAAATGGGGAGCCTTTTTCTCTTTCTGTTGACTCCTAAAATTTCATTGATTATATGAAAAGTTATAATACTGAAACAAATAGCAAATATATGTGTCAAAAAGAAACTTTTCCTTGACATAGGACCATAGATTTAGACCAAGGAGGGATGGTATAAACCATAAATTCCAACATCCTCATTTTACAGAAAAAGAAACTGAGACCTAAAGAAGTAAAAAAAAAACCATTCAACTTATTCGTGCACAACAGAGGTGAACTTTGAACCCAGGTCTTCTGATTCCAAACCCAATGTTCTTTCCACCAAGGTCACAATCATGGTACCGAAGAAAAAGTAAAAATTCACAATGAATTTGAACCCACATCCACTGATTCAAAAGCCAATATTCTTTCCATTGTACTACAAGGACTCTTAGTTATTATCAGGCAATTGAGTGCAGTATTCTATATATTTAAAATATCATTGTATATGTGTACATTTCTGAAAAGCAGTGAATAACTCCTAAAGGACAGCCTTCCAAAAAAGTGTCTCCATTGAAGTCCTACTCTATTGTCTGAATTCATGTGCTAGCCAGTGGTAACAAATGAGAACTGTTTTGATGGTTACGTAATGAACTCCTGAGTGAGGACTAACTTGAGTCAGTCTTTTTGACATTTCTCACTAAACTGTTGAATGGTAAGTAAGTAATTAATTCTCATGGCTTGGCTTTAGCATCTGATGAAACAATCCACACAGATGTTGGAAGCATCATAACATGCATTGGTGTAGAGTGGTGATGTCAAATTCAAACAGAAAAGAGGGCCACTAATCAGTAGGTAAGGATCCTTGGGTACTACATCCTGACCTTAGTTTTAAAATATGCTATTTATATTTTATTACATTTTTATTTATTTTGTTAAATATTTCTCAAATACATTTTAACCCGTTTTCTGCAGCGCTTGTGAGTATAGTGGGCAACAAGGCTGCCCGAAGGATGTAGCCTGTGTGCAGTGGGTCATGTTTAACAGCTGTGGTGTAGAGAGTGATTGAGCTCACAAAAATGGAATCATGGATAATTTTGAATAAGTGCTAAAGAATACCAAAAGAGCAGAAAGAAACATGGTGCTGGACTTGGTGTCAGATAGACTTGCTTCAAAACCAGCCTATCTATTAATGCCTAAGGATGGACAAGTTCTTTAACCTCTCTGAACTGCATGAAGCTAAGACTCACAAAGTAAGTTATAGACAGAGAGAAAGGTTTTCATCTATATGAGTGTAGGGATTTCCTATAGCGGGAAAATCACACATTCTTGACACACTGAAGAAATATTAAAAATTAAACCTAGATTGATATAAAACCCAATTATAGAAACAAATTATGATTGCAACAATGGGTCGCAGACATCAACAGTGATTTTAGTAGCGCCTTCTGGATTATTCTTTTTTTTAAAAGAGCTGCTTAAGTGGAAATATCTTTCCCCTGTCCCCTTATTTTGCTTTCACCTTCTTTTTTTTGCTTTTCCACCAGGGTGTCTAATGCTTATAATAAGAAGTAGGATGTATGTAGCATTGCTGTTCAGTTGTTTCAGTTATGTATGATTATTTGTAACCCCATTTGGGGTTTTCTTTTACTTTTTCTTTTTGAATTATTTATGTAATATTTTAGCTTTTCCCCCAATTACATATTAAAACAATTTTTTTTACATTTATTTCTTAAAACTTAAAAAAAAACTTCTTTCCCCTCCTCCCTCTACACCCCCTCCATTCAGAAGACAAGCAATTTGAAATAGGTTATACATGTGCAGTCATGCAGGACATATTTCCTTCTTAGTCATGTTGTGAAAGAAAACACATACACACGAACCCAAGAAAAATAAAAAAAAATAGTATGCATCAATCTGAATTCAGGCTCCTCTTCTCTGAGGTGACTTTCTCTGCAGTTCTTTCTTTTTCTCTGGAGTTCTTTCTCTGGAGGTGGTTAGCATTTTTCATCATACTGCTGTTATTATGTACAGTGTTCTGCTTACTTCACTTTGCATCAGTTCCTGTAAGTCTTTCCAGGTTTTTTCTGAGCATATCCTGCTCATCATTTCTTCTAGTACAATAGTATTTCATCAAGTCATATACCACAACTTGTTTGACAGTTCCCCAATTGATGGGTATCCCTTCAATTTCCAATGCTTTACCACCACAAAACGAGCTGCTATAATTATTAGTGTACATACAGGTTCTTCTCCTTTTTTTAAAAATCTCTTTGAGATACAAACCTAGTAGTGGTATTACTGGGTCAAAGGGTATGCATGGTTTTATAGTCCTTTGGGCATAATTGTTCTACACAATGGTTTAATCAGTTCACAACTCCACTAACAGTACATTAGTGCCTCAATTTCTCATTTAGGGTTTTCTTGGCAAAAAAGTATTGCAGTGGTTTGCCATTTTCTTCCCCGTCTCATTTTACATATGAGGAAACTGAAGAAAACCAGGTTAAGTGTTCTGGATTTTTCCTGGCCTCTCACTAGCACATGTGACAGTTTAGTAGCTGACAACAATCCAGGGCATTTTCAGTTGGGTTTCATTTACTAGAGATGACAATTTGGCTTCACTTGCCCTTAAGAAAGATATTCCTGCTTTGTGTGCTCTCAATGGAAGGACAACATTTGATTGATGGGAAAATCTGGGTCTTTTTCTTCTTTGGTGTCATCTTCAGTGTGGCTTACAGGAAATGGTGAGAAAATAGTAGGCTTCCATCTACCCATGGCATGAATTCAGTCACTGTTTAGATTTTAATCACTTCAATTTAGATATATTATATGAAGCTATATAATATATTTGATTATATTTGAAATGTAATAGATCATATTTGAAATAAGGTTTAGACTGTATATGAACAAGAAGCCTCCATTTAAATGGCAATGGTTAGAAGACATCTTCACATAAAATATCTTACTAGTGTGGTGGTTTTTCCTCATTTTATAACTGAGGAAACTGAAGTGACCTTTATATATTTTTTCATCTTGCTTCCTTTTAAATGCCCTTCATTCTCATCAAACCATTCTGCTGACTATTCCTCACACATGACATTCCATCTTCTACCAGAATGCTTTTGCCTTACTGATCTTCCTCTGTTTGTAATGAACTTCTCGTTATCTTGGGTGCCAGTTACAATCTAAAACGTCTCCTGATTCCCCTTAAGCCCTATCCGAATATTTTCCCTCTCAAAATTACTTTGTATATACTTACTTGTTTATAAGTTATATCCTGTCTCTCCTCTTCCCTTTATACCTCAACCCAGCACAATATAAATTTTGAGGGAAAGAATTTTTTTGAAAATCTTTTTTACATTCACTCACATAGTAGGTGTTTAACAAATGTTTGTTCAATTGAATTAGTGTATTTTTCCACACAGCTAGTGAATAGGTAACAAAACCCAAGTACCATTCTAACATTATTCCCCACATAAATTTAAAAAAAAAGTCTATGAAGACAATACTCTAATTGAAAATTTGAAGCAATAAGCTCTCCAGCAGCACTTTCATAATCTTAGCAGGTCATCTGGTGTTTTCTTTCCATAGTTAAATGTGTGTTATAGCAAAATTTGTGTGAATGATGAAAACAAGACACTTGGGGAATGTTTAGCAAAAATCTCTGGCTGGTCTCAAACATGACATTCAATGAACTGTGATAATTAAAAACATACCTATTTGGGACTCCAAAAGGAAATCCTAAAAAAAAAAATAGGAGAGAGTTGTTTCCTTAAATTATTTTCTATTTCTGACTCAACAAAAAGAAATTATAGAGCAAAGATTTAGGGCTGAATGAGACCTATGTGGCCATCAAGTATAATTCATTTAATTGACACATGAAGAAACTGAGAGATTAACTCACATGCCTTGAGTAATACAGTAAGTGTGGGAGCAGTATTAAAATTCAGGTTTTCCTAACTCCATATTCATTACTCTACCTTACCTAGCAACTTCCAAAATGAATTCACTAATTAAAACTAAATTGTTTTGTAACTATAGCACAATTGAAAATATTAAATAATTAACAGGAAGTAAAACAAGCAAAGACCATTTGTTAGAGAAAGGTCAATAATTAAACACCACAACCACAACCAATTCAGTTCAATAAACATTTATTAAACACCTACTGTATGCCAGGCATTGTGCTAAGTACTGGGCATATAAATTAAAAAAAAAAGAAAAAAGAAACAGTCCCTGCCCTCGAGGGGCTTACAATCTGTTGGGAGAATTCAACACACAAAAGGAAGCTGAAAAGGGGAAGGCATCAGAGGATACCCATACAAATGCATGATGTTCTGTGAAGTCAAAACCAACAAAGCTGCTAGTGGAAAATGGAGAGTTTCAATCACAACCACAGAAATAATAATAATTGCCTAATCATATAGAAAAAAATTTTCAAATCAATAATGATGACTGCATAATTTTTATGTTCCATATACCATGATCTCTTTCATGACTAGCTTGTTGTGTGTTGTTGGAGAAAGCTGTTTGGCTTCCTGATACCTATTACATTTACTTTTAAGTAAGTATGATTTATACTGACTTCCCAGAATCTCGGTATTTCAGTGTTGGAAGAGAGCTTGCTAGTTCAATCCATACTCAGATAAGAATCCCTGCCATAACAGTTTTGATTTCTGTGGCTTTCTTGGATGATACTGAATATTTTCATTAATACAGATTAGGGATCCCTATCATCATCATAGGAACAGTTGGAGAAAACAACAGCATTTCACACCATTTCACTCTATCTCTTCATATTATTTCAATAAGCAAATCCCCAACCCCAAAATTTCACCCTATTTTCTCCCCTACCCCCAATCTCTGATACACACATATTTGTTGCAGTTGTTCTGCTAGAGACAAAATAGCATAGGTCAGTGCTAAATAAATTTGGCCAGTTCTTAAGACATCTACAGGCTTTCTATTAAGCTCACCTATACTGGTTTCCATGTGTAGGTCTCTGGGCAATAAGGTCTTGGCTTAGAACATCAATTCCACAGTAGACTTTTCCAAAGAAAGAAATGAACATTTTTTTCCCCTGCTGATGGTATCACATCACTCCACCTGTACCATATGCATCTCAAATTCAATATCCAAAACAGAACTCATTATTCCCCTCCCCCCACCCTGAAATCCTACCCAGAAACTTTCTTATTTCTGTGAAAAGCACCACTATTCTTTTAGTAATCCAGGTTAACAATCTTAATCATCTATGACTCTTCACTCTCACCCACGACCCACCCTATTTCCACTTGCTTACCAAGTCTTATTAATTCTACTTCTTCAACATCTCTAAAATCCATCTCTTTCTTCCCAATCACACTACAAATTCTCTAGTTCATTCCCCCATAACTTCTCACTTGGTAATGGCCTCTTAATAGATTTTCTGTGTATCCAATCTTTCCCCTCTTCAATCCATCCTCCATACAGCTGCCAAAGTGATATTCCTGCGCTCAGGAAATCTCAGTGGTTCCTTACTGCTTTTAAGATAAAATACAAACTTCTTTGGTTGACATTTAAATTCTGCATATTCTAAGTCCTTTATCTTTCCATACTTATTAGACATCATTCTTCATCATTCTCAGTACATTTCAGCCAAACAGGCTTTCTTGCTGCTGTCCATAAACATTTTACTTCCCATCTCTGGCTACATGGTTGCCCCAGGGCCAGGATTGCTTTCCCTCCTCACCTCTACCTGTTAGAACCATGCCTTTACGCCTCAACTTACATGCCATATCCTTCAAGGAGCCCTTCTGATTTCTCCATTTGTTAATTACACTTGTACTAGTCACTGAATTTTAAAATATGTATCCTATACTTTCCCCTCATAAACACAATGCCTTCCCTTGTATAATGTAATATCCTTGAAAACAGGAACAGTCTTACTTTCACAGTTGCAGTACTAGTGCCTGGCACATAGTAGGTCAGATGCAATAAATGTTTATCTATTGATTTGCTACTGTCACTTTTAATTGTCTCTTCCCTGAAGAGTTGCAATGAGTACCTGGCTTATCAAGCAAATAGTTCAGATAGAGTGACTGTAATCTTATACTTTCAGAGTCTTTTGGAATACCTAGTCACACCCATGTAGACACTCATTTTCATTTTTCACTCCTCCCTCTTATCTCTGTTTACCTTTAGCCCTAAGCTTCTCAAAAATTTATTTTTCACAGGGTGGCATCCAAGTGCTAAGAATGTAATCCTAGCTTCTCCTAGGCTATTATTTTGAAAATTAAGTCCTGAATGTCTGTATGTTGCACATTTTATGAATTGATTGCAGCCAATATTTTAACTCAGACTGGTTTCTCCCTGTCAACCATCTTCAGCTCCTTTATAATCACATATTTTTCTCCCTAGTCCTGCCCACCAGAAGGCAAATGATTAACATTGAGTGAATAGACTCAAAGGAGAGTACCTTTTCACCAAAGTAGGAATGATAGGAATCTAAACTTAGGAAAAATAGATTCCAGTGATTTCAGGAGGAAATGGGGATAGGTTAGACGCCATTGGCTTAAATTCTGCATGATGAATTATCCTAAGAGGGATAGATATTCTCAGTAATGGATTCTTGATGCTCTGCTATTCTCTCTCTCTCTCTCTCTCTCTCTCTCTCTCTCTCTCTCTCTCTCTCTCTCTCTCTCTCTCTCTCTTCTCCAGCTGTGTGACACATTGGATATAGCTCTGAACCTGGAGTCAGGAAGATTCCAGTTCAAATACAGTCCCAGATGCTTTACTAGCTGTATGACCCTGGGAAACTCACTTAAACTCCATCTGCCTCAGTTTCCTCAAATGAAAGTGGATATAGTGATAACATCTTCATTCCTCCTAAGATTGTTGTGAGGAATAAACGAGATAATATTTGTCAAGTGCTTAGTAGTACTTGGAACATTGTAGGTACTTAATAAATTATTGATCCTTTCTCCTCCCTCCCACATCAATCATTAATACAAACATTGGGATGAGGAAGAAAAGAGGCCAACATACTAGAGGTGCGTGTGTGGTGTGTGTGTGTGTGTGTGTGTGTGTGTGTGTGTGTGTATGTGTGTGCATGCACATGGGCATGTGCACACAGGATGCTTACTGGCCAATTTATATTTTTCAAAGACATAGAAGATAGGAGAAAAGGTAACAAGAAGACTGTTTTAAAAGATTGACACACTCTTGTTTTAACAGTGTCAAGAATACTAGTTTTTACAAAGAAGCTATGTCAGCAATTCTATAAGATATATATCTCTTTTTGTTGTTGTTGTTGTTGTTGTTGTTGTTTTAGGCAATGGGGTTAAGTGCCTTGCCCAGGGTCACACAGCTAGTACGTGTTATGTGTCTGAGGTCACATTTGAACTCAGGTCCTCCTGAATCCAGGGCTGGTGCTCTATCCATTGTGCTACCTAGCTGCCCCCAGCAATTCTAAAAACAACACAACAATACTTTTTTAGATATATTAAGGAAGAGAAGATTAAAAAAAAGAGGATGGGGCTGCTACTTAGGGTAGATAGGACAATAAGAATACATATTGAAGGGAAGACAAACTTACTCAACTCATACATTCCTTCCATTTTCTTTTCCAAAGAGAATGGTCTGAATACTGAAAAGGATAGGAAAAAAATGGTTAACAAGGTATTAAAATACAAGATGTGGAGAAGATTTAAGAAAATTCCTTCAAGATAGTACATAGCTACTACCTCCAATCAATTTATAGCATTAAGTCTGCATGAACTACAGCTTATATATGCAGTAACTGAAACAGTGTAAATGAATCTAAGACTTCTAATTTATTCCATGATCAGCTATGATTTCAAAGCATTGGTGATGCTTGCTACCCATCTTCTGACAAAGAAGTGATAGACTCAAGATACAAATTGCAGTATACGTTTTAGAACATGGTCAGTGCTGGAATTCGTTTTATTTAACTATGCATATTTATAACTAGGTTTTTGTTTTTTCTTTTTCTTTTTTTCCAATGTCAGTGAAAAAGATGTGAGAAAGAAAAAAAAAACAAATAGTTAATTTAAAACAAAGTAAAAAAAATTTAAAATCATTGTGAGTAGAAAAGAAGATACAGAATTGGAGAAGAACAAATGTTCATCTTTTTAGGAGAAGAAAAATACAGTGGCATCTTCAAACTGCAGCAAGTGAGCTTGACTTTAATTTAAACTTATAAAACATATCATTAAAGAGATTGTTTATATTAGAAAGAAAAGTGGTGACCACCTAAAAATATGAGTTTGTTAAAAACAGACCATGCCAGACAAATCTGATTTCCTTTTTTGACAGACATATTATACTGGTAGATCAGGAGAATTCTAGAAATGGAGTATGCTTGAATTTCCTTGACACATTTCACAAAATTTCTAATGCTATCTTTCTGAACAAGATGGAAGATGTAGGCCAGCTGAGAGTTTCATTTAAGTAGATTCATACAGTATTAGGTAGAGATTTGGCCTCAGAGATTAGTCATTAAAAACCCAATATCCAAAGGGAGGGTTGTTATATGATTGTATGATCCAGAGGCCTGGCCTTAACCCTGTTCTGTCTTTCATTTTTCATTTTTATCAATGACTTTCCTGAAACAAGGCATGGTAAGCTTATCAAATCTGGAGACTCCACAGAGATTGGGAGATACCTAACATACTGGATAAGAAAATTGGAAACCCAAAAGACTTCAACAATGCAGGGCAGTGGGCCAAAAACAATGAGATAATATTACTAAGGATAAATTTAAAGTGTTAAAAAGCTGCACATACATATAGAAAAAGGAAATTATAACTAGAAAACAACTCAAGTTTAAAAAATCCTAGGTTTTTGTTTTGTTTTGTTTTGAAGACTTTAAGGACAACATGAATCCATAACATGACATACACACCAAAAAAACAAACAAACAAGTAATGCGATCTTAGGCTGCATTAATAAAATGGAAATGTAATGGGAAGGTAATAGCTGAAGCTGCACTATGTCCTAGACATAAAAAAAATCAGAATATTGTGCTCAGTTTTAGGCTCCACATTCTAGAGAGTACAAACAGAGGAGGGTCACCAGGAATGTGAGGGGTTTTAGAAATCATATTATAGTGAGATCAGTTGAATAAATTGTGAATGCTTAGTCTAGAGCAGAAAAACTTAGGAGGCCATGATTGATTTTTTTAAGTATTCAAATACTATTATGCATAAGGGGTATTAACCTGTATCTGGATTGGCTCCTGAAGGACCATATTGGAAACACCAAAAAGTGGCATAGTGAGATTTTGACATCACATCATCATCATCACCATCACCGTCATCATCATCATAACCAATCATATATAGCTCTTACAATACATCAGACATTGTGCTGAGTGCTTTATAATTATTATATCATTCTGTCTTTATGGCAAACCTGGAATGTGGGTTCTATAAGCAAAGATTAAGTGACTTGCCCAGAGACACAGTTAATAATTGTCTGAAGCTGAATTTCATGTCTGATTCCAGGACTAGTGCTCTATCCACTGTGCCAGCTAGCTACCCTACGATCTAGGCAACATCATTTAAGAATTAGAGATGTCCAAAAGGGAAATGAGCTGTATTGGTGGATGGTGAGTTCCCTGTCACTGGAGTTGTTCAGGAAGAGACTTGGTGACCATTTCTTAGAGATGTTTTAGAGAAGAATTCCTTTCCATTATAAGCTGTGTTACATGATAGTCTGAATTAATTTCTAACATTTGAGTATTGAAGTATGCCTTTACAAAGCAATATGTATAAGCTTAAAATAGACACATATGTGTATGTATGGGCTACATTTATGGGTAAGATACTTCACAACTTTAAATGGCATAACTTTCAAACAATAAAGGTCACAATTTTCATTTGCATATCTACAAATCAAGGCAACTAGGTAGCTCAGTGGACGGAGCATTGGATGTGAGTTCAAGAAAACCTGAATTAAAATTTGACCCTTGCACTTAATGTCTATGTGACTCTAGGTAAATCACTTAACTTCAGTTAGCCTCAGTTGCCTCATCTGTAAAATTGGAGTAATAATAGGACTTACTTCTCATGGTTGTTGTGAGGTTTAAGTGATAATATTTGTAAACTGCTTTGTAAAATTTAGAACTCCATATGAATGCTATTTTATTATTGTTAAATATGTCATGTACAAATGCAAATTATTTTAAATTTGTGTGTAAAATACATTTTTATTACTTAAAAGAAGCAGAAATCATTTCTTTTAAATATCTATTCTTTTTCTGAGACTCCACTGGGGTTACCAGTTAGCAAGTGGAAAGATCATCTGTTATCCAAACAAAACCTAATTAGAAGTAGTTTTCACCAACACTGAAACTATTTGACCACTGGGTGTCATTGTTATCCCCAAGTCTGCTCTTACGGTATGTGAAATTCCATCTTTCTGGAGGTGATCTGTTTGTTCAGTACTGACCTCTGTTACATTGATGAAATGCTTTGAAGCAAGTAGTTGTATCCTAATATAACATAAACTTATTATTAGTGACATATTCCCTTAAAAAAAGAAACAAAATTGTATTCAGCTTTTTGCCTTATCTCAAACCAGTCAGTAGCTCATTTTTTTTAAAAGCACTAAAAGAATGTACAATTTTTTAAGTTGTACTTGAATTGAATTGTATCAATTGCTTTCCTTCTGTAGCTCCACACAAAATTAGGATATTTATGGGGACCAGAGATCTTTTTTATTATACAGAGGGCCTTTTGTATAGCAAGGTCCTGATTAGTGTGAATAAAAAAATCCTTTGAAGTGGCTGCATGTATTTAAATTCACACTATTTGAAGTTATAATTATGTAAAATATGATAATTGGTTCCAACTCAGTATGTATTACAAATTCGAATATTTTAACCATTTCAGGGGATTTATCTTTTGCACAATTAGGACTTAGCTGTGGTAATTATTTTGAACTTTGACTTAGATGGACTTTCTGTATTTTACTTCTAATTTCTTTTAATTTTGGCATCTAAATTCTTTGCCAGAATTTGACATTTGGTGCATTTTTCTAGTCCAGCTAGGTGCTGCAGTAGATAGAGCACTGGTGCTGAAGACAAGAAGACTCATCTTACGAGTTCAAATCTAGCCTCAGACACTTACTAGTTATGTGACCCTGGGCAAATCACTTATCCCTGTTTGCCTCAATTCCTCATCAGAAGGAAATGGTAAACCACTCAAGTATCATTACCAAGAAAAGTCCAAATAGGGTCACAAAGAGTTAGATGTGACTGAAATGACCAAACAGCAAATAGTTTTACTTGGCAGAAGTTAACTTTGCCAGCTTTGTTGTTATCTAGGGGAACCCAAAACCTTATTCAAAATAATAGTTGGAAAGTCTAACGGTATAAAGGGTCTACTGCTGTGCTTGTAGAAAAATCCATGTAACCATCTATGGAGGGGCTGCTAAGTGGAACAATTGAAGGAGAGAGCCAGGCAGGGGAGTCAAGGAAGATCTCAGTTCAAATTTGGCCTGAGACACTTAATAGCTGTCTGACCCTGGGCAAGTCACTTAACATCTGTTTGTTTCAGTTTCTTCATCCGTAAAATGGGAATAAAAGTAGCACCTACCTCCCAGGGTTATTGTGAGATCAAATGACGTAACAACTGTAAAACATTTAACACGGTGCTTCACACATAGTAAGCACTATATAAATGGTATTTGTTATCATTATTATTATTATTATTATTAGCCACAGGAAAGGGAAATTGAAGACTGAGACATCATCCAAAAGGTTTTGGCTAAAGCTGCATCTCTGAAAGCATCCTTAATGTATGCTTTCAAAGTGAGAAGGAAGAGTTCCCGCCAAACTTTGAAAATTGGTTCTGTTGAGGTCAATTCATGTAGAGGTAAATGTTTACGTGCCATGATTAGGACTAGTTTAGCTACGAAAACTAGACAACATGAAATAAGAACCTCATCGAGCATTTCTTTTCATTTACAACAGTCTGGAAAGTGTTGAAGTTAATTTTAGGGTACAGTTTCAAGAAGGATTAAAATTCATTTCTCCCCTTGACCACATTACATGGTTTTGTATAGTTTGTCTTTTGAAGAGCTTTAGTAGGTTCCTTTTAGCTTACACATCCTCAGTGGTGTCTGGCCTCCTGAATAAAGGTTAAAGAAAAAAGCATGATTTCCACCCAAACAGAATTGAGAAACTCGCAAAAAGAGGGAGTCATCAAAAGGTTCAAGATAAATGTTTCTGGTGTAGTAGAATCCCTGAATTTAACCTTGAAGATAAAATTGAGACAACAAAATGGCAGTTGCTTAAATTACTGGATTTTTATAATCAAAAATATTTAAAAACATTATTTGCCAAATCATCTGAAACCTTAGTCTCATTTTGGTTGTGAAGATTATAACAAATGAGTACCATTAAGATAATGGTGGATCTGGGAAGATTTAGAGTGGAAAGGAGCTTTGTTGTTCAGTTGCATCTGACGCTTCATGATACCATTTTGGTGTTTTCTTGGCAAAGATACTACAGTGGTTTGCTATTTCCTTCTCCAGTGGATTAAGGCAGACAGGTTAAGCGACTTGCCCTGGGTCACACAGCTAGTAAGTGTCTGAGGCTGAATTTGAATTCCTGTCTTCCTGACACCAGGGCCAACCACTCTATCCACTGAGTCACCTGGCTTACTTAGAGAAAACTCAGGAGAGTGATGTGAGCAAAATTTGGCTGAAAAAGCAATTGCAGGTTAATGAACATCACCGTCTTTTTCTGCCCCTGTTTGATATGTAGTTAAATAACTACTTTTTATTCAATTAAACATTTATTATATACCTACTATGTTCAGTACATTGACTGTATTGACAACACCTGAAAACTTTAAGCTACCTCAGGGAGACGCTTGCATCAAATTCACAAGTAAAGCCCATGTAGAGTTCATATTTGGAAAGTTGGCAGGCAACCTGAAACTCAACTGACAAATTTTACTGGGCACTACAATAGACTAAGAAATGGGCAGAACAGCTGGACGAGTCGATTGCTGATCTCCAAGAGTTTTTATTGCATGTAGTAAAAGCAGTGTCAATGATGGAGGAAGTGTTACTACTGACTGATTATAAATGATTATAAAAGAAAATTAAATGTGACTTGGCTATGTAATTTACTAGCAGGGCATTTTTTCTAAAACATAATCTTTGAGAACACCTGATTAAAGGAAGAAAAGGTCAGCTAGGTGGCACAATGGATAAAGCCCTGGGCTTGGAATCAGGAAGACTCATCTTCATAATTTCAGACACTAGCTGTGTCACCCCGGGCTAATTGCTTAATCCTGTTTGCCTTGGTTTCCTCATCTGTAAATTGAGCTGAAAGAAAAAAAGAAGGCAAAACCCCAAATGGGGTCACAAAGAGTCGGATGTGATTGAAATGACTGAACAACAACAAAAGGAGGAAAGAGGATATGCAATATATGCCAGTTGATTACATGAGAGAAGAAAAAATAGCAAACTGTCTACATTTCTTTTTGGCCCTAGATCTATGATTTCATCAGCACAGTACACTTTTGGTGGGGAAATTTCTATCATTGGCAAAGATTGCACACTATATTCTTAGGTAGTTGCTTGAGGCAATGAAACTAATCCATGATTTACCCAGGGTCACATCGTTAGTATGTGGTTGGAAGTGTGGATTGGATACAGTTCTTCTTGACACCAGGGCTGACCATTTTGTCTCTATCTACTACCCTGGCCACCACCAGGCCCTATACCATTGCAGCATTACACAGTGGCATCTCTTGAGGGAGGCAGTTAGGTGACACAGTGGATGTGCTACTTAGCTTGGAGTCAGGAAGTTGTTTTCAGTCATTTTTCAGTCATGCCTGACTCTTTTTGACCCCAATTTGGGGTTTTCTTTCTTTCTTTTTTTCCCCCATTGTGCTGTTTTTTATTTATTTTATTATGAACTTAATAAATAAAACATATTTCCATAACATAGTGGAAGAGAAAAAAAATATGATTTCACGTGAAACTGCAAATGCACAGCTTGCTCTGCTTTTCAATATATAATAAAGATATCATGTAACTTTATTTTTTTTCTTCCCTCCCTCCCCTAGAGATGGATCAGACACAAATGTGTGTGTATGTAAAATCATGTATGTGTGTATGTTAAATTAGGTATGTAAAAATACATACTTCTATTTATGAGTTCTTCCTCTGGATACAGATAGCATCTTTCTTTATTTATACTAGTCAAAATGACTTAGCCATTCAAAGTTTTTCTTAAAACAACATTGCTGTTACATTTTTTTTTTTTGGCAAAGGTACTAGAGTGGTTTGCCATTTCCTTCTCCAGGTCATTTTATGAGTAAACTGAGGCAAAGAGGGTTAAAAGACTTGCCCAGGATCACACAACTAATGAGTGTCTGAGGCCAGATTTGATCTCAAGTCTTCCTGACTACAGGTTTGGTGCTCTGTCCATTATACCAACTAAACTGCCCCAGGAAGACATGGGTTTAATTTTTACCTCTGTCTACATACTCTGTGACCCTAAGCAAGTTACTTAATCTCATTTTGCTGTAAGTTCGTCAACTGAAAATGAGGATAATAAGAGCGCTCATCTTACAGGATTGTTATCAGGATCAAATGAAATATTATTTATAAAATGCTTAGCATAGTGCCTGGTTCACAAGAGTGTTTAATAAATGCTTGTTTCTTTTCTTCCTTTCTTGAGACTACCTAAAGTAATGCTAATTAAAGAAACAAAATCTCATCTAAAGCATTTTACTTTAGTGAAACCAGACCATGTAAAGAAGAAAATTAATTCTTTGAATTGCATAAATAAGACAAAAGAAAAAGATGCAGTGTTTGGTCACAGGCACTCAAGAGAAATTTACACTCCAATTTAAGGTATACCCATACCATATTTCTACAGTTTCTTTTTTTGAATCTCAGATTCTTTGCCTGTGAAAGCAGGTAATATTAGGTGATTTCTTGGGTCATTTCCAAGTGTGGAATTTTAGGATACTCTGAGTACAAAATCTGTAAGAGTAAGTGTTTATAGCCATGAGCCTTCCAGATTCATTAGGGCAAGAGAACATTTGGTGGTAAGCATAATATTTGGGAGTCTTTTTTTTTTCTCTCAACTCTTGTGCATTGGAAGACTATCCATGAAGAATGTCAATTTTTTTCACCTTTTGACATCATACCAATTTTTCTTTGTAAATTCCTGCAAATTTAATCTCTGTAAGCTACGTAACAGAGTCTAGACAATCGGCATTTTTTCATCTACTTGATTTTTTTTTCTGCATGGATATTTAGGCCTAACACAGGTGAATGATTATAGATTTCTTTTAGAAGGATCTGCCGTGTTCTAAGGTTTGATGTGTTCAACATGGTGTCATCTACAAACAGAAGCAATTTAAAGACCTTTCCATCTAGAAGGAATTACCATTCTATTTAGGATTTTCATTGGAAATAATACACTACAGAGAAAAACACCTTTGCCATATCTGCACTTGCCTATTTTATACATTAATATTAATAATCAAACGATTCTTAAAAAAGTATTTCTTACATCACATATATCAAGGAATACTGTGTGATTTTGACATTCATCTGAGAAATACCTTGATGGAGAGTCAATAAAGTATTACTTGGTGTTATGAAATTAAGCACTATAGTATTCTCTATGTTTTTTAATCAATTTGTAATAATTAAGATGTATGCTTTAATTTGTAGAAGCCTGCATGTTCCTTTCTTATACCTTCATCAATGGTGTCATCATTGTATACATAGGTTATTCTCATTAAAATTGCACTTATTTTGAAAAAGTAACATTAGAGTCAGCAGTTGTTAATACTCTTTTAGATGTCTGTTTCTTTCTCTCTTTTTGGGAGATAATGATCTCTAAGGTTTCTGTAACACATTGTCTTGAAACTCTTTTTTGATCTGAGAAGTTGTCTTTCACAGTGATAAAAATAATTACTCCCTTTAGTTTTTTTTTCCCTATGCTGGAGGTACTACCCTGCCTAGTGTTCTTAAAAGAAACTTTTCCAGTTAATTCATCTTTTGAAACTCTTTCAGTACAACTATAAAGGTAATATTGAGTTATACTTTTAAATTAAGCCATCACACCATATCATTAAAAATGCATTTTCAAACTCTTAAATAAGGACAGTTCTAGTCAGTTGATCTAGAAACTAGAAAATCACAACCACAGGATAAATTCAAAGCAACAGCAACAAAGATTGCTTTCTTATTTTATTCTGTACTCCAGGGTGCCATGCATAAGACTTCAGAAGGAGAACCAAACCCTTGCCTGCTCTGAAGGGAGTACAAGAAAGAGGAGAGTTCATAGCACAAGACAAAATCCCACTGACAACTTCTGATTTTTATTTCAATTTCAGTGAGTTGAAATAGATTGTTGTCACTTACAGGAACAGTGACATCTGTCAATATGTGATTTATTTTTAAAGAAATTATTAACACAGTAGTGATGGGGCTGTTTTGTCTGTCACTTCTGACTCATGCTTCAAAACAGATTTTTCAAAGTTGTTTAGGTTTCAGCTTAGTCTCAGGTACCAGCTGTGACTATCATATCTGACACAATCTGAATTACTTAAACATGGACTTAATTTTATTGACATCTTTTGTTTTTAAATCACTGAAATTTCTCCTAGTATTTCTTCCCCTCCTTCATCCCAGAGTGCCATCCCATATTATAGATAATACTTTTTTAAAAAAGAGGATAAAGAAAAAAAAATCAATAAAAACCTAGATTTTTAAAATTTGAAGTGCATGTAATATCTATGGATCTTCTGCTTCTGTGTAGGTGTCTTCTCTTATCCCTTCTTTGGAGCCATGCTTTTTCTTTGAAATTTCACAAGATTCCTGGGGGTGTTCTTTCCACTTACTTTGTTTTGGTCATTGTCTATATGTTGTTTCCTTGGTTCTGCTTGCTTAACTGTGTATCATTTCAGTAAGTCTTTTCTATATTTCTCTCTATTTTTCATATTTCTTCTGGTATAGCAATATTCCATGTTGTTCATATACTACAAATTATTGAGCCATTTCTTAGCTAAGCAGCATCTAATTTGTTTCCAATTCTTTGCTAAAAAATGTCTCTATAAATATGTTGGTGCAGCTGGAGGCTTTCTTCATATCAATGACCTCCTTGGGGTATATGGCTAATAGTGGCATCTTATGTCAAAACAAATATTATGGCCATTTTAGTTACCTTATTTGCCTAATTATAAATTGTTTTCCAAAATGATTATTCTATTAATCATGGGATTTACATATTAGCTCATAGTTATAACATTATTTAGAAGAAGGGAGTCAAATATTTAATTGGATAGTGTTCTGCAACCTATCAATCAGCAAGCATTTATTAGGGGCTATTACATGCCAGCTACTGTGCTAGATTCTGGAGATAAAAAGACAAAAATGTAATTGTACCTGTCCTCCAGGAGCTTACATTCTGTAGGGGAAGATATCATGTACATGCATGATTACATGTAAAGTACGTGAAAAAGTTCTTTGGGGTTGGGAGAACTAAGACCTACACTTGAAGAGTTTCCTGGGGAACTAAAAAGTTGAATAACTTGATGAGTCATACAGTCAATATACATCAGAAGCTAGACTTGAACCTTCATATTTCTGACTCCGAGGTAAATTATCTATTACGCCATTTGAGACATCTAGTATCTCAGTGGATAGAGTATTAGGTCTGGAGTCAAGAAGTCCTGATTTCAAATGTGGCCTTAAACACTTACTAGCTGTGTGATCCCGGGCAAGTCACTTAACCTCTGTTTGCTTCAGTTTTTTCAACTATAAAATGGTGATGATAATAGCATCTGCTGGAGTTCTGCTTCTGGGAGCATAAGAAGCAGAATAAGAAGTAAGTTGCTCTCACTGTTCCTTATTAACCTCTGAAAGCCCAGAAAGTATCACCCCAGGAAAAATCCTGGAACAGCTGAACCAGCAGAAAGGCGGGGTGCAGCAGTCCAGTAGCCCAGGTAGTTTGAAAGATTAACAGGAAAGTTCCCTCTTGCCCTGGGGAAAGGGGAGCAGTACAGAACGGGAGGCCTTCCAGCAAACTAGTGGAAAGCCTCACCGCAGCATACTAGGGGGAGATCCTGAACCCTAAGCAGTGGAGCAGGCAAACACCAACACCAGGACCCCTGAGTGCCTCACTAAGGGCAAGGGATCCAGTGGAAACTGGCTCAAAAAACCAAAATGCGCCTTGGCATTCTACAGCAACTAAGTCTCCCAGTGCCTCAGCAAAACTCTGGGAAGTTCTCCAAGGGAAGGTTCTCCCCAGGTGGAAAAACATCCCTCAGTACCAAAATATCCATCTGAAAGGAGCTGAAGAAAATGAAAGGAAGGAAAGGCCCTGATGAGCAGACAACCTCCATGGGCTACACTACCCAATCCCACCCATAGATTTCCAGCATTGCTGATTCCAGCCCAATACCAGGTAAGCTACCAGAACCCTACAGGCTCCAACTGCCAGCAATTGATGCCCCAGCACACAAAGCCAATGACCAGACCAAGGGCTTCTAATACAAGAAGCTTAGGTCAGTGCCCCTTGCTCCCCAGAAGGAGAGTTCAATCTTTTTAAAGGCCAGGAAATAAGCAAACACCATGAGCAAAAAGAAACATACTATAGATTCTTATTATGGCAATAGTGAAGAACAAGATAGAAATTCTAAAGAGAACAATATTGTCAACAAACCCACATCTGGAACCTCAAAAGGGAATATGAACTGGTCTGAAGCCCAAAAAGCCTTCTTGGAAGAGCTCAAGAAGGATTTTTAAAGTCAAGTAAGAGAGGTAGAAGAAAAATTGGGAAAAGAAATGAGAGGTATGAAAGAGAGAGTCAATAGCATGGAAAAGGAAGGACAAAAATTAATTGTAGAAAACAAGTTCTTAAAAGATACAACTGGCCAACTGGGGAAAAAAAAGTACACTGAAGAAAGCAACTCCTTAAAAAGCGTAATTGGCCAAATGGAGAAGGAGGTACAAAATCTAATAGAAGAAAACAATTTATTAAAAATTAGAATTGGGCAAGTGGAAGCTAATGACTCTGTGAGAGAGTGAGAATCAGTCAAACATAAAAGAATGAAAAAAATATATGAAAACATAAAATACCTCATTGGAAAAACAAATGACTTGGAAAACAGATCCAGGAGAGACAATTTAAAAATTTAAAATTTATTTAAAATTTAAAAATCATTGGTCTACCTGAAAATTATGTTGAAAAAAAGAGCCTGGACAGTATCTTTCAGGAAATCATCAAGGAAAACTTCCGTGAGGTCCTAGAACCAGATGGCAAAATAACCATAGAAAGAATCCACCGATCCCCTCCCTTAAAGAGATCCCAAATTGAAAACACCAAGGCATATAGTAGCCAAATTCCAAAATTACCAGGTCAAAGAGAAAACACTGCAAGCATCCAGAAAGAAACAATTAAAATATCATGGAACTACAGTCATGATTACACAGGACCTTGCAGCTTCTACATTAAAAGATTGTAGGGCATGGAATATGATATTCTGTAAGGCAAAGGAGCTTGGATTACAACCAAGGATCATCTACCCAGTGAAAATGAGCATAATCTTTAAGGGGAGGAGACGGATATTCAATGAAATAGGGGACTTCCAAACCTTTTGATAAAAAGACCAGAGCTCAAGAGAAAATTTGATCTTCAAGTAAAAGACTTAAGAGAGACATAAAAAGGTAAACAGGACAGAAAAAAAACCCCAACATGTTATTAATAAGGGCAAACTGTTTACATCCCTACAAGGGAAGATGACACTTGTAACTCTTGAGAATTGTACTGTTATTATATCACGTTAAAGGCATATACATAGAAGGGGTGGGTATAAATTGACTTTGATGTAATGATAAAAAAAATTAATCAAGTGTATTAAATGGATCTAAGGAAGTGGATTAATCTAATCTAACTAAGGGAACATACTAAAGAATAGGAAAAGAGGAGGCAGACAAGGGTAAATTATGTTACAGGAAAGGGCACAAAAACCTATTACAGTAGAAGGAAAGAAGGGATTATTTGAACCTTATTCTCATCAGATTTGGCTCAAGGAGGGAATAACATAATCAGGTACAGAAATCTAACTTGCCCTATAGGCAGTAGGAGGGAAAAGGGGAAGAAAAGGGAGAGGTTTAATAGAAGGGAGGTGGGACTGAAGGAGGCGATGGTCAAAAGCAAAATGCTATTGAAGAGGGAAAGGGAGAAAGGAGAAAGAAAAGCATAAATGGGGGAAATAGGATGGAGAGAAAGATACAGGTAGCAATCACAACTGTGAATGTGAATAGGATGAACTCTCCCATAAAACAGAAGTGGATGGCAGAATGGATTAAAAAACATAATCCTTCAATATGTTGTTTACAAGAAACACATTTGAAAAAGAGGGATATACACAGGGTAAAAGCAAAAGGCTAAAGTAGAATATATTATGCTTCAGCTGAAGTAAAAAAAAGCAGGGCTAGCAATTCTGATCTCAGACAAAGCAAAAGCAAAAAATAGATCTTATCCAGAGATAAGGAAGGAAACTACATCCTACTAAAAGGCACCATAGAGAATGAAGTAATATAATTACTGAACATATATGCACAAAATGGTATAGCATTCAGATTGTTAGAGGAGAAGTTCAGGGAGTTACAGGAAGAAGTTGACAGCAAAACTATACTAGTGAAGGACCTCAACCTCCCCGTCTTTGAACTAGATAAATCTAACCACAAAATGAAGAAGAAAGAAGTTAAAAAGGTGAAAAGAATACTAGAAATGTTAGGTTTGGTAGACCTCTGTAGAAAATTAAATGGGGATAAAAAGGAACATACTTTTTTCTCAGAGGTGCATGGCACATACACAAAAATTGACCATGTACTAGGGCATAAAAACCTCACAATCCAATGCATAAAGGCAGAAATATTAAATACATCCTTTTCAGATTATTATGCAATAAAAATTATGTGAAATAAAAGGCCACAGAAAGATAGGCTAAAAAATAATTGGAAACTAAATAACTAAAAAATGAATCCTAAAAAACAACAAATCGTAGAAACAATCAACAACTTCATTCAAGAGAATGACAATGATGAGACAACAGATCTAAACTTATGGGATGCAGCAAAAGCAGTTCTTAGGGGAAGTTTTCTATCTCTAAATGCTTACATGAATAAAATAGAGAAAGAGGAGATCAACGAATTGGGCAGACAACTAAAAAATAAATTAGAAAAAGAACAAATTAAAAATCCTCAATTAAACAGCAAATTGCAAATACTGAAAACCAAAGGAGAAATTAAGAAAATTGAAATTAAGAAAACTATTGAATTAATAAATAAAACTAAGAGCTGTTTTCATGAAAAAAACCCCAATAAAATATAAAAACTTTTGGTTAATTTAATTTTAAAAAAAGAAAGAAGAAAACCAAATTACCAGTATAAAAAATGAATAGAGTGAATCCACCACCAAGGAAGAGGGAGTTAAAACAATTATTAGGAACTATTTTGCCCAATTGTGTGCAAATAAATTTGACAATCTTAGTGAAAAGGATGAATATTTACAAAAATATAAATTGTACAGATTAACTGGAGAGGAAGTAAAATACTTAAATAACCCCATCTCAGAAAAATAAATTGAACAAGACATTGACAAACTCCCTAGGAAAAAATCTCCAATGCCAGATGGATTTACAAGCAAATTCTATGAAACATTTAAAGAACAATTAATTCCAATACTATATAGACTATTTGAAAAATTGATGAAGAAGGGTTCTTGCCAAATTCTTTCTATGACACAAATATGGTGCTGATACCTAAACTGGGAAGAATCAAAACAGAGAAAGAAAATTATAGACCAATTTCCCTAATGAATTTAGATGCAAAAATTTTAAATAAAATATTAGCAAATAGATTATAGCAACTTATCACAAGAATAATACATCATGATCAAGTAGGATTTATACCAGGAATGCAGGGCTGGTTCAATATTAAGAAAACTATCAGCATAATTAATCATATCAGCAACAAAACTAACAGAAACCACACGATATCTCAATAGAGGCAGAAAAAGTTTTTGACAAAATACAACACCCGTTCCTATTAAAAACACTAGAGAGCATAGGAATAAATGGGGTCTTCCTTAAAATAATGAGTAGCATTTATCTAAAACTTTCAGCAATAAAAAAAAATAATAATGGCATCTACCTTGTGGGGTTATTGTGAGGATCAAATGAAATAATATTTGTTTAAAAAAAAAGCTTAGCACAGTGCATAGCATATAGTAGGTGCCATATAATTTTTTTTGCCTGTATATCTTATTTACCAGTTGTATGTAAAAACAATTTTTTAACATTCATTTTTAAAATTTTGAGTTCCAAATATCTCCCTTTCTTCCTCCTTATGCACCCTCATTGAGAGGGCAAGCAAATAAATATAGGTTATACATGTGTAATCATGCAAAACACTTCTATAATAGTCATGTTGTGAAAGACTAACTCTATTTCCCTACATCCTATCCCATCTCCAGTTTATTTTTTTCTCTCCTTTGGCCCTGTCCCTTCTCAAAAATGTTTGTTTGAGTGTTTGTCCTCCAGTCTGCCCTCCCTTCTATCATCCCACCTCTTTTATCCCCTTCCCACCTATTTTCCTGTAGGGTAAGATAGATTTCGATACCCAATTAGGTGTTTATGCTATTCCTTCCTTAAGTCAAATCTGATGAGAGTAAGGTTCACTCATTCCCTCTCATCTTCCCCCTCTTCCCCTCCATTGTAAAGCTTTTTCTTGCCTCTTTTATGTGAGATAATTTACCTCTCCCTTTCCCCTTCTCCCGATACAATCCTTTCTCACCCCTTAATTTTATTTCTTAGATATCATCCTTTCATATTCAACTCACCCTGTGCCCTCTGTCTACACACACACACACACACACACACACACACACATGTTTCATGAGTCATAGATATCATCTTTCCATGTAGGAATGTAAATAGTTCAACTTTAATAAGTCAAATGTAATATTCAGCTCTGGTCTTTTCTTTTCTTTCTTTTTTGTCTAGGAAATGGGATTAAGTGACTTGCCCAGGGTCACACAGCTAGTAAGTGTTATGTGTCTCAGCCTGGATTTGAACTCAGGTCCTCCTGAATCCAGGGCCAGTGCTCTATCCACTACACGAGCTAGCTGCCCCAGCTCTGGTCTTTTCATCAAGAATGCTTGCAATTCTTCTATTTCATTGAATTCCCATTTTGCCCCCTGAAGGATTATACTCAGTTGTGCTGGGTGGGTGATTCTTGGTTTTAATCCTAGCTCCTCTGACCTCCAGAATGTCATATTCCAAGCCCTCTGACCACTTCATATAGAAGTTGCTAAATCTTGTGTTATACTGCTTGTATTTTCACAATACTTGAATTATCTCTTTCTGTCTGCTTGCAATATTTTCTCATTATCCTGGGAACTCTGAAATTTTGCTAAAATATTCCTAGGAATTTTCCTTTTGGGATCTCTTTCAGGAGGTGATTGGTGTATTCTTTCAATTTCTATTTTATCCTCTGGTTCTAGAATATCAGGGCAGTTTTCCTTGATAATTTCTTGAAAGATGATGTCTGGGCTTTTTTTTTTTTATCATGGCTTTCAGATAGTCCAATAATTTTTAAATTATCTCTCCTGGATTTATTTTCCAACTCAGTTGTTTTTCCAATGAGATATTTCACATTGTCTTCTTTTTTTTTCATCCTTTTGGTTTTGCTTTATAATTTTTGTTTTCTCATACAGTCATTAGTTTCCATTTGCTCCATTCTAATTTTTGAGGAACTATTTTTTTCAGTGAGCTTATCAACCTCCTCCATTTGGCTAATTCTGCTTTTTGAGGCATTCTTCTGCTCATTGGCTTTTTGGACCTCTTTTGCCATTTGGGTTAGTATATTTTTTAAGGTGCTATTTCTTCAGTATCTTTTAGGTCTCCTTTAGCAAGCTGTTGACTTGTTTTTCATGATTTTCTTTCATCACTTTCATTTCTCTTCCCAATTTTTCCTCTAACTCTCTCATTTGATTTTCTTTCTTTCTTTTTGTAAATAAAACTTAAAAACAATTTCACATTAGTCATGTTGTAAGGAAGAATTAGAACCAATAGGAGGAAACAAAAGAAAGAAGAAACAAAACAAAACAGAAGAAAAGGGAAAAAAAGGCAAATAGCATGCTTTGATCTGCATTGAAACTCCATAGTTCTTTCTCTGGATGTAGATAGCTTTTTCCATCATGAGACTTTTGGAGATGTCTTAGATACTTGCATTGCTGAGAAGAGCTAAGTCTATCAAGGTTAGTTATTGCACAATGTGGCTATTACTGTGTACAATGTTCTTCTGGTTCTGCTCATTTCACTCAGCATCAGTCCATACAAGTCTTTCTGAAGTCTGCTTGCCCATCATTTCTTACAGCACAATAGTTGGTACTTGATTTTCAAAATTCTTTTTGAGCTCTTGCATGGTCTGAGACCAATTCATATTTTTCTTGGAGGCTTTGGAGGTAGGAGCTTTGGCTTTGTTGTCTTCTGGTTGGAAAAATGTGGAATATCTCATTGGAAAAACAACTGACCTGGAAAATAGATCCAAGAAGGACTTGTCAGAGCAAACCCAGCCTAGGCTCCAGTCTCTAGAATGACACTAATAGTCTCGGAGGCCCAAAAATAATTTGGACTCTGGAGGGGTGGGTGGAAACATGTCATGGTAGAAGGAAGAATGACAGAGAAAGGGCCATAGAAGTAAAAGAAGAATGAAGAGAAGAATTTACCAAAGGAACTACGGGCAGATTTTTAGGATCTTAAAGGTGATCAGCTGAATGAAATTTATCAGACAATTTGAGTAAGATGAAAAAAAAAGATTAAAGAACATCAGATATGCTAAAGAAAAGAGAAATAGCATACAAAGAATAATTACTATTTATATTTGCACATTAAGGTTTGAAAAGTGCTTTACAAATACTATTTTTATTTTATCCTCTTGACGCAACACTACTAGGCAGGTTTTAGTGTTGACTTCATGTTAAAGATGAGGAAGCTGGAGTAAACACCAGTTAAGTGACTTGCCCAGGCTCACAGAGCTAGTAAATGTCTGAGGTTATATTTGAACTCAGGACTTCTAACTCCAGGCCCAGCATTCAATCCACTGTGCCACCTAGCTGCCCCACAAAAGAGAGCCAATAATGAACTAGAGTAAATGTTCACTTTTGATACATTGTTTAAATTAATATACATTACTATATTCCTTCATTTACTATTTTAAAATTTGAGACTCATTTTGTTATACTTTGATCACTTCCAGAACAAATTATTTTCAATATATGTTTAAATTTAACTTCATTGCTAACAGTCTTGTGGAAACTAAGTTTAGATCTTGGCTATGTCACCCAGAAGAGATTTAATTAGACAAAATTAGAAAGATATCAAGGTCATATAACATGATAACATGATGCTCCACCAATATCTTCCTCCTTTCTTCTTATTCTTGAGCTACTCAGCACTGCTGTAGGTAGTCATGAAACAACACTAACCAGGATCATTAAAAATTAATTTTAAATAAAAGCAATTGGGCCTTTAATGCTATATAGCAATACCTTTATTAGTTTTTGATGGACTGTCGGAATTCCCATAGAAGCTCCACTAAACGCCATCCCCTTTCCTCTAGCAAATGATTTGACTTACTCATCTACTGAGAAAAGCAAGGCCAACCATAATGATTCCCTTTATTTCCCTAACTCCATATTCCCAATATCCTCCATGTTTTCACCTTTTTTTTTCCTTGTTGCAATGTCAGAGAATGGGGAAACCCATTTATATCTAGGTTTGTCTCTTTGTGTCCTTGATCCCCTCATCTCTTATCTAGTTTAAGAGTTTCAATCATCAACTTATCTGCCTCAATTTCTCTCTCTCTCTCTCTCTCTCTCTCTCTCTCTCTCTCTCTCTCTCTCTCTCTCTCCCTCTCCCTCTCTTCCCCCTCCCCATTTTAAAACTTTACTGTCCCATCTACTGGCTCTTTCCCTGATGCTCACAAATATGATTAGGTCACTATCCTAAACAAACAAACAAAACCCAAACCTTTTCTGTGACCTTACATTATTAATCTACACCTCTCCTCCTCTTCACTTGAAAAGTCTACAATTGCAACTCTTCTTCTTTACTACCCATTCGCTGCTCACCCTACCACTATGTTAATAACAATAGGCATTCATATAGTGTTTTATAAAGTTTTATAAAGCACTTCATTATCTCATTTTAGCCTCCCAACCACTCTTTGAAGTAGGTACTCTTATAATCTTCATCTAACAAATAAGGAAAATATAGCTATGACAGGCCAGGTGACTTGCCCAGGGTAGTACATCAATCAAGCATTTGAGAAGGGATTCAAATTCCTGTCTTCCTAACTCCAAGTCCAGCACTCTTATCTCCTATGCCACCTAGCTGCCTGCCTAAAAACTCACACAACAGTTAACAAATGATCAATTAATTGCTAAGGTTGATGGTTTTTTTTCTCTGTTCTCATATTCTTTGTATTTTCTGTAGTTTTTAAAAATTTTCCCCCAGTTTTCCTCATCTTCTTTTGCTTCGCCATCTTTCTTCTGTTTCAGAGGCACATGTGTCCCTAAATGCGCTGACTTGGGCTCTCTTCCTTTATTTCTTTAGATTCTCCATTGCTTGTCTTACCAGCTTACAGTTAACTCTAAAATCTGTATATTCAACTACTCCCAGCTCATGTGCTTAACTACATCTCAGTCTTGTGCATCTCTACCTACTCAGACCTCAAATTTGACATGTATAAACATGAATAATTTTCTTCCCTCTAACCTTAACTGTTCTCTATATTTTCCTATTTGTATTGAGGGACCTAATCATCTCATTCAGGCTTAAGACTTCAAATCGTTTTTGCTTCTTCTCCTTCATTATCTATACCCAATATTTTACCAAATCATTTTGATCATACCTCTGCAGCAATTTTCAAAGCTATCTCCTTCTCTCCATTCTCATTGCTACTTTTCTTGTTTGGGTTTTCATGACCTGGAAAATTATAAAAGTTTGCCAAGTGTCCTCCCTTCCTTAAGTGTCTACATTTGTCAGTCTATAATACTGTAATACTGTACTTAATACTGTAACCATAAGGCTTATAGAAGATAACACGTGCCAGTGTTGACTGCTAATGCTACTGCAACCCCTCAAGAGTGATATATATAAATATATATGTATATATTTACTCATATGTAATATATATGTACTACATATGCATGCAGTGTTACATAGTATATATACACATATATATGTTAAACAACTGTTTCTATATAAATTCATATTAATTTTATAAATTTTCAGCATTTGCTGGACATTGATGTTGTAAATAACTGACACACTTGCATCACAAAATATTTCCTGAGTACTGGAATGGTACTCAGGTTGTCTATATATTATCTTTTTTTTTTTTTTTGGTAAGGCAATTGGGGTAAAGTAACTTGCCCAGAGTCACATATCTAGTGAGTGTTATGTGCCTGAAGCTGAATTTGAACTCAGGTCTTCCTGACTCCAGGGCCAGTGCTCTATCCACTGCACTGCCTAGTTGCCCCCATTTATCTATTACCTTTCACACTTGAAGCATGATCTACTTGAATCTTCCCTCCCCATGTATGTTCTTGATAATAAAACTTACATTATGGTTAAGATACATTATGATTATTTTACATGATCTGTATGACAGATAATAGGAAGTCTTATATCATATCATGGAATATAAACCTATGAGATCTGATGATAACAACACCTATTCCTCCTAAGGATGCTGAGGAGAAAGCTAAAAATAACATATGTGAAATAATATCAAAGAGCCTTGGTTACCTCACAAGCAAAACATTGTAGTAATGCAATGTCTTAGAATATGATACAAGAATTAATGGACCAGTGATATAATCTAAATTGAAAAATTCCAATTATTATTTTTCCCTTTTTATTAAAATTAGTTGATTGATTTTAATTGAACACTATCACATTGTATTTATCAAATATTCACAACATTTTAAAATGTATTGCTTGGGAAACGTTTCTTTTTTTTTTCCTCCTTGAAAGTGATTTTTTTTAGCTGAAAAAAATGTCTGGATCTGTAAAGTTATTTGGTGCTTAGAGATTTGCATTTCTGGTAATTGATGTAAGTAATTGTTGGCTATTTCAGGCAAGGTAAGCAAATAGGGACATGAATAAAGGTCATGGTTGTAACTGGAATGAGAAATGCTAGTGGGAGTACTGCAGCCAGGATGAACAGAAACAATAAATGCCTTTTAGAAACCATTGTAATAGAATTTGGCAATGGAAAGCAAAAGTATCCAAATGATACAAAGCAAAAACTTTCCACAATCAAGTTGTTAATGACAAAGGAGGCAATAGAAAGTAAGAGAGACTATCTGGCATAGTGGTAAGGAGAAGTAGATTTAGAGTTAGAAGATGTGAGGTTTGAACTTGTCACTGACCTTGGTGCTCAGTTTTCTTATCTGTAAAACAAGGGAGCAAGACTAGATGATCTCTGGGATCCTTATTTTAAATGCTATGAACAATTAGTATTTCTTAATCACACTTTGTTTTTGCTAAGTATGTTTATTTTAGGTACCTATATTTTAGAATAAATCATAACAAATACTAATTTTTAACTTAGGTTTTTTTATGAACTAAAAAGTACCCTTAAAATAATTTAGTCTGACTCTCTCATTTTACAGAGGCAGAAATTTTAGACAGATGAGTTAAAATTGACTTTACACAGGATCACGAAGGCAGTTATTGACCATGAGAGAACTTGTATGTGTCCTTTGATTCTACATCTAGTATTTTCTTCACTATATCACATGGCCTTCTTGCTACGTGCTGCTTAATTTTTTTCCAAGTCAAAAATAATTTTCTTTAGCAAGCTCTAGGAGTCAAACTTTGACTGCAATTCAACTCTGCAATTAATTCCACTGGGAGCTACTCGACGACTTTTGCTTGCAAAAACTGACCTAGAGGAGCTAGTTGCACTCAGGAAATCTCAATGGATTATTTAAACTTAAGAAAGGATTTGTAGAGATAGCCTGAAATGGGTTAACTGAAATGGCCAATATTATGCTGCTCATTTCAGAGGAAAAATCATCATCATCAAGTCAGGACTGACCGAACTGAAAAGTATTCCTCATTGATATTAGTAAATCATATGTACTCCAGCTGCCATTCATTGTAAAATAGCAGAATCAATTTGCTTGCCTAGCATTACTAAGTAAACAATGAGAATTCAGATTTCTAGTGTTCAAATGGCTTACAGAAATGTTGATCAATGTTATCCTAATTATTGGAATGAAATACATTGGGAGTAGGTGAAAGAAAAAGGGAGAAGTGAAAAGAGAGAAGAGGAAAAGGAGAGGAGAGAAAGAAAAGAGAAGGGATAGTTAAGTGAGGAAAAGACAGAGGCAGAGACGAAAAAGATAGAGACAGAGGACACAGACAGAGGAAGTAGAATTTTTAGAAAGTAGTTATAAAGTAATATAAGGGAAATTCATTTGTTTGACTATGAAGCAGATCTGTCTTATAAGAGTAAGGAATTATGAAAGAAAGTAATATCTTTGCAATTATGAGACCTGGTTTAGTGATTTGCAATTCAGTTTCTTCCAGATAAACTGAAGTTTTCTCCATTTGAGTGGGTAAAAAGGTTCATTTGAATAGCGTTTAAAATGCCAACTTTTGTTGATTAAATTTTCAGGACATAGTTCTATTTTTCTGCATGCTTAGTTCTATCAACAATGGTAAACATAGCATAAAATCAAATTGAATTCTTCTTCTCTCCTTTAAAAATTCTTGCCCTATGTACTTTAAAGTATCAGACTTAAGAATTGTTTAACTAAATAACATTCTACTCATAATTTTTTCAAAGTCTCCAAGTGCTGAGATGCAAGTTTATACAAGAACAAATAGTAGGAATTTAATAAATATCTGTTGAATTGAAATTTACCCTGCCTCCTAGTTTTATTTCACTTTTAATACATAGACTGCTGGACAAATCATTATACCCCTTTGGCCTTCAGTTTCCTCCTTTGTGAAATGAGGGGTTTGTACTAATTGATTGCTGAAAGTCTTTTCTGGCTCTAAGAAAACCAAAACTAAGGGGAAAAGGAAAAACAAATTTTAATGTTTGTTGTGATTTCTTCTGTAATATAGACACAAAAATGAAAATCATCATTAAAATATGAAGAAGTCCGTAGTAACAACTATTCCATAGTAACAAGATTTAGGGTTGAAAGGGACCCCAAAGATCATCTAGCCAGCCCCCTTAGTTTGCAAAAGAGAATACTGAGATAATATCTGAAAAGATTTTTACCAAAAGTCTAAACTAAGATCCAGAAAAAGAAGAATAAAAGAAATGGGGACCATGTTTTCTTTTCCTGTTCTCAACTGAAATGTGTATTGACATTCATCAATTCCTTCTTGGTGACTATGCTTCATGTATTCTGGCCTTAACTGTGCATAACAATAAGGTAAAATTATAGCTATGGAATATTTTGAGAATTCTTTTTCTCCTGTTTTTACCCTATTTACACAAAAATGCTTCTGCCATTCCATCCCAAATCATGAACTCTCTCACATCATCCCACTATGCTTCTGTTCCAACAAATAATCTGAGCCCATTCAGGGAAAACTGAAATTGTTTTAAAAGGCTCATGGCATGCCAGTTATTTGGGAACTCTTTATGTAGAGGTCTATGATCTTGTAGTCTCATGTAGAGCTAATTGTATAATTTCTGCAGCAAGATATTTAAATTTTTTCCAAAAATTTGAGTGTGACTCAGCAGCAAATGATTTGGTCAAACTGAAAATATTGTCTAGACAAGACAGTACTTATTTCAAAAATCTGTTTGTGAATGCATGAGAAGGTAACTTTTGAAAAAAAATCCATTTTCATTAATTCAAAAGTGTGTTTCTTTTAAGCTCCTGGTTAGAACACACTATATATAGTTCAACCCATGAAGGCCTTTTGTCCTCATTCTTTTCAGTTTTCACTGACTGTAGCCCAAATTTATCCTATCATTTTTGCCATGTTTTCATAGTTCATATATGGCATTAGTTATAAGAAAAATTGCATAAGAAAGTATGGATGGTTCAGGACATATTTGGAGAAAACAATCATCTCAAAGCTCCTGTCCTTTTGAATAGAAATAAGAATTTAGGAAAAATTACAAATGAACAAATCAAGAAGAAGGGAGAAATGGAGAAGTCATTTAAATTGTATTCAAAAATATCAAAGGAATGTGATATAAGAGAGCAACCAGAGTAGAATGAACTTGGTCAGAGAGTATTTCTTGTAGAGATGAGGGAAAATCTATGTTAAATTTTAAAGGAAGTGATAAGTATGGAAAAGAGAACAAACATTTCAAGTTGGCGGAATGACAGAAGCTTGAACAAATAAGATGGGTGGAAGGACAATAGTTATTTATGAATGTGGTATATCTTGCTACTAGATTTTAAATTCCTTTGAGGGGAAAATCATTTCTTATCTCATCTTCACATTGTGCTCAGAGTTCTTTATATAGGTGGCGCTGCAGAAACATTTATTGAATTTAGTGGAGGAGATTGGCTTGGCTAGAGTGGAAGAGGGTCACAGAATTTCACAGTCTGAAGGGATTTTAGAGGCCATCTGGTTCAATCTGTTCTGAAACAAAAATCATTTATACAACATACTGGACAAGTGATCATCCAGGGTTTTTTTTTTTTTGGACCTCTGATAAGAAGGAACCCACTACACTTTGAAATAGCCTGTTCCACTTCTGGGTTGTTCTAATTGTTAGGAAGTTTTTCCTACTTTTCTCTCTCTCTAGTGTCCCTTTTATTAACCACATAAGCCTTCACAAATTTAACTGTTACCTCTTTGCATAGGACGCCTAGAGCTATCTATCAGATCTTAATAGACCCCAGTATTTCCCCTTTGATTGAATCTCACATTATTGTTGCATAATTTTTTTCAGTCGTGTCCAACTCTTCATGTTCCCACTTGGGGGTTTTCTTGGCTAAGACACTGGAGTAGTTTGTCATTTCCTTTTCCAGCTCATTTTATAAATGAAATGAGGCAAACTGGGTTAAATGACTTGCCCAGAGTCACATAGCTAGCAAGTGTCTGAGGCCAAATTTGAACTGGTGAAGATGAATCCAGGTCAGGAACTCTTTATCTATTGCACCACCTAGCTCCCCTGAATCCCACATTGCCAAACATTTCAAACTGTATATCCTAGAGACATCTCAACTTTAGCGTGTCCAAAACTTCACACATTAGATCCTTCTCAAAATATCTCTGTCAAAGACAGAACAATTTTTCTAGTTTCCCGAGTTTGTAATCTTAGCATTATCTTTTCGTCTTCAATGTTTCTCACCCCACATATGTAATCAGTTTCCAGTCTTGCTATTTTTACCTCCACAACATCTTTCTCATCTGATACTTTCTTTCTATTTACATAGCTAACATTTTAATTTGGGAACACATCCCCTCCAGATTATTGCAATGGCTTAATTTCCCTGCCTCCAATATCTCTCCGCTTCCATGCTTCTTCCACACTATGACCAAAGTGATTTTCCTTAAAAGCAGATATGACCACTTCACACCCATACTCAGTGAACTCCAGTGACTACATATTGCCTCTAGAATAAAATATAACTCTACTTTGTTTAGTTTTAAAGCCCGTCACATTGTTATTCTCCTACCCCATCTATGATTCAACCAAATTGGCCTTCTCTCTGCTTCTCACTCATGACACTCCATATTCCACCTCCATGTCTTTACTGTACCTCTCTCCCATGTTTGAAATGTGCTCTCTGCCCCTACTTTTTGTGTCCCAGAATCCTTTTCTTTTTTTCTCCTCATTTCTAAGACCCTGTTTTTAAGGTAAAATGAAAGTGCACATCACATTGCATAGCTAGATTATGCGACGTCTGATTATAATGCAGTTGGGGGAGGTCTTTTAATTACTGAAGACAAGGGCTTTCAAGGTTAATACACTCCCCAGGCACCCTTTCTCCATATCTCACCTGATCATGGACAGAACTAGAGGGTTTCTGCAACTTGGAAATATGGATGTTATACTTATCCTTTTATGCAGTACTGCCTCTAGTTTGCAAAGGCTGATATGCATATACATATACATACATATATATATATACGTATATATATATATATATATATATACATATATATATATATATATATATATACATATATATATATATATATATACATATATATATATACATGTATATTTAAGTACCGATGCTGTTTATTCACCTGTGAAGCTTGGCTCTGTTTCAAAAATTTCAGGAATGACTAGACCTTTTGGTTTACATAGTAAAACTTCAGGGTCAAAATTAACATCATGCTATGTCATTTTTTTAAACCTAAGCATTATATAATTTAGTGAAGACATATTTCTGAAAATATAGAAGGGGACAATTATAAGGAGGAGTGTTTGATACTAGACATATTTCCCTCCTGATCTGTCTTCAAAAGATATTAAGTGCTCATCAAATGTACATTTTTCCATTATCATAATAACTCATTTGTATTGGAGTCTTTTTAAAAAAAAATGGAAAAGATTATTTTTTGTTGCTGATTGATTTTCCCCCCTGAGGCTAGTTAGAGCGCTTATTACTAATGCAAATTCTATTCCAATGTCTGTTTATGGTATGAGCATTCAGCTATACATTTCATAAACTTTGTAAGCTAGAAAGATCATAATCTTTTTGGCTACAAACATGCAAGCAAGGTAAATGAACTCTTAAGAAACCTACATACAGATCTATCTGATCTTGATGCAACATTCTAAGTTCAGATTCTGTGCTCCCAAGGAAGAGGCTTGACCCTAGATTTTAAGAAGCTTTACTTTGCTCTCAAGGGGGTTCTCAAGAAATGTAGTGTTTCAGTGAGTTTGAAATACACATGAGATTTTAAATTTGGATGCATTTTATGAATCCAAATATTACTCTTCAATATCCATGGTCAAATAAATACTGCAGAAAATCTAGGGATCATATTCTTTTTTTTTTTGGTGAGGCAATCAGGGTTAAGTGACTTGCTCAGATTCACACAGCTAGTAAGTGTTAAGTGTCTGAGGTCAAATTTGAACTCAGGTCCTCCTGACTTCAAGGCCAGAGCTCTATCCACTGCACTACCTAGCTGCCCCGATCATATTCTTTTTAATGAATACTCTTCTGTCCTCATTGTAGACATTAATAAATAAGCACAGTGCCTAGTACATAGTAGATGCTTAATAAATGCTTGTTGACCTGAAATCATGAGAAAATTATTCTATGATTGTTCATTCTTATTTCCTTAAAAATGAAATATTCTGAGATAAATTCCATTGAAAATATCACCACAGCATACAACTAAGTAAATTAAAGAGAATAAAACTCTGTGGTCAATTATTTGAATAAGATTCTTTGCTTTACCCTAAGATTTGTTGTTCCTTTGACCATCAATCATCCTCACCTTGCTAATCCTGAAACTCCATCTATTGTGTTTTCTTTGCCTACTCACAAACTGCCAAACATCATTAGAAGAAACCATGAAATCCTACTGACTGATTCCACTACAAGTTGATGCTTTCCCATTTTAGTATCTTTGTTTGATGTCCTTTTATTAATACCTTTTTGCTTAGACATTTTTGTCTGTTCTCAAGGCTCCAATTTCACTTCCTATCCCCTAACTCTTACAAAATAGCTTACTACAGCTTACTATTTTGCTAAGAAAAGTGAAGATACCCATTTGGACTTTTATCCAGTCTACAATCCCACTCCTTTAAACAGTGTCCTCACTCATCCTTCTTCACAAATCTAAATAAGTGGCTCCCTTCTCTTCTAGAACTTGTGCTTCCAGACATGTTAGCATAGTGTTCAGAATAAGGAAGACTCTATTCTGTTCTGGTCCAGCCTCATGGGAAGTACTTTATTCAGCTCTGGGAACCACAATTTAGGAAGAATATTATCTGACTGTCAGATGTCTAGAGGATTGTTACCTAAGCTCTATGATATAAAAGATGCTTACAAAGTCATAGAAAACTAGGACAAAAATGAAAAAGTCTCTTCCTTCAAAGACCTTACATTGTACTGGACACACAGATACAATAAGTCCAGATGAGTTAAAAGGTCATTTAAAGAAGGAAAAAGGTAGTAATGAGTTTGTGCCTTCTGTGTAAAATCATGGAGATGGGAGGCAAAATCTCAAACAAAAGAAAGAGCTTTTTGGCTGACAAATAAAGTGCATGAAGGGAAAAAAATGAGAAATAAGATGAGAAAACTTTCAGAGTCAGATTGTGGAGATTCTTTTTTTTTTTACATTGTTTTTTTAAATGTATTTTTCCAATGACCAAGTATTTTTATTTTCTTTCCCTTAATACTGCCCTACCCCCTTTCTCCTCCCCACCACTGCAACAAATAAGAAAAAAAAAACAATTAAAAGACATGCAAAGCCCTGATAACAAACATGTATAGCCCAGCAAGACAAATGTCCAAATTGCTCATGGCCAAAAAATGTATGTCTCATTCTTCATCTTGAATGGATAGTATAGATCATCTTCAGTCATTCACAGGGGTGGGGAACCTGCAGCCCTGAAGCCACGTGCGGCCCTGCACGTCCCCGGGTGTGGCCCCCTGACTGAGGCCAAGTTTCACAGAACAAATACTTTCATTAAGGCAATTTGTTGAGTGAAATTTGGACTCAGTCAAAAAGCTGCACCCAAGGACATAGAAAGCCACATGTGGCCTCAGGTTGCCCACCCCTCCTCTGGAATCATGGTTGCATATCCAGGAGAGAACAATTTGTACAAAAACAACAGCATCAATTTCTGTATAAGAATATTCCTTGGTCCTTGAATGCAGAATATCTTTATCCACACAACTTGTTTGATTTCTAATAACACAGAAAGCAGGAGCTGAGAGCCAATTCAGTTGTAGTTCAGATTTGTTTACTTCTTTTATGTTTTTCTAGCAAATAAATTATCTTTTAAATTCTCTTCTTCTCCATATCCAGAATTTAAAATGCCTGAGCTAAGTTAAACCTGTATAATTCTGAAGCCACTGGCCAAAACGAAAACTTTTTTTCCTTTTTTTTTTTAATATAAATTTATTTATTTTTAGTTTTCAACATTTACTTCCATAAGATTTTGAGTTCCAAATTTTCACCCTATCTTGCCCCTTCCCCCATCCTAAGATGGCATGCATTCTGAATATCCCTTCCCCTAGTCTGCTCTCTCTTCATCTCTCCCCCCTTCTCCTATCCCCTTCCCTTTCTACTTTCCGGTAGGGCAGGATAGACTTCTGTACCCCATTTCCTGTATTTCTTATTTCCCAGTTGTATGTGAAAACATTTTTTTAAAAATGTGTTTTTTAAAACTTTGGGTTCCAAATTTTCTCCCTTCCTCCCTCCCGACCCACCCACATTGAAAAGGCAAGCAACTCAATATAGGTTATACATGTGCAGTTATGCAAAACACTTCCATAGTAGACATGTTGTGAAAAACTAACTCTATTTCCCTTAATCCTATCCTGCCCTCCCATTTATTCTATTCTTTCTTTTGACCCTGTCCCTCCTCAGAAGTATTTGCTTCTGATTATCCCCTTTCCCAATCTGCCCTCCTCTCTATCATCCCCCTGCTCTCTTGTCTCCTTCCCCCCATTTTCCTGTAGGGTAAGACAGATTTCCATACCCAATTGAATGTGTATGTTATTCCCTCCTTAAGCCAAATCCTATGAGAATAAGATTCACTCATTCCCTCTCACCTTCCCCATTTCCCCTCCACTGTAAGAGCCTTTTCTTTTCTTTTTTTTTGTGAGATAATTTACCCCATTCTACCTCTCCCTTTCTTCTTCTAGTATAATCCTCTCTCATCCCTTAATTTTATTCTCCAGATATGACCCCTTAATCTTCAACTCACCCTGTGCCCTCTATCTATCTATCTATCTATCATCTATCTATCTATCTATCTATCTATCTATCTATCTATCTACCTACATATAATTTTTTCCCTCCAACTACCCTAATACTGACAAAGGTCTCATGAGTTATAAATATCATCTTTCCATGCAGGAATGTAAACAGTTCAACCTTAATAAGTCTCTTATGATTTCTCTTTCCTGTTTACCTCTTCATGTTCCACTTGAGTCTTGTATTTGAAAGTCAAATTTTCTATTCAGCTCTGGTCTTTTCATCAAGAATGCTTGAAAGTCCTCTATTTCACTGAATGACCATTTTTTCCCCTGAAGGATTATACTCAGTTTTGCTGGGTAGGTGATTCTTGGTTGTAATCCTATCTCCTTTGCCCTCCTGAATATTATATTCCATGCCCTGCGTCCTTTAATGTAGAAGCTGCTAAATCTTGTGTTATCCTGATTGTGTTTCCACATACTTGAATTGTTTCTTTCTGGCAACTTGTAATATTTTCTCCTTGACCTGGGAACTCTGGAATTTGGCTACAATATTCCTAGGAGTTTTCCTTTGGGGATCTCTTTCAGGAGGAGATCTGTGGATTCTTTCAATTTCTATTTTGCCCTCTGGTTCTAAAATATCAGGGCAGTTTTCCTTGATAATTTCTTGAAAGATGATGTCTAGGCTCTTTTTTTGATCATGGCTTTCAGATAGTCCAATAAATTCTCTCTCCTGGATCTATTTTCCAGGTCAGTTGTTTTTCCAATGAGATATTTCACATTGTTTCTATTTTTCATTCTTTTGGATTTGTTTTACAGTGTCTTGATTTCTCATAAAGTCACTAGCTTCCAATTGCTCTATTCTAATTTTTAAGGAAGTATTTTCTTCAGTAATCTTTTGGACTTCCTTTTCCATTTGGCCAATTTTTCTTTTTAGGGCATTCTTCTCCTCATTGGCTTTTTGGATCTCTTTTGCCATTTGGGTTAGGCTATTTTTTAAGGTGTTATTTTCTTCAGTATTTTTTTGGGTCTCCTTTAGCAAGCTGTTGACTTCTTTTTCATGGTTTTCTTGCATCACTCTCATTTCTCTTCCCAGTTTTTCCTCTACTTCTCTTACTTGCTTCTAAAAATCCCTTTTGAGCTCTTCCAAGGCCTGGGACTGATTCATCTTTTCCTTGGAGGCTTTGGATGTAGGAGCTTTGACTTTGTTGTCTTCTTCTGGTTGTATATTTTGATCTTCTTTGTCACCAAAGTAAGATAATATAGTCTGACTTTTTTGCTGCTTGCTCATGATCCCAGCCAATTACTTGAGTTTTAAACTGTTTGTTAAGGTAAGAGTCTGCTTCCAGTGTGGAGAGTGTACTGTCCCAAGTTTGTGTAGCTGTTTTCAGAGATGCTTGTAGGGACCTGTAAATTTTCAGTTCTTGCCAGGTGGTATGATAAGGGTTGAGGTGTTTACTCCTTTCCTGGCCTGTGCTCTGCTGTATTAGTGACCACAAGTGCTCCTTTCTGTCCTGGAACTGTGAGGAGGGTTTCTTCTCCACAGCCAGTACAAGTTCCACCATGCCATTGTTCCTCCTCACACCAGGACTGCCACCCAGAACTATGACCCAGATCCAAGCACAAGCAAAGCAAGAGATCCCTGCCTCAGCACTGGCAAAGTGATCCCTGCAGTCCCCCTCTGATCAGCCACTGGATTCCCCCTGTCTGTGGGCCAGAATCTCAGGACACAGCCACTGCCTTGGCGCCTGTGCTCTGCGCTATGGAACTGGCTTTGAGACCTAGCTTCTCTCTCACTGTAGAAATGGACTTTTCCCACTGATCTTCTAAGTTGTCTTTGGCGTTGGTGGGTGGGGAGTCTGGAAACTACCACAGCTGGCAGCTATTCAGTCCTCTGAGACCTGCGAGCCCATACCGAACTGTGCTTCTCTATCCGCACAGCGCGATATACCTTTCTGACCAATCATCCAGGTTGTCTTGGGCTGGAAATTTGCTTCACTCAGTCTTTTTGTAGGTTCTGCTGCTTTAGAATTTGTTTAGAGCTATTTTTTATAGGTATTTGGAGGGGTTTGGGGGAGAGCTCAAGCAATTCACTGTTTTCACTCCGCCATCTTGGCTCCGCCTCTGTGGAGGTTCTTATAAGGCAAACTAAGAAGTTTGCATTTTATTTTAGAAGTCATAGAGTTTTTTGAATAGGAAAATGATATAGTCAAACTTGCCCTAGGGAAATTGTTTGGTTACTTTTGGAAAACAGATTCAATAGTGTAGAGCCTGTTAATAGGAAGGCAATGTGGAAGTGGTATGAAGACCTGACTTAGAGGGCAGGGGAATAAATGAGTGAATAGAGACAAAATGAAAGACATGAGGGACATTCTGGAGGTAGTAAGGCTGGTTAGCTATGAAAGGTAAGATAGAAAAAAAGAGTCTGAGAGGACTTGAAGTTACAAAACTGCACGTTTCATAGGGTAGTAGTATCTTCAAAAGAATAGAGAATCTAGGAGAAGGGACAGTTCAAGGAAAGACAATGAATTCCTTTTTTAAAATGTTGACTTTGAGATGCCAATTGGATATCCAAAATGTTTAGTCTTTCAAGTATGTAGACTTGTATTTCTAAAGAGGGATTGTGTCTGGATTACAGATTTGGGAGACTTCTTCACACAGATGATAATCAAACCCAACAGGGATGATGAAATGATTTAGCAGAGAATATAATGAGAGAATTGAAAAGGGCCCAAGGTAAAGCTTTGGTAGATATCTATGCTTAGGGGATGGAGGATGCATATCAAACTACCAAAGGAGATTGAAAAGGAATAATCAGGCAGGTTAGAGAATAATCAGGAAAGAAAAGTGTCATGTAGGAAGAGCTGCAGAGATGCCTAGTAGGCAAAACTAGAAGGATTGCTTAAATAACAAAACAAACAAAAAATCAAATAGAAAATCATTGGTTATTTGAAAGAGAATAGTTTCAGAAGAGTGGTTCAGAAGCAAGGAAGCAAAAGGTATAGAAGTGAGAGTATGATGTGAATGCAGAGAGTAGGTAAGAAATTGCCCTTTCTACCTTGCAAATTGCACACTAGAGGACCTCAAGCAAAGACTGCACAGACATTTATGTGATATGTTATGAACTTCATTTTGGTCAGGGATAAGGTCCTTTCTAGCTCTTAAAATCTGTGATTTTGCCATTTGTACTGGATCCATTGGCTCAAGGCCACATGGTCCTCTAGGTCCTCAAGTGTGGCCCTTTGACTGAATCCAAACTTCACAGAACAAATCCCCTTAATAAAAGGATTTGTTCTGTGAAACTGGAATGAGGCAACAGACTGTACCCAAGGATCTAGAATGCCACAAGTGGCCTTGAGGCTGCAGGTTCCCCGCCTCTTGTAAATGCAAATGCAGCTCCACAGCTTCATGCTAAAATGGTTAGGGACGGAAAAAATATCCTGCATATTTGGCATAGATCTGACCTCTTGGTAAAACTGAATCTTGGGAGACCAGAGATTTTTACTGTTTCTGACCTGTCAGTTCAAGACAAGGTCAATAGAGACCATATCGTATGAAGGATTTGGGGCTATTTGGCTAGGGACAATAAAACTTGGTTTGAGTCAAGAGAACAAAGTCTTCAAGTATTTGAAGGGCTTTCACATGGAAGAAGTCTAAAACTTGCTTTGTTGGGCCAAAGAAGGCAGAGCTAAGAATATATAAGCAGAAGTTGCAGACAGGCAAATTTAGGCTCAACATGAGAAAAGCAAAACAATTTTCTATTAATTAGATCTGCTTAAAAGTGTAATGGATTGCTCTTATAAGGCCCTTTAGACTATGTCATAATTCATTTCATAATGTCTAGCCTGTAGTTTCTAATGCCCTTATCATGTGAATAAGGGCACATTTTTGTGTCTTAGAATTGTATAACTGCAAGAGCTATCTTTCCTTACTGAACAACATAAATGAATTGATATTGCTTGCTATAGAATACATGAATATATATTCATATGCATGCATTTCTATATAACTATATTAATAATTAATGGCTTTCTCCTCTTTATTAATATTTATATATATTGGAAGTTTATTCCCTCTCCCCTTTAGATTTTAGGTATAGCATTATTATACACAGTCCTAAAAGGAAAAACCATAAGAACCTCCACAAAGCCTGTGTTCCTCAATTGACAAAATAAACCAAGGCTATTTTCCTGGCACTGGTCAGGCAATTTAAGGGGCAAAGCTCCTTGGGAAAAACCATGCCCATATTAATTTGCTACTATACTACATACCCATAAAGTTTTAAATGTTTATTTTTTTCTTTTGTTTTCATCCCTGAAACCAGCTTGGAAGGTCTCTACTTGTTTTCCCCCGTTATAACTTCACACACAAATGTCCATCAGAGATAATGTCTTCCACAATCCCCTTCTTATCCAACCTTGAGTAAATCATGAAACATTCTAATCCCATATAAGAATATTCCTTAATTGATTACCATCCTCAAAGATCCCAAAGCATAGATATGGAAGCTGAGGGGATAGCTAATACTTGTTCTGTATAAATTATCATTCTAGAACTACCCAAAGGTGAGGGAGAGTGTCTCTAGCACTAATCGGGGATGATATTTTACAGTACAAAATGGGAAAACTAGAAAGCTGTTTTTAGAGATAGCTGTCACACCATTACAGATGCATATTTGGAAGGACTGAAGCCTGCTAGAATCCAAATAGCAGAATCCATAAAGAGCACTCTGAAATAAATCTCTCTTGCTTACATAATTCTTATGTCTGGGCATTTTCCTTTTCTTTTCCCTAATGTGACCATTCAATCAGAAAATATTCATTAAGCAGCTACAATGTGCCAGACACCCTGATAAGTACTGGAAATATAAAAAGAGGCAAAAGCTAGTCCTTGCCCTCAAGAAGCTTACAGTTTAATGGAGGAGATAACAAGCAAGCAAATATATACAAACAAGCGATATACAGCTTTACTATACCTAAAGCAGCTAAATTAAGGTCATTCTCTGCAGCAACAGTGATAAGGATTCCTATGTATTCAAGGAGTTTAAAAATGAGAACACATCTGTTTCTCCTACTTATTTCAATTTCTACATTTTGTGGCAAATATCTCTTCGAGTGACTCTTTAGACAAAGTCTCCAAATCAGTGATCCACTGATCAAGTGACTTTTTTTTTCCTGGAAAAATAAAACTTTATGTGTGTGTGTGTGTGTTGGGGAATTTCAGAGGTAGAGTGGAGAGATGGACAGAGTTGCAGAATGATGTTGTGAAGTAGTGTGCACAGTACACAGTACAAGCTGTGCGGGTAGGTAGCACAGCAGCCACAGGGACATTTGAGAGCCGATAGCAGAACTCAAGCACATTGGTCAGGTTGTGCTGCCCTACCAATGCATGTGAGCTGCTGAGGGGAGTTATTAGGGTTGTTAGGGATTAACATATTCTGCTGTTAATTATTAACTTGTTATTGTGTTAGACTTCCTTGCTGTCTTGCCCCTATGGAGATAAGTGCAATTACTTTACCTCTTGTACAGAATTCCTATTGCATGGAGTTTTGAGCATTCTTCAGGACTGGAGAAAATATCTTGTCCTCCATCTTGTTCTTCACATGACCTGGAACTCTTTGTTCAAGAAATACTATTGGCCTACTATTAAGTATGGAATCAAATATAAAGTCCTTCACTTGACATTTAAGACTCTTCACAACCTACACTTTCCTGTCTTTCCAAGTCCTTTCCATTTTACTATCCTCCTCAAACTCTACAATCCAGCCTTATTTGCCCTGCTATTCCTCACATAGGACACTCAATACCCTGTCATTATATCTTTGCACTAGCTGCTCCACATGCCTCTTTACTCCCAGCAGTCTGCTTCCCTTAAGACTCAAGTACCAGCACCTTCAGGAAATCTCTCTTGGTTCCTTCAGCTGATCATGATGTGTCATCTAAGGTTACATTTGATAGTCTGCATGTTTATCTTGTGCGTGTTCTGATTTATAAGCTGCTTTTGCTTTCTGTTTATACTCCCAGCACTTAGCAGAGTGCAACACATACATAGCATGTACTTGATAAATGTCTGTTATTTGATTGGTGTTCTGATCTGGAACTTTTTTGAAGTAAGATCAATATCACAATTATTAATAAAATTTCTTCTTAGATGAAAGAAGATATTTTAGTTCTCTGATATTATTTTTAAGTGGACTATTTGTTATATTTTTTACTCACTTTTATTATACAAGAACGTTTCTCTGACAGCCACATATAATATCCAGTGACCCCAAAGCCTGTAATTAAGCATGTTTGCACACCTTTATATTTCTTGAGGGACTCTGTAGTCTTCTTTGCAAGAAATTCTATAGATTCTGCAATAGGGCATAGGGAAATTTGATCTGTACATTATTTTTAATTCATCTATTATGTATTTGTATAAATGTATAGAATATTTTTAAAATCAATATTAGATAACACAATTGCTCTACCTGGTTATATGCATTCATGAACACTTGCTATAAACTGATCATTTTCCGGAAGTATAAGCAAAAGAAAATAAATTTGTTGCCCCTTGCCTCAGAGAACTGAATTGCTTTACTATAAGTTGTTGCAATCAAATCAAACAGTTCACTATTGAGTTTAGTGTATTATTTAGTTTAGATTTAATGTCATGTTTTACAACCACATTAGTTGTACTTAAAAGTGAAATGTCACCAAATGCATTTTCTATCTTCTTCCAAAGCTTGCCTACCTTATTTTTTTCTTTTAGTTTTCTGAGCAAGCAGTTTAATGTTTATTTCACATACAAATAAAATGTAGAAAGCAATTTACTGAAAGCCTCCAAGGTAAAGTATGGCAGAGTATAAAGAGAACTGAATTTGAGGTAGGAGACCCAAGCTTGAAGGCCCCTTCTCTCAGTTACTACCTATATAATCTTTGACTAGTCACTTAACCTTTCTTGGCTTCTCATTCCTCATCTTTAAAATAACTTTAAAACAGTTTATCTAGCTGGACTCTGAAGTTCCATTCAGCTTTAAATGTATGTCCTATGTCTCACTGGAAGAAAAAACAGAATCTACTTTTTTTTTTTAAGAATTAGGGATTATTACTACAAACAATGCTGTGGTTGGGGCTATTTCTTCTGGTCTGAACTAAATACCATGTGATTTGTAAGGCCTGAAATATCACTTTGAACTTGCGTCATATATTGTACAGAGGCCTATTTCAGCTCAATGTGAGGTAAACATTTCTGACCATTAGCACTGTCCAAAAGTTGAATGTTTTGTTTTTTTTTTTCCCTTCTGAAAGTTCTGGTTTCCCACTGACTGGAGCGAGGTCTTTGAACAGATTTTCTAGAATGGTTCAGTGGCAGGTTGGATTACAGAGGTGTTGAACACACAGCCCAGTGTCAGCATTGCAATTTTTAGCACTCCTAAGTTTGGCCTAAACTAGATTAAGAAGTAATTAGGAATTATTTTTTTAAATAAATAAAAATACAATGGAAAATAGATAATGATAAGATGTTATTTTCTAAGTCAATATGCAGTCAGAGGGTTCCTTATATATGATTTAGTGGTCCCCATTCCCACTCTTAGCCTGACCCCCAATCCATGGTCTTAGGTGATAGTAAATATGGGTGAAATTAGTAAAATTAGGTGATATTAATAAAAGCAGGAAGATGGCAAGTATTCTGAGGACAGAATTTCATAGTACTTCGATGGTGGCTTTTCACTATCACCAAACCAGTTGCATAGCTGCTATGTTCCAAGGGATGGAAATTTAGAAAATAAAACAATAAACATTATTCCCCCCACAAAATAACTAATTGGAGAGATGAGAAATGTAGATCAAAAGAGAAATACCCACCCCTTAAAAAAAAAGGTAGTCTATGATACATGGCAGAGACATCATGGTGGAATGGATAGACTAGCCATTTAGACAGAACTCATACTTGTATAACTGGCAAGTCATTTAATCCTTCAGTGCCCCCAGGTAATTTTAAATTGCTGAGCAGATGGTGACCTGACTTGGTAGAGGGTGTGAGTCAACTCAAATAGAAATGGGGGCTACTTAACCATACAAAAGAATCCTGAAGGTTTATTATCTGCATATTATCTATGTTTTTGATTTTATTTTTATTTATTTTGTTAAGTATTTCCCAATTACATTTGCATCTAATTCAGGTTACACTGACTGACCTGGCATGGGCCAGATGTTTGACACCCTTATATCAATGTCTTATCCTCATGGTCAATTCTACAATCTCTCTCTTACCCCCCAACCCCCCCAAAAAAGCAAGAACAAAACAAAAAAACCCAATATTTAAAATGGCTTATTCAGTTTTAAAGCAACTAATAATTGTGGAGATGAGAATATTCTGTAAATTATTTTTAAGGATAGAGTCTGTGCTTTGCTTATGTTTGTATTTCCTTCATGTCTAGCCCCAAATTTGGTGCTTAATACATATTTGCTAATTCACATTAATTCATTTCAACAATTCAACAAGCATTTATTAAGCACCTTCTCTGTAGCAGGAACTATGTTAGGTGTGAGTTTACTAAAAAAAAAAAAAGTATGAGTTCATGCTAAATTTATGTTGAACTGGGATGAACCAGGAAAGAACAAAAGATTTTGATTAGCAAGCAATAAGAAAGGGTATGTCAAATTCATCACAAGTGTTTCTAAGAAATTGTCATAAACCCAGCCTAGTCCCTCCCCCTCCCCCCAACCAATCCAATGAGATCAATATAAGTGCAAACTACCTGCCAAGAGAATCCAAGGAAAGAAAAACATGACAGATCAAGAAAATGGGCAAGCCCCAGAGTTCAGACCTTATAAGAATTCTATACTGCTGGACTAACCAGATGGGAGAAGATCTGAAAGCACCTGGGGTTTGATGACAACAGAAGTCAGGTCCCAAGGCACTTGGAGCAAGAAAAGTTGGAGTTAAAGGAATCATCACAACTATAAAGTGGCCTTCCAGAATGAGAGGTCATGGAGGAAAACCTTTCCAAGCCTTCATTGCTTTGTACAGCTGCTCTGATATGTGACAGCCTCCACCTAAGGCGGAAATCTCAGCTTTTTTTCCCCCCAAGAACTCTGTTGAGGACGCTGTCTTTCTACTGAAGACTGGACAGTGTAGAATACTTTTGTGTGTTACTTTTTTTTTTAAGCTATTGGAGTTAAGTGACTTGCCAGGGTCACACAGCTAGTAAGTGTCGAGTGTTTGGTCTGGGGTCAGATTTGAACTCAGGTCCTCCTGAATTCAGGGCTGGTGCTCTACCCACTGTGCCACCTAGCTGCCCCTTGTAGGTTTACTTTTAAAAATCATAATGAGTATTTAGTGTGTTGTGGTCTATTGCAGCCACAGCATAATAGTTTGTACTTGATTGTACCTAGTTTGACAAATACATGAGGCTATGCCATCTTCTAAAGCAAGACTATGAAACCCAGGATTGCAGATCGTTAGGTGCTTTTAGCTAACTCAAAGAATACTCCAAACTTCTCAAAATAATTAGTGTAACAGAAAAGATTTTAATTAATTGTAGATGAGTGAGTGTGTGTGTGTGGGTGTGGGTGTGTGTGTTGCACAGAATCCTTTATAGGACTCTCAGTCAATAACACTTATCAAGTATTTATTGACCAGGTACTAAGTGCTGTAGACACAGAGGTAGGCAGTACTATTGGCTTTGCTATTATGAAGCTAACATTCTAATGGAGGGGACATGTAAATAATCACGACCTAGATCTATACAAGGGAAAGCCAGGTGCAGTGGCCTGAACTCAGGAAGGTGTGAGTACAAATCTATCCTTAGACTATCTCTGTGACCCTTGACAAGTCACTTAACTTCTGTTTGCCTCAGTTCCTCATTTGCCAAGAAAACCTCATGGACGATTCTCTGAGGTCACAACGCATCAGACATAACTGATCAAGAGAACACCAGCAAATCTACATTGATGAGATGGGAGGGAATCTCTGGGGGAAGGGACTTATGTCTGGAGGGACAGAGAGAGACTGTCTGAAGTATATAATATTTGAGGTTTTTCTTAAAGAGAGACAAGGAAATTAAGAGGTGGCAGTGAAGGAGAACGTTCCAGGCATAGCAGACAATTGATGCAAAGGCGTCAGGACTAGAGAGGGAGTGTCATGTTGGAGGAACTACAAATAGATAAGTGTAGCTAGAACTTAGATTATGCTAAATATAAAAAAAACTGAAAAAAAATATGAAGGGGTCAGGCTAAACAGACTAGTCACATTTGATTCAGGGGATAATAGGGAATCATTGGAATTTATCTACAAGGGTAGAAATGTATCATGGCCAGGCCTATGCTTTAGTAAAATTACTTTTTAGCTTCGCAGAGGACAGATTGGAGTAAAGTGGGAAGATAAATTAGGTTATTCCAATAGTCCAGGTGAGAGGTGATATGAGGGACTAAACTAAGGTTATGTTCATGTGAATAGATGTTTAACAGAACATTGAAGTATGATAAGGTTTCTAGATGATTGGGGCCCATAAAATAACACTTTTGTGAACTTTTAAAAAATTCTTATTGACTAGGACCTCTTTCTATTTTGGAGATTCTACCTTCACCTATCATAACAACTGTTTTCAAATGGAGAAAATGTTTGGCCTATGCAGAGTTCTACACAATAGAATAGCATGATGTAAAATATAAAAGCATTCAGGTATATGTGACACCCATCTTGAAACAAAACTTCGTTTGCTTAGCATATTAGTGCAATCTATGTGTCATATTCAGCACTGAGCTGATAGGCGCATGATGTATTCTTCAGTGTGCCAAAAGAAATCTGTTCACACGTCTCATATCTAGCATTCATCTCCCTTAGTAATTAAGAAAATCTGTGACGTAACTTGAACTCAGTCAATTGAAACTAATGCTTTGAGATCATGAGATAAACAGTGGAATAAAGGAAGGAACCAGCTCCCTCACCCTCAACCCCACTTCCAAAGTAGGGAAAGCACCCATAAAGTATAAGAACATTACAATTACATAGGCCTTTCCAAAATATGAACTTAAACTGACCTTGACATTTACCAGCTAATGTGAACAATTATGTAAGTGATAACATACTGTATAAACATGCATAGCACAGACATATGAACAACTTTTCTGAAATGCCAATTAACACATCAGCAGAAGTACTCTTGTCATTGTTTGCAGGCCTTTGGAAAGGCAGGGATAATTTTTCCAGGGTCCTTCACCTTAAAACATGTTCAACATAGAAGCCACTTATAGCTAACTCCTTTATGATTACCCCAAGGCCAACCCACCACAGCTGCTGTATAACTTGGAAATGTCAGTCCAAGTTAAAAGACTAGCTACAAGGGTAGCTCCCCTGAGGTTAACTAGGAAGTGCTGAAGGTAAAGGTGAGGAGAAAAAATGAGAAACTGAATTTCAAAAAATGAGAATCCAAGATCATATCATATAGAAGTAAGTATTGCTATAAGAAGCAACTATCCTTTTAATCTTCATTTATTTCCTTTTTATCTCCTAATAGCATTCATTGCGTCTGTAGCTTCCCTTCATGGCATTAGAAGCTACTGGTTGGTTTCTGGCTAAATGTAGACTGCTCAATTCTCCCCAATCATATTAACTTCACTAAGAATTTTCCCTTTTAATTCTGACAATGGAATTTTAGGGATTACCCTGGGACTTGAGGTCAAAACCAGGGAAGTCCAGAGAGACACACATTGGCTAGTCAGTCAGGCAGACTTAAGAACTTACTGTCAGACACTGTGCTAAGCACTAGGGATGTAGAAAGGCAAAAACATGGCCCCTACTCTAAAGGAGCTTGCATTCTAATGAGCCAACAAGACAGACAGGTGAGGGTTCGTATAGGTTTCATACTAGTATGAAAGATGGTGAAAAATTCCTGGGAGATTGGGACATTTCTGGCATGATTCCTCCCCACCCCACTCCCTCTTTGGAGTTCTGATTGATTCACAAGAGATTGAACTGAAGGACCAGAAAACGTTCTCAGAGTTGACTAGAATTCTGCATACAGGAAATGTTGAGTGTATGGAAAGGATGGCACTCCTTAGCTTGAAGGCTTGCTGATTCTAACTTGGGCCTAATTACAACTTTTAAGAGACTCTGGAGTTTGTCATGGTTTAGGGAATCACTGGTCAGTGGATCTGTATAACCCGTTCTGGCAGCAGACTAAGAACAGAGCCAACTCTCTGAAAACATTTGAAATATACACCAGGTGCTAAGGCATTCCACCACAGGCAAGCTACTATTACTTTCTAATACCAGGCATAGAGACATCTAAATTATGTCCAAGTACAAATTTCTCAAAGCTAAGGCCTGCACAGATGCCTTTAAAAGGAGATGTGTGTGTGTGTGTGTGTGTGTGTGTGTGATATGGGTGAAGATCTTGTTAGATACAAATATATTTAATAATAAAAAGCAATTATATGATCAATGATTTAAGATTTGCAAGGTTATCATATTTGCATATGTTATTACATTTGATCCTCACAATAATCCTGTGAATTAGATGCTACATAGCCCTATTTTCCAGATAAGGAAGCTGAGGCTGAGAGATGTTAAGGGACTTATCCAAGGTTACACAGCTAGCTAAGTGTCTGAGGCAAGATTTGATTTGAATTCAGGTCATTCTGATGCAAGTTCAGCATATTCACATACACGTATACATATATAAAGACATATATACATATACACATACATGCATGCACATATACATACATGTATGTATACATATAAACTATACATTGTGTGTATACATATGTATACATATATGCCCTATCTCTCTCTCTCTCTCTCTCTCTCTCTCTCTCTCTCTATATATATATATATATATATATATATATATATATATATATATATATATATATATATATTATATATATACACACATATACACACATATATAGTATATACACATACACACCCACACACCAACATATCCTTTTAAAGGCCTACATGATATCAGTGATCTCTCTCAACCGCTGGACCTCCTACTTTCCTGACTGGTGAGTTAGCCAACCCAAACACCCAGATCCCAGAGTCCATTCTTATCAGCCCCAACCCCAGACCATGCTTCATATCTCCTCCCACAGTGCACCTCCCACCATGCACATGCATGTTGCTATGTAACCCATTGTCACTTATATCTTTTTCACACCATACATTTTTCCACCTATTGGAACAATAACTAAATCAATGCTACCACAATATTACTACTGTTTCTAGAAAGATTGTTTCAATTGACACCTCCCTAACCTCTACAGTCCCTGCTGTGGTTCCAGTAATCATCTCTGAGACTTTTTCCCCAGATCAAAACAACTTTTGCTGTCCATCATTTATTATCTTCTCATACTAGAATGTAAATACTTTGAACGCGGGGATGATCTTGCTTTTGTATTTGTTTCTCCAATACAGTAAGTCCCAAATAGCAAGTGCTTTATGTATGTTATTCTATCTATCTACCTACCTACCTACCTATCTATCTATCTATCTATCTATCTATCTATCTATCTGTCTACCTATCATCTCTCACTGTTTCAATTTCTCTATATATCTATTATCTATTTCTGTTTATCTATATCTATCTGTCTGTACGGCTATCCCTATCATTCTCTGAAGGTAGATCAATTTATCTATCTACTTTCTATATTTGTATCTAGGTAGGTACCTGCCATTTCAATAGGTAGCGAAATGAAGGTGTTAAATGAATGGTGAAATAAAAGAATTCATCATCAATTCTTATCACTTTCAATGATAATTTATTCTTGTCTTTGTATCCATAGCACCCAGAACAGTGCCAGAGACATGGTAGATATTTAATGAACTTTGTTGACTTCATTTTATTTAAGTGATTCAAGTGTCACTCCTTCAAAACCATTTGATATTTATATGATATTGAGAAGTAACTTCAGGATAATGTAATCTTTAGGATGAACTAGTGGCATGTTGGATAGAGCACTGGGCTTGGAATCAGAAAGACTTCATGAGTTCATGAATTCTGAGACTTAAGTTCAGGAGACTCATGAACTTTATGAGTTCAAATTTGACCTCAGATATTTATTAGTTATGTGACCCTGGAGAAGTCATTTAATCCTGCTTGCCTCAGTTTCCTCATCTGTAAAATGAGTTATAGAAGGAAATAGTAAACCACTACAGTATCTTTGCCAAGAAAACCTTAAATGGGGTCATGAAAAGTTGAACATGACTAAAAATGATTCAACAACAATAACAACAACAAAAAGAGATGAAAAGAACTCAGACACTTTTTAAACAGAAATGTGTATATTAATTGAAATAGGGCAGTTTGTTGTTATTCAGATCCATGATTTTATTGCTATAGGAAATATCCCTAGTACAGAAAGTACCACACTACTACAAATCAGTAACTATTATGCAATCTGAACTCTTAGAAATTGAGCTGGAGCACTAACAGGTTAGGAAACTTCCTTGCTCAGAATCGCCTAACTAATGTGTATCATTAAATCCATGTCTTCCAGATTCCAAGGTCATCCTTCTACTCATGACACCATATTATAATTGCAAAATGCCACAGTATTTGAGGAGGTGGAACCAAGATGGAAGAGTAGAGGTCCTAACTCAGTGGAGCTCTTTCTATGTTTTCCTAGAGACAACTTTGAAATGAATTCTCTGATGGCAGAACTAACTAGAAGTTGGGATAAGATATTTTGCTTAGAAGGCTTGAAGAAGAGGTCTGTAACGCTGAAGTAAAGGCTGGTCCAGAATGCATATAATGGCAACATCACTGATGGACCTTACAGGCAGGTACGATAGCTGAAGTAGTAGCTTCAGGAGTTCTCAGCCCAGAGATAGTAAAGAGATGACACATTTGGTCAGAAAGAGATTACAGTGGAGCTACTGCTGACTTTGGGTGCGGGGCATGGCACTGTTTGGTAACTCTATTACCTATACGCAGTTCTGGATCACAATTCCAGTTTAAAGAGGAACCTAGTGCTTGGGGCTTCAGGAAAGCAGGAACCTGGTTTCAGTTTCAGGACCAAGAGGAAGACTAGCACTTATAAATGAAGGAAAAGAGTCACATTTCCTGAGTAAAAACTAGAGTGCATACCAAGAGAGAAGTGACCATACTTCTCCTTGGGTCACACTACCTTGGAAGCATCAAAAACTTGCAGAACCATAGAACTAGCTCTAAAAACAGAAGCATGAAAAGCCTGAAACTTGGGATAGTACCTCCCCAAACCCAGGTGAGCAGAGCCCAACTTTAGCATAGAGTTCAAAGTCAAGAAATAGGTTAGAAAAAATGAGGAAACAACAATAAAACTTGACTATAAGAAGCTACAATAGGATCAGGAAGACTAAGACATAAACTCAGAAGAAAACAACATGAAGATATTTACAACTAAAGCCTCAAAGAAAAATGCTAAATGGATGCAAGCCCAGCAAGAATTCCTGGAAGAGTTAAAGAAAAAGATTCAAGTGAAAGAGTGAAAAATTGGGAAAAAAATTAAAGTGAAGCAAGAAATTTATGAAAAGAGAATTAATATTTTGGTAAAAGGGAGAGAAAAATACTGAATACAATAACACCTTAAAAAAAGAGTTAACCTAATGTAAAAGAAGCACAAGAATTTCCTGAAGAAAATAATTCATTCAAGTGGAAAAAGAGGCACAAAAGCTCACTAAGGAAAAACATTCCTTACAAATTAGAATTGAGTAAGTGGAAACTAATGACTTCACGAGATATCAAGAAACAATAAAACAAAGTGAAAAGAATGCGAAAAATAGAAGAAAATGTGAAATATGTCATTGTGAAAACAACTGAAAAAAGAATGAGGAGAGAGAAGAATTGACTACTTGAAAGTCATGATCAAAAAATGCCCTACACATCATATTTCAAGAAATCAGCAAGGAAAGCTGCCCCAATATCTTAGATCTAGAGGGTAAAATGGAAATTGAAAGAATCCACCAATCAACTCCTGAAAGAGATCCTAAAATGAAAATTTCTAGGAATAATACAGCCAAATTCCAAAGCTTCCCAGTCAAGGAGAAAATATTGCAAGCATCCAGAAAGAAATAATTCAAATATTGCAGAGCCACAGTCAAGCTTACATAAGATTTAGCAGTTTCCACATTAAAGGAGCAGAGGGCTTGGAATAGATATTTCACAAAGCAAAGGAGCTAGGATTACAACCAAGAATAAGGTACCCAGCAAAATTGAATATAATCTTTCAGGTGAAAAATTGAATATTTAATGAAATAAAGGATTTTAAAGAATTCCTGATGACAAAACTAGAGCCAAATAGAAAATTTGACATTCAAACACAAGACTCAAGAGACAAATAATATTGGAATTTTTTTTTACAGCAAGTTTCTCTAATAAAGGCCTCATTTCTCAAATGTAGGGAGCTGAATCAAATTCATAAAAATAAAAGCCATTCCCCAATTGGTAAGTAGTCAAAGGAGATGAATAGCCAGTTTTCAGAAGAAGAAATCAAAACAACCTACAGTCTTTATAAAAGTGCTATTAATTAGAGAAATGCAAATTAAAACAACTTTGAGCTACCACCTTACATCTATCAGAAATGATAAATCCTAGAATACATATGGGAAAACAGGTACCCTAATGCACTGTTGGTAGAGTTATGAACTGGTCCATCTATTCCTTAGAATAGTATTGAACTATGCCCAAAAGAATATAAAAGTGTGCATACTCTTTGAGCCAGTAATACCATTTCTTGGTCTGTATGCCAAAGAGATAAAAGGAATAGGAAAAGAACTTATAGCTACAAAATATTTATAGCAGCTCTTTTCACAGTGTCAAAGACTTGGAAATTGAGCGGGTGCCCATCAATTTGAGAATGACTGAACAAGTTGTGGCATGTGAATGTGATGAAATATTATGGTGCGTATGACAAGGGGGATGTTTCAAAAAATCTGAGATCTAAATGAACTGATTCAAAGTGAAGTGAGCAGAATTAGGAGATCATTATGTACAGTAACAGCAATATTGTAATGATGATCAACTGTAAAAGACTCAGCTAAGCTAAGTTAAAGACAATGCCAAAGAACTCATGAGGAAAGTTGTTATTCAGCCTCCAGAGAGAGAACTGTTGAACTATGAGTGCAAATTGAAGTATAATTTTCTCACTTTTAAAATTTTTCTTCCTTTTTGTTTTTGGTGACATGGTTGATATGGACATATGTTTTCCATGATTTCACATATATAATTGATATTATATTACCTGCTTTCTCAGTGGACAGGGGAGGAGTTGTATGAAAGGAGAGATTTTGGACATTTTAAAAAAATGTTAAAAATAAATAACGAAGTTATTTTAAAAAATGCCATACTGCTAAATTGCTTTTGGCACAAATTTGTCATCCACATATTCCCCCAGAAATCCCACCACTGCCTCCCCTCAACCTCATTTTTTCCCACCTCCACTACCATGACAATCAAAGAGACACAGTCTATCTTTATACATTTTTAACTGAATCTCTTTGACCAAGTCAGAATACAATATAACTTCATCAAAAGAAAAAAAAATACTTAGAACAAAATAGTAAGTAAACAAACAAGGAGAACTTTCCACAGGCTAAAAGAGCACAAATTCTCACAGATTTTCAATGTCAGCGATGAAATGCTGTCTGTATTTTTCTGAGTCTCCTGGAATCCTTCACTCTTTCATGTTCTACCTCCATCAAAAGACCTTTCCTGATTCTACCAATAGTTTGTACCCCTTATGCCCTGATATTACTTTGTATTTATTTTCTACATATCTGGTCTTTATTCTTCCAGGAACATGTTGTATTCCCTCAAAAACGATATGAATCCCTTTAGAGCAGGGATAGTCTATTTTTTATATGTGTACTATGTAACCCTATACCTAGTACATAGGCATAGTTGGCACTTAATGACTGCTGATAGCTTTGTTTGCAGGTAAAAAAAATAAGCAATTTCCACCTAATTTTCACCCATTAAACATAAATTATGTATTTGTGATTTCCTTCAAGTTGCTTTTTATATCTCCAGACTATGACTTCCATTTTGTTCTTCTACAGTGACTTCTATGAGATTGTAAATAGCCCAAAATTCAATGGGGATTCATTTGTCAGGAATATAGTAGATTCTGACATATTCCCAATGATGGCTTACCACAAATACAAGATATCACCCAAGAAATGTCAAGTTGTCATGGTAGATGTGTCCATAGGAAGTTATTTGAATTCAGTTCTTCCTGATTCCAAGCCAGCACTCTATCCACTGTGCTACCCAGCTGCCCCCTTTTAAGTGACTGACAGCTATGACTGTATTTCTCTGCTTTAGAATCAGCGTTTCAGTTTAGTATACTTGTTTATTTGTTTTGGGTTCGGACCTGAGAATTTGCTAGTGTTGAATACTATACCTGTAAGGAAACTTCTTTACCAAGGAAATCTGAAATTTATGATCTTGGAGAATTGCTTGAGCAGTGAAAGATTAATTGATGTGCCCAGAGTCATAAGACTAGTATGTGTCAAAAGTGGGGCCTTGAATCCAGATATCCCTGATTCAGAGACCTAATCTCTGATCCCTTGTCCCTGGCTTCCCCACTACTCCCATACATACATACATACATACATACATACATACATACACAAACATACTTATATATGATGGAAAAAACCACTCTTCATTTCATTTCCTAGCTTGGAATTTATTTTAGCTACTTTTCAGAACAAACAATTAAAATCGTTTCCAGCTTAATTGACAGCCAACCACCTGCTTTTAATGGAAAGCAAAGAGGTTTAGGTTTCCATGCCATGTCTCTCATCAAACATTTTTTTGAGCTTTAAAAATAAGAAATAATGACCCTAAAATGTAAGAGTTACCTTCTTCGCAGTCTATCAAAAGATACTTCAAGCATCTCTTTGTGTTTCCTTTTGCCACATATCACCTGGGTGCTTGTACAGAAGACCTTTGGGCTCCATTTTAAATAAGGTGCTTTCTTTTTATCAAGCTGTTTCAGAGCAACAACCATGTCACGACAGTCATTAGAGTGAAAATGATTTCCCATATGTCCCTTATTGTGCTTTGGCTGGCTTTCTCCAACAAATGTTCACACTGACTCCTGCTGCTTCAGCTCACCACTGCTTCTAAAGGATTTTTTTCCAAACACATCTCTGATATTCTACCTCCCTTTTTTTTCTTTTTCTGTCCTTTCTCCATTCTCAGAATCACACAGCTCTGGTTAATGAAACAGGAGAAACAAGCAAGGAAAAGGAAAGGTTCATGGACTGGAATATGTGATTAATAAGTAAAATGAAGCATGAAGAATGTACTGTTTGTTCAACCCAAGAATACAGAATTAAATAAAGGCCATGCACTGGGGGAAATGGAATAAATTTGCCTTCCCTCTATGGGGAGTGATTGAAGTGAATGAATAAAGATGGCTTGACATTATGCCTATGGCTTTCAGAGCTCAGTTCTGCAAAGCTAGAGGATTAAAGATATTCCTAGCAAAATTTTTACCTGCGTTAAGGAGGAGGAATTCATCTGACAAGACGTCTGGGTATAGCAGCAGTGTCTCTTGAGAGACACTGATTTAGATACGCTGCTGAGAGTGTGGTGGCCAAAAGGATGAAATTTGTTGCTGCTGCCAAGGGAAGAGCCAGGCAGGGAACAAGGGATCCAATAGATGTGCTTGGGGTAGGTCAGGCAGGAGAGGAAGTTGTCCTGCCCCCAGAAAGTGCCTTCAGTGAGTGCTTCAGAACTGAATTTGGAATCAGAGAATCTGAGTTTAAAATTCTGCTCCTCCTCTTACTATCTGGAAGACCTTGAGCAGGTTACTTCAGTTGGCCTCAATATCCTCATATGTAAAATGAAGGGTTAAACTAAATGGCCATAAGATATATTCTGGTTTCATTTCCATCGTTTACAATTTCTCCTTAAAAATCTCTACCTTGGGGCAAAGTACCAGCTGCTCTGTCCTAGTTAGAGCTCTGGAGAAATTAGAGATACATGTTATATTCAAAAACATTATAGCCCTAAGAAAACCAACATGATATATTAAGTGAATAGTAATCTAGAAATTATAATAATTGATCATTAGAATTTTGTCTTCATAAAACTTAAGCGATTTTATATTTTTAAATCATTTCTCCATAATACAAATAGAATTATATTATATTATATTATATTATATTATATTATATATGTAGCTTTGGTCCTCATTACAATGAGATAGTGATTGTACATATTATCACTGTTAGACTATTGACCAAAGCAGATTTAATTTCTCTGTAGTTATAAAATTCAGAAATTCCAAAGAAAATCATGACATCCAAGTATAAATAGTTTATAGATAAATTTTGTGTATTACACAATAGAATTACTTTGGCTTCAGTGTTGCTTTACTCATCCAAATTTAATTTCTATTTTGTTTTGTGACTGTAATGCTATATGCTAAATTAATTTGACAGTTCTTCTTGACTTGTCTGATATATCATGGTGGCATTGGCTTACTTTCTTATGCCTGTAATGGTCTCTTTCCTCACTTTCATTCCCGGAAATCCTTATCTCCTTTCCAGACTCAGACTAAATTTTGTCTCCTCCAAAAAGTTTTTGCTGATTCCATCAGTTATTTTTTTTACACTACAACAGAACTTATGTTTATTATGTGGTCATATACATGTGTGTATATGTGTATATGTATGTATGTATGAATATAGACACACATACACGGATACATATTGGTCCTGTGTAGTCATGGTTGATCATTACTTTTATCTGAGTTCTTAAGTCTTTCAAATTGATTCATTAAAAAATGTGGTTATAGTACAAATTGTTTTTCTGGTTCTGCTCACTTCACTCAGCATTAGTTTATACAATCATTCCTTTTGTCATTTCTTAGAGTAAAATAGTATTCTTTTACATTCATATGACATAACTTGTTTAATTAACAATTACCTTCTAAGTTTCTAGTTTATTACCACCATAAAATATGAGGGGCTAAGAATATTTTTGTATATAAAAGACTCCTATTTCTTTGGTTGTGTATAACTTCACAGTTGTGTTATTTCTGGCATAGATCTTCTCTATATGCAAACCAGTCTGACTGCTTTCCCCTTCTTTGCACTTTAGTACTATTTCTACTGCCTTTATTTACAATCTAGAAGTATGACATTAAGGTTTTAATATAATGGTCTCACAAATCCTTAATGGAGAAAACACTTTAAAAGCTTTTTTATAAATCTGCTCTAATTGTCTTCTGTTTGTTATCTTTCCTTCTGTTTTCATCTTTAAATGTCTTTGGGATGACTTTGCTTGGTTTGGTATCTTCTCAGACTTACTCTTCGCTGATTTTTCCTATATTGCTTCCTCTGCCTGACATATAGTAAGTATGTAATAAATGCTTATTGATTTATTGATTTGTTAATTATGAAGAGAGCAGGGTTCGGAAGGGAAGAGAAGAGGTAGGAATTTTAAAAATTCAAATAATATTCTGTAATAATGTAGATATTTCTTTATGATATTTGCTCACAAATTATTCTTCCTGTGCACCACTACAGATAGGTATTATTTTCTGTTTCAGAATCTAAACTTCTAGAAAGGAAAATCTGTGTCTCTAGCATCTTTAGAAAATTGGTAAGTATAAATACCTTTTTTTTTTCTTGGAGGTACTTTTCCCCTAGGAAGCTTTTTATCTGATACTTAATTGGGTTGAAGGGAGATCTAAGCCTGCCTCCATCCATGTATTCCTTTCAGCTTCCCTGTACCAAAGGTCTGAGATTTGACATGGAATTCAAAAGCCAAAGAAGAGTGAAGAGACTATGTATCTCTTAGATGAATGGCACTATAAAAATACAAAGGGCTTTCCATCTGTCTTTCTCTCTCCGAAATGCACCTAGAAAAGCACATAACAATGAATAACGTTTTTCACATATGTTATAGCATTTTGTCCACTAATTTCCAATTGCTTCATGGACAAGGAGCTCTGAATGTATGAAAAAAGGCACTGAAATAGACTAAGGAGGTTAATAGCTCATAGTTTAAACTACTAAATAGATACATTAAATCACAAACATGACCACATATTGGAGGGTAAATTGTATGATGTGGCACAATTTCATTATTTTGCCTTTCATGGCATTCATTGTCCTTGGCCCCCTTCACATTTCCTCTCCCTTCCCCTAGGGACTCCAGGAGCAGAAAAGATCATTAGTTCATGGGATACCTCTCTTTCTGAAAAGTACCTGTGCTTTTTTGTTGTTGTTATGTCTGCTTTAAAAAAACAAACAAACAAACAAAACAAAACCACAGACATAAAATGATATAACTTGAGATGCAGGTTTTTACCTTTCACTAGGTCAATTTCTAGTTTTTCTTCCATTCAGTCAAAGTAGCTATGCTTCATACACACACACACACACACACACACACACACACACACACACACACATTTATTTATATATTCATGTATATTTAATATATATTGTAAGTATTCAAAGCATTTTTTAGTTGCTATTTAAGTGGTTAATTAAAAGCAAATGTTCAGAAGAAGAAATGTTCAGAGGCAATTAAATGCTTTAATTTTTGAGAAATGGACATTCTCATGTTTCCCTCCTCCCCTCCCTTTAGCTAGGCAATGGGGTTAAGTGACTTGCCCAGGGTCACACAACTAGTAAGTGTCAAGTGTCTGAGACTGGATTTGAACTCAGGTCGTCCTGACTCCAGGCCCAGTGCTCTATCCACTGCACCACCTAGCTACCCCCATTTTTTTAATTTTCTTTTTTTTTTTTAGTAGGAATGAGTTCTCATTCTGTAGATCCTACATTCATGATTTACTAAGAGAAATATTCAAAGGTGACAGAAAAGTATAGAATTATATTAATAGATACATGGAATGTTTCATGGTCAGGTACTAGATTTTTAAAATTAAGTATGCTTATAATCACAAATTTCACACAAAAAAACCTTTTAAGTACCTTCTATGTTGAAGGCCCCTATTCTATAACCAGAAATGAGCGAGCACTTGGTAGTAGTGATGGTGGTGGAGATCAGTAACAGAGGAATTTGAGGGAGATAGAGAACAGGGTAATGAAAATGATCCACTAGATGTTAAATAGTTAGCTTTGACTTCTAAGGTATAAATTCTTCATTCTAAGACGTTCTTAATTTGAGTAACTCTATTTTCCAATCTGCATCATCTAAGTAATTCTTTGTGTTTGAAGACTAAATACAAAGCATGTGAGAGGAGGGGAGAGAAATGGATTTTTGATGTTGTCTTATATGGTAAGTTTCTTTGCTTTGGGGTTTAGTTATGGCTTAATGTTATTAAAATACTTATTTCTTAGGTAAACAGTACTGTATGTTGAATAAAACAACACTAGATGAAATTAACCTGAGGACAATAACTGCATTGCCATCAGATGTACATTATAAAGTGTCCTTTTTTTGGAAGCATCTTTGGACTCTGTGGTCTTAACTACAGTGAATTGAATAAATACCTTGCCTCCACAATAAATAAGCCTGTAGTGCTCACTTGTCAGGCATAGAAATCATACATTTTCTATGATTTCTTCTGTTTTTTTGTTCCTTTGCTGATGACTGACATTGAATACCTAGTGCCTTTCCCCTAGACTTCTACAAACATCCATCCATCAGGTTACAATCAACTACTTCCACAAACATTTATTGAGTCAGGCATTCTTGTAGGTGCTTGAAATACAAAGACAGGCATTCTTGTAGGTGCTTGAAATACAAAGATAAAAATAAAACAATCTGTTATATTTTACCAGGGGAGAAAACATGGACACACACACACACATGTATGTATGTATATATACACACTCACACATGCATATATACATTTATTTATAATGCAGAATAAATATAAGGTAAATTTTTTTGGAAGCATTGGCATTTGGGGGATTTGTGAAAGCTTTATTCAGGAGTTTTTGCTTGAGTAGATTTTTGAAAATGAGAGTTTCCATGAGGCAGAGATGTAGGGTGTAGGGAACCACCAGTTTGAAAGCGCAGAAATAGGTACTGGAATTTCGTGTGTGAAAACAGCAAGGATGTTAGTGGGACATTATTTAGCCAATCTCTTCTTACCCACATTTTTGGTTTAACTTTACTATTTTGCATCACAAGTCAGTTTCTCTAAAGGAGACTCTGGACTCCTACAGTCTATAGGACAAGAATGCACATGGAACCTGTATAGATGTACCCGTTGCTACTCATAGTCAACATGTAGTCAATTGCTGCCAGTAAGAACAATGAAAGAGCAGGGATGGTGACTCTCCAGGACCAAACTTCAGAGGATACCAAAGAGAATCCAGGTTGTTTACCTATACCTCAAAAACAACAATACAGCACATTGGAAACACTTTGTAAAACTATACACCTGGTTTACAGTCAATCAGCAATAATTTGTTATGTGTTCCATGCTACATTGTCCTAGACACTAGGCTAAGAAGCAGCCCAACATAGCGCATAGAGCCTTAGAACTGGAATCAGGTAGATCAGAGTCTAAATCATAACACAAACACCTACTGGTTGTATGGGATTATGGACAAGAGATATAACCTCTTAGATCCTCAGTTTACTCAATTGTAAAACAGTATCAGTAATAGTACTACTATCTACCTATCTACCTTTCAAAATTGTCCAGAGGAAAATTCTTTGCTGAACTTAAGGCTTTATATGAAGGGAAGTTAATATTGTATACTACAACACTGTTCAACCAATAGACTTTCATTGACATCAGTCTAGTTATATGATTTATATTTCATCCCAATTATTTTTCCATAGTAACATTTATCATGTCTACCCCTTCAACTTTCCTAAAATACTTACTCATTGCCAAATCAGATGTGTTGTCATTGCTCCTCTGCATCTTTTTTTGTAGTAAGTCTTTCCAGTTGTGACCACTCCTGCCCTCTTTATTCCAAGCCAAAGAATACCAAATAATAACATGTAGGGCATAGTCCATTGTGTGTGTGTGTGTGTGTGTGTGTGTGTGTGTGTGTGTGTGTATTTGTGTGTGTTTAACTTTTGGAACACTTTTAGGCAACATAATGGGAATATACGAATTAAATAGAAAATCAGCACTGTCTATGGTTACTATTTCTTTTTCACATGAAAGTCCCAGTGCCAGGCAAGGAGATAAAAAAAAAAAAAACCCAAAGGAAGGGAGCTGTCTGAGCTACTTGGTGGGCCTTATCTAATGTGTAAATTCTTCAGTGTTGCTCCAGGAACTGGAAGGAAAAGAAGAAGAAGAAGAAGAAGAAGAAGAAGAAGAAGAAGAAGAAGAAGAAGAAGAAGAAGAGAAGAAGAAGAAGAAGAGAAGAAGAAGAAGAAGAAGAAGAAGGAGGAGGAGGAGGAGGAGGAGGAGGAGAGGAGGAGGAGGAGGAGGAGGAGGAGGAGGAGGAGGAGGAGGAGGAGGAGGAGGAGGAGGAGGAGGAGAAGGAGAAGGAGGAGGAAGGAGAAGGAGGAGGAGAAGGAGAAGGAGAAGGAGAAGAGAGGAGGAGGAGGAGGAGGAGGAAAGAAGAAGAAGAAGAAGAAGAAGAAGAAGAAGAAGAAGAAGAAGAAGAATCAATGGAGAAGGAGAAGGAGAAGAAGAGAAGGAGAAGGAGAAGGAGGAGGAGGAGGAGAAGAAGATGAAGGAGAAGAAGAAGAAGAAAGTTGTCCATAGACAGTGAGATTGTGAAGCAATCATTGGAATTAGAGCAAGGAAGCCTTGAGTTCAGATCTTGCCCCTGAAACTTTTGAGTTGTGATCTCATGGTCATGTCACATAATTTTTCTGATTCTCAGTGCCCTTGCCTTTTTAGAATGTGGATAATAACTTCTCTTCCACCTATATCAGAGGATTGTTTTGAGGCTCAAGCATACTTTGCAAACTTTAAATACAAACTGAATATCAGGTTTTATTTTTGTTAAATATAACAATTTGCATAATGGGATTTTCGTATACTGGGATTAGTTTTTGTTCACAATCAGTCTAGATTCATGACTATATATGTATAATCAGTATTGAGTTGCTTGCTTTTTCAATGAGGGTGGGTGGGGAGGGAGGAAGGGAGAAAATTTGTAGCCCAAAGTTTTAAAAACAGATGTTAAAAAACTGTTTTCACATGCAACTTGGAAGTTGACATTTATCCTGCCCTACAGGAAAATAGAAGGAGTAGGGGATAAGAGAAGGGGGGGAGAGATAGAAGGGAAGGCAGATTAGGGAATGGGTATACAGAATGCATGCCATCTTGGGGTAGGGGGAGGGATGAGATGGGGAGAAAATTTGGAACTCAAAATCTAGAGGAAGTGAATGTCGAAAACTAAAAATAAATAAAAAAAGAAAAATGGGGGAAAAAAACTATAAGTCTAGATTCAAAGTTGTATCACCCTTAAAAAGACAGCTAGGTGGTGCAGTGGATAGAGTGCTGGGCCTGGAGTCAGTAAAACTCATCTTCTTGAGTTCTAATCTGGCCTCAGACACTTACTAGCTGTGTGACCCTGGGCAGTTCACTTAATCCTTTTTGCCTCAGTTTCCTCATCTATAAAATGAGCTGGAGAAGGAAATAGCAAACCACACCAGTATCTTTGCAAAGAAAACCCCAAACAAGGTCACACAGACTCAAAAACAACTGAACAACAAAAATTGTACTTTAACATGCTCTATCTACTCTGTCAACCCACTCCGCATTTAAAAAAAAATTAATGCTGCTGTCAGAATCAGAAATTAAGAAAAATTGTCAGTAATTGATCGTGACTCTGAAATACATCAAGAAGACAAAAACAATCAGTCACACTCTTCTTAAGAAATCCAAAGGGAAAAATCAATGATAATGAAACAAAATTAATTTAATCACCTGTCAAAAATTTAAAGTAGATATTTCTTAGCAAAATACATAGGTAATAGGCACAAACCCAGGAATCTGCTTGCTATAAACTCTGCTAACTGCATTAGCCATTAAATGAAACTTCATTGATGACTGATGTGAATTGATAGACTAATTAATATGAAACTTAAATCACCATGTCACTAATTAGCTGCATAACCTTGGGAAAAATCACTTAGCCTCCTTGACCTGAGTTTCCTCATCTATAAAATTAGAGGATTGGACTAGATGATCTCCAAGTCCCCTTCTAGCTCTAGCATTCCATGAATACTATTTTCACATCTACACATGAATTTTTATATATTTAAATTTTCAGAAGTCTTTTGTGATGCATTCCCCTCACCTCATTTCTATTTTAAATATTATTTTTTTTCTCTTTTACTCTAGAGATTAATGAAATGTCTGCTAGAAGAAGCTCTGAATATAAGCTATCCAGTTTTAGAGTCTTTTAGGAATGCTCTACTCAAAAACAATTGATGAAGCTCCTACTATGTGCTAGTCTATGCTAAGTACCAGACATATAAAGACAATAGTGAAACAGTCTCTGTAGGTAGGAAGTGGGCATTAGAAAAGGTTTCTTTTTTTAAAAAAAAAGTTTGATCTGAGTCTTGAAAGGAATTTAAGACAGAAGACAGATGATACTCTATGTATAGGGGATGTGCAAACAAACAGAGGCAGAAAGTAGACTGCTTTGTATTGGAAACAGAGAATATTTGATTTTGGTTGGAAAGCTATGGCAGTATTAGCTAATCAGCCTGGAAAGGCAGGCTACAGCCAGGTTCAAGTAGAAGGCTTTGTACTGTAAATCAAATGTGTTGAACTTAAACAGAAATGGGGGTCACTAAGCCATACATAAGGATCCCTGAAGACATGTATTAACTTAGAAAATCACATATTAACATTATCTATGTCTGATCATATTTTATTTATATTGTTAAATATTTCCCAATTACATTTTAATTACTAGTTCCTGGAGCAGCACTGGAGAATTTACACATTAGATAAGGCCTGAAGGCCTTTGCCATGGACAGGAGGACCTACTACAGCCTTTTGAGCAATAAATGGCACTGTTAGACTCAAACTTTAGGAATATTACTTTCCAACAGTATTGAGAATGAATTGGAAAATCAAACTGATTAAAGTAGGTAGGACCACAGGCCCTGGAGTCAGTGGCTTTAGGGTCAAACCCAGTAGTCCTGTGTGATCTTTGGCATATAATTTAACTCACCTGGGTCTCCATTTACTCATCTATAAAATGAGAGGGTTGGACTAAATGGCCTCTGAGATGCCTTTCAGTATAACTCTACAATCCCATGATCCAAGACTGTCTAATTGTCCAATCAAGAAATGACATAGTAGTAGTTGTGTGAGTGGAGAGTGGAGAATAGAAGTAAGAGATGTGGTGGAGTAGAACTGAGCAATCACCTCAACAAATTTGTCCACTGAGTGCATTTACCATGAGAGTAAAGAGGAAGAGGAAGAGGGAAGCATCAAAGATGACTGTGAAGTTGCAGATCTGAGTGACTGGAAGGAAGATGATGCCTGCGACAGAAATAAGGAGATTAGGAAGAAACATCATGCTGAGTGACTTCTTCTGATTTTCTTTCTTTTTAGAAATGATTACACATATACACTCTTTTAAAATATTATCATGTTCTTCAGCAAGTCAATATATTTCCTTCTGTTTCCTTAGAATATCAGGCTCAGTGTGTGTTTTGTTTTTGTTGGCCAAAACATAAATCCAAGTTGATGACTTCATTCGAAGCCCTTCATTGTTGTCTAGTCTACTGTGCCTGGTCAGCCACTGTACATTGTTTCAACTCTTTATATAAATCAGGCCATTTCCAATTCTTAGCAGCTTGGGGGATATTTTCATTCAAAATGTGCAGAACAGCATAGTGAGGGTAAGATAGCATTACAGGATTCAGATGTGACTTAACAATTGAAAGTCTTGTTCGATCAGACAATAACACACCTTAATGGGTTGGAAGGCATCATTGCCTCCCTCAGTGGATATGCCAGAGAACTGGAATCATTTTGCTTCTCCATCTTCATAAACTTCTTCAAAAACTGAAAGGATGGGTATGCCCTGCTGACTCATGTATCTCTAAAGATTTCTCATACAGACACTCCAGCGAAAGGAAAGGAAACTTTCATGAGTTAAACCTTTTAAAAAATCAAATCAATGAAATACTATGATTTCTCTGAAATAGGACTCCTCAGGTGGAATTGTGTGGTTAATTAACCTTCTCTCCCTAACTTCTGGCATCCTTTTCCAATTCAAGCACCTATGTTCTCATTCTACCTTAATTCTCTCTCTCTCTCTCTCTCTCTCTCTCTCTCTCTCTTCTCTCTCTCTCTCTCTCTCTCTCCCAATAATCCAATGAATGCATTGCCACTATGGATTTAGGGATCTATTTGCCACCTGTATCAGGTACATGTGTATTTAAAAGTAGAATACAGGCTGAGCACAATGCATAACAAGAAAATGTATTTCAGGCAACAGAGAGGAAGATATTTGCTATAGAGCCTTTCTTTTATCTTTTAAACAAATCATATAAGCAATCATGAAGATAATGTAGAGTTGAACTGACTCACTAAGAAGTTAAAATAGGGAAGAAAGGAGAGTTAGTGTATGCGTGATGGTTTGGTAAAGAATTGTGGGGTGAGAGGATTAGATATAATGGTAAGGATGAAAAACAGGGTTAAGAGTCATATGGCAGAGGAAAAGATAGAATGCTAAAAGTTTACGATCAGATAAAGTGATTTCAGAGTTCATGCACTTTGAAGTGGAAAATATGGGAAATGACAAAATGAAGAATATAGCCATGTCTACGTGAAGCTAAGGTAGAATGGAGGATCAGGAGGCTACAGGCAGGTAGGCTGTATCAGAGTTGATGCCAGGGAAAAGGTAGAAGGCACAAGAGGGCAGGCACAACTTGAACTTCACAGGAAGTCCCAGGAGCAAAGGCAGAGGTCACAAATGGCCTGGATGGATACAAATGAAACAGCTCTCTCTGCTCAAAGTCTCAGAGGCAAAAACACAGAGACCAAAGAAACATGCTCTATAGATCCTCCCTCCCAGTTAACTATTTTTCTTTTAATTTTTTTTTTGCTGCTTTCATTTTCTTTATGCAAAAGATATTTACCTACTTTCTCAACATCTCTTACATGCAGACATCCTTTACTCTACTGATTCTGCCACCATCCTGGCACAAAGATCAAGGCCTCCCTCATCACCTCACACTTGGACTCTTAAAATAGTCTTCTGGTAGGTCTTCTTGCCCTCAAGTCTCTCTTCACTATCAAGTTTATCCTCCACTTGGCTATTAAAATGATGCTACTAAAGTGCAGGTCTATTACTCCAAGATCAAATCTAAAATCTTCTTCTTTTAAAGTCTTCAATAACCTGACCTCTTCCTTTCCAGTATTTTCACATCTCACTCTCCTCCAGATACTGGTACAATCCAGTGACCCTGACCTGCTTCCTATTCCTTTCACAAGACACTCCATCTCCACAACCACTACATTTTTACTGGCTGTCCCTCATCCCTGGAATTTTCTTCCTCCTCTATTCTGCCTCCCAGCTTCCCTGGCTTTCTTCAAATTTCAGCTACCTGTTGCAAAAAAGCCTTTCCATTCCCTTTCAGTGATAGTTTTCTCAATTTTATGGGTCTGTAGCTAGTTTTACATAGTTGTTCGTATGTTATTCTCCTCTCTCCCCCTCCAATCCCAATTAGACTGTGATCTCCTTGAGGATAGGGACTGTTTTTGCCTTTTTTGTATTCTCATTGCTTAAAATAATTCCTGACACATACTAGGCACTTAATAAATGCTTGTTGACTATAATTTTATGTAAGAAATGGTCCATTGTATTCCTGCAACCCTCTCTAGTCCTTGTTCATTCAAAAACTCTTTCCCTACTCATAGTTGCCAAAGGTATCCTCTTTTCTTTTTCTCTAATTTGTTTATAATCTAACTGTTTATATCTCATTCATATATCCATTTGGAGCTTATTGTAGCATGTGATATGAGATGCTGGTCTAATTTCTGACAGTCTGTTTACTAAATTTTCTAGCAGTTTAGGTTGAATGTTGAATTCTTACTGCAGTAGTTAGGGTCATTGTGTTTATCAAATATTATACTACTGTCTTCTTGGGTTTCTGGATCTTGTTTTCCAGAATCCTAATCTGTCCTGTTAATAAAATTTTCTATTTCTACCAAACAGTTTTAATGATCATTACTTTGTAATATAATTTCAGGTTTGTTACTAGTAGGCCACCTTCCTTTTGACTGTTTTTCATTAGCTCCTTCCATGTTTTTCATCTTTTGTTCCTCCAGATGGATATTGTTACTACTAATTCTAACTGTAAAACAGTAATCCTTTATGTTTGATTTATATAACACTGAATCTGTAAAATAATTTATGTAATATTGTAATTGTCATTGCTCTGGCACAACTTTGCCAAATTTAGATTTTGATAATTTCTATAAAGAACATTTTGTACTTCTTTTCATATAAACCTTAAACATCTTTGGGGTTGGATTGCTGCATTCTGTAGTTATTTTGGATGTAATTTATGCTTCTATATATTTCAGCTGTGTTTCATTTGTAACATGCAAAGCTTATTATTTTTGTGAATTTATTTCACATTCTACTATCTTGCTAAAGTTATGCATTGTTTCAATTAATTTTAGTTAAATCTCTAGGATTCTGTAAGTAGAGCATCCGATCACTTGCCGAAGTTCTAATTTGTTTCATCTTTATTTATAAGCATTTCCTCAAATCCTTTTTCTTGTCTTAATGCTATAGCTAGCAACCTTAAATGTAGATAAAATAGTAATGATAATCATGCATTTCCTTGCCTTATATTTGATTCTATTGGAAAGATACTTGTGTTTCTTCATGACATGCAATTGTGGCTCTTGGTTTTATATTGATAATATTTATCACAAAATAAAGGTTCATTTATTTTTATATATTTTCATGGTTTTAAACAAAATGTGTATTATATTTTATTCAAAACTTCTATTGCATCTGTTGATACAGTCAGGTAATTTTTATTGTTCTCATTAATATGGTCTATTATATTTATGGTTTTCCTAATTTTTTACAAACTCTTCTTCTTGCTAAATACAATTTCATCTGAAAACATTAATAACTGACCCTTTCTGCCTCATTTTGTTTTCAGTGTATTCCTTTTTCTTTGATTTACCCTCTCTTTCCTAAAAATCATCAAAACAGAACAAAATCAGCCCTGATCCTTCAGATTATCTTAATTTTTTCTTTCATTGAAGACACAAGAATTCTGATGCCACTGTTCTAAGAGCTCTAGGAATACCAACATCTCCCTATACCACTGGACTAGTTTCCAACTAAACCTCTGAAATCATTATCCAGGGAAGCAACTCTTATGGAGAAGGGGATGGTCCTACCAACTGCATACTAACTGCCACCTAAAGGGCAGTTAAGCCTGCCTCCATGGGGCAGTAAAGCACTTAATAGAAACACATATGCCATGGAAATCAAATTACCATATCTACCATCACCTCTACTCAGACCCTAGTGAAGGTAGTCCAAGACCCTGAACCCTAAAACCTTAGCATTAGCATTGTATTCAAGATCAATTGTCTTGCTCATCAGTCCATTAATGAATTAATCAGTAAATATTTATTAAGAGCTTATTATAGGCCAGGTACATGCTAAGTGTTGGGTATTGTAAAAAGAGGGGAAAGGCAATTTCTATCATCATTGAGAGGTGCAATTTTTATGGAAAAATGGCCCATCTTCCTTGCTAAACTCAATACTAACTACTGACCAATTACTAACAATGACTAGGTGAGCCCAAGAGCCCCAGAAGTGGCAGTACTACCCTAAAATGCTGGCTCTTTTTTTCTAGCCCAGCCCCTGAAGTCATCATCCCAGAAAGCAATCCCTGTAAATATGTGACCTAAGAAATGCTTCTGAAAATTCTAGAACCCCACCTCTTCAGCAGCCATAGCTCCTGAACAACTGGGGTGGGGGGGGGAATTCTTCACATTAATGTAATTTGAATGATCAAAGGGTTCAACAACAGAATTAGATAGGATTTATGAGTGGAAATGTCATTAAGGAAGATATATTAACATTTGCTTTGTGGCTATGCCGTAAGGATCAAGGGACTTTTACATCTTACTAGGAGAAGAAAAACACTCTATATTGATTGCTTTCTATACCAGACAATCAGCTCCTTAAGAACAGAGGGCTTTTCTGTCTGTCCTATTTGGTTTTGCTTTTCTATTTTTATCCTCAGTGCTTAACACATTGCTTTGTATATAGCAAGCACTTAATAAAGGCTTTTTCAGTCATTCTGAAGAGACGCTTTGGTGTCACTCTTAAAATGGAATGACTTCATCATTATCCCCTTTAAATTGTTCTAATATACATACCTTTCAAGATTTCTCTTGATTACTGCTTTTGTATTTGAACATTTCTGCTTAGTTTGAGTCTTTTCATCAAAATGTTTGAAAGTACTCTATTTTATTTAAGATACATTTTCCCTGTCTGATTGTTCTCAGTGATTCAGAGTAAATTATTTATGTTATAAGATTTTTTTTCTTTAAAGTAGTTGATTCCAGGTCTTCTGTGATATTGCCTTTGATCCCTTATTACTTTAACTCTCTTCTTTCTGGCTATTAGAAGCAATTTTTTATTATAGATTTTGGTTATTATATTCGTAACAATTTTCTTTTGTGAGGTAATCAAGGGATTCTTTCTATTTTTACTTCGTGCTCTGGTTATAATAAATCTGATCAGTTTTTATTTGGGATTCTCGAAAGAGAGTATTGAAACTTTTTTAAAACAGGTGTTTAGGAAATCTTAGACTTATTTGGTTATCTCTCCTTTGTCCTGTTTTCTAGTTTAGTTTTTTTTTTGGTATTATACGCTTCGCCTTTTCTTTTTTCCAACATTTTATGTCCTAGTACTTATTGTTATTTCATGAAGCCATTGAATTCTCTTTCACCCTTTTAAATTTTCAAGGACATTTGTATTTGACTGAGTATTTTTATACTTTTTTCTAATTTTTTTATTAATTCATCTCATTTATCAACACTCACTTCCATAAGCTTTTGAATTTTAACTTTTTCTTCCCCTCCCTCCCCAAGACTGTGCACAATCTGATATAGGCTATACATATACATTACTATTAAACATATTTTCACATTAGTCATGTTATAAGGAAGAACTAGAACCATTAAGATGAACAACAAGAAGGAGAAAACAAAATAAAACAGAAGAGAAAAAGAGCAAATAGTATGCTTTGGTATGCATTCAAGCTCCATAGTTCTTTCTTTGGATGTGGATAGCATTTTCCATCATGAGACTTTTGGAGATGTCTTGGATCTTTGCACTGCTGAGAATGGCTAAGTCTATCAAAGTTAGTCACTGAACAGCATGGCTGCTACCGTGTACAACATTCTCCTGGTTTTGCTTACTTCACTCAGCGTTAGTCCATACAAGTCTTTCCATCTCATCATATCTGCACAATAGTATTCCATTACATTCATATATCACAACTTGTTCAGCCATTCACCAGTTGATGGGCATCCCCTAAATTTCCAATTCTTTGCCACCCAGAAAGAGCTGCTATAAATATTTTTGTACATATGGATTCTTTTCCCCATTTTTATGATCTCTTGGGCATACAGCCCTAGAAGTGCTATTGCTGGGTATCCACATTTTTATAGCCCTCTGGGCATAGTTCCAAATTGCTCTCCAAAATGGTTGGATCATTTCACAACTCCACCAACAATGCATTAGTGTTCCAATTTTCCCACATCTTCTCCAACATTTATCATTTACCTGTTTTGTCATGTTGGCCAATCTGATAGGTGTGATGTGGTACCACAGAGTTGTTTTGCTTTGCATTTCTCTAATCAATAGTGATTTAGAGCATTTTTTCATTTGACTATAGGGTAGTAATTTCTTCATCTGAGAGCTGCCTGTTCATATCCTTTGACTATTTATCAATTGGGGAACGACATATTTTTCTTACTAAATTTCATTTACATATGAGAAAATGGTATCCCAGAGAGATGAAGTGCCTTACTGATTTAGTAAGTGGCAGACTCTAGACTCAAAGCCATGTTTTCTGATCTTAACTCCAGGGGTTCTGATGTTCTTTCCTCTTTCTCCACCCCTCCACATCCACCCCCTCAATAGGAAATAGGTAACACATTAGCTTATTATCACATTAGCACAAATCAATTTAACATTTGTAAATAGAAGATATGATAGAAGAAGTTAAAATCCCACTTGAATATTTTAAAATTGGATTTTCTGACATTAAATCTCTCCTCCCTTAAAACAGATCCTAGAGGATCTTGCATGGAAGGTTGCTAAACCAATTGTTCATACTGCTATATACAAAACTCTAGATATTAGAAGAACAGTAGGGACTGAACTTCTTCTCTTAAAGGATAAAATAAAATAAAACCCAAAACATGAAATTAAATGAAATATTTTGCTGTTTGCAAAAGTGAAAGTATATAGTACAGTACAGTAGGAACAGTCAAATTGAAGTATTTAGGTTCAAATTCTGGATCAGAGAGTTATCATCTGAATTATTGCATGCTAATCATTTAACGCCTCTGTGCAAATCACTTAACACCCCTGAGCTTTAGTTCTCTCCTCTGTAAACTATAAATATTATGTTTTAGTTTGGATCTGTGATTTCACTGGTTACAGAAATTTCATGTGCCAATGCCAATCTGCAACTTATTGTCTTAAAAATTGCCTGGGCCAATCAGAGGTTGAATGAGTTTGCCAGGGTTACAAAGCAAGTCTGTGTCAAAGGTAGAAAGTAAATTCAGCTCTTCTCAGTCTTGAGTCTGGTTCTCTTTCCACCAAACTTGCATTGACTCTCCAGAATATTAATAATTACATTATTTACCTCCTAGGACAGTGTATGGAAGGCATATTGCAAAACATAAAATATGAGTTATTATTAGTCACATTCATGGCTCAGATTAGCTCTAGAGGGCAAGTTAAGCAGATGGCAAGGAGAGAGAGAAAAGCTCTTTGGAGCTGAAAATAATAACTATAGCAGCTGGGAGAACACCTAGGGAAGGCTCAAGGGGGCTACAAAGGGCCTACTCTCTAGCAGTAAGAAGGAATCCCAGAGCTCATAAAGGGATCAAAGGATTACAAAGGCAAAAAGGAAAGATGCTGAAAGTTCTACTTTCAGGTCTGAGAACACCTCAGCTGCATCTCTTCCTCGAGGTTCAACGGTTAACCTAGAGGAATTGACTGTCTTTTTCTCCCTGCAGGAGACTGGTTGTGTAATGAATTGCTAATGACTTATTGAGAAAGATTCTGATGTCTATCAGGCCTTTTCTAGGTGTCAACTCTTGCCTGAAGTGTCTTGGACAATTCGATGATTCAGTCTCCTGAGGGTGGCATTGAGTGACTATAGTGTATGCCCAAGGAGGAAGCCAAATTTGGTAAATTATGTTAAAATATTCAAATAGAATAGGACCAAATATAGAATTCTATAACGCTCCAGTAGAAACATCAATTGAAGTTGTCATTGTCCTAAACAATTCCACTCTTGTTGTCTAGACACTTAAATGAATCTACTTAACCAAATCCACCTAACTGTATTTATCTAGACTTCATCTCTCTCTTACATCCAAGGTTGTTATAGAGTTTTCCAGGTTCTTCAGCCTTCAGATTATCCTTTTCAACTACAAATTCCTCAGAATCTAACACCTCAGAATCATAGAATTTCCTTACCATCTAATAACTGAGCAGAAATGAGCAACAATTTGGTAGTTATACCGTTTTGTGGAATGGGGTGGAAGGGAAGAGATGAGCTGAAATAAAATAGAAATTTCTTTTTCTTCACAGTTTTGCCAGAGGCTGGAGTCCCAACATTTCACTCTATATTACTTCCTGATTATAGGTCAATAAAAACCAACCCTAAATTGATCTAAATTGCCAGCATAAGAAATAATGTTTTAGTGATTGTATACTAATTAAATTAGTTTTGTTTGTTCATAGGTATACTGAAAAGAGAAATGTAAAGAATTCTAGGATCTCTTTCTAGCCTCTGTCTACTTTCAGAATTACTTCTGTCTCTGAGCCTCAATTTCTTAATTTTGTATATTAGGGATTATAGCATTTCCTTCAATGTTTGTTCATAAGATCATAAATTCGGAGCTATGAGGGGTCTTTCAACTAGTCTAATCTGTCCTTTATTTTACAGATGAGAAAATTGGAGCCCAAAGAAGTGCCTTGTCTAAGATCATATAGGTTTCTGAGATGCTCAAATGAGATAATTTATGTATAGTATTATATAAATATAAGCAATTGCTATTGAACCAACCAGCAAACATTTATCAAGCACCTACTGTTACATACAAACACAATATATATTCACACATACACACATCCATATGTTACACATGTGCATTAGATAATATATGCAACATACATGTGTGCATGCACACCATATATCAACATACGTGCATACATATATGTATATGTGTGTGTGTGTGTGTGTGTGTGTATATATATATATATATATATATCTCCAAAAACACACATAACACTAAAAAACTCAGTGCAATTTTAAGCTTCAAGCTTAAAACTATACTAAGACTTTTGAAATATAATATATAAAATTGTAGGCTCTGACTCTACTCTCTCAGAGTCATGCTGCTACAGCCCCTCTTCCAGGATTCCCTAGGGTATCCTTTTCCGTGCTATGGTTGTTCAAGCCCCCCACCATTGATTCTTTCCCATCTTCCTTCCAATGTTAGGGATCAGCAGCTAGTGTGCCAGTGTGTTTAACCCTTAGAATAAATTAATTTTTATGAAGGGGTATTTATTTCTAAGATATATCAAAGAAATGAACATCCTCCTAGATATAACCCTACCCCATCCCACCCCCATGAATCTCAGGGATATATTTTCTTCAATACCACCTTGTTGTCTGTAGGAAAAAAAACCAAACAAACAACAAAATTAGCTCTGTTCCTACATAGCATTAGTCCCGCAAAGTCCATGTCCAAATGTAGGTGAATTCCTGCTTCATCTACCCCTGGGCTGTCTGGAGCAAGATTTGAAGTCATATTTTCTAATTCTAAATCTTCTTTATCTCTTATATTGGGGGTGGGAAGGATTGCAAATTGAAATTAGGAGATCTGAGATTTAACTCTGGGTCTGCTGTGTGATCTTAGGGAAATCACTTAACCTTTATGAATCAGTTCCAGTTATAAAAATAGATAATTGACCTAGATGATATCTCAGATTTCTTCTAGGGGAATTTGTGGCCTTGAGGCCACATGTGGCCCTTTAGGTCCTCATGTGTAGCTCTTTGACTGAATCTGAATTTCACGGAAAAAATCCCCTTAATAAAAGGATTTGTTCTCTAAAACTTGGACTCAGTTAAAAAGACCTAGAAGGCCACATGTGGCCTTAAAGCCACAGGTTCCCCACACCTATTCTAGACCTTACATAATAATAGAAATAATGAAGAAGGTTGATTTTTTTTATTTAAAAGTTTCTCCACTTGGAAGTCATTTGAGGGTCAAACAAATTCACTTCTAAGGATGAAGGATAAATGAGTCAATTAAGCAATCATCAGAGGTTAGAACAAATCTATTGAATCTATCCATCTGTCAAGGGTATTACGCTGGGTTCAAGAAATCCTTGAAAATCATTGGATTAAGTGAAGTGACATTTCATTAGATATATTGGTATTATATAAGGAACCTGGTCATGCTTTGCACTTTTTCTATAAAAACATGACGCCAGTTCAGTTTAGCAGCTTAGAGAAGAGTAGCTCCAGCCAAGCCCCTGTGAAAGCTTTGCTTGGTGTGGAAGAATGAAGTGCAGAGCTTTTGTCTCCTTTTCCTTGATCAGAGGAGACCTGATGACCTTAAAAATTGGAGGAATTGGACTTTTATTGGTTTCCTAATATTTTTCTCAGAAGAGTTGACAATGACTTCTGTTCTAAGAGATTAGGACAACTAGACACAGTGAAGATAGGAAGCTTCAGGACTCCCAAAGAAGTGCAGCAGAATACTTCACACTGCCTAAGGTGAACATCATAAGTATCCCACAAAGGGAAAAAGAAGACTTGCCTGTAACTACAAGCTACGAGTTCGCCTTTTACCACATACGTTCTCTAAGCTTGAGTCTCCTTTCCTCTGGACTTTGTATAGACTTGTGGGAGAGCTTGTCTTAAACATTTTGGGGGATGTTTTGTACCAATTCTTTTTACTAGATTAAGATTTAAAAAAAGCTAATCAAGTTTACTGTCCATTGCTTTAATTGTTAATTTCAGTGGAAGTACCCCAGTGGGGCCTTATAAGTTATACTGAATATAATGGTTATAACAAATGGAAGGCAGAAATGAGAAAAAGAACATTCCAGACAGATGGAAAATAGCAAGAGAAGAATGGGAAATAGTTGTTCAATTCAGTTGGAGGGTGTGAAAGGGTAAAATAAGACTAGAAAAACAAGCTAAAACCAGATAGTAAAGATGTCAATGTAAGATGTTTCCTGAAATCATTTACACAAAAAACGTGTCATTTATATATTAACTGCCAAATCCACTGATCTTTTTTTTTTCAGTTCTCTTGGTAGCATTTGAATCTATTAACCACCCTCTTTTTCTGGATACTCTTTCTTATCTTGATTTTATGATAGTATTCTCTATTGTTTCTTCTCCTACCTGTCTGAACACTTCTTAGTCTTATTCACTAAATCATTACCCATGCCTTATTTCTGATTATATGTGAATTCTAACACTGACCTGTGGCTTCTTTTCTTCTATTTCTATACTTTCAGTGACTTTATCAGATCACAAGTTCCTTTAGCATCTTTATGCAGAAGACCCCCAGAGCTATACATTTTCTTTCTCTTAAGTCCCAGTCCTACATCACCAACACTCCAATGGATATTTTGATATTAATATGCATTAGGCATCTCAAAGTCCACATGTCCAAAACTAAAATGATTATTTTATCCAGCAAATTCATTCCTCTTCCTATTTTTCCTATTTCTGTCAAAGTCAGCACCATACTTCAGTTTCTCATGTTCAAAAAAGTCTTCCTCAATGCTTCACTCTCTCTCATCTTTCATATTCAATCAGTTGCCAAGTTTGTTGCTTCCCCTTCCACAACTTTTCTCATAGCTGTCCCCTTTTATTCAATCACACCACAACCATCCTTGTTTAGTCCCCTATAACCCCTCAACTGTACTGTACTATTTCAAATACATACTCTGGTTTCCTTATCTCAAGTCCCTCCTTTCTTCAACCCGTTCTCACTCAGCTATCGAAGGAATATTCCTAAAGCACAGATATGACCATGTCACCTTCCTACTCAAGATATTACATTGGCCCCCTATTGCCTTGATGATAAAATACAAACTCCTATAATTTGCTTTTGAAGCTCTTCATAGTCTATATCAGATTGCTCACAGTCTTAGGGAGGGAGGTGGGGAGGGACAGGAACAAAAATTTAAAACTCAAAAGCTTATGGATGTGATTGCTGATAAATTAAAATAAATTAATAATAAAAACAATGACAACAACAAAGGTGCTTTAAGGCTTACAATGTTCTTTACAAGCATCTCATTTTATCCTCATACAACCCTTGAAGGTAGGTGCTATCGTTATCTCCATTTTAAAGATCATGGGAGAACAAGGTGCTATTTGGTAGCATTGAAGAATTTGTGGGAGACAAAGAAGTTTGGGTAAGGTAGCTGAATATTTTTTTCCATTATTGTTTAGCAATACATGGAAAGATAAAGGCACACAGAAGGCTCTGAATAACTGATTAGAAAGTAATACCAATTCAGTATTCTAAGGTAAATACAGTATGAATGAAAGTAATGGAAATTAGAGGCAATAGGGATCACATCTTGCGTCAAGTCAAAAGATTTGTCATACTATGCCAGACCTATCAATCTACTAAATTATAGCTTGGCCAAGTATTAAAAATATGTATTATAGTAAATATATAATAAACAAATAATTATATTTGTATATATGTATGTATGTATGTATATATATATGTGTGTGTGTGTGTGTGTGTGTGTATATATATATGTATATATATATGTATATATATATATGTATATATATATATATATATATATATATATATACATACATATATATATATATATATATATATATATATATATATATATACATATACATATATATATATATATTTGACAATTGAGAGTGAATCCAGGCAGATTTGTAGAGGCGATAAGTGGATATATATGACACAGACAAAATTGAGAGAAAAGAAAATGCTAGTTCAAAGATAACTGGAAGATTAATTCAAGACCAGCTGAGAGTCAGGATAAGTCCAGTGGTTTTGAGCCTGCTGTTTGGCTTCATTCTTAAGCAATAGAAAGAACCCTTCTAGAACTAATAAAATATCAGGAAACTCACTGCTATCTAATTGTTGGCAATGAATAGAGGCTTAAAAGATACTTAATCAAATACAGCTCAACAGACAACACTGTTTGTCTAAAAAAAACTTTTCAAAATAGAAGTTAAATTTCAATATCTAGTAGTTCTCAGAACAATTGAGCCTTTGTATATTTCCCGGCTGTTAATGGATCACCAATGTTATCAAAAGCTGTGGTAACTCACAATAATAGAGGAAGTAAATAGTGAGGAGGCAAAAGCTGTATCTCTGATACTTCTTCCTTCTCCCCTCTTACCCTATCCAAGCTGACTGAGGAATATAAGATTTACAAAGTAAGAAGATAAAGCTAAAACAAACCAGTAGAGGTGTCACTGGAAGTCACTAAGACTTGCAAAAATGAAGTAAACCAAATTGCAGAAAGCATTGCAAAGGAAATGAGTTTCCCTCCCCTTCTCCTCTGCTCCTGCTCCCAGTTCTGGCTAGAGAAGATATTTATTTTCCTCATACGGCATATACTTGGACTGAGAAACAGGAATTTTGAATTTAAATCTTGGCAGTCAATGATTTCTGTATGACAGTTAATCTGTCCCAGCGATTTCTTGAAAATGTCTCCACCTACCTTTACTCAACACCCACTCTTTCCTCAACCATTTCTAATCTGGCTCCTGTCCCTACCATTCTATTGAAATGACCTACTCTTATGGCTCTTTTTTCAATCCTAATTCTCTTTGACCTCTGCCACTTTTTATGCCACTGACCAAGACCTTTTTCTTAATGTTGTCTCTAGGTAAACGTTGATTTCTGAGAACTACACTCTCTTACTTTTCTCCATTAAACACTATATTTTCTGTCTCCTTATACTTTCCCCAGCTTTTTTTTAAAGTGTCTGTTTCCCCAAGGTTCTATCCATGGAACTCATTTTATTTCTATACTCCTTCTCTTGGTAATTTTATTCATTCTCCCAAATTCAAATTTCACTCTCTACAAAAATGTATCTAATATCTCTGCCAAGAAAATTCCAAATGGGGACACAAAAAGTCAGACATGACTGAACAACTAAATAACAATTTTGTAACAGTTGTTCATACAATCTTTGGTAAATGTCCCTTTCTTAAAAAGATATATTTCTGCTTCTGGAAGCCAATATGGAGGAGTGAAAAGGTAGTCGCTCTCACTCTTCCCTATCAACCTCTGATAACCCACAAAATATCACCCCAGAAAAAAACCATGGAACGTTGAAAAAGAAGAAAGATGGGGAGCAGCAAACAGGTGTCCCAGTGCCTCAGCAAAAATAAGAGAGGCAGAACTACAAGAGGCCCCAGGCGGATAAGTACCCTGCCACATTCATCTGAAAGGAGAGGAAGAAAACAAGCTAAAGGCTTCCTAAAGCCCTGGACTTGATGGTTCCAGTCCAACACCAGGTGAGCTGTTGGAGCCCTGCAGCCTCCAATTGTGAAGAAATCCTGAAGCCTAGGTGGTAGAACAGGCAAACACCAACACCTGGACCTTCAAGTGCCTCAGTGAGGGCGGGGGTAACTGGTGGAAGGCAGCTCAGAAAACCACCAGGTACCTTAGTACTCTACCGCAAAGGAATCTCAGCACTAGAAAAATCTAATGACAAAATAAAGAGTTAAGGAGGTGAATAGAACATTAGAAAAGTTAGGTATGATAGACGTCTGGAGAAAACTGAATGGGGATAGAAAGGAATATACTTTTTTCTTGGCAGTACATGGCACATGCACAAAAATTGACCATGTACTAGGGCACAAAACCCTCACAATCCAATGCAGAAAGGCAGAAATACTAAATGCATCCTTTTCAGATCACAACACAACAAAAATTATATGTAATAAAGGGCCATGGAAAGATAGACTAAAAAATAATTGGAAACTAAATAATCTAATCCTAAAAAATGATTGGGTCAAACAACAAATCATAGCAACAATCAATAATTCCATTCAAGAGAATGACAATAATGAGAAAACATACCAAAACCTATGGATGATGCAGCTAAAGCAGCTCTTAGGGGAAGTTTTATATATCTAAATGCTTACATAAATAAAATAGAAAAAGAGGAGATTAATGAATTGGGCATACAACTAAAAAAACTAGAAAAAGAACAATTAAAAATCCTCAACTAAACACCAAATTAGAAATATTGAAAACCAAAGGAAAAATTAAAATTGAAATTAAGAAAACTATTGAACTAATAAATAAAACTAAGAGCTGGTTTTATGAAAAAACCAATAAAATAGATAAACCTTTGGTTAATTTAATTAAAAAAAGAAAGAAGAAAACCAAATTACTAGTATCAAGAATGAAAAGGGCAAGCTACCACCAAGGAAGAGGAAATTAAAACAATAATTAGGAATTATTTTGCCCAACTATATGCCAACAAATTTGACAATCTTAGTGAAATGGATACATTTACTTACAAAATATAAATTGCCCAGATTAAAGAAGAGGAAGTAAAATACTTAAATAACCCCATCTCAGAAAAAGAAATTGAACAAGCCATTGATGAACTCCCTAGGAAAAAATCTCCAGGGCCAGATGGATTTACATACGAATTCTATCAAACATTTAAAGAACAATTCCAATACTATATAGACTATTTGGGAAAATAGGTGAAGAAGGAGTCTTACCAAATTCTTTTTATGATACAAATATGGTGTTGATACCTAAACCAGGAAGAGTCAAAATAGAGAAAGAAAATTATAGACCAATTTCTCTAATGAATATAGATGCAAAAATTTTAAACAAAATACTAGCCAGTAAATTGCAGCAACTTATCACAAGAATAATACACTATGACCAGGTAGGATTTATACCAGGAACGCAGGGTTGGTTCAATATTAGGAAAACTATCGGCATCATTGAGCATATCAACAACAAAACCAACAGAAACCACATGATCATCTCAATAGATGCAGAAAAAGCTTTTGATAAAATACAACACCCATTCCTATTAAAAACACTAGAAAGCATAGGTATAAATGGAGTCTTCCTTAAAATAATAAATAGCATATATCTAAAACCTTCAGCAAGCATTATATGTAATGGGGACAGGCTAGAAGCATTTCCAATAAGATCGGGGGTGAAACAAGGATGTCCATTATCACCACTGTTATTCAATATTGTACTGGAAACCTTAGCTTTAGCAATAAGAGAAGAAAAAGAAATTGAAGGCATTAGAATAGGCAAAGAAGAAACAAAGCTATCACTCTTTGCAGATGACATGATGATATACTTAGAGAATCCTAGAGAATCAAGTAAAAAACTACTTGAAATAATAAACAACTTTAGCAAAGTTGCAGGCTATAAAATAAACCCACATAAATCATCAGCATTTCTATATATTACCAACAAAGCCCAACAGCAAGAGATAGAAAGAGAAATCCCATTTAAACTTACTGTAGACATTATAAAATATTTAGGAGTCTACCTCCTGAAACAAACCCAGGAACTCTATGAACACAATTACAAAACACTTTTCACACAAATAAAATCAGATCTAAATAATTGGAAAAACATCAGTTGCTCATGGGTAGGCGAGCTAATATAATAAAAATGACAATCCTACCTAAGCTAATTTACTTATTCAGTGCCATACCAATCAAACTACCAAAAATTATTTTATAGAGTTAGAAAAAATAATAACAAGATTCATTTGGAAAAACAAAAGGTCCAGAATATCAAAGGAACTAATGAAAAGAAATGCAGGGGAAGGTGGCCTAGCAATTCCAGATCTTAAATTGTATTATAAAGCAGCAATCATCAAAACTGCTTGGTACTGGCTAAGAAATAGGGAGGTGGATCAGTGGAATAGGTTAAATATGCAAGACACAGTAGTCAATGACTATAGTAATCTATTATTTGATAAACCCAAAGACCCCAGCTCCTGGAATAAGAACCCACTCTTTGAAAAAAACTGCTGGGAAAACTGGAAAAGAGTATGGCAGAAACTAGGCATAGACCCAAATCTCACACCATATACCAAAATAAAGTCAAAATGGGTTCAGGACTTAGATATAAAGGCTGATACCATAAGTAAACTGGAGAACAAGGAAAAGTTTACCTATCAGATCTATGGAGAACAGAAGAATTCATGACCAAACAGGAGATAGAGAACATTATGAAAAGCAAAATGGATAATTTTGATTACATTAAATTGAAAAGTTTTTGCACAAACAAAGCCAATGCAACTAAGATTAGAAGGAAGGTAGAAAATTGGGAAAGAATTTTTACAACCAGTCTCTCTGATAAAGGCCTCATTTCTAAAATATATAGAGAATTAAGACAAATTTATAAGAACACAAGCCATTCCCCAATTGATAAATGGTCAAAGGATATGAACAGACAGTTCTCAGATGAAGAAATTAAAGCCATCTGTAGTCATATGAAAAAATGCTCTAAATCGTTATTGATTAGAGAAATGCAAATCAAAATAACTCTGAGGTACCACATCACACCTATCAGATTGACCAAGATGACAAAACAGGAAAATGATAAATGTTGGAGAGATGTGGGAAAATTGGAACACTAATACATTGTTGGTGGAGTTGTGAAATGATCCAACCATTTTGGAGAACAATTTGGAACTATGCCCAAAGGGCTACAAAAATGTGCATACCCTTTGATCCAGCAATAGCACTTCTAGGGCTATATTCCAAAGAGATCAAGCAAATGGGAAAAGGACTTACATGTACAAAATATTCATAGCAGCCTTTATGTGGCTTGGAAATTGAGAGGCTGCCCATCAATTGGGGAATGGCTAAGCAAAAATTGGAAATTGAGAGGCTGCCCATCAATTGGGGAATGGCTAAGCAAGTTGTGGTATATGAATGTAATGGAATACTATTGTGCTCTAGGAAATGATGAACAAGCTGACTTCAAAAAACCTGGAAAGACTTATATGGTCTGATGCTGAGTGAAGTGAGCAGAACCAAGAGGACTTTGCACATAATAACAGCCATGTTATGTGATGACTAATATTGTTAAGCTGAACCCTTCTCAGCATTACAAGGACCTAAGACATCTCCAGAGGCCTCGGAATAGAAAATGCCATCCACATCCAAAGAAAGAACTGTGGAAGTCGAATTGCTATAACTTATTTTTACCTTGTGTTGAGTTTTGTTTCATCTTTCTGATGGTTCCTCCTGTTGGTTTTAATTTTTACTTACAACTTCAGTAATGTGAAAATATGTTTAATAGGAATGTAAATGTAAAGGCTATATCAGATTGTGTGCTGTCTTGGGGAGGGTGGTGGGGAGGAAGGGGGAGAAAAATTTTCAACTGAAAAGCATATGGAAGTGATTGTTAATAAATCAAAATAAATTAATAAAACAAAATAAAAGACATACCTAAGGCTGGCTCACTAAATGATTCTCAACCGATAATCTTGGGAAGGAAGCATACCAGTGGAAGCTCAAGCCAGTGACATTAAAGAATCACCCCTGATTCTCAAGTATTCTAACAGTAAGGACTGCCTAACTTAGATCCTACTGTTAGAATTCTGAGGGTAACATAGCCAGCCTAGACATGTAAATCTTACTTGATATTGGGGGTGAAAACTGAAAGAAGGATCCTTAGAGCTTATATAGGCTATCTTCCTATTGTTGTTGTTGTTGTTGTTCAGTTATGTCCAACTCTCTGTGATCCCATTTGGGGTTTGCTTGCCAAAAGTACTGGAGTGATTTGCCACTTCCTTCTCCAGTTCATTTTATGAATGAAAAATTGAGACAAATAGTTACAGGGTCACACAGTTAGTAAGTACATGAGGCTGGAATCGAACTTACAAAAAGGCATCTTCCTCATTCTAAGACCAGTGTTCCATGCACTGCACCAGCAAGCTGCCCCAATCCTCCTATATTTAAAACTTTTTTTTTAGTCTTTTACTCTTCCCTCTCTATCCTTTATTCATATTTCAATAGTCAACATGGTCTTTAACTTCATTTATTCAACTACTTATGCCTTTTTTACAGGTCTCAGCCTATCATTCAATACCTTATTCTCCCCCAGAGGTTCTTGTCCATACTCTCCTATAAACCCTGTGGAAAGGAATGCAACTCTCCAGTTGCTGATCTGTTTTCCTGTTCCACCTTTTCTGATCATACTGCTCCTGGATGATATCCAGCATAACACTTCTATTTCACAAAATTCCTACTTCGATGCCCCATCAGCTTTCATAACCTGTATCATGTTGGAAAGTATTCAAATATGACCTTGGCAAGAGAATGAAGACCAATCCAGCCAAATACTCAGAAACTTATAACTAGTAGATTTCCCACTATAAAATGAATTATGTATCCATGCCCACTCAAGAAACTCACCTTTTATATCAAATAAATTACTAGGATCTGCCAATTCTACTGCCAAAATATCTCACTTTTATTCCTCCTTTTCTGTTCCTGGTGAGCAGTGAAAATACACATTCATATTGCTCACAACTCAGACTATTGTGACAGCCTCCTAATAGGTCACCTTGCCTCCTTTCTTCCTTTTCCAATTTATCCTCCATGCTGTAGGTAGATTGATTCCTTTAAGGAAAACACACGCACACACATACACACACACACACACACACACACACATACACACACACACATACTTTTTTTTGGCAATTGGGGTTAAGTGACTTGCTCAGGGTCACACAGCTAGTAAATGCCAAGTGTTTGGTCTGAGGATGGATTTGAACTCAGGTCCTCCTAACTTCAAGCTTGGTGCTCTATCCACTGTACCACCTAGCTGCCCCTATGATTTTTTTTTGTTTTTGTTTTTGTTTTATTTTCGTTTTCATTTTTATTTATTTTTTTTACACACACTTTTTGATCCTCAGTAAAATTAAAACCCCTTCCATATTGTGGAGGACCATTCCTACCCCTTCATAATTTGGTACCATGACACCTTATTTCACAGTAATCCCATCCATGTACTCCGTGATCATGACCTCTTATGTACACCCTGAACTTCTCCCCTAACACCATGATTTTGTCTGCATTCTTCCCAAAATGAGCAATTACCTCTCCCTGGACCTGGTGAAATTCTATCCATTTTTCAAATCACAACTCAAATGCCAGCTCCAGCGTGCAAAGTGCATATTTCTAAATAGATTTTGGTTTCCACAAAGGCATCAGCATGACAGAACTATTTCCTATTTTTGAGAGACTCCAGTTTTCATTTCCTTTTTCCACAATTCAATTTAATCCACATTTGTTAAGCCTCTCTTGTATGCAAGGGGTAACAGATACAGAAGGAGCTTCCAAAATGTTGGATTTAAAGCCAGCGACATACAACCAAAGACCATGAGAGCAAATAACTGCTCAGTTGGAAGTCATTAGTAATTTGGTATAAGATGATATATGAAGCCATTCTCATAAGCAGTGGTGACTGGATCAGGAACTGCATTGCTTCTGGGTTTATCAAGCAAAATTATAATAAATGTAATCTGAGGTTTGAATTTATAAAGTACCCTAAATTTGGGGAAACATTTTAATAGTGGTTTTAGATAATATATTTTTTGTTACAGAGGAAAGTTGCATTAAATCTATTATGGTGAGGGTAGAGGAAGTTTTGCTTGAATAATCTGATAATTGGAAGGAAATGGAATTTTAGTGGTCTGAATTACTCACTTTGACTTTTCAAACTGGCTAATTTCCCCTTTCCATGTCTGTCTAAGTACCTTCACTCTACCTCACTATTGCCATCTCTGGTTTCTGTCCCCTCCTTGTCCTAGTGTTTAGTCATTTTTAGTTGTGTATGACTCTTTGTGATCCCATCTGGGATTGTCTTTGTAAGGATGGTGGAGTGGTTTGGCATTCTCTTCTCCAGCTCTTCTTACAGATGAGGAAACTGAAGCAAACAGGGTTAAGTGATTTGCTCAGGGTCAGCTAATAATTATTTGAGATTTATTTTGAACTCAGGAATATGGGTCTTCCTGACTCCAGGCCTGCTAAAATGTGCACTTTACTGCACCACCTAGGTGCCCCACACCATCTAGGCACCACCTCACCTCCTCATCCTGGCTCTACCCGTCTCAGCACTATAGCTACTTTCACTGGCCCTCTTAATAAGGGCTCAAAAAAGCCTACATTAAAATAAAGGGATCTCATAGACTCAAGCACATTCTTGTGATGAACTGAGCTGTTCTCAGAATATCATTTACTTTCATTGAAAACTGCTGTGATTATGCTGTTATTCTTTTAAAAAAATCATTCCCATCAGTGAATCTGTTAGAATTGATTGAAATTCATCATTTGGTTTGCATTAAGTACTTAACAAGCAGAAAGAACAGGACAAATCCAACATCCATGACCTGACTTTGCAATCTGGGTGGTCATCTTGAAAAATTATGCAAAACATAATAAGCAAAGGCAGTACAAAAAATGAAGGGGATGCAGCTAGAAAAATGGTAGAACAGTCACTTTCTGAAAACCTCTTCAAACCCACAACTTTAAAGGAAAGGAATTTTGTAGCAGATAGAAAGTAACTATAGCTGATGCCATAAGGTAAGAAGATAGAAATTTGGGCCAAGTTTAAAAAACTCATGAATTAACTCTAGAGAACTTTATTCAGCAGCCTTTATCCATGCTCCTCTAAGCACCATCTTAATAAGCACAAACAAAATTGCAAGTTTGTGACCAATGACCTAAACTCTGGAGGAGATATCCCAAGTCTCTAGTCATCTTCCAGAACATTCCCACACTCTCAATAGCATGAGAAGTGGCAGATACTAATTCTGTTTATCTCTGTGAGGGTGGTGAGTGGAAGAAGGAATTGGGCAGTCTTGAAATGTTGGCATGTCTGGTAGGTGTCCTAAATTGCAAACTAGAGGGAAACAGAGAATCAATCCTGAAAGAAGAGGAAACTGTAAAACCATCACGGAACAGTCCATCCTCATCCCCCCAATTTTTTTCAAGATATAAAGTCCTCAGAGGAAACAGCAGGTATTCTGGAAAGTTATGTATACTCCTTAAGGTTGCTAAGAAGCAATATGTATTATAGTAGACTCTGTATTCAAAAAGTTTGAGTCTTAAATCTCAGTTCTGCTACTTATTATACATTTACTTATTTATGAGATGAGAGGTTGGATTAGAGATCATCTCTAAATCCTATGATTTGTATGTATTTCTTTTTGAAGTAGGGGGAATGAATATCAGTAATAACTCAGTTGAAACATTCATGAGAGTCAGTTAAATAGAAAAAAAGCAACATTCAGAGATTTCATTTTGTTATTATAGACTGTTGAAATGCTGAAGGCAGAGAGTAACTTTTAGGAAAATAATCTGGTCTTTAAGGTTTTCTGCTATTAAGACCTAAAAATTCCCAAATATTATAAGGAAAGCGAATTCTGATTCAAGTGACCATGGTAAATAGCATTCTTTACTTGGCAGTTAACAAAATAGCATAAATTTATACATATCAAATAAAATTTAAATTTTCTAGAGTGATACAGTCTCTGAAACATCTCTTGCAAACTTTACTGACACAGAATTCTGAATCTGCTTTCAAGGTACACAGAAGGAAGCTCCTACATCTGTCCTCAAGGTTCCATCTTCAGCCCTAAAAAGTTGTGGGGGTGGTGTGTGCCCCTATTGTTCATCAGTTGATATAAATTAGCTCGCCAAACTTAATTATCTTTTAGCTTGAGTTATCAATAAGATGAGATGGTAAGAGCATTCCTCATACCCCTCCTGTGTGTATGACACACTTCACCATAAGGACATATGGAATCCAGGATAAAGTGCACGCAATCTGAGAGAGCACATATGGCAAAGGAATAGATCACAGTTCATGGAAGACCTTTTACTGCGGCTCTCAAATGTTCCTTGTATGTGTGGTACAGTTTTTATACAAGAGGCCCATAGAACCTTGGGCTGTCATAGATCAGTTTTCTTCAACCAATTCAAACACTTCTTGTGAGCATTATTTCAGTTCATCCAAAGATTTGAAAGGACATCTAAATTGATCCAAGCCATTTTCTGTCTTAGTCTAAAGCAAGGGTTGAAAACTATGGCCTTGGTGTAAAGCCTATGATTAATTGATTTAATATTAAGCCTTTATCATATCTCTGATTAAGTTGTTTTCATTTGACAACTACATCAGAGCAAAACAACTTGTCACTTATTTTAAGTGGGGTGGGGATAATTGACTGAATGACTCAACTGATTGCCACACTAGCATGGAATTCAACACCTTCTATTATCAGACACCTTACAGAGCTTATCTCATATTACTTCCATTATGATCTACATTCCAGCCAAATCCTACTGGTCAACACATATGTTTATATGTTTACATACTTACATACACATATGCATATACACATGCATACATATGTATATATATGCACATATGGAGAGAGACAGAGACAGAGAGAAAGAGAGAGAGAGAGAGAGAGAGAGAGAGAGAGAGAGAGAGAGAGAGAGAGGACTCCTTCCTATTCCTTTACTAATACCGGCCACTGTTCTTGAGCACCCATTTTAAGACCCAATTTAAATGCTACTTCCTCCATGAAGGAGCCCAACTTAAATGCTTCCTCCTTACCTGACCTTTCTAGCTCTTAATGATCTTTTCCCCCTTGGACCTTATGAACTATCATTTTGTACCATAGTTATTTGTGTTTGAATGAACATGAATGTGAATTTTACATTAACTATAGTAATTACTCGCCATCTGTATTCTTTATTCTCTTTCTATCTCTATTTCTCCTTCTCTGTCCCTATGTCTGCCTTTCTGCTTCTTTCTCTGTTATCATAGATTATAAAGATCATTAGACTTTTTTTTAAATGAACTTGGAAGATCATCTAATCAAGTCCCCTCATTTGTATAGATGAGGAAATAAACTGAGGCTCAGAGAAATCAAATGACCTAACTAAGTTTGCTGGACTGAAATGCATTCCCAGGTCTTTTGACTCCAAAGAAGTCATATTACACTGCAATTATGTGTATGTGTACACACGTGTATACGTGAGTATGACTTTGTATTGCCTTAATAATATATTTCAATTTTTGTTGTGAAAGAGGAAAATTAAAAAAAAAAACTTCTTGACATCAAGCAAGGTAAAAATGTAGCATAATTTCTTTTATGCAGAATTTTTAAACTGACACATATATAGAAGCAGTCTAGGGTAGTGGAAAGGGAACTTGATTTGAAGTCAGATTATCAAGTTTCAAATTCTAGTCCTACTATTTAAGGAGCTATATGACCTCGGGCCAGCCAAAATCCTCTCCTGCTCACTGAGCGATACCATAGCTCATAACAAAAATTTTAAAAGAAAGAAAAAAAAAGTTGCGTAAAATTAACCAAAACATCAATAGGTTTTAGTCATGGCAGGCATGTACACTTTCTCATCTCTTCTCTGGGTCCAAGATTAATGGTTATGATTATGCAGAATTCAGTTTCATTTTCTTCTTTCTGTTTCTATCCTTATGGTTATTGTCCTCTCTTGTTTTCCTCGTTCTATTTACCTTCTTTGATCTCCCAGATGAAAGTGATCCCCTACTCCTCCACTTGCTCACAAAACTTTAACAAGGCTTTGCCCCATTCACATCTTGCTTTGTAACATAGTGATTTATATATATGCCCCACATCTTCCCCTCCTTCCCTCTCCCTCCTTCTCTCTCACTCTCTCTTTGTCTCTCTCTCTTTCTCTGTCTCTTTCTATCTGTGTTTCTCTGTCTGTTTATCTCCCTGTCTGTCTATCTCTGTGTCTGTCAGTCTCCCTCTCTCTTATATTGTAAACTGCTTAAGGACAGTAGCTATCATTTAGCAAAGTGCTGAAACATGGTAGGTGTTTAATGAAAGCTTGTAGAATTTAATTGAGCTGTTCGATGCTGCCAAATGTGAAAATTTTGGAAAGTTTTGACTCATATCAACTCAGTCTATATCTACCAAGTCTTATTATTAAGTCGCTTTTGTAAATATGTCATCACTTCAGGTAGTTTTAATTCCCTTTTATTGCCAAAGCCCATAAGCAGAGTAGCAAAATGAGGAAATAACTAATTTTTTTCCCTAACCTTAGGGAAGTCACTTCTCCCTTTTTCTCTGCCTCAATTCCATAAGAAACATTACAGAATATTTACAAATGTACAAACTGAGGATTAAATAGGAAGCTAAAAGAAAAACAAGTAACTAGAGTCAGCATCATCACCCTAGCCAAGCAAACTCTCTAAATTTGAAAAGAAGAAAACAAGTAGACAAGCTAAAAACTCTCTCAAATAAAGGTAGGGCCAATAGGATTATGGAGCTTTAATCTGATTGTTCAATAGAAAATTTTAAACAAAACAAATTATAAGAACCAAATAGTCTCTTAAGTAAAAACAAAAGTAACTAACTCCCTATTCCCTTTCTCTTGGGCTAAATCTGACCCCTTTCATCTGTCAAAAACTTGGTAAAGATTAGAGAACTGTTAAGATCGGTTCCAAGAGAAAAAAAAATCTGTTCTGTATCTGAATCTATGATTAACAAGGGATGGAACTAGACCTGTGATTTTGTTGTTATAGAGGATACATGAGTGAAATCTCTCTTCCAAAAGCAGATTCACACCTTTTCTAGAATTTATCATCTTAGAAAGTTGCCTAGGTCATTGAGAGATTAAGTGACTTTCCTAGAGTCACACTGTCAGTATGTGCCAAAGTCCATGTTTGAACCTATCTTCCTAGCTCCAAATCTAGCACTCTATTCAATGCTAACTCTAAAATTATCTAGGTATACATACATACATATATATGTATATACATACATACATACATACATACATATATATGTACGTGTATATATAAATGTAAATATAATACATGCTGTTGTGTATAACATAGGTATATACATCTATAACTATATCATATGCATAATACACGTATCACATATATGTATACATGAACAACCTTTAAGGTATAGCTACCTCTTCATTAACTGTTTATTGATTTTCATTTATCCCAAAGTGATCCCTTTCCAAATTTTTTCCTTCTTTTCTTGATCCCTCCTATTATTACCTCCAAACGTACAATTATTTTCATTCAAGTCTTACCCTACTGCATTGTAAGCTTCTCAAACTCAGGGAAGCTATTATCTTTCATTTCATCTCTCTAGTCCTGCCACAGTGTCTTGCACACTTAATAAATGGTTATTGTATTTATACAAAAGTTATCAATTTGAAGACAAGTGTTGATGAACAGAAGTGATTCTTCATATATATTTTATTGAGAATAAAACCTGTATTTAGCAGTTTCTAACTCAGGAGACATACCCTACTACTAATACTTATTCAGGGATTCATAGAAATAATCTTACACGTATACTACTTTACTTAGATTAATCTAGGTGGAAAGATGGATGGAAACAGTCATCTTCAGAAAATACAATCTCCTTTCGGTTGAAGTGAAGGGGGGTGAAACTATGTTGATGACACATGCTTGATAACCATGAGGTAGAAAATGTACTGACATCCGAACTTGACATTTGTTCAGGAATTTGGTTTCTTATTCTTTCCTTACAACAAGGCAACAAAGAAGGAATCAGTCTCCAGATTCCTATTCAGTGGAAACATGTAAAGAAATGTCAATGGCATCAACCAACATGTGCTTAAAGCCTCAAATTGTCACTTGAGAGGAACAGAAAGCAGCCAGTTAGTGAAATGTGATCAGGCAGATGACTGGCAAATACTCTGGCTCTGGAAAGGTAACTCCATTCTTGAAACTACACAATGAACTGTGATCATTGATGTTAATATGTAAAGAAAATATTGAAAGGAAGGCGAAACCCCCCCACAAAACAGCAATAAAAATAAAAATTCTTATCAATGATTTTTTTAGATCAATAATCTGTTTATAAGTTAGAGACTAACAACTTAATATACATGTCCATGGTCAGGCATCCAGAACAAGACAGGGGAAGAACTCTCATGCAGGTCTTTCAGATTCTAAGGCCAGCCCTCTAACCATTAAGGCATACTGCCTCTCCCTTCATTAATACAAATATTAAGGATACAAAATAGTATTGGTAAAAATCCTTTTCTGACAGCAACTAAGAATCTCTGATAACATCTTAAAGACCATATGGTTTATTGTGATGGAAATAACTAAACATGTGGATCAAGAGCTAGAAGGAACCTTGGAGGTCATTTAATATACCCAACTCCCATTTTAAAAATGATGAAACTAAGGCCCAGAGAAAGGTTAAGTGACCCAAGATCATTAAGGTAGGAAGTAGAAGAGCCAGAATCTGAACCTAAATCCTTTGATTCTAAAAACAGCATTCTTTCCATATAAACTTTTTATGATAGTAAAACCAGGATCAGAATAAGGCATAATTGGGAACAGATTTATAAATATTCTAACCATCTACTTGATAAAATATTCTATCATTAATGCAAAATGTTGAGAATGAATACTCACATGATATTACCTAATTTAAAAAAAAAAAACAGCTTTCAAAGAGAAATTTTGTAAAAAGTGATCAGAAATACCTAAGTTCCCATCCTGCCCAGGCCACTTTCTAGTTGTGTGACCTTGGACAAATCACTTAACCCCTCTCAACCTCAGGGTCATTCCATTCAAGCTGAAAATCAACTGGGATAGTCATTTAATTTATCTGCCTCACTTTCTTCTAATGACATTCCTGTGCTGCCTATCACACAAGGATGTTGCAAAGGTCAAACGAGTTTGTGCATGTTGAAAACATTTTGTACATTATTAAGTGCCTATACAAATATAAGGGATTACTAGAGAACAATATAATGCAATATGACTAATATATATAATACTATATATGTAATACACATATATATGTATATGTGTGTGTATATGCATGTATATATGTATGTGTATGTATGTGTGTATGTATATAGTGGACTAAGTGCTAGACCAAGCAGTATAAACATTAATTGCTATCACTTTTCTTCTGAAGAGATCAGCAATTAAGCTTTTTTTTTACTTCTTGTTCTTCAAAAGACAATCATATATGTGTATATATGTACACACACATATATATATATAAGTGCATGCATGTGTGCATATATATGTGTATACAGATACATATACACACCCTAGAGAGATAGATAGATAGGTAGATAGACAGATAGACAGACAGACAGACAGACAGACAGACAGATAGATAGATAGATAGATAGATAGATAGATAGATAGATAGATGGGTAGATATAAAGGACTTTAGGGGTCATCTAGTGTAATTCAACACCCCAATTTAGTGATGAGGAAACTGAATCATAGAGTGTAACTTGCCTAAGGTCACACAGGTATTAAGTAGGAGAGCTGGGATTAAAACCCAGGTGATCTATTTCTAAACTTTACTCCCTTTCCATTATACCATGACGCCTCTTTCTTATTCCCTATTTCTTTTTTATTTCTAAACAGCTTTTTCATGGCTAATTCAAAAAAGGGAATTGCTGTCCCTAAAGGCAGGGGTCACTAGAGCTCACAGACTCATACATCACTTGTTAAAGTGCTCCAAAATAAGAAAGTGAGCATAAGAATTGTATCCACCCCCAGTACTAGAAAGCCATGCTCTTGAAGGATTGAAGCAGAGCAACAATGACTGCTATGAGGAAAGTAATAGAAATCATTAGATCTGTGATTTCTTTGTTTTAGGGAACTGCCCAGTAAAGGAAAACCTACCAAAGTAAAGAATTATCTAGAGCAGCCATGTCAAATTAAAGTAGAAGCAGGGTTGCTAAAAAGTATCCCTGCAGAAGCATGTTCACTTAGAAAAACCACAAATTAACATTATCTTTATTGTATTATATTTTTATTTATTTTGATAAACATTTCACAATTACTTTTTTTAAATGTGTTTCCCAGAGCATTTAGAAGCATTGGGTAGCAGGTCACATGTTTAACATCTCTGATTCAAAGCAATCACTGAAAGACTAAGTAACTTGTTCAATATTACTTAGCCAATATGTCAGAATTAGAACTCGTCTTCCTGGCTCTGAGGTTGGCTTTTTATCCATTACACCATATTTCTTCCCATTAAAAAGATGTCTTATGTATGAACATTTGATCCAGTGACAGAATGAATATGCATGCTGATTCCCCCTTTCATGCCCCACCTAAGGAAGAGAGATTGGGTCTAATTTATTTTAACTAAGGTACAAATGATAAAGTTAAAACAGAGACTGTTTCTAAAGTTCAAAGACTATATGTTAGGTGTATTCTTAGATCAAAATAACGCTGTTGCTTACAAATGACTTTTTTTCGTAAATTGTCTGGTCAATGTTAAAGTTTCTGAAAGATAATTTGAGGCCAAGAGTTGAATCAGCAAATGGTATCATATTTGCATTTATTCTACTTTCCTTCTACTAACAAAAAATGAGAACAGATGCAAACTCTATAGGAGCCATAGAGGAAGGATAAATGGGAAATGTAGCACTAGAGATGTGTAATCCAACCTTGACCTAAATTTACTTAGATACTCAAACTAATAGCTCTCCTGAGCAAAGTCCTTATGAGACTAGGTTTTCCCTTCTTTTGCTACTTTTGCTGACACTATAAGACTAAATGAAATCATGAAGTAGAAACTTCAAACCTCCTGGCATATGCTGATGCAGATGTCACACCCAGCATTTAATGTGGTTGATTTTCTTCCTCCTGCATCTGTCTTATGCTCCTGGGTGGAATAAGTTTTGTGCTATATTAGGTCAAGGCAATCACTGGAAAGAAATTAGCCCACCCACTAGGAAACTGATTCTGTTTATCTCTTAAAATCCTTGAACTTTATGAAAGCGTTGTGAATAAGAATAAAATTACTACCATTGCACATATTAGATACTTAATACCTACTTAGTAAATGGAATAAAATTCAATCTCAGCAGATATAAAAAGAATTAGAAGTGCTGTATATTTTGTGCAGGGATAAAGTACATAATTTTCTATAGTCTGAAGAAATAGGATATGATGAAGAATATGTGAATTTATTTAGCTTTCAGATCAGAAGTTGGGCTATTGTTTACCATTGTGAATTCACAAAGAATAACTCTAGGGACTTTTGTGAATCTTTTTGCTGTTAAGTCATGTCTGACTCTTTGTGATCCCACTTGGGATTTCTTGGTAAAGGTACTGGAGTAATTTTCCATTTTCTTCTTCAGCTCACTTTATAAATAGAGAACTGAAGGGTTAAGTGACTTGCCCAGAGTCACACAGCTACTAAGTGTCTAAAACTGGATTTGAACTCATGAAGATGAATCTTCCTGATTCCAAGCCCACTGCTCTATCCACTGAGCTACCAACCTAACCTATATGAATTTAAGAAGCGCTAATTCCATTCTACAACACCAGAACTATCTGCATTATCCATGTTCTTTTTGTTTTCTCTTCCCAGAAGTTATTTCCCATTTCTTGATAGTAAATTGTCTGGTCAATGCCTTTATCCTAAAGTCATTGTCCCATCTTTTTAAGGTCTCCTCACCATTCAGAATTACATGGAAAGCAGTAATTGTAGTCAGTACCTACACTGGGACCTGGTTGAGTTTCACCATTTGCAACCATATTACAAATGTGATAATTCATTCCCAGGTGGAAGTTTGAATCTGTGCCATGGGACAGCATGGATACAAAAGAGCTATATAAACTCACATGCCAATCAAGTCTTGGAAATTAAAATCTATAAACAAAAAAAAAGTAGACACATATGGGACATTTTCAGATATCTCTCCAATCCCTTGGATTATTCACCTCTGGTAAAGTGGAGAGAGCATTGGATTTAGGAGTCTTAAGATTTGGGTTTAAATTCTCTTTCTGATATTTAGTAACTGTGAGACACTGAAGGAAAGTCCCAAAGTTCCTCTGAGCCTGTTTCCTCATTCAATTCACCAGATATTTGTGACTTTATGACCCTATATACAAGGTACAGTGTGCTAAGGGTGGGAAATACAAAGACAAAAACAAACAAAAGTGGTCCTTCCCTGCAGGAGCTTATGCACCTGGGGGATACAACATGTCAAATGGAGTTAATAACACTTTTATTATGCGATTCAAACAACTGTTGTGAGGAGAGTGCTTTGTGAATTGTAAGGTACTATGCAAATAGGAGCCACTTATTATACTTATGTTCCAATGCTATCTATGACAACCCTAGCAGCTCAAAAGAGTGAATGTTCCTCCTAATCTGCCTAGTTTACTTATTTAGCCCATTGCCCCATGCTGTGTAGAGGCAGTAGATTGTGATAGAAAAGGCATGGGAATCAAAACCAAAAGAAGGAGTCTAAATCAGATCTCCACCACTTACTAGTTTTGTGGTCTTGGTACAGTTACTCAACACCTCTGTCCCCTTATCTACGATATCCATGTAATAATCCTGATGGAATTACTTGTTTATAAAGGGGAGACAAATTCTACCTCCTCAACAGAAGGAAAAGTGTCCTAGAGCCACATAGACATCTGGACTTTTGCATTTTTACTCATCTTTGGAAGCAAAGAAATATCACAATATTTTGGAATAGGGAATCTAGGAAAGATGAGTTGGAACCAGAGATAGAGAGAGGCTCCCCAGCCTACCCCAGCGACTGTGATCTTGGTGATTTGGAAGCAGTTTTAACAGTGGTAGTTGTTAAAGGGAAAGTGTTTTCCCTTTCCCAGTCTACAAGGAAGGAAGTTGTAGAACTGATTTATAACTTTGCAGTTTGGGATTATGGGAAGTTCCAGTATCTTTGTTTTCAGACTGTGTGTCAGGGACAGGTTGTGTAGTTTTAGCCACACAGAAAAACAATAACTGGGAAGTTTCTTCCTTGTTCCAGACTGGGAACCCAGATCTCTTGTGCTTCCTTATAATGTTGTAAGCTCCCCAAAGCAGAACTTTAAAAGAGAAATTACTTCACACTATTCCTCTCTATTAAGTAGACAGAATAAACGCTTATTGATTCATTCATTATATTACTTGATTAATTGAATGACTACTTATTGGGGATATTATAGTAAGAATTCCTGTTCTCATATGAATGGAACTGAAGTCCTATGAATTGTAGGCACCTTTCAACTCTCTGATTCTGTTACCATACTAGCACCGCTAAAACTGTACTTCTTTATGTGACATTCACCATGAAACAGAATAGAAAGCACTGGACTTGGGTTCTAGAGAGACCAGATTAGAATCTTGATGCATGATCATACACAAGACACTTAAGTTTCTCCACATCTCCCTTTGTCCTTCTGTAAAATGGTGATAATGCCAATTTATATAGTTTGTTTATCAGACTATAATATCTATCATCTCTATTTCATATGAAACAGAGATGCACACGATGTATCTTCTTTAAAATCTAATTTAAAATTTAAATCACTACAAATATGCCATTTACTCATTATTTTTGGCCATTATAATATCACTATTTTCAATGAAACGTTTTTAAAAATGAAGAGAACAATTTGAATTGAGTATAAAGTTCTTTTGTCTTCTATTTTACATATGGATATATATATATATATACATATATATATATTATACATTAGAGTTGGTTAAGTTCATGGTTTAAAAGCTATATACCTTTTTATTATAACAGGATATTTGACAGTAGTCACCCACTCTTCAATTCTTCAACATGCACCAAAAGATCTTGGAAGACATTGATTTCCTGTCTGGTCATCCAAAGTTACTTTTCTCATGGTTTCATAGGAAGCCACTCTGTATTTGCCTGGAGTCAGAGAATCAGGCGTGCTAGTGCTTACGAATAGCTGTAAGTCACCATTTATTGAGAACACATCTTCCTCTGGTGTGAGAACTGAGACTAATAGAATTCTGGCTACTTAGCCAGAAATAATTCCAAAGCCAAATATTGCCTTAAGCTACTCACATAGATTCCCACTCATGAATGGATGAGGATAGAAATGGTCCCTTCAATATCATGGAAAGGGAGAATGAAATCTGGCCTTCCATTCTGCTTGCCACTTATAAATTCCAAATGAATGTGCCCACTCATTTACCTGTTTAGCAAAAAGACATTTAAATTAGGACTGCTATTAATGAAGTAAAAACAACAGAGAATTCTGCTAGTTGCTTGATAAGTAAAATTCAGATGCAAGGAGATAATTTTTCTTTTTTTTTCCCCTCTCAGCTTGAATAAAACAATGAGGTGTATAACTAAACTGTGCTTCTGTGAAGATTTAGGGATGTTGGTTTTCTTAAAGGAACCCTGTCGACAATCTGGCATGTTCCCATGAAGATCTTAAAAGAAGGATTAAAGTAAAAAACTTGGTCAGTATGCATAGAGAACTTATGTTTTTGGAAAATGAGGAGAAAGGAAGATTGTACTTGTGACATACCGCATGGAGTGAAACCAGCAGGACCTAGTAGGAAGGGCTAATTCAGTGCATAAATTAAATGGAAATCACTTGCTCCCCAGAAACCTCCTTTTCCAACTTTAAACTGCAGCCATGGGAATACAGAATGATATTGATAACACCATAGACAACAATGAGCTGAAAGTAATCCTTCCTCATAAAGAATAGGAAAAAAAAAATTACATGAAAAAGAATAGGCCTTCACAATCTTTAACTCATGATTTGTCTGAAACACATGTTCCTCCTAACAACTAGAGCATCCTCTGGCCTGGGCAAATCATGCTGTGCAGAAAAGCTGCTTTTTTATTGATATTTTCTGACCAACAATTAAGGTCCCACTGCTTGAAATCTTCCTCTTGCACAAGCACTTTGGAGAATGCAAAGATTTGACTATTTGTTTCTTTTAGCCTCTAAGCCTCTCTTAACAGAGTTAACAGCTGGCTTAGCTAAAGCCTTTTTTAATTTGCTTCTCCCCCACCCCTCCATTATTGTTGTTCTGGTATTGGCATTCTGACATTGTTCACACATGAATGATTTTTTTTTTTGCTTTCATCATAATGAAGCTGCTACACTAATGATTTAAAATATCTACCTGGCTACATGACTGAAATGCCCAGCATATCTCTGGAAGTAGAGGCTTTGAAGGGAGCACAATCAAGGCCTATTATTCACTCTTATAATAGGCTCATTTTCTATTAAATAATCATCCCAGGAGGAATTAATATGAGCTCTTCAAGGACGTCTTGGCATGCTGACTCAGGTTCTGATCTTATTGGCTTGTGTTGATAGTCTGACCTATTGATGGACTCTAAGAACATCCACTCAACTTTGGATTAAAATGAATAGCTGAGTCTGATCAATAGTAAGGGGTTTTATGTTGCTAGCATTTGGAAGAAGAATAGCGGCTGCATTAATTCTTCCTGACAGATTAATGTCAGCATTTTAATAGATTCTGAGGCTTTGACAGACTCATCATAGGAAGGTGAGATGTGTATCTCCTAAACTCCCAAAAAATTTTTTCCTCTTCATCCAAGAGAAGCAAAATGACATGTTTTATACCTTGATATCTTAGTTATTTGCCACCACTAACACTGACAATAATTTTATCAATATTCCAAATATATAAATCTGTGCTTGAAGAATGTCATCAGTAATGCTCTCCATGGAAACAAGTCTTTTCTTTTTATTTTCTTTTAAAATTCACTGTTATTTAGGAAGGGGAGAAAAGCAAAGCAAAACAAGGCAAAACACTTCATTACACAATGATTTTTGCTTAGAAAATGGTTTATTTGGCAAGTAGATGGTCTTATGGAGTTATGACAGACTAGTGCACTTTCCATTGTGTCACCCACATGCAGAGTGGCAAAGCCTGCTGACCCTTTGTCACAGTAATGCTTATAAATGCATAAAATAAAATATATAGGTTTGCAAAGGAAACCAATTATATAGAAATGAAGTTATCAAAGTATATTTGTAAAATGTTGATATAACAGAAGCAAATGCAACATCAGACTGTGAAAGTTAACATTTTTTTTAAAGTCCTATGTTCACATTCACTGGGAAAGCCCAATTCTAAGATTTTCACTGGGACTCATCAAAACTTAAATATTTTGCAAGGAAAATACAAATACAGAGTGGCTGTCAGAACCAATGCCAAATCACCATACAGACACAATGCACAATTTTTTTTTTCTGGAATACATACACACCCATTATATCATTCCAGTTTAATAAAACTTCAGACTAGGCAATTATTTTGGACAGTTCATCAAAGTTTACCAGGATTAGATATTAACACAAATCAACCCTTTTATCAAAATGTTAAAGGTGAAAGAACTAATTTTTGATTGGATTATGTAATATTTTTTCTTATGTCACAATTTAAATCCTAAAAATAGCATCACATTGTTATTCTGGGTGGGTATAGAGGAATTCAGATTGCAATGAGGATATTACTAGAGGACAAGCAGTTTTTCTCAAGTCGTATTAAACAAGAGACCACAACTTTTCCATCTCACAATTAACTCAAAGATTCAGAGAGTGTAAGATTCCACTGTGCTTACTGTTTGTTGATTATGAAAAAAAAATGATTAAACAGGACAAAATGCTTCCTTTCAAACTCTTTTACATTAAGGCATCTCCCACCTTTATAGCAAGATTGTTCAGGATTCCTTGGAAGATGTAACAACAGAAATAACTCTTTTTAGTGATTCTGATAAGAAACATAAGATGAGGCACAAAACAGGCTGGTATCTGCCAAAGGTATTTCCTTTTTTTATTTTCATGTTTGTTTTGTTTTCTATTGTTTTCCCCATTATTCCTATTTGTTTCCCATTATTCTTATTTATTTCCTATTGTTTTATTTTGCTATTTTGTTTTTAATTTCCTATTCGTGATGAAGGAGATCCATAACAGAATCCAGATTGAGAAGTGATTCCCTGTGTATGATGAGGTGCTCAAGATGCTCCTAGTTGAGGATGACATTTCATTGTTTGCATTAAGCCTCAGGACATGACAGAGACTTCTGTCAGAGATCTGTAACCATGCAAAGGAATTGAGCCTATCCCTTGCTATAGGAGACAGGAAATGGATGAGGAATCTTCATTGCCTAAACTTCAACGTGAAAGAAAAGGAGTTCTTAGAAATGATCCAAAGCTGAAGAATCAGCATAATGGCAGAGAGAATAAACTAAACTTAGAACATATATAATCATAAATTTAGAGTTGGAATGAGAAAATTGAAGCCCAGAAAAGTAAAAGCGTGAGCCCAAGCCTATACAAATAGGAACAGTGCTGAAATTGGAATGATGGCATTGACTACAAGCCACTTTTTCCATTTTATCACATATTACATTGCCACATGTGAAGCAGGAGCAGAAGGGGGAAAGCAAAAAAACTGATAAGATTACAGTTTGGACCCACAAAGCTGCGTTTCCTGACATAGCATTATTTTATTACAACAGCACATTGTTCTGTGTACTTTATCTAGGGCACATCATCTCACCCCTCAGAGTAACTCCAATGAACTCAAAACCTTCACTTAGAAGAACAATGCTGATGGAAAATCTTGATAATTCCAGGGTGTAAATAAATTTGACTCCAAATCCTATGTTGTGAAGGGCATTCAGCAGCTGGGGAGAGTACAGAATTTACTATTAAGTATTTAATAGTGATAATACTATTAAGTATTTCTTTTGCCTATATGTGACTGGCAATGAAGTTCCCTAGGTCTGTAATAGGTCACCCTCCTATTTTCATGATGTTTTGGCTGACCAGAGTGAATTGTGAGTGAGTTTGGGGGGGTATACAAGGTTATACAGACATAGGTATACAAGGTTAGTTATCAAGATCTTTTTGAGTTCTTCCATGTGGGGTGTGTACAGGAAAAATATAGGAGATTAGTTCATATAAGTAGATATAGAAGCAACATGATGGAAAGAGCACTGATCCTAACATCTGAGGACTTCAGTTTAAAATTCTACCTTACATTTTTATTGTTCAGTTGTTTTCAGTTGTCAGACTCTTCATAACCGCTTTTTGGGTTTTTCTTGGCAAAGATACTGGAGTAGTTTGCCATTTCCTTTTCCAGCTCATTTTACAGATGAGGACACAAAACAGGCAAACAGGGTTAAACAGAATTTCTCAGGGTCACACAGCTAGTAAGTGTCTCAGGCCACATGAGAACTCAGGTCTTCTTGACTCTAGGCCCAGAATTTTATCCACTTAGCTGTCCCAGCACAGTTATTACCTGGGTGACTTCGGGCAAGTAACCAAAAGAAACTCAGTTCCACAGTCTATTAAATAAAGAGTTTAGACTAAATGGCCTCAGAGGTCTTTAACAACTCAAAATTATGATCTAGTGATTTGATTAGTGAGTAAATTTTGAATGGATACCATTATTGCTATAAAATTTTTTGTGGTAGATAATAGGGAAAGTCAGTTATATTGAAAGTTTGATGTATAATATCTGAAATACCATTTAAGGGTTCAGTTCATGTTTTCTGTATACACATCAGACTGGGAGATCTATGTTGTGGAAAGATAAATCTTTATGTGGAATGTCATGAATATTGGAGTCTGTAAAATGGAATGTTATCTGAGAATACTTTTAATCAAAGTTCATAAAAGAGTAGAGACTATATATCTGGATAACCTATTATGGAATCAAGTGGCTCCAGCAGCAGTGGGAGGACCATCATTGGTAAGGAAATGAACCATTTTGTCAAAGGATCTACCATCCATGTGACATTATGACCCTGGGATAGGAACAAATATGTAAGAAGTCCACTATTTACAATACCTCTTGTTAAAGTGGTATAAAAAGAGGTTGCAACAAGCCATCTGACTTCCTCATATAATTCTTGGCCCAAGCATATAACTATAGAATTAGATATACCAATACTTATTATGGTATATTTATGGTCACCAAACGTGTTTAACAGGACTAAGTGGTTTTCTGCCAAATTGTCATGGCATAGGCACAAGAGAACTGCATTATTTGAGCCTTACTTGGGCATGTATAGTCATGAGGGAACATGAAGGGAACTCATCAGAGAATGACCCTTTGGGTATGGGAGACATTCAATATCAGAAGGTGGACAACTACTGCTGGACAAGGATATCTTGCATCTATTGGTGGTACGTAAATCCAATAATGTCTAGCAGAGTGAGTGAATGCGCAGTTTGTGGTATGAAGGATTTGTTAATCCTCTGGTTATCTGTGTGATGTTTGCCACAACAATGAGTCTACCTAAAGATTATGGTATTCTGGAAAGCTAGTGGTATTGAAGATAAATCTATTAAAGTATAACACTCCAAAGATCAGATATTAGTCAAGCTCTTGTAAAGTATTCCAGGTAGTTGTAGTTGGTATGAACCATAATGAGGCTCTTTTCTCCCTCAAAATGGTTCTTCTATGACTCAAATGGGGCATGTCATGCAGGAGGTCTTTCTCCCATAATGTGAAGTGCCATTGTATGACAGCCAGTTTGTAGATGAAGTGTGCCCAGCCTGGGTATGGGTAAAAGTGGTATAGCTTACAGTAGACTAGCTCCTCATAGTGACGTTATATGCATCAGTGTGTATACTGAAATTTTCTGTCGATTCACATAGATGAGGATAAGGGTTGCTATAAACTGGTTTTTAAGATCTTTGAATGTTCCTTCTAGTCCTACCTTGCCTGATGAAAACTTTGAGCTATCTCTAGTACTTTGGAGAGAGGCACTGTCATAGTGAAACCTTGTGGATGAAGCAAAATCAAGCAATGTGTGTGGTATTTTGCTTGTTCACATTGGACTGTGGACTCATGTTAAAGCTGGGGGAAAGGCTATTAAATATTCCAGTAATGTTTGATTCTTTTTCTTGAATTAACATTTTTCTAAATAAGCGAATGATAGATGCTGTCAGAGGCAGCCATTTGTATACTGGGCAGGGTCCTGAGAGTAGTTGTTATTATCACTGAGACTGCCATCTTTGTTTACAGCAGGTCTTGAAACAAACAAACAAAATAATGAATCACTGAAAAATATTGAAAATGTTAGCTAAATGTGAGGATATAACTCAGTATACACATAGTCCATATTTATTCTGAAGGCCAGCTTATATTTGTGATTTTCCAGAATGTATGTGTGTGTAACTATATAACTGTAAATATATATATATATATATATATATATATATATATATATATATACACATATATGTGTATATATGTATATATATAGCTATATAGATATGTCTATATATAAAACTATACATAATAACCATATGTACATACATACATATAACTATATATAATAAATACATAAATATAAACACACATATATCTATATCAATATAAACTATATATCTGTATCTCCATATATACATGTATACACACACACACACACACACACACACACACACACACACACACACATATATATATATATGTATACTCATACACACACATATAGTTTTAGCCACCTAGTGTTGAGAGAATCACCAACACCACTACGGACACTCTCTTTCTCTCATCTCTTCAAGTGCTGAGTCATTCTGCAATCCATATGAAGATGAAAGAAAGACTGGTTACCTTGGTAACCTTTTCTTTCCCTCTTCACCCAGGGTTTTTGACTGTTTGCATGACTTAGATGAGATAGGAGTCAACAACTCTCTATTCCTTCTGATGAGATCAAGGATCACTTGGCCTTAATGTTTCATATGATACTATAGTTCTTATGCTCTTCCACATTTCTGTCTTCTTCTGTCCACTGGAACTGATATCTGCATATTTATATCATGTAAGGACCTCTAGGCCATCCATCACACTATTATATCTTCATGAATTCCAGGCCTTTTTGTCAGTCATGGGGTTGATTTTCTTTCTTATATATTGTCTTCTTCAGTTCTATTTTGAACTTCTTGAGAACAGGGACTATTTAGTTGTTGTTGTGGCATTTTTTTCCTATTTGTATTTCCAATGAGGTAGTTCAAATTTTTTAGTAAAGCATTGATGAAATGTATTGCACATAATTAGTTCTTGAAATTATTTTTCATTTCATTCTTATTACTACCTCTGCCAGCTGGTCAAGCAAGTCAAATATTAATGCAGGAACTAGTACACTAGTTGCAGGTGTTGGTTACATTTTGGGTTCTATAGTTAAGGTAGACTATTACCTCTGAGTTTCTTTCTCTTTCAATTTGTTATTTATCTTTAACATTTAAAAAATATTTCAAATGAGCTCCCTCCCTCCAACCCTTCCCTCACCCAGTGATATTTATTATACATGTACAAAACATACTTCCATATTAGCCATGTCACCAAAAATGAGGCAAAAAAGTGAGAAAATTATACCGCAACTTGCATTCAGAGATCATAAGTTCTGTCTCTGGAAGTGGATAGCAATTTTCATCATGAGTCCCCCAAATGGTCTTAAATCATTTTATTGATCAGAGTAGCTGTCTTTCATAGTCAATCATTGTTACAATATTGCTGTTACTCTATGCAATGTTATCCTGGTTCTTCTCACTTCACTTTGAATCAGTTCATATAGATCATCTGTGATTTTTTTTCAGAAACATTCCTCCTCATCATTTCTTATGACATAATAATGTTCCACCATAATTATATAGCATAACTTCTTCAGCCATTTCTCAACGATAAGCATCCCCTTGATTTCCAATTCTTTGCCACCACAAAAAGCTGCTATCAATATTTTTGTACATATAGATCCTTTCCCTTTTTCTTTGGGGTACAGTTCTAGTAGTGGTATTGCTGGGTTGAAGTTTTATAACATTTTGGGCATAGTTCCAAATTGTTCTTCAGAATGGATGGATTAATTCACAATGCCACCAACACTTTATTAGAATACCTATTTTCCCACATCCCCTTCAACATACATCATTTCAGATGGGTGTGAAGTGGTATCTCAGTTTTAATTTACATTTCTCTAATTAATACTGATTTAGAACATTTTTCACATTACTATGGATAGCTTCGATTTCTTCTTTTGAAAATTGCCAATTCATTTCCTTTTATCAACTAGGGAATGGCTCTTATTAAAAAAAAAAGACTCAGTTCCCTACATATTCTGTAAATGAGGCCTTTATCTGAGGTACTCTAATTTTTATATTACTTCCTTGTCTGTGGTACTTTGCAATAAAACATAATTTCCCTGATTACCTCTTTTAATTAGGTCTATTTTTGATTTTGCTTTGTTTGAGATCACAATTGTTTCCCCGGCCTTTTTTACTTCAGCTGAAGCATAAGAGTCTGTTTCATCCCCTTATTTTAATCCTCTGTGTGTATGTGTCTTACTGTTTCAAATCTGTTTCTAGTAAGTGACATATTGTTGGATTCTGATTTCTAATCTATCCAACTAGCTGCCCCATAGTCCAATAATTTTTAAATTATCTCTCCTCAATCTATTTTCCAGGTAGTTGTTTTTCTGATGAGATATTTCACTTTTTTTTTATTCTTAGATTTTTTGCTTGATGTCTCCTGGAGATACTAGCTTCCACTTGACCAATTCTAATTTTTAAGGATTACTTTCTTCAGTGAAATTTTGTATCTCCTTTTCCATTTGACCTATTTTCTTTTTCAAGGAGATCTTTTCTTCAGTGAGTTTTTGTACTTCTTTTTACCATTAGGCCAGTTCTGTTTTTTAAGGTGTTATTTTCTTTTGTATTTCTTTTGTATGTGTCTCTTTTACCAAGCCGTTAATTCTCTTTTCATAATTTTCCTGCATCACTTTCATTTCTTTTCCTCCTTTTCCCTCTACCACTCTTATTTCTTTCATTAACTCTTCCAGGAATTCCTGTTGGGTTTGTGTCATAGCATTTTTCTTTGTAGCTGTTTCACATTGTTGTCTTCTTCTGAGTTTGTGTCTTGGCCTTCCCTGCCACCATAGTAGCTTTTTATGGTCGTTCTTTTTTTTTTGTATATTTTTCTAACCTATTTTTGATTGAATTTTATGTTTACCTAGGAGTAGGTAGACACTGTCCAATGTTTCTGGGTTTTTTTTTTTTAATGCTGCTGTTTTCAGATCTAGTTCTGGGGGTCTGAAAGTTTTCAACATTTCTTAGGTAGTGTGATCCAGGAAAAGGTGGTCACCATTCTGCTGCTCTGTGTTCTGGTCTTTACTCAGGAAGGGCAACTGTTCCCCTGTAGCCACAAGTGCTAGTGCTCCTCTTGGCCCTGAAACTATGACCAGGTCCCCTGTTCTTTTGTGTCTGATCACAAGTGTTTCTCTTTGCCTTGGAACTGCGACCCAGAATTGTGTATGGGAAACAAAGGTGCCAGTCAGTACCAGTAAAATGTCCTTGGTATTTTTCCTTGACAAATAGTACCAGGGATCTCTGGAAGAAGTGGAACATTAAATAAGGCCCTTGTTCTCTTTATTTCTCTGAAACTCCTTTAAAGCCACAGTCAATGAAAAGACCTTGCCAATTAGAACTAGTGTTCTTAGAACTTTGATTTTATGGAACAAGTAGGCTTTTAGTTTAACTGTAGTGATTGTTTGACCCGGGCTCATCAGAGATTGGGGATGACCATTACTTCTTTCTGATGGTCATTAGCATAGGCTGATGTAAGTGTGAGTGTCACTCAACATTTGCATAGGCCAAAGTGGCTCAAATACAGATTCTTTGAGCTATATAATCATTCTTCCATCACTTATTAAGCTCCTGGCATGTGGGAGAATGTTAGAGGGCACTTCCATTGTGTTGGCCATTATCAAATGGTACAATGACTGCAGATCAGACAGATGGTGGCTACCTTTACCCAGGCTAACTGGGTAGAATAAATAGGCACTGCCAAACCATCTAAAACATCATTAGAGAATTGCTGATTCTTAAAAGTTGAAGAAAATATAATATGATTTATACTAAGAATTACATTTCTAAATGTACCCAATAAGTCATTATTCAGCCCCTGACTGAAGACACCTAATGAGGTAATCTATTCTATTACATAATGACTGAAATTGTTAAGAAGTTCTAGTAATATTATGGAGCTAGTGGTAGTGACTGAATTCAGCTCACCTGTGTCACTTTAAAAGAGTAATAAACACCCTGAACAAAATAAAAGGATAAACCATAAAAAAGAGGTAAAAGAAAAAAAACCCTCTATAGGAAGAAAAAAACTTGCAGGAAAAGTACCAAATATACTCAAAAAAATTAGTAAGTATAAAAAAAACCCCTCAATACAATGAATCAATGAATGTATATTAAGGAATAAAAAATAAAATAAATCTCCACAGAATAGGCAACAAAAATTAGACTCTTAGAAGAAGGAATGAACTTAGTGAAAGAATATCCACAATGGTTTAGAAATTCATTGAAATATAAAGAAAGATGTGGCATCCATAAGGATAGGACTAAAATTTTTCTATGAAGAATAAAAGATGAATGGGAAATATCTACAACTTAATAAATATGGCAAACAATTATAATAAAGTAGCACAATCTCTGAGGTTCAGAATGGCTTAGGCAATGCTCCAAAAATGGAGGGAGGAAAGAACAAAAAAGAGTGAAATAAACAAAACAAAACACAACTGCAGAGATGAAAGAAGATTTTAAATTGCTACTAATAGAAACAACAGACCTACATATCAGAGCTTGATCAAATAATCTGAGAATGAATAATTAGCTTTGAAAAATACAAAAGAACAAACTCCTAAATATCACTTTCTTCAGAAATTGTATAAAAATATTGCTGGGAAAGAGAGGGGAAAGAGTAAATGAAAAGAATACAAAGGGCACAGAAACACTTGGTTTTGTGAAAATTGATCTTGTCCTGGTGTATAACTAATTAATAAATAATTGTAGAAAGGCAGAATCATAAATATATCCTGTATTATCTTAGTACAATAAAAATTCTAAACAATGAAAGAAATAATAACAAAAGTTATAAACCCAAATAGAGACTTGGAAACCACATCCTAAATAGTGAATGGGTCAAAGAACAAACCATAGAAATGACGAACAATTATAGAGAATAATAATGGTAATATAATATACAAGAATTTATGATTTGTAATTAAAACAGTCAGAAAAAATTATATCCTTTCATATTTTATACTAAAAAAGAGAAGACTGATTGTGTATACAATTGAATAAACTTAACATCTCCAAAACACCGTCGAAGATAAGACTTTGAAAATTAAAGGCAGGATAAAAAAAAATTGAAAATAAAACACAGCCCAAAGAATAAACAAAACAATTACTCTTTTGCACTTTGTTATATTGTAAATGTTTTATTGATTGTTCACCAATATTTCCAAGTGAATTTTGCAATTTTTGCTCTTGTTTGTGTTATTTTCTTTTTCTTCCATGTATAGAAATCATTTGTTGGCCAAAAAGCACAGCCACTTCATACTTTCACTTTAATATAAACTGGCTCTTTAGAAGAATAGTCATAAATTATCCTTATTTCCTGTTCTTACTTCAGGGTCTACATGAAAGAATGATTCTGAAACATCATTCTACACATGCCAAGAAGCAAAGCAGTTTTGGAGTTTGAGGTTTGTGTGGTGGCATAGATGTTGATTTCTTTTTAATGATTGAATTACGTCTTGTCTGAAGACTAAACTAACGGGAAATAACCAACAGACCAAGAAATGAATTTATGCCATGAAAACTTCTAAAAGCTTTTTATAAGTAGCTTAAAGGACAGGATAGGATTTTTGAAATTTTTCAACTGTATCTTAAAACTAAATGCCCATTATTTTTTATTTCATCAAAAAGACATAAAGGAAACCTGACATTTTTAATGCTTTTAATTCAAAACTCAACCATAGAGTGTATGATCTATCTATCATCTATCTATCCATCATCTATCTATCTACCTTTATATGCACACATACTGTAAAGGGAGTATGGTCTATAATAATCTGTAGAGCACATAGAATAAAATACACATTAAATAAAAATCAAATAACTATGCATATATCCCATGATTCCATTTTGATTCTTTATCCAATTAGACTAATAATGTATATGTTTTGTACTAGGACAAATTTATCTCTATGTAGCCTTTATTTCCTATATGTTTCCATCCAGCAGAATAAGTTCATTCTTCTTTTCATATGCTAGCAAAGTTTGAAGACTTGTCCTGAAAATTCCAGAAACGTTCATTAAGTACTCACTATATATACATAACACTGGCAAGGTATTTTGGGAAATTAAAAAGAAAAGGTAATGACATGTTTACCTTGCCCACAAATCTATTATTAACCTTATGTGGTTAATAATTATAAAACTAACTGTAAAATAAAACATAAATGCTCAAGATACATGCAAAAGATATGGGGTTTAAGAAGGATCAGCATGGCATAGTTGATAGAAAATCAGCTTTTAAATAGAAAGACCTGTTGTCTGTGACACACATTGGTCTTATCATGATGCATAATTTCCATAAAGTCTAAGTGACTCCAGGTAACTCTCTAAGACTTATTAATTGCTATTAAAATGGAATTGAAAATAGATGACATTTAATGCCCCTTCAAGCTCTAAAGCTATTAGTGTATGAATTGTTGTTCTGTATTTATGAGAACAGTTTTCACCATGATGAAATTACAGGTCCAAATACCATGGGAGATCCAAGGAAAAAAAAATCTTTTCCCACTGAGTAGATCAGGGGAGATTTCACTGAGGTCTTCTCATTTGAACTTGATTATGAAGGATGGCTGGGATTTCCGCAGGTAGAGATGGAGGGAGTAGGGCAGGTAAAGGGTATACTAAGTATAGGGTATGAATGAAAAGCATTAGCACTGAGGCAAGAAAACAAAGACATGTAGAGAGTATGACAAGTAGGCCAATTTGCACATTAGAGTCACTTCATAAACATTTGTTGAATTGGTATAAGATTTTTGGTGAAGTTTTAACAAGAATCCAGCCTACAGCACAACTAACAAAGTTCTATGACTTAATGTCACACACAAACACATGTATAAACACAGGGGTCTCTTTATGAACCATTTAAAAACTCAGAGTTAGAATGTCATTTCCCCCCTTACACTGAGGTCAAGGTAACAACAGTTTTGTCATTGCTTGAGGATTCCCTTAACAATAAATGTTAAATTCTTAGCTATTCTGACACTGGGAAATCGACTTCATCCTGCTTTGATCATTATAATTTATTTTAAGGATTCCATATATCTCTTTTTTATCCTGTAATTTTTAAGGTAGCATTTTCAGAAAGGCAATTAAATTCTAACTTGACCTGACATTCAAAGGTGAAACAATGTATAATGTATATGAGAAAGTAGAAATATATGTTTTCCCAGAGCTAGAGCTAAGGAGTCAGTCAATTAGCATCTATTAAGTGCCTACTATATGCCAGGCACTGGACTAGAGGAAAACACCTATTTATTCCTTTTGCTTTGGTAACCTGATTTTCACGTGCTATCAATGGAAGCATAGAAGGTTGTCTATTGACCTGTTCATTCCCTGGAATGAAGCTTAAAGTCAAGATTTTTCACATGGATCTCTGTATAAAGGACACTGAGAGATATAGTGATCAGTATCTCTGACTGTAGTTTTGTAAAACACGTAGAAATACTGTTCAACTGAACAGCTATACTATCGAGTCTCTATAAAAACAATGAATAATCACTTAGTTGAGGAATAGCTCCTTCTCTTTTCATAGGCATGATAAGATAATGGTATTGAATAAGGGTATTGGATGGTACTGAATAAGAAGAAATTAAGAAAGAAAAGTTTTCTCACTCATAGGCACAGATGTTCATCCACTTTAAACTGGCATCACATCCTTTTCATATGCTTATGCTGGGCTATGGCCAGTATTATACTAATCTATAAGATTATCATGAAGTTTATGGACAGAGTCAGCTAGATTTAGGTAGCATAAAGTCAACAGTAAGGGATATCATGGAGTTTTCTTTGTTTACTCCATTTTAATTTTGGTTAAGCCCTGTAATTTCATCGTAGGTAAACTATGCTAATATAAATTAACCACTGTTATATAATCAATAGCCCTAGTGAGTTGACTAGGAAAGCATGTGTTTGAATTCCTCCAGGGACTGGAAACTCACCACCCCTCAAGGAGACTCATTCCTCTTTTAGGACAGCTCTAGTTGTTCAGGAGTTGTCCTATTATCAAGCATAAATGTGATTTCTTTGCAACCTTCACACACAGTTCCTAGTTCTGTCCTTTAGTGTCAACAGAACAATCCTAATCCATTTTCCACATAACAGTCCTTTAACGTATTTGAGGATAGCTGTCACGCCATACTCTCTCTAAGTCTTCTCCAAGTTAAAAATCTCCATTTCTTTCAACTTCACATCTTCACATGATGTTAATGGTGGCTTAGGAGAAACAGATCATAAAAACATGGAGCACCTGAGGGCTACCATTAAGTGAAGAAAAGGGAAAAAATGGAAAGACTGGTGTCAAAAGAGTAACCTTATCTACTTTCTAATTTGCGTAAAATTATCTCTGATGTTACTTTTTAAAGAATCATAGGAATTTGTGCTGGTGGATGAGCTCTAGAAGCTTTCCCAACTCATAGATGAATACTCATGATAGATGGCAGCCAGTTAGGTCTTATAGTGTGAGAGAGTACTGGACCTGAAGTCAGGAATATGAGTTCAAATCTGTTCTCAGATATTTGCTAACTGTGTGACTAAGCATGTCACTTAACATCACTTAATCTTGTTTTCCTCCCATCTGTAAAATGAAGATAATAATAGCATCTATCTCATGCATGTTTGTGCCTAATGATAGCTGTCTGGGGGGTAGAAAGAAGAAAAATATGAATTTGCACAATAACTTTATTATATATTTAAAAGGAATAGAAAGTTGTACATGGTAAATTCGCAGTTCCATGTGCAATCACCTTTTTTATTGCTTCGCATTAAGAAAATGCTTGTTTTTTCCGGGAGCGAAGATGGCGGAGTGAAAAGGTAGTCACTCTCACTCTCCCCTATCAACCTCTGCAAACCCAGAAAATATCAGCCCAGGAAAAAAAAAAACCCTGGAACACCTGAACTAAAAGAAAGACAAGGAGCAGCAGTGCAGTAGCCCAGCAAACCGATCTCTCAGTGCCTCAGCAAAAACAAGGGGCCCCAGGCAGATAAGTACCCTGCAGCATTCATCTGAAAGGAGGTGAAGAAAACAACCTAAAGGCTTCCTAAAGCCCAGGTCTTGCTGATTCCAACCCAACACCAGGTGAGCTGTAGGAAGCCTCCAATTGTGAAGAAATCCTGAAGCCCAGGTGGTAGAGCAGGCAAACACCAACACCTGGACCTCCGAGTGCCTCAGTGAGGGCAGGGGGAACTGGTGGAAAACGAGCTCATAAAACCACCAGCAGCCTCGGCACTCCACTGAAAAGGAATCTCCCTGTGCATTAGCAGAACCCAGGGAGACAACACTGCAGGGGACCCCAGGCACATAAACATCCTGCAACACCCCATATAAAAGGAGCAGAAGAAAGCTAAAGGAAAGGAAAAGCAGGCAACCTAGAATTGCCTGAAAGTTCCAGCCTTGCTGATTCCAGACCAACACAAGGTAGGCTGCCACAAACCTACAGTTTCCAAATCCCAGCATAAGAGGCCCCAGAACGCAAAGCCAGTGACCAAGACCTAGGCTCCCAACACAAGAAGCTTGGGTCAGTACCCTCTGTTCCCCAGCGGGAGAGCTCAATCTCTTTAAAGGCCAGGGAATAAGGAAACACCATGAGTAAAAAGAAACATACCATAGACTCATATTACGAGAAGAGTGAAGATCAAGACAGAAATTCTGAAGAGGAAAACATTGTCAACAAACCCACATCTGCAACAACAAAAAGGAATATGAACTGGTCTGAAGCCCACAAAGCCTTCTTAGAAGAGCTCAAGAAGGATTTTAATAGTCAAATGAGAGAGGTAAAAGAGTCCTTCAAAAATACAATTGACCAGTTGGGAAAAAAATACACTGAAGAAAACAAGTCCCTAAAAAACACAATTGGCCAATTGAAGAAGGAAGGACAAAAACTAACAGAAGAGTACACTGAAGAAAACAAATCCCTAAAAAACACAATTGGCCAGTTGAAGAAGGAAGTACAAAAACTAACAGAAGAAAACAATCTGTTAAAAACTAGAATTGGACAAATGGAAACTAATGTCTCTATGAGAGAGCAAGAATCAGTCAAACAGAAAAAAAAAATGAAAAAATAATGAAAATGTAAAATACCTCATCAGTAAAACAACCGACCTGGAAAATCGACTCAGGAGAGACAATTTAAAAATTATTGGACTACCTGAAAATCATGATGAAAAAAAGAGCCTGGACAGTATCTTTCAGGAAATCATAAAGGAAAACTGCCCAGAAGTCCTAGAACCAGAAGGGAAAAAACCATAGAAAGAATCCACCGATCACCACCTGAAAGAGATCCCAAATTGACAACGCCAAGAATATAATAGCAAAATTCCAAAATTACCAGATGAAAGAGAAGGTGCTGCAAGCAGCCAGAAAGAAAGAATTTAAATATCATGGAACCACAGTCAGGATTACACAGGACCTTGCAGCTTCTACATTAAAAGACCGCAGGGCATGGAACATGATATTCCATAAGGCAAAGGAGCTTGGAATGCAGCCAAGGATCAATTACCCAGCAAAAATGAGCATCATTTTTCAAGGGAGGAGGTGGATATTCAACAAAATAGGAGACTTCCAAACTTTCCTGATAAAAAGACCAGAGCTCAACAAAAAATTTGATCTTCAAGTACAGGACTCAAGAAGGACTTAAAAAGGTAAATGGGAAAGAAGGATATAATATGTTGTTAATAAGGGGGGGGCTGTTTAAACCCCTACAAGGGAATATGAGACTTGCAACCCTTGAGAACTGTATTGTTATTACACCTTGTTAAAGGAGTATACATAAAGAGGGTGGATATTAGTTGACTTTGATGTAATGATAAAAAAAAATCTAATCAAGTTAAATGGATCCAAATAAGTGGATCAATCTGATCTTAGAAAATACTGAGAAAGGAGGAGGCAGACAAGGGTAAATTACATTACAGGAAAAGACACAAAATCCTATTACAGCAGAGGGAAAGGGGGAGCATTGTTTGAACCTTACTCTCATCAGATTAGGCTCAAGAAGGGCATAATATAATCAGTTAAGTATAGAAATCTAACTTGCCCTATAGGCAGTAGGAGGGAAAAGGGGAAAGAAAAGGGAGGGGAAAGAAAAGGGAGGGGGAAAGAAGGGAGGGAAGCAGCAGTAAGACTAAAGGGGAAGAAAAGGGAAAGGGATAATAAAAGGGGGAAGGGACTGAAGGAGGCGGTGGTCAAAAGCAAAACACTAGTGAAGGGGAGAAAGGAAAAAGGAGAAAGAAAAGCATAAATAGGGGGAAAAGGATGGAGAAAAAGACACAGATAGTAATCATAACTGTGAATGTGAATGGGATGAACTCTCCCATAAAACGGAAATGGATTGCAGAATGGATTAAAAACCATAATCCTACAATATGTTGTTTACAGGAAACACATTTGAAAAAGAGTGACACATACAGGGTAAAGGTAAAAGGCTGGAGCAGAATATATTATACGAAAGCTGAAGTAAAAAAGCAGGGGTAGCAATCCTGATCTCAGACAAAGCAAAAGCAAAATAGATCTAATCAAAAGAGATAAGGAAGGAAACTACATCCTGCTAAAAGGCACCATAGACAATGAAGTAATATCATTACTAAACATATATGCACCAAATGGTATAGCATCCAAATTCTTACAGGAGAAGTTCAGGGAGTTACAGGAAGAAATAGACAGCAAAACTATACTAGGGGGACCTGAACCTCCCCTCTCAGCACTAGATAAGTCTAACCACAAAATAAACAAGAAAGAAGTTAAGGAGGTGAATAGAACATTAGAAAAGTTAGGTATGATAGACCTCTGGAGAAAACTGAATGGGGATAGAAAGGAATATACTTTTTTCTCATCAGTACATGGCACATACACAAAAATTGACCATGTACTAGGGCATAAAAACCTCACAATCCAATGCAGAAAGGCAGAAATATTAAATGCATCCTTTTCAGATCATGATGCAATAAAAATTATATGTAATAAAGGGCCATGGAAAGATAGACTAAAAAATAATTGGAAACTAAATAATCTAATCCTAAAAAATGATTGGGTCAAACAACAAATCATAGAAACAATCAATAATTTCATTCAAGAGAATGACAATAATGAGACAACATACCAAAACCTATGGGATGCAGCAAAGCAGTTCTTAGGGGAAGTTTTATATCTCTAAATGCTTACATAAATAAAATAGAAAAAGAGGAGATTAATGAATTGGGCATACAACTAAAAAAACTAGAAAAAGAACAAATTAAAAATCCTCAACTAAACAAAATTAGAAATATTGAAAACCAAAGGAAAAATTAATAAAATTGAAATTAAGAAAACTATTGAACTAATAAATAAAACTAAGAGCTGGTTTTATGAAAAAAACAATAAAATAGATAAGCCTTTGGTTAATTTAATTAAAAAAAGAAAGAAGAAAACCAAATTACTAGTATCAAGAATGAAAAGGGAAGCTACCACCAAGGAAGAGGAAATTAAAACAATAATTAGGAATTATTTTGCCCAACTATATGCCAACAAATTTGACAATCTTAGTGAAATGGATACATATTTACAAAAATATAAATTGCCCAGATTAACCAAGAGGAAGTAAAATACTTAAATAACCCCATCTCAGAAAAAGAAATTGAACAAGCCATTGATGAACTCCCTAGGAAAAAATCTCCAGGGCCAGATGGATTTACATGCGAATTCTATCAAACATTTAAAGAACAATTAATTCCAATACTATATAGACTATTTGGGAAAATAGGTGAAGAAGGAGTCTTACCAAATTCTTTTTATGATACAAATATGGTGTTGATACCTAAACCAGGAAGAGTCAAAATAGAGAAAGAAAATTATAGACCAATTTCTCTAATGAATATAGATGCAAAAATTTTAAACAAAATACTAGCAAGTAGATTGCAGCAACTTATCACAAGAATAATACACTATGACCAGGTAGGATTTATACCAGGAATGCAGGGTTGGTTCAATATTAGGAAAACTATCAGCATCATTGAGCATATCAACAACAAAACCAACAGAAACCACATGATCATCTCAATAGATGCAGAAAAAGCTTTTGATAAAATACAACACCCATTCCTTTTAAAAACACTAGAAAGCATAGGTATAAATGGAGTCTTCCTTAAAATAATAAATAGCATATATATAAAACCACCAGCAAGCATTATATGTAATGGGGACAGGCTAGAAGCATTTCCAATAAGATCGGGGGTGAAACAAGGATGTCCATTATCACCACTGTTATTCAATATTGTACTGGAAACCTTAGCTTTAGCAATAAGAGAAGAAAAAGAAATTGAAGGCATTAGAATAGGCAAAGAAGAAACAAAGCTATCACTCTTTGCAGATGACATGATGATATACTTAGAGAATCCTAGAGAATCAAGTAAAAAACTACTTGAAATAATAAACAACTTTAGCAAAGTTGCAGGCTATAAAATAAACCCACATAAATCATCAGCATTTCTATATATTACCAACAAAGCCCAACAGCAAGAGATAGAAAGAGAAATCCCATTTAAACTTACTGTAGACATTATAAAATATTTAGGAGTCTACCCCCGAAACAAACCCAGGAACTCTATGAACACAATTACAAAACACTTTTCACACAAATAAAATCAGATCTAAATAACTGGAAAAACATCAGTTGCTCATGGGTAGGCGAGCTAATATAATAAAATGACAATCCTACCTAAGCTAATTTACTTATTCAGTGCCATACCAAACTACCAAAAAATTATTTTATAGAGTTAGAAAAAATAATAACAAGATTCATTTGGAAAAACAAAAGGTCCAGAATATCAAAGGAACTAATGAAAAGAAATGCAGGGGAAGGTGGCCTAGCAATTCCAGATCTTAAATTGTATTATAAAGCAGCAATCATCAAAACTGCTTGGTACTGGCTAAGAAATATGGAGGTGGATCAGTGGAATAGGTTAAATATGCAAGATACAGTAGTCAATGACTATAGTAATCTATTATTTGATAAACCCAAAGACCCCAGCTTCTGGGATAAGAACCCACTCTTTGAAAAAAACTGCTGGGAAAACTGGAAAAGAGTATGGCAGAAACTAGGCATAGACCCAAATCTCACACCATATACCAAAATAAAGTCAAAATGGGTTCATGACTTAGATATAAAGGCTGATACCATAAGTAAACTGGGAGAACAAGGAATAGTTTACCTATCAGATCTATGGAGAACAGAAGAATTCATGACCAAACAGGAGATAGAGAACATTATGAAAAGCAAAATGGATAATTTTGATTACATTAAATTGAAAAGTTTTTGCACAAACAAAGCCAATGCAACTAAGATTAGAAGGAAGGTAGAAAATTGGGAAAGAATTTTTACAACCAGTCTCTCTGATAAAGGCCTCATTTCTAAAATATATAGAGAATTAAGACAAATTTATAAGAACACAAGCCATTCCCCAATTGATAAATGGTCAAAGGATATGAACAGACAGTTCTCAGATGAAGAAATTAAAGCCATCTATAGTCATATGAAAAAATGCTCTAAATCATTATTGATTAGAGAAATGCAAATCAAAACAACTCTGAGGTACCACATCACACCTATCAGATTGGCCAACATGACAAAACAGGAAAATGATAAATGTTGGAGAGATGTGGGAAAATTGGAACACTAATACATTGTTGGTGGAGTTGTGAAATGATCCAACCATTTTGGAGAACAATTTGGAACTATGCCCAAAGGGCTACAAAAATGTGCATACCCTTTGATCCAGCAATAGCACTTCTAGGGCTATATCCCAAAGAGATCAAACAAATGGGAAAAGGACCCACATGTACAAAAATTCATAGCAGTTTTTGTGGTGGCAAAGAATTGGAAATTGAGAGGATGCCCATCAATTGGGGAATGGCTGAGCAAGTTGTGGTATATGAATGTAATGGAATACTATTGTGCTATAAGAAATGATGAACAGGCTGACTTCAGAAAAACCTGGAAAGACTTATATGGTCTGATGCTGAGTGAAGTGAGCAGGACCAAGAGGACTTTTTACACAATAGCAGCCATGTTATGCAATGACTAAGAATATTAAACTGAACCCTTCTCAGCATTATGAGGATCTAAGACATCTCCAGAGGCCTCGGGATGGAAAATGCTGTCCACATCCAAAGAAAGAACTATGGAAGTCGAATCGCTCTCACTACCTTCAGTTAGTTTTGTTTCATCTTTCTGATGGTTCCTTCTGTTGGTTTTAATTTTTACTTACAACTTCACTAATGTGAAAATATGTTTAGTCGGTATGTAACTGTAAAGCCTATGTCAGATTGTGCGCCGTCTTGTGGAGGGGGGGAGGAAAAAGGGAGAAAAAATTTTCAACTCAAAAGTATATGAAAAAAAAAAATTTAAAAAATAAAAATTACAAAATAAAAAAAATTCTTGTTTTGTTCCATGGATTGAAAATAAAATAAATTTGTGTAAAAAAGGCAAAGGAATTCCAGATTCCTTGTATCTAACCAGAATCAAATTTGTGGTTTGGTAGAAAATTTTTCAATTCCTCTACTTTTTTTTTTTTTTTTGGGTGATTTAGCATCCAAGGGTTAACGGTGATCAACAACATTTCATGTTTCTTTGGAGTAAAAATCCATGAATTCAGTAAGGTCACATAGAATGGGGTACAATTGAATTCTGACCTTCAAAATAAATAAATGTATTCAGAGCTTCTATATTTAGATGAGCATCATTATATGTCTGACTTGCATTTTTAATGTTATTCGGTCTGAAAGACACATAATAGCCTGCAAAAATGGAATTTCTGAAAAAAATTGAACAATTCACATGCATGCTAATATGAAGATACACAAGCAAACACTATGATGAAAGACTGCTATTTTGAATGAAGTATTTATTAAATAAACAGAAGTGTCTGTAAGTTGTAACTGAAAGAAATTGATACTTTTATTGAGTTATCATACAAGAGTGGCAGAAGCACCAGCAATTTGCCTGCTATAGTATAATGAAAGAAGATAGTAATTTTCTATTTGAATACTTAGTGTAAAAATTATAAGAAAATACTTACAGTTTTAAAACTTTTGAAATCTAGAAAGCACTTTCCTCCTAATAACCTTGTGAGGTGGTTAACAGAAGTATTACTTTCATTTTATAAATGAGGAAACTAGTTTGGTGACCTTAAGAAACTTGTTTGTGGTCACATACCATGTAAGTATCAAAGCCAAATCTATGCTCTTTCTACTATATCTTTTTTCTTCAGAGAAATGAAGTTTTTTAAATTTCTTTTCTTTTCTTTTCTTTTTTTTTAAGTGAGGCAATTGGGATTAAGTGACTTGCCCAGAGTCACACAGCTAGGAAATATTATGCGTCTGAGGCTGGATTTGAACTCAGGTCCTCCTGACTCCAAGGCCAGTGCTCTAACCACTGCTATACCTGAAATAAAGTTATATGTACATTACGCCTATATTCAAAAGTTTTATTTTCTAGTTTTTGTCAAGAATTTAAAGGAATGAATGGAACTTTCAATACTTTAAAACATGCAGATTTCAGGATATATGAAAAATTTTAAATATTTTGGAGCAGTAGTTTCTAAAGTTGGGGTTGGAGCTACCTGGAGAGTCATACCTTATTTCAGGTGAACATGGAACTGACCTCAGTGGGTTTGTAATAAAGCTCTTGGAGGCTGGAAAGATAGGACACATCCCATCCTTGCATTGATAGCCAATCTAGAGGCTTGTCTCCAACACAGTCACTCTGATTCCCACACTCCTCTCTGCCATTTCCCTCTGCTCCCAACTCTACCCCCCATGAGTCTACCATAAGCCTTTCAGAGTGTCCAGGCAAGGAAAATGCCTCCTCTATTACCTGGCTCCATCATGAGTGGGTTCTACCTTTGAAGACATTTATCACTAAGTAAAAACCCTCCTGTCTTCTAAATTTCCTTATTGTTGTCAAGGCACCACCAGCATTCCAGTCACCCAGGTTATCACAACATTGGTGTCATCTACCATACTTATTTTCCCTCACCCTATATATTCAATCAGTTCTTAAATACTTAGTTCTGCTCTCACATTTCTCACTTCCATCTGCTTCTCTTCACTCACACAGCCAAAATTCAATTACAGGCTTCAACCTCTCACCTGGACTATTTCAGAAACCTCTTAATTAGTTTCCCTGCCTCAAGACTCTTCCTTCTCCAATCCCAATCTCTCCTTCATACAGTTACCAAGGAGTTTTTTTCTTTTTTTTCCATGAAACACAGGTCTGACCATGTCATTCTCCTACTTGATAAATTCCAGTGACTCATTATCGACTCTTGGATCACATAAGATTTTATCCCTCTCTTTTTTAAAATTTATTTTTCCATCTTAAAATGCACATTATTAGCACAGGCATATAATTTATAAATAAATATGCATTACATAAATATTTTTATAATTAAGTCAATATTTATTTTTTAAGCCTGGAGCGGTACATATTCCTTTTTAAACTCACAGGCATGTACAATCAAAAAGCTTTAGAGACCACAGTCATTTAAAAATGATTGAAGAACAAATAAGTGAATAGAATTTGGTAATTGTTTATCTCTCATGAAAAAACAAATTGCTCATGAAGGCTCCTTAATAAATACCAAATGCCGAAAGTAGCCATTCTGGAATCATCAAATTGCAGTTGCTGAAATCTCATTTCCTCTAAGAATTCTTTCTTATACTGATGAGTTGAAATTGACAACTTCCCTTCTTTCTTCTTCATCCCATCTGGGAAAACCAGAATTCTACCTCTGAAACCCTGGGTCAATGATATGATCAGTGCCAGTTTTTGATATATATATATTTTCTGAGGTCAAAAGGTATTGTGCCAAGAGCCTTGAATTTAGCTAAAAGATCTAGGTTTGAGTCCCAGCCAGCTCTAATCTTTCTTAGCCACAGACAAGTCTGAGCCTCTATTTCTTCCTATGTAAACTATTGTATCACCCACATGACAGGATTATTGTGAAAAAAGTGCTTCAAAAACTTTAAAGCATTATATAAAAGTAAAATACAGTTATTTTATCTTCCCATGTCTGTGAAGAAATGTATTTAACCAATGCAGATTGATACTTGTGCTGCCATTTATAGTCTTAGAGGATTGCCTTAGACACTGAGTGATTAAGTGATTTATCCAGTCACACAACCAATATGCAACAGAGAAAGGATCTGAACCCAGATTTTTGTGATTCCAAGGGTAATTCTTTATCTACTATTCTTCACTATCTCTTGTTATTATTATACTTCTGTATATGTGACTTATTGCTACTCCTTAATATTCATCCTGAAAAACCTTACTTTCTATTCATGTATTTCTGTGCTACACCAATGTAATCTTTTTGTCTTCAGTGGTTTCAAACATCTTGGTTTCAGGACCCTCTTATACTCTTAAAAATTACCAAGGACATCAAAAAACTTTTTTTGTGGGTTACATTTATCTTTATTTACTGCATTAGAAATTAAAGCATCTTCAATTGAACCTCTAGAATGATCCTTGGTACTCCCAGGGGTCCCTGGGCCACATTACGGGACTCATTGTTCTATGCTATACTAATAGTACTCACATCATTTTGGCTCTCTTGATATCTAAACTCCTAAAAAAGATAAAGAGCTCTATTGGGCCCTTTGGATGGAGTCTGGCTTAGTGAAAGGCCATGAGATTGGGAGTCAAAGAACTTGGCATCAAGTCTTGTTTTTACTACTTACTGGCGAGGTGACTTTTGGTTTGCTCAGTAAGCACATATGTTAGAACAATGGGGTTGACCAGTCTGAGCCAATGTGCCCTTTGCAAAATGGGTGACATGCTATCACACTAGCTTTGTACAGAATGGTTATGAAGATCAGATAAGGTGATGTATGTAGATCCCTTTGCAGTAAAGATTCTCCTGTCAAGATCTACTGAGATACACCTTGGATTTCTTACTTTCCTTCTTAAGTCACATGCTCCCAGGAAACTTGAGTAACTCTATACTCAGTATGAACCACCTCAACCTCCTACCATGTCTTACCACTTTATCCCACTGGTAAGTACAGAATCCATAATATCATGGAAGTATGTTTTTGAAAGGAAGAAAAGTGAAACAAGGATCCTTGAACAAGTAACTATTAGACCTTAGGGTATGAAACACAGAAGCCACTTACAAAATCAAACTTGAAGTTTCCTCACCTAAGGGCTCCCTCACAAGTTCTGTCTTCAACTACATTTGCCTACCTGGGGGAAGTGTTGTGGGGTGGGGGGAGGTGAAGATGAGGTGGAGGGACAGCATGCATGTTGCCTTCTCTTTCACTTAGTCCTCAGAATTTATCAGGCAAGAAAAGGATGAGTCTCCAGGTATCTCTATATTGCCCAACTGCAAGATGAGGGTAAAATATTCCAAGGCCTTTTTGCATCCCAGATATATTAATGTCATACTGAAACAATTTTCTTTTTTTTCTTAGGCTCCCTTCAGGCTCCACTAGTTAAAAGATCTATCCATATACCTTTCCCCCATACTATTATTTTAAATGAGTAGAGAGAAAATTACACAGGAATAAGACCTCATCCAAACTAGAAAACACTTTATAATTTACAGATAAATAAATAATTGAGAGCTATATTTTATTATTTGTTTGGAATATGTCTTTTTTGGTGAGGATACATAGGAGTAGCACAGGATTTTTGTTAGCTAGCATATGTATTGCTTTAGATTTTGCAAAGCACTTTATATGTGCTAACCTTGAAAAAATGGACTCTTTTTTGCATTTTGTATCCCCAGAACTTAGCATAGAGCCTAGCATACAGTATTTGATTATTTGACTGACTGACTTACTGATTTTCACAGAAAACCTATAAGCTAGGGGCTATTATTATTCCCATTTTACAGATGAAGGAATTAATGCTGAGAAAGGTTAAATAACTTGCCAATGGTGACATAGCTAGTAAGTGTCTGAAGCAGAATTTGAACTCAGGTCTTCTTACCTCCAAATCCAACACTATCTGCTATTTCTTCTAGCTGCCTATTACTAGTCTTAGACTTGGAAGAGACTTTATAAATTATCTAGTCTACTCTTTTTATTTTTTATATGAGGAAATTGAGGCCCAGAGAAGTTAAATTACTTTTCCAGAATTACAAAGTAAGTGGCATATAAACCCAAGCCCTTGACTCTGAATTCATAAGTAATGGGAAAGCCAACCACTTCCCAAGGCAGTCCATTCTGCTTTTAGATATCTTTTCTTGTTAGGATTTTTTTTCCCCTTAAATCAACTCTAAATCTGCCTCTCTTTAACCTCCACCTATTGTTCCTACTTGAGACACAGTAATTATTTTCTCAGAACTTATTTTATAACTGATTGATAGTAGAGTGATGAAAGTTAATTCAATACTTCAAGGTTCCATGATTGCCTCAGTGTGAACATGCCTGTCATTAGTGCAAATTGTAAACACTTCAGACATTATTAGATGCTATATTTATCTAGGCTAGTTTTTAGACTATAAGACATCCTGTGAAGGACTGTATTTAATCCTTTCCAGCTTTGTAGAATCTGTCCAAGCTTATTGAAAGATAATGCATCCTTCCCTTCCAATCTCTTACCTTGCATTGGATAGATAGATAATAGATACAAATATATATTACACCATAGTATATGTATATTATATATTGCATCATAATAAAATTATTCATATAATACTAGTATTATGTATTTATAAAGCTGTCTATATAGATATGTTTATATCATAGACACATTTCTATATTGTATATGTTTTTATAATCAAATATAATTTACTTGAGAACAGGGGCATTTTTAAAAATTATGTATCAATAGCACCTAGAATAGTGCCTGTTTTGTTTTAATTGCTAAATCAATATTGGTTGATAGATTGGTTTATTGATATATCTGAGTTACTATTGTAAAAGAAAAAAATCATCACTGGGGGACAAATTTTCTGGTGGTGAGCCTCTATGAAATTATCTGGTCTAGATATCAGATGCAGATATGCAATTGTAAGGGTGGGATGTTGGTAGAATTAATTCAATTGATCACCTGCACACACCCACAATCAATATGCTCTTGAAGTGATGGACGCTATAGTTGCTATCAGGAATTAAGTCCAGGTGAGCAAAGAAACAGATTGGCAGCATAGAATAAGAGAAGCAAAAGCAATTTGAGTAACACATCAGAAGGGTAATCTAATCCAACTGGTTTATGATCCATGTAGCCCTATTATAGGTCTGACTCCAAATCTCTCTAGGTTCTCTCCCTGCCTGGGCAGGGCTTGACTCACTCATGCTACCTATGTCCACTTCAGATGATCAAGGTGTTTCCCCAGAGGACAGGGACATAGGTACTTCTTTTCTGTGAGAGTCTTATCTCTGGCTGTGACTATTTCCAGCAACACTATAGTTCATGAGCTCTAACTAGTATATTTCCCGTTTACAAATCAGAGTCGTCAATACTAAATCTTAACCAAAACATTGAATTAAAAATGCAAAACAAATATACAATATTTGATAACATTCCACCCATGAAACTTACTTACATTCTCCCACCAACCTGTATAATGTCTATGAGAAGCATATGAACTCACTTAAAATGCTAGAATAGTAAATTATATGTACAGCTATTACATGTATGTATGTATGCATATATACATACACATACCATATATATGCATATATATACACAAATATGTGTATATATGTATGTATGTAAACATACATATTTACATATGTGTGTGTGTGTATTTTTCTCAGGACCATTCAAATCTCTGGAGCCAGAGACTTCATTTCTTTTTAATTCCTTTTCCTTTCTTTTCTTTTTCTTTCTTTCTTTGTTTCTTTGTTTCTTTCTTTCTTTCTTTCTTTCTTTCTTTCTTTCTTTCTTTCTTTCTTTCTTTCTTTCTTTCAAAGTCTCAGAACTATCCATCAAAGTGCCTTGTTGAATGTAGTTTTTGTGTTGAATGGTTTCTCCTACTGCTAATCTGAGCTAATGCTTACAGTGCTTCACTCATACCTTCTCATACCAATAAGAAAAGGCAACTTTTCAGCCACTTAAGAGTCTCATATAATTGCTTGTTACAGTCTTAGATAAGACATGTAAAGTACTTATTGAAACTTAAAGTACTTTATAAATGCTAGAGATGATGATGATGGTGATGATGGTATCACACATATACACACTCATAATCCATATTTTTTAAAAGAAGAGACACAATCTGGATATAAAGAAATCCAGATAATCTAAAGAGATGGCTTAAGACCCTTCACTTACGTGTGAAAAATGTTGAGTATGTCTCATACTAGAAGGAGATATCCTGTTGTGGAAGCTACCCTCAGGATATTCCTTTCATTATGCTAATAAGCACTCTTACTTCATAAAAGGTCTGAGAGAGCTACATCAGAATTACCATTTAGATTGGCAAAGCCTAGATAAAATGTTATAGCAAATATATATCATGCCAATATTTCACAACCAAATGAATGCTATGTAACATCAATTAGGAAATTAGTAGAATATGCCTTCTATATTGAGAAAATTATTTGTTCACCTAACCTTAGGACCTAGATTATGAGGGCTTCTTATATAGACAAAATATTTTTAAAGTGTTCTAAGAAACAATAAATGTGACTCATCACACTTCTATGCTCAGTAAAATAAAATTTTGATGCAGCAGCACTTAATTCTGGTGGATTGCAGTAACATGTGCTGATTAAACTTATGTCTTCTGTGTTTCATTGCCAGTTTGTGTCATATGATAGCTGGAAATGCAAATGATTTTTGCTCCTGCTGTACCACTGCTTCTAGGATAAGGGGAAAAAATTGGTTAAAGAAAACCTCCCAATGTTTTCTTTCTTTTTCCTTGGACATCCCACTGACTTTAACCAGATAGATGACCTATGTGTATCTAAAGTGAATGTGAATGTGGAGTGTTCTTATTTCACTCTCACACTAGAAAACTGGATTGTACTGCTTTGACCCTTTAAAAATTGTCTCATTAGCAGTAATTTTGTATTTTAGTCTGATCTACTAAACAAAATGTGACACTATTCATTACATCATCTTATATTGAACAATACAGTCCTTTGGAAATTGTAGTAAATAAACTGGCAAACTTAAATCAGTAAACAAATAAACAATCAAACAGACTTCCACTTTTCATTAATCATACAATGCTTTGTTCATATTATGGTTTTACAAAGTAATAAAGAAAAATAAAGCAAAAAGATCTTTTCCAGCTCCATGTAGCTCATTTTTCTCCATAGGCAAAGACAGTTTTTATTTCTTGGCCTTATTTTCTGGGTGGATATACAGAGCTGTCACCTCTTTTTAAGAGAGCTGAATGGAAAGTGGGAACTAAGTGAAGACTAGGATAAAATACCATAAAATGTACAAGTAGACATTTATTGCTTCAACATTATGGACAATGTTGCTATAAATGTTATAATCTCTACATTCTTCGAGATATTCTCAGACAGATCACTTACAGCAGCACTTGAACATCTGGGTTTAATAGATCTAGCTCTGCTAGGAAATTTTGAAAGAAAGAACCATAGAGATAGGCAAAGGCTGAAGCTGCACCTGAAAAACTAATTTTCACTGTAAAGATCTCATTTTTTTAGGGATTAAGTATTTAGCTTGTGTGTTATACAGATCCCTCTTATTCTCTCTGATGACTTCCATCCATTAATAAGTGCACCCAAAGATAGCATCATTCATATTTTTTTGATTACTATTTATTAAGTCAATCTCTTTAAAAATTAAGTAGTCATTGTTTCTGAAAGTAGGAAAGGATTGGTGGCTTGAAATCAAGTTGAAGAAATTATGTAACACTGCAGTAGTAGACTATCCTTCATTATAATCCTTTCAATGTAGGTAGATGCATAGTAGTATAATTATTCCAATTTGGCATATGAAGAAACTGAGGCTCAGGAAGTTTGCATGGCTTATGATAGGTCATACAGAGCTGGGACTTTAATCTAGAATGTCTAATTTCTCCATCCAGAAGTCTTTTTCACTGTACTTCTAGAGGTGAAAATGTCCAATGATTTCTCTATTTTTTGTCAATATTCTTAAGTTATAAAAGTTTGTTTCAACTAGTAGCTAATACAATATTTAAGATTTTCTATGTATTTCATTTAGGAATATCATCAGTACAGAAAATAGAGAAAGGCATGGAAGAAATGTGTTCAAAAAGTAATATGATGCATTGTTAAAAAAAAACCTCTGTGTGTGTGTGTGTGTGTGTGTGTGTGTGTGTGTATGTGTGTGAGTGTGTGTGGAGAATGTTGAAGTTGAAACCTATCTAGTGAATTCCATGGAAAACAAAACAAGAGCAAAAATCTCCCTAATTCCCTTATTAGTATTGACCTAGAACTGCACTGGGATATGAAAAATTAAGATATTCACCAGAGACACAGACACACAGCTAGTATATTCTAGAGTTGATGCTTGAACCTACATGTGTATGTGTGTGTGTTTGTGTGTGTGTGTGTGTGTGTGTGTGTGTATATATATATATGTATATATATATGTATGTATGTATAATACATAGCCATATTTGTTTATAGTGATATCATTTAAGTACCAATGCCATATGTATATCTCAATGTTAGATATTTTATATGATTTTATTTTAGTCTCTATAGCTATACCAATACTATCTATAGAGATGAAGATATCCATATGCACCAACATGGAAATCAATATAAATATATGTGTTTTAATAGCTAGCATAATAACAGTCTGAATTGACCTTCAGCTCAAGCAGTATAAGTAGAAAGACTTCTGAAAGGTAGAGACAGAAGACTTGACCTTGAGTTATAGCACTGATCCTTTATGTACTGTACAACCTGGAGGAAGTTCATTACCTTTCTGACCTTCTGTGTCTTTATTCTAAAATCAAGACAATAAAACTTTTCCTGGAGGTGATCTATGTATTCCTTTGATTGACACTTTGTGTATATACATATATATGTATATGTATTCATGCATGTGTGTACGTGTGTGTATATACATATATATACATATACATATATAGAGATATATTTACACTGTGGTGTTCAATTTTTTTTTCTATTCTGTCAATCAGTTCTGTTGTGAAAGAGATGAATTCTGCTTTCAAAATTCTTATTTGTCTCTTAGGAACATCCTGCTGTCTTGTGAATTGCCAGGATCCTTTCCTTTATCAAGTATTGATGCATTTTCCTTTGTCTTTCAATATTTATTCAGAGATCTTTGAACATTTTCACTTGATCTCATATTACCTTCAGTTATTAACATCTTCCCATTAGTTTATCTGCTTATTTCCAAGTATTTCAGTTAAATTTTCTTCCTTCTGAGATCGTTGATAATTTTAGTCTCCCTCCTCTGCTATTTTCCCTTATTATTCATTTTCTGACTCCCTCCTTTTAATGGAGATTTCCTTGTTGACTATATCTCAAAGTTCTCAGCCTTCTCCCATGCTAGATAATACATGCTTTACCAAACTCAGTCTCTAACCTAAGTAACTTCTGTGGGTGCAGAACTGCCTCTAGCTCTGTGCTGGACATTTTCCCTCTGGCTCAGTGGAGTTCCACACAGACACATATATATGTCCTGCCTCATTCTATCTGTTCTTCCATTCAATGACTGAGCTCCACATTTGCATTGATTGCTGCTACTTTGCTATTGTACATTGAGTAATTTTTTCACTTTCATCATGGAGGTGGGTATTATTGGGGTATAAAGTTGAGTTGTGCTGTAAGCACCTGGGATTGAACAACACTATTTAATGCTGGTGAGGAGCAGGAAATGGGATGATAAATGAGCAGGTTGAGGTTAGAAATAGTTCTCTTTTGTTGGTTTATCAAGTTTTTACATTATTTGTTTTCTTGTTACTTTTCACTCTGTAGACAGCTAACATTGCTATAATTCTTGTGCATAATTACTGTTTTGGAGGAGTTTTAGAGGTTGCGAGGGTCCAATAAAATGCCTACTCCTCTATCATGTTGGTCACATAACCTAGAAGTAATAAAAAAAAAGGTAGCATGGGTCTGGATTTTGACATAGTGGCATAAAATGATTGAAAATCACACTTTAAGTTTAGCTAGGCAATAATCATACCTCAATTCAAAATATGCATATGACTATAATATAACAGCATGAATATAATAGAATAGCAAGAGTTTTATTATATATCTGCAATCTAACTCTGAAGGAGACTGATTTCAAAATAACACAAATAAATAGTAATATTAGCAGTATCATTTGAAATAATGCATACCTTTTCCAATTGCTTAAAAATATTGAAACATTTTGTTTTAACACATCAGTTCTTTCCCAGTAAAAGTCCCCAAATTACCTACCTTTAAAATAATTTAATATCATTGTGACCTAGCAAATTAAATTTTCCATTCTCAGAATTCATAATGACTACATATATGAAGTTGTAAGTAAAAATTAAAACCAACGGGAAGAACCATCAGAAAGATGAAACAAAACTCAACTGAAGGTAAAAATAAGTGAGAGCGATTCGACTTCCATAGTTCTTTCTTTGGATGTGGACAGCATTTTCCATCCCGAGGCCTCTGGAGATGTCTTAGATCCTTGTAATGCTGAGAAGGGTTCAATTTAACATTCTTAGTCATCGCACAACGTGGCTGCTATTGTGTAAAAAGTCCTCTTGGTTCTGCTCACTTCACTCAGCACCAGACCATACAAGTCTTTCCAGGTTTTTCTGAAGTCAGCCTGTTCATCATTTCTTATAGCACAATAGTATTCCATTACATTCATGTACCACAACTTGCTCAGCCATTCCCCAATTGATGGGCATCCTCTCAATTTCCAATTCTTTGCCACCACAAAAAGAGCTGCTATGAATATTTTTGTACATGTGGGTCCCTTTCCCATTTGTTTGATCTCTTTGGGATATAGTCCTAGAAGTGTTATTGCTGGATCAAAGGGTATGCACATTTTTGTAGCCCTTTGGGCATAGTTTCAAATTGTTCTCCAAAATGGTTGAATCATTTCACAACTCCACCAACAATGTATTAGTGTTCCAATTTTCCCACATCCTCTCCAACATTTGTCATTTTCCTGTTTTGTCATGTTGGCTAATCTGATAAGTGTGATGTGGTACCTCAGAGTTGTTTTGATTTGCATTTCTCTAATCAATAACGATTTAGAGCATTTTTTCATATGACTATAGATGGCTTTGATTTCTTCATCTGAGAACTGTCTGTTCATATCCTTTGACCATTTATCAATTGGGGAATGGCTTGTGTTCTTATAAATTTGTCTTAATTCTCTATATATTTTACCCCAATGAGGCCTTTATCAGAGAGACTGGTTGTAAAAATTCTTTCCCAATTTTCTACCTTCCTTCTAATCTTAGTTGCATTGGCTTTGTTTGTGCAAAAACTTTTCAATTTAATGTAATCAAAATTATCCATTTTGCTTTTCATAATGATAATGTTCTCTATCTCCTGTTTGGTCATGAATTCTTCTGTTCTCCATAGATCTGATAGGTAAACTATTCCTTGTTCTCTCAGTTTACTTATGGTATCAGCCTTTGTATCTAAGTCCTGAACCCATTTTGACTTCATTTTGGTATGTGGTGTGAGATTTGGGTCTATGCCTAGTTTCTGCCATACTCTTTTCCTGTTTTCCCACCAGTCTTTTTTCAAAGAGTGGGTTCTTATCCCAGAAGCTGGGGTCTTTGGGTTTATCAAAAAATAGATAACTGTAGTCATTGACTACTGTGTCTTGCATATTTAACCTATTCCGCTGATCCACTTCCCTATTTCTTAGCCAGTACCAAGCAGTTTTGATGATTGCTGCTTTATAATACAATTTAAGATCTGGAGTTGCTAGGCCACCTTCCCCTGCATTTCTTTTCATTAGTGCCTTTGATATTCTGGACCTTTTGTTTTTCCAAATGAATCTTCTTATTATTTTTTCTAACTCTATAAAATAATTTCTTGGTAGTTTGATTGGTATGGCACTGAACAAGTAAATTAGCTTAGGTAGGATTGTCATTTTCATTATATTAGCTCTGCCTACCCATGAGCAACTGATGTTTTTCTAATTATTTAGATCTGATTTTATTTGTGTGAAAAGTGTTTTGTAATTGTGTTCACAGAGTTCCTGGGTTTGTTTCAGTAAGTAGACTCCTGAATATTCTATAATGTCTATAGTAAGTGTAAATGGGATTTCTCTTTCTATCTCTTGCTGCTTGGGCTCTGTTGGTAATATATAGAAATGCTGATGATTTATGTGGGTTTGTTTTATAGCCTGCAACTTTGCTAAAGTTGTTTATTATTTCAAGCAGTTTTTTACTTGATTCTCTAGGATTCTTTAAGTATATTATCATGTCATCTGCAAAGAGTGATAGCTTTGTTTCTTCTTTGCCTATTCTAATGCCTTCAATTTCTTTTTCTTCTCTTATTGCTAAAGCTAAGTTTTTAGTACAATATTGAATAACAGTGGTGATAATGGACATCCTTCTTTCACCCCCGATCTTATTGGAAATGCTTCTAGCCTGTCCCCATTACATATAATGCTTGCTGAAGGTTTTAGACAGATGCAGTTTATTATTTTAAGGAAGACTCCATTTATACCTATGCTTTCTAGTGTTTTAATAGGAATGGGTGTTGTATTTTATCAAAAGCCTTTTCTGCATCTATTGAGATGATCATGTGGTTTCTGTTGGTTTTGTTGTTGATATGCTCAATGATGCTGATAGTTTTCCTAATATTGAACCAACCCTGCATTCCTGGTAGAAGTCCTACCTGGGTCATAGTGTATTATTCTTGTGATAAGTTGCTGTAATCTACTTGCTAATATTTTGTTTAAAATTTTTGCATCTATATTCATTAGAGAAATTGATCTATAATTTTCTTTTTCTGTTTTGATTCTTCCTGGTTTAGGTATCAACACCATATTTGTATCATAAAAAGAATTGCAACTATTTTCCCAAATAGTCTATATAGTATTGAAATTAATTGTTCTTCAAATGTTTGATAGAATTCACATGTAAATCCATCTGGCCCTGGAGATTTTTTCCTAGGGAGTTCATCAGTGGCTTGTTCAATTTCTTTTTCTGAGATGAGGTTATTTAAGTATTTTACTTCCTCTTTGGTCAATCTGGACAATTTATATTTTTGTAAAATATGTATCCTTTTCACTAAGATTGTCAAATTTGTTGGCATATAGTTGGGCAAAATAATTCCTAATTATTGTTTTAATTTCCTCTTCCTTGGTGGTAGCTTTGCCCTTTTCATTCTTGATACTAGTAATTTGGTTTTCTTCTTTCTTTTTTTAAATTAAATTAACCAAAGGCTCATCTTTTTTATTGGTTTTTTCATAAAACCAGCTCTTAGTTTTATTTATTAGTTCAATAATTTTATGAATTTCAATTTTACTGATTTTTCCTTTGGTTTTCAGACCCATGCTACCTTGATCCAGGTAAAGTGGAAGTGAGAGGAGATTTTAAAGAGTAAAATTGCCCTCTTTATTTTCCATAGGACTGTCTCTGGTGAACTTAAAAAAATTATCCATATATGGATTTTATAAAGTAGAGTTGATGTGACATTGATTAGTATAGATGTTAATAATATCACCAGTAAGATGCTTGTTTTCAGAATAAATTTCTTATCCCCAAACTAAAAATAAGTGTTTTATCAAACATACAGTAATTGAAATTATAACAATTAGAACAAATAAGAAAAATGTCTACTCATGAAATGTCTTCTGAAAACAAAACAAATGATCAATTTGCCTGAATTTCTTCCTGTCTTTAATCAATCCCAGGCTACCAATATATAAAGGATCAAGCACAAACACCTGAAATTGTTGTGTTCCCAACCAGTTCTGGTGACCTCTGTATATTCCTTTTAAACCAGTGACTCATTAGAACCCACTAAATAAAGGGAAATGGAATTCCAGGTTTGAGGGAAAGCTGAATGCAAAAGTATCTGCAATCCTCTGCCATAGAATCTTCACCTGGAAAAAAAACTAAGTGTAGTTCTTAACAAAGCTCAACTCAAGAAGACTAACACACCAGCACCAAATTTGGCAAAGAAAAATGTACAGCGTAGTGATGGAAGTGGGAGAGAAATGTGTGTATCTGCTGTGAATAATAAATGAGAAAAAGTGAAATATATCAAAAAAAGTACAAGAGGAAAAGCTCAGGAATAAATGCAACTCCTGGGCAAATAACAGCGAGTAAGAGTCATAAAGAATGAAAAAATGAGCAAGCTCATTATAATAAGCTCATAACTCCATAAAATATTATCCTTTAAAAAAAACCTAAATATCCCAACACAGAAAAAAGTAATACAAAAAAGTCTACAAGATGCCCAGAATCATAAACAAACAGAAGAAACTTTAGCATAGATTCTATGAAAAATACAATTTTTGTAAGAAAAAAACTATTTTGTAAAAAAGGACGGGAATCAGATAAATGAAAGAATGACAAAAAGGAAATAAATAATTTAGAAGATATGGTAGAGAATTTCACCAAAAATCCTAGAGTCTCTGAAAAATAAAATGAATTATTTATGTCTTAAATATACAGAAGTATAGTCCTCCTAAAGAGAGCAAAATACATGGAAGAACCACCTATCTCTATCAATCAACTAATTCAATAAGCATGAAGAAAGACCCTCAGACCAATTAATGTTAAAAAAAAAATCCCTAGAGAGGCTATAGTTAGTTCACTTTTCTAGACCAGGGCCATGTAAGGAGACAGCCAAAAGTCTTCAGGCACTAGAAGAGAAGTTAAACAGAAAAGGTCTAAAATCCTCTGGCCTTGAGTATAACACATGAAAGACTTCTCATAGGCAAACCAGAATCAAGCCAGTGAAACCTGGATCTTATAGCTATGTGCCTGCGGCAAGAAGGCAGGTGTCTGAACCAGTAGTGAATCAAGGAAAACTGGAGCCTGCAGTTTTATCACCATAAATGAAAACTAGGGTGTGAGTACCTTAGACTGGGCAATGTTCAAGTAATACCATTAGTCAGATCATGATTTCTGCTTTGAGTTACCTGTGAAGACTGTGAATAACAGGATACTTAGTACTTGGAGGAAACAATGGAAAACCCCAGATAATACAGAGTAGGATCAAAAATAAAAGCCCATCATTCCTTCTAGAAGTGGGCAGAACTTGGCTATGACATAAAATCAAATTCAAGAAGGCTGGAAAAATGTGTAAGCAAAAGCAAATAATGATACTCAAGAAATGTTATGGAGACAGGGACAATAAACATACATAAACAGAAGAGAATAACTGCACATATTTGTAGGTAACACCTCTCTCCCTCTCTCTCTCTCTCTCTTTCTCTCTGCTTTCATCATTTTTATTCACACATACACACACATACAAACACACACAGAGAAACACTTTTTTTTTCCCCAAGCTCCACTAAAATTTTTGGAAGAAATAAAGCAAAAGTTAAATGGTAATATTATCAATTAAATGAGAGCTCAAGAAAAAAGAATGGGAAATGACTTGAAAGCTCTGGAAGATAGAATTGAAAGGATAACAATTCGGTACAAGAGTTGCAAAACCTTACTCAAGTACCTTATTTCCTAAAAATTAGAATATAACACATAGAAATGAAAATTCTTAGAAACTTCTTTGCCCAGTGTTAAGCCAAGAAAACAGACAAGTTAAATTAAATGAGTGAATAGTTATAAAGGTATAAAATATTCAGATTAATAAAACAAGAAATAGATAATTTAAATAAACAATCTCATAAAAAGAATAGGAATAACCCATAAATAAGCTCAGTAAGGAAACAAAAGGAAAAGATAAATGTAGGAGTGAATGCTTTCATCATTCAAAGCATAATTAATGCCCACATTATATAGTTTGCAAAAGTAGGAAATGAAATGGTCCTATCCAATTCCTTTTAAGATACAAATATGGTATTTATATCTAAGAAATGGATAAACAAATCAAAGATAACTGTAGACCAATATCCCTAATAAACATAAATGCAAATTTTAAAAAAAAATTTGTAGAGCCTATAGCAATTTATAAAGAAATAGATTATATATCATATTATATTTAGGCTGGCTTTATTCTAGGAATATAGACATGGTTCAATATTAGGAAAACAATAAACATAATAAACTATTAACAAAAAAAAATAAAATCTTAATATTATGTTTATTTATATAGAAAAGCTTTTGAAAAATCCAAGACCCAATTCTGTTGCAAAAATAGAAAGCCTAGGAATAAATAAATCCCTCCTTAATATTATAAATAACATTTTTCTGAAAGCAAAAACCAGAATTATGTGTAATTAAGAAATTCTAGAAATACTGTAACAATAAATAAAGTTAATGAGAAAAAATTAAGCAATGAAACATTCTCTTATGATACAGAAAGACACAGCTCTTGTTTTTAATGATCAAGGACCAAAAGAGGGCAAAAAAATATTAATAAAGGTTAAAATAAGGCAATTATGGATAATAAAGCAAAAAAAAGAGGAGGGGAAGGGAAAAATTCAATTATTATTCTATGGATTCAAATTTACATTTCTTTATAAGTAAGTCAATATTAGAGGTGAAGGGAGAAGTAACAGGAAACTCAGAAGTGTGAGGAAATAGGAAGCAACAGAGGGCAACTGTTTTTTGGTGGTGCAATGAGAGAATTAATAGTTTTTTTTCCCACCTTTCAACATTCATAGACTGATATGAGGGAATAATGTAGGAGCAGTGGGATTGGGGGGGTGATTATTTTTATTCTATAAGGGGAACAAATCTGGGTGACGTGAGTGCATTCCCATGGATGGGAAGTATGACAAAAATTTGCTTTGGAAGGAATGGATACCTTAGTACAATGATCATTTATATAAGAATAAAGGATTAGGCTTCCCAGTATAGAACCCCACTTCAGAAAAGATGGTGTAGTTTCCCCAAGGGTGGCCAGCATCCAGGGTAGAAGAATAAAAGTTCTAGAATCCCATGAGAAATAAATAGAAAAATTAAAAGGCAGAAACCTTTGTAGGTTTTAAAAGATATTATAAAACAGTAATCATATAGATTATTTGGCATTGATTAAAAATAGGAAAAAAATTATATCTAATAGAATAGATAGATAGCAAAAGACAGAAACAGACACAGGCACCCTGTGTTCAATAAATCAAATACAAACTGATAAGGGAAGGATTTCTTTTTTGACCAGAAACACACACACACACACACACACACACACACACACACACACACACACGCACACGCACGCACACACACACACACACACACACACACACACACACACCCCAGAAATTTTAGGGAAAATTCTTAACCAAACAGGGAATAGATAGGATGACAAAAGATTGCACAGAAAATTTCAATTACACATCCTGCATCCTGGTAATGATCCTCTCCAAACCTAGCTAAGCTGATTCTCCGACCAACGAGACGCAATTCATCACTTGGACCACACTTGAAAAACCTCTGGCCTGGCAGAACTTGACCAAGCTTATACTCTACAGGCACTGAATTCAAGAACCTAGGGCCACTGCTATACCCTGATGAGGCATTGGAGTTTTTAAAATTAAGAAAAGTCCTTAAAGTTGGTTTTAAACCTACTGTGAACTTAAGTGATTTAAAAACACTATCTTATCCCCAAATTAAGTTTTGTGTTTACTTGGGAATCACCTATATTTCCATTTAGAAACAGTACAGTTTCTGTAAATGGCCAAAGTCACTGTTATAATACACATTTTTTTCTGGAAATTTTAAATGACATTAGCCACATGCTTTTGATATCAATTACATTCATTTAATAATATCCAAGTCTGAATTCAATATTTTGGTTACCTGAAGATTTTATTAGGATAATATTTAGGCATAAATCTTTTTCTTCTATTATTCTAGGAGTCACTTTTGGACTCATGTTGTAACACTGCAAATTTTTCAAACTTACAAGACAGAAACATTGCTTAGTGAAATCTGATATGATATATGATACATAATATGTATCATATATTTCAAGTGACCATTTTCCCTAAGAAGATATCAGAAATCATGATCTAAAAGCACAAAAAGGGAAACAAAACCAAACAAAAACCCTAACAAAACAACTCACCTTCAAGGCACTTGCAGAATCTTCTTATTCTCCTCCTCCCCCACCCCTTCATCCCTAAGTGCCAACTTTGAAATGACTACAACGTGGCTACAGAACACAGAGGAAACGCGTGTTTACTTTCAACTGTGGATGTTAACTGGCGGGTTCTCATTTCTTATAAAATGGTCAACATGTGGTAAGAGAACTGTGATTATATTAAATTCTGGTAATGCAATAACTTTACTGCTGCCTTGTAACAGGACAGGAATGTTCTAGTGTCCACATGCCAACAACAGAATAATAAAATATGCCTTTCCCCAAAAAAACCCAGAACAAGTTCTTCCAATTGTCCTTGTAAATTATCCCACAATGAGTGTCTTCACAGATGCTGAAAGCCATCCAACCAGAAGCTGAAATTCTGAAGCATCTGAGAGTACCCATGCTCTATGGAATTTCTTTTGGTATGGTACTTAAGGAACATTGTTTGAATTTCATTATATGTAAACTCCTCCCTAAACTTCTGTGTGTCATTGTGACATGGATACAACCCTGGGTTTTCTAGATTATCAGGGTGGCAAATACTGTGAACTTAAGTGATTTAAAAACATATCTTATCCCCAAATTAAGTTTTGTGTTCACTTGGGAATCACCTATATTTCCATTTAGAAACAGTACAGTTTCTGGAAATGGCCAAAGTCACTGTTATAATACGAAGTTTGTTCTGGAAATTTTAAATGAGATTTGCCACATGCTTTTGATATCAATTACATCCATTTAATAATATAATATAATAATATAATAATAATAAATAGGGTGCTGGACTTCAAATTAGGAAGACCTAAATTCAAATCGGACCTCAGACAGTTACCAGTTGTGTGACACTGGACAAGTCACTTAGCTTTATTTGCCTCAGTTTCCTCAACTGACAATGGGAATAATAATAGCACCTATCTCCCAGAGCTGCTGTTAGGATCAAATGAAGTAATATTTTTAATGCTCTTAGTGCAATGCCTGGCATACGTATTAGGCCTTTGCTCTGACTACTGACTTCTCAGCATTCCTTTAAGTCCCAACTAAAATCCCCCTTTCTACAGGAATCCTTTCCTAACACCCCTTTAGCCAGTACCTTTCCTCTATTAGTTATTTCCTGTTTATCCTGTGTGTAACTTGATTTGCATCTATTTATTTACATGTTGTCTCCCTTATTAGACTGTAAGCTCCTTGAGGGCAGGGATTTTCTTTTGCCTCTATGTCCCTAGCACTGAACACAGTGACTAGCATATAGTATGCTGTTAATAAATGTTTATTGATAGGTTGATTCAGTAAATACTTATTGCCTTCCTTCCTTCTTTCTTTTTTTTTCTTAAAGATTATTCCAGAACTCTATAAGCTATAACAGGTTCTATCAGGCTCTGACTGTAGTCTCAGCAATATGCTGTATCTGTTTCCTAAGGACTAGCCTACAAGAGCCAAGTGCAGAAAGATTCATCAGCAGTAAACTGGTCAAACTGTTTACCATTATTTGGCCATGGTGATCCACAAGACAAAAAAAAATAGTAAATGCCCCGAAGTCCTGTGATACACACACACACACACACACACACACACACACACACACACACACACACACACGTGTCTTCCTGATTCCAGGTCCAGTGCTCTATCCACTGCGTCATAAAAAAGAGCTTAAAAATTTTTGAAACTGCCTTAGTAAGCACATAGTAGATCTATTTGCCAAGAAAAAAAAGACAGCAGGTAGTGTTAATAACAACTAACAATATAAACTTCTTTCCAAACTGTTATAGAAGAAGATAATAGAAGATTATGCATTATCTAAATATCATCTAACTATATAAGAAGTATTATCTAAATGAACAATGAGAATCAGTGAAAAAAGGAAAAAAATGCAAAATGCTTGACAAGAGTCAAGTCATTAGGTCAGATCATCCCAATAGCATTTAAGTATGAGATTTGAAGAACAGCACAGGTAAAAAAAATATAAAATATCTGCCAAATTTCTATAAGAAATTGTTTTTCTTGTCAGTGAGAAAGAAATCCCCACATTTGGACCTTAAAATCACAGTCTTTATCTCTTGCATATGGAAGTAAAAAAGGATACCAAAGAACAGTAATGGTAAGACCCATTAGAATAGACTAGGGGTGGGGAACCTGTGGCCTCCAGGCCACATGGTCCTCTAGGTCCTCAAGTGTGGCCCTTTGACTGAATCCAAACCTCACGAACAAATCCCTTAACAAAAGGATTTGTTCTGTAAAACTTGGACTCAGTCAAAATGTCACACCCAAGGATCTAAAAGGCCACGTGTGGCATCAAGGCCACAGGTTCCTCACCCCTGGAATAGACCCACATGTAGAAAACTTTCATGTTGGTGCCAACATATTTTTGAGGGCTTTCAGGGAGCAAGTTTCAAGATAGCTGAATAGGAGGGTCCTACCTCTTGGAAAAAGTAATAGAACTTTTTCATTAATGACATATGAACATATCAGTTATTTTAGCCAAAATACCTATTTGCCATCACTACAAAACCTTTGTAAAGAATGTGTGTGTGTGTGTGTGTGTGTGTGTGTGTGTGTGTGTGTGTGTGTGTAGTTGTAGCTATGGTAAGGAAATACTCTTACTTTTGCCAATGATATTATGCATCCAATGATGCTTAGTCACATAGTCACTAACCATTGTGCATATTGTCTGTTGTCTAGCATTCATAAAAATGTTTTAAGGTTTGCCAAGAACTCTACAAATATTGTTTCACTTTATCCTTAAAACATCCTAAGTGGTAGAAATGATTATTATCCCCATTTCAAGATGAGGAAACTGAGGCAGAGTTTGCTATTTGCCCAGAGTCACAGAGCTAGTGTCTTAGGTTGTATTTGAAGTTAAATATTTCTGACCACAGGTCCTGCATACTTTCCACTGTGTCACCTAGCTGCCACTAATGAGAAATGCTCCCTTAAAAGCTCTCCTCTAGCAAGGTATCTCCTGTATACATGCTGTAACAACAAATGTAAGAGCAAAAAAAAAAATAATAATAATCCTCTTATTATTAATGAGCAAGGCATAAAATAACTGATTAACCAGCTTTCAGAAGTACTAATTATGTTCCAGGCACTATGGTTTACCTGGGGTATGTGAGCACAAAAATAAAGTCCTTCCTTTTGATGGGTTTTACTAATGGGATACAACAAACTTACAGACCAGCAAGTGCCTTGATAAATACAGAGTAGTTTCAGTGTGAGGGCTGAGAGAGCACTAACAAATGTGGAAAACGGAGTTATATGACAAAGGTGTTTGCAGCTGTCCTAGAATATATCTAGAAACAGAAAGCTGAAGAAGAGGTCTCTATAGATGGTAAGGTCCTCCTAATGGTACTTGTTGTGGCTGACATTATGTTTATTTCATGAAGTCCCACAATGTTGAAGATTCTCTTAAATAGAAGCCCAAAGCACTCAAAATGGTTCAGTTTAACTGTGTACACAAAGGAAAAACAAATAAAAGAGTGAATGAGGAATATTTTTTTTTCAAAAATGTAATATACCCTGCAATGGATATTCCACAGTGTTGTTCTACCTATCGGCATACATACATATATCGCCAAGCTTTTCCCTGAAATGAAGAACCAATTTTTTTTTGACATAAGTATTCTTCCTCTAAGGGTTTATGACTACAAATCATAGAATATCACTGTCTCCAAAGAATTAAAGTTGTAGGTCAATGAAAAAACTATATGGAAACTCATGATGAACTTGAGTGAGGTGAAGCGTGTTACTAGTAGAAGTGTGTAAAAGATATTATCTGCAAGTTATATGAGAACAAAGGGAAATTGGATTGTTGAGTGGCAAGAGTGAAGAACAATTAGTGGATATTCCACATATTGCACTGTTTCCCACATAGTGAGAAGAGATCTAGAGGAAAGATGTTAAGATACTCAATAATTCCTCTCTGTGCAGCAAATATTAGAGAATGTAGACAAGAACTGAACAGAATAAGAAGGATGGGATAGGCTATGATTTTCACTTTTAAAAGAATATTTACATTAATGAATTCATAGATGTAAAATCTACCAAGGTATAAGTAAGCCATGAAAACAATGATTTTTTTGTGTGTAAAATTATATCAGCACATTATATTTAAATACTTTTATCCCATGACCAGACAGGATCACAATAGCTAGCCAATCAGAAAGAAGCATGACTAGGACGTTTGACCATTGAACCATAGAAGGGACACCCTCCCCTACTACCTAATCTCTTAACAAACACCTCTTGCCTTTTTAATACAAATCATATTTCAATAATCTTTGTAAATTTTGATTGAATAATCAGGATCATATACTCTATAAAATTGTCTTAACAAAGTTAATTAGACTCTAGTATCTTTCAACAAATCTTATTTTTTTTCAAATTTATACAAGAGTTTCCTTAACACCATTTAATTTACTGGTATCACAGACAGTAGATATATGCTAAATAATTTCTGTATCTTTTTTTCTGTCAATCTTTTTATCAAACCTCTTTATACCTTTTTTTTTTTGAGCATAAGGAGGGAGGAAGAGGATGAAAGACAGCCCTAATCTGTGATTCCATATGTTTGAAGAATTCCTTGTGTTGACACTTCTTCTATTGATGCAGACGAACAACTTATGTTGTGAACTACTATATTTGACAGTTGCCTGGAACACTGTTTCATGATCACATAGGTACCATGTCTGAGAGACAGTTCTTAATGCCAAGGCTCCTTGATTCCAAGACTGTCCATCTAATCGCTATACCATACTATCTTTTGTCATGCACTGGATTTACCTAAATACTAAATATCTTTCATCTTTATTCATGGAAAAGTAAACAAATTGATTAAAGTGAAGAATACATTCTAGGTAACAAGACAGGATGAAATTAACATCCCAAGAAAAATATTTCTGTTGTGTAAAGACTTCACCTCAGACTTTGTAATTTAAACTGTTTTTCTTAAACCACTAATTTCTTTCTTTTTTTAATTTTATTGCTAACTACTGTGAGTTTTACAATAACAACCCTGGAAATTTAGACATTGGCTAACCATTTAAAGATCATATAGATTATATTCTTTCTCTCTACAAGAAAAAAAAATCAATGCAATCTATAACAGGCAGGTGCCTTACACTTCTGAGATTCAAGCCACTTTCCTCTCAAAATAAAATTGTAAACTAAAAGAAGGAAAATGTACCTATGAGTAAGAGGCTCTTTAAAAGTTTCATTACATGGGGCAGCTAGGTTGCTCAGTGGATAGAGCACCAGCCTGAAAGTCAGGGGGACCTGAGTTCAAATCCGGCTTCAGACCAAACACTTGACACTTACTGGCTGTGTGACCCTGGGCAAGTCACTTTACCCCAACTGCCTAAAAAATTTTTTTTAAAGTTTCATTATGAAACAGAGTCAAGGAATGTCAGGATGTCCTGATATTAGGACTATCAGAAACACAGGAAGACTAGAATCATTGCCTAGTAGAAAGCTGGAAAGTCTTTTCAGATTCTCAAGGAATGCTTTTGTCCCTGACTCTTGAGTCTGGTGCCATTTTTCTGTACTATTTAGAGGTACAAACTGAAGTGGAGTGTCACCTGCTACATGAATCCTAGTCTGATATTCAGAACTCTAATAATACTTTATTTTGTACTCATTTAATGCATTTGCTATGCAATTATGTGCATTGTAGTTAAATGCGTTTATGTTTTGTCTCTCTACTAACCTTCATGAGAAGTGGTTTGTGGCTTATTCAAACTTTGTATCTTCACTATGTAGCATACTGCTCTGAAAAGAGTAGGCATTTGATAAATGTTTTTGAATAAGTTAGTGTATGAATGAATGAGCCCAGGTTTGCTTATTTACTTAATTCACACTGACTTACAGAGAGATGGATTCCAATTCCCTCAGTAGCCAAAAGAAAGAGCACCCATCTACCAGGAGAGAAAGACAAGCCTTTTATGATATGGAAGCTAGCTCAGTGGAACTTAGACTTTTTTCTGATGACAAAAACACCAAATGAGATGGATTTGTCTTATAAAGATTGATCCTAGAGTATTAGCATTCTGTGGAGCCAACAGGTTGATCTCCCAAAAGAAGGAGCTTCTTAATACTTCTAGTTCTTAAACCTGATTACTAATGACAATTTAAAAAATTCTCAACCTCTTTGTACTTTTTTTTGTGAAAAGTACACTTCCAGACCACCAAGGAAGGTAGAACAATAACTGTGAAGGCAAATAAAGTCAGTGGCAGATGTAATTTTGTTTATATACTGTTTGTGGTTCACACTGAGTGTGTGCTTAAACCCCAAGAATGTTCATAGAGAATAGAAAATTTTAAATATAAACATTTCTTTTCCACAGCTTACTTCAAAAGGACACCTTTAAAGAAGTTAATAGAAATTTGGGGGAGAGGAGGAAAACACTCAGGCTGTTTCCTTTCATCTATCATCTCACAGAATTTTGGACTTGAAAAGGATCTAGAGTCCATCCAGTTCAACTTCATGCTTGATGCATGAAACAATTTAATCCAATTCAATTCAAAAGTTTTTGAAATCCTACTTTACTCATGGTATTGTACTAAGTTCTAAAGTGAAAAATGGCAGAGTTTCTTCCCTCAAAGATTTCATAATACTATAGAAGAAGACTTACACAAGAATAATTATAGTGCAAGCTCTGTATTAAGTCTGTAGAAGAAAAGAATGACACAAACAAGGAAATCGTGGTCTGTGTTTACCTAGATGGTCTCAGACTCGAACTTTGAAAAAGGAGAAATCGTTCAATTGATAGATATTGATAGTAGGGAGGAGTATGAGGGAAAGATTTGTTCAAGATATGGAAAATGGCAGGTCCAAATACATGAATATTAGAGAAGGGAAAAAATGATGATTAGTGAATAATATAATTTGGTTGGAGAATAGAATGTGCAAAGAGGAGTACTGTGAAATACAGCTAGGAAGGTAGGTAAGTTTGGAGATCAATTATAGAGGGCCTTGAAGCCCAAACTTAAGTGTTTCCATTTGTCCAGTAGACAATGGAGAACTACTGAAAGTTTTCAAAGCCGAGAGTGATGTGATCAGACCATTCCATTAGAAACATTTGTTTGGCAGTGGCTTGCAGGAAGGATTGGGAAATATTCCTCCAGACATACAAGAGGCACAAGATATCAGTTAGGAAACTATCAAAATAGTCCAAAAGAGAGAATATGAGGACTTTAACTAAGTGGAGAGCATTGTGGCTACAAATGGAAGGGTGTATTTGAGAACTATTAAGTGAATATAAAAAATAAAGATGGAAACAAGATTTCAGGGTTCTGAGGAGGGGACATGTTATGTAGAACTGGAGACAACACTTCTACATGTGTTTAGAAGATAAGTGAACTGAATTGAATTGAATTATGAGTAATAATTAACACCTACAATCTTATCCACAGATGTTTATCCAGTCTCTGCTGCAACAGCTCCAAAGTACATGGAACTCATTTAACTCCTTTGAGGACTAATTCCATTTTCTAAATAGATCTAATTATAAGGAAGTTCTTCCTGATTTGGTGGCAAAATTTTCCTGCATGCGCCTCTCAATCATTATTCTTTCTTGCCCCTTTAGATCTATGCAAACTACTCCTCTACAAGCTTCCTTTGCTTTTGTACCTCTGAACTAGACAAGTCAAAGGAAATTTACAAGTGTAAGAGACAGGATTAACTTTAATAATAATGATAATAATAAGCATTTATATGTCTCTTACTACATGCCAGACAGTTTTTTGCAAATACTATCTAAGTCGATCCTCACAACCACTTTGGGAGATAGTTTTACAGTTGAGGAAAGTGAGACAGACAGAAGTTAAATGACTTGCCTAGGATCATAGAACTAGTAAATATCTAAAGTAGGATTTAAACTCAGGTCTTCTTGACACTGAGTCCTATGCTTTATCTACTGCTCTACTTAATTGCGTCATTGTAGGCAACCAGGATGACAGCTTCTCTTGATGTGGCCTACTACCTTGTCTCCATATAGAAACAAATCTGGTGAGTATGACAAGCGTGGTGATTTTTTTTTTATCCTTTAGAAATCCATCAAGTCAGAGAGGCCTTGACTTCAAGTGGTATTTTTCATGAATGTACATGACCAGTAAGCTACATGAAAGGTAGCAGTGGCAATCAAGTCCTAAGGACAACTTTGTTGCTTTTTAGAGAAAATCAATCTGTGTTACATGGGAAACATGGGACTGTAACTCTACCACAGTAGATGAAAGGATGCTAAAAAGGCCAATCGAGTTTTTTTTTAAAGCCCCCTTCTAAAAATAACCCTCTCTTTTAATGGTGTAGCCTAACCACATGGGTCAAGAGTCACATGGCACAGAACTTGACAGCTAGAAACACACGTAAAATGAAGGAATCTAATGGCCTTTAACACATGCCAATAAAAACTTTTTACTGAATGAGTGTTTTAATGTGTATGTAGAGTGATATAAATAGAAAAAAATATAAATGTAAGCAAAAGGTTTAAACAAAATGGCTAGATTTACAAGGAAGAAATTTACTGTGTTTAAGCTATGCTTGAAGAATGATAAGAAAATAGGCACCATTTTGGAAACTTAAAAGTAAGAATACCAGAGGGTTTTTTTTTCTTTTATTTCCCTTTAACAAATATAATTTCTATTCGTTGGCTATCAACCCTTTCTTTGTTTGATTTTATCTCCTTTGACAATACTACACATTCTTTTCATCATATAACTATTTAATCCTGTCACTTTGTATATTTGAGTTCTCTCTGTGTCTATACTTTAAGAGACATTGTTGATCTGATTTCTGAATTTGGAGTATATCTTGACTTCATCTCAAGGGAAGCAAACTGAGTGGAGAATCACAAAGAGAAATCTGGATGGGAATATTCAGACTAGAAGTTGTTCCCAGGGAATCTCTAAGTAGTTTTACTTGAAGAAGATCAAATAGAAGTCTGTGGCTGAGGCATGCTGGTGATTGTCATAGAGAAAAAATTCTCAAATGTGAAACTTTTTAGAAAGAATTGTATTGGATAGTTTAGCAAAGGAGAGAGCCAGGAAAAAAAAAAGTGTGGCTCTCTCCTCAGGTCTTTGTGAGGTTACTTTATATAGAATTCAGGCAAAGGCTTAAGAACATTTCTTTCAGAGGCTGCACATAGGTAGTACAGCAGTTTGAGATGTGTATCAGCAGGTTAAGTATAAATACTAATTTGAGGAAACCAAAGCACAAGCTTTGGGTGGAACCAAAACAAGATCCGCATGGAATCTAGGCATTCTCTGAAGCCATCTAGCTTCCACTGAGCATCTCTGAGGTCATCCTGACCTCCACCATAAGCTTTGGTTTACACAAAGTTCTATGCTTGTAAAGCTAGGTTCAAACAATATTAATAAACAATAAAATATTTTCCCAGAGGCAGAATATCAGAATCGGTACAAGTTTGCATAACAAAACTGCATAACAAACTCAGCAAACAGAAATAGAGGTGACCTCAGAAAGTCAAGGACTGAGCTAGAACATAATTTTAAAAGATATTTTTCACTTTGCATCTTCTATTTTCCTTATGTATTGTAGTAGATGATCATAGGTGTTTATTTCATCAAATGTTTCTTTGGAATTCCACATTTAATTGGTCACAGGCTTATGGATTTCTGAGGCACGGTGCTTTTTCTAACTTTCCACAGTTGTATTTTGGACCCATGTCTTACTCATAACATATTTCCCCTGAGACCCTGATCTTTTACAGAAAGCACTGCTTTTTTTTTTTATGGAGGCTGATTGTCATCATTCTCATTAAGAAAATTCACTTTACTATTGGAGTTATTTCTGAAGTATTAGAAAATTCTATGACTGATGAAAATATTGGCATATGTGTAATCCAGTTTCCATTCTTCATTAATTTAATCCTAATTATTGGAGCCCAGAATTAAACCTCAGGACTAAAAAGACAAATGAAAGCATATTAATATTAAATTTCAATCATAGATCAATTTCTAGACTGTCATTTAATGAATAAGAATTTGCAAAGAAATTGGATAACAGAGCAGAAAGAGATGGTACTGATATGAGATCTAGATGACCTCTAGTTTGAATTCCACCTGTGACACTTACCTCAGTTGTGACCCTGATTTAATTGCTATTGTTCTCAGTTCCCTCATCTCTAAAATGGACATTATAATAATAATTGTATTTCTTACTCTCAGTATATTTGCTTTCTTTGCCCTTGTTGTGGGTTATGTACTTTGTAAAGAGTCATAAAAATATATCCTACTTTCATTAAGTCTCTCAGGAAAACAGGTTTTCACAGGAGTATATAATTCATCTTTAAGTGTTTTCTACTAATAAATACATACCATCCTCCCCTAAGCATTTTCCTACATTATGAGAAGAGGGCACAATTTGAGGGTCCACATAATACTTGAAATAAAACATTTCTTTTTTTCTGCTTCCCTCAAATTTTTTTTCAATATTCATCATTTGATTTGATTTGAAGTTGCAATTTGATTAGTTCATTTGCATATTCTCTGAGTAATTAGGTCTTATTAGAGCATTAATGTGACTAACAGAAACCTGTTAAAAGCATTTTACTTATAAAGCCAACCTTCTAGACGTGAATTCAAACTGGAAAAAAAAAATCAAATTTCAGGCTAAAATAATTTCCATGTTTCTTTCCACTTTTTCCCTTGGCCCAGAGGAAAATGACTCTGGAACATATTCTGTTCTAAGTTGTGGGAATAGGAAAATTGTGTGTAGAGATTTCTGCCTCAATTTTTAAAAGTAAACTTTAAAACCTCAAACGTTGCCTACAGCTAGATGCTGTGTCAGTGTTCTAGAAATTTAAGAAGTCAAATTGGAAGCAAAAGAAACTTAAGAAAAAAAAACTTGTGCTTACAGAAGCTCGACTTTACCCTGAATTCCATGCTTTGCTGTTTGAGCTAGGCAGAAAGGAAAGCAAAGGGTGGAAGATATAGAATAAATACTGCCCTATGTCAGACTATGAATGGTACCAGAATGACACCCTATTGGTTTTGATGATAATGAAACCCAGGCATATAGGGTAATATTTAAGGATTTTATTACACTATGCCTTCTTGTAAAGGCCACAACAGAAGTCCAATTCTGATGTCTCATTATGGCACTGAGATAACCCTGAATTCTTAGAAGCTATACCAAAAGAAAAGAAGACCTCGCAAGTCAAGCGGGGATGGAAAGGCTTTGAGTGTGGTCCTGTCAGCAAACTATTGCCCGAGGACAAACTTAACTGAGTGTGGAGAACTCATCACCAGTGAGTTGGCTACTGGGTTATAAATTTTAAATCATGGAAATTCACAAAGGCCATATTTTTAATCAGAAAGGGCTTATTATCTGCATCAACAGAGGCTGTACCTATCCAGGCAAAGTGACAGATCCTTGAAGTATTTACATATTAATCAAGAACTTAGGTAGTTTTTGATGGGAAATATATAAAGAGTACTCTGCCCCTTGTTCACTTTCTTATTTTCCATGTTAACAAATAGCTTATGTTACATTTCCCAATTCCTGCTCACATCAAGAAAAACAGCCAGTAGTTACTGCAAACTGCAGGGGAAGGGAATACACATTTTTATAGAACCTATTATGTGCTGGACAGTGCAGGATCCTTTAGGAAATTACCCCAGAAATAGAAGATGCAGTTCCCTTCTATGCAGATATCAAATCCAGTATGACAAATTTTGGAATGGGAAATTTTTTAAGAATAGCTACAAAATTCAATTGAATAAAATCCTAATGAGAAAGACAAAGAATAATTGGAAGCCACATCAGGTGAATAAAATCTAACCTCTTAGATAACAATCAGCACCACAAATGCCTGGACAGAGCCCAGACTTTCTTCCAGTCTGAAGGGATATAATCCTCTGAGATTTTTTTTTAAGCAGACAATAGATATATACAAAACAGATGCATGCTAAATAGTAATGTTAGCAACATGCTGAAGAATGACTTATTTCATCTAAGTCACAGTTTGGGGACTTTCTGCCTGTTTTGTTTCTACACAAAACAATAACAAACAATGTGTACTTTTCCAAATCCCCATGCAATTCTGAGGAATTCAATTGACTTGGTATTTCTGATGATTGTCTCCAGATTTGGGCTTTAAAAGTTTAGGAGTAGCGTATTCTTAGGAACGTGTCTGTGGTTGTGAGAAAGAAACCCAATAGGTGTTAGATCATTCTCAGTAATACTAGTATTCATTGTACGGTTTTTAGAAAGTGTGTGTGCTTTTAGGCTTCTGATTGAGCAACAAGAAAAATATTGAAAGGAAATGAAATATTTAAAAAGGAATTTTTGAACTTACATTTACAGCTGTTTATAACCAGCATTTACTGTGCCACATGGCTAGGACCTAAAAGATAGTAGAGAATTCCAAAAGGAAATCAAATTGAGGATCAAAAAGAAATTAAGGATTTTCCTAGATAGTCTTTAAATTCCATTTAAAAAAATTCCACTCATCTATGACAGAAATCTATTCTGAGGTCTCATTCTAAATGTATTTCTTGCAATATAAATTTTTGTCTATCCAACAACAAAAAAAAAATGAACCCTTAGCAAAGTCATGAAGACCACCAACCAGTTATTTGCCTCTTGTTGTATTTTAAAAAGTGTATCATGACACATAAATGCCTTGTTAAGACTTCACTCCTTCTCTACTCCTTTTTTCCGTCTCCCCTACCCTCCCATTCCACCACTGCACTCCTACTATCCCATTTTAATTTACTAGGGGTGGAATGTTGGGATATTTTAAAAATTTGAGTGTGTTTTTGAGGTTTTGATCTGTGAGACATCAAACAGATAATTCAATGGCCCTCCACTCCCACCCTGAATTAATAGCTAATGACCAGTGGTTTGAGCTGCTTGAAGACATAACTTGAGTTTATTGCTTATGTTCTCTTCCATGTAGGGAGTTAATATATTAAAATAAATTTCCAAGTAAGTTTATTGTGCATTGATGCATAAATTTAATTCAAAGCCCTACATATTGCATTAAGGCATGTTGCCACAGCAACACAAAATTATTCAAGATATTGCAACATAAAGTCACTACATTTAGCAGAGTGGAAGTAAGTAAAACAGGCTTTAAACAATTGTTTAATGTGTCCTAGTGATCACTAGACTAAACATTCCTTAATTCAATTCAATTCAAATGAATTTCAGTCATTGTCCCATACACTGGGGATACACAGACAATTTAAATAGTTTATGCCATCAAAGAACGCAGATTCTTCTGAGTGAGATGTGACTAAGAAATGTTCATTCATAAGTAAATACAAAGTAACTTAGGAAAAGGAGCAATAACAACTAAAAGAACTAGGAAAAAAACTCATGTTGGAAGTGAGTAGCGCTTAAGTTGACCCTTGAAGGGCTCTAGAGGCCCAGCTGAGGTGAACACCCTAAGCATAAACATCTGTCTATGTAAAAGCATAGTTGTAATTGGATCATAGATAAAAAGGGAATAAATAGGCCAGTTGTGCTGAACCATTTTGTGTGTGAGGATGAGTAATATGAAGTGAGTCTGGAAATCAAGATTTGAGTCAGATTGTGAAGAGCATTAAGCACCTACAGAAGAATTTTAATTTCATCTTAGGAGGAAGAAAGAGCTGCAGAAGCTTTGGCAGGTGTGGAGATCCATTTCAGAGGGGAGAGAAAGGAGTCAGGGAGCCCAGTTTTGTATAAAGTGATTAAAGTATGTGACTTTACTCCTTCACCCAATTCAATATTTCAGATAAATTTATGAGTGTTTCAACATGAGGGTGAACTGAACTAATGATTTTTGCTGTAAGACTGAGAACTGTTAAAGTATATCCCACAAGAGGGTTTTTTGAACGTAGGAGATAACATCAACAATACAGAGTGAAAACATGTTTTCTCCAAGAGGCTGGCAGTGTCACTTGAAATTTTATGATGTTTTTAAATGTTGCAAATTATCTGGAAACTTAAGATTTTTTCAGCATGGTTTGGTTTTAATTTCTTTTAAATCAAATGCAGATGCCAGGACTATGTCACACTGATAATCACTCTGCTATACTCTGAGTGACAGAAAGCAAATGAGTCAAAAACTTCAGATCTACAGAACTTTTCTCCATCACTTTCTTAAGCCTAGAAAATATCACTCAACTTCAGAACATGATTTAGTATTTTTCCTTTCAACCTTCTACAGTAATAGCATGGAGCTGTCTTTATCGGCAGAAGAAAGTGCAGATATGGGTAGGCATTAGGTTGTGGCTAGATTTTGGTTTGCTTAAATTGAGCATTGACATTTATATAATGCATAGATCAAAGGGGATTATATTTATTTGATGTTGTTATGTGAGTTTGTCACTGGCTTTACAATTGATCTAAAAGCCTTGTCAAGTCTGACACTGCTTTGGGAGGCTCTGATCTAAGACTTACAAGACAGGATATCAGTTTGTTGATTATGTTTCCCCAAACTTGAAGTTGAATGAAGAGCAAGCACAGATAAAGATTTCACCATGTACATAAAATATATAAAGACTAAATCTACACAATAGGAAACTACTAGTTGGAAGTTTAAAAAAATAAAAGGGTGAACAATGTAATTACTTCTCCATATGAACTTTTTTTGAATATATTTACTATGACTGAATTTTTTACTCAAATCAAAATACTAGATGGAAAGTAGTTCCAATTCATAAGGATTTTCATTGACTTGAATTTCCTTGCAACTATACTACTCTACCATTTGAAGGACTCCCCTCCCTCATTTACTCTATTTATCCTAGTTAACTGTGAGAACTCATATATGCCACAAGACAATGCAACTGCATTTTGGGGAAACAAAGTATACACAAACAGGTTCTATCCAAAGATATAACTGTCAGGGTGTGGAAGAGGCTTATTTGACTTTGGTAAAATTACACCTCTTACAATATGTCACCAGCTTATTACTTTTCTTGATAATGTCATAGTTAATAGCTGATACATTATGGCTATGACTTCATTTCTTCTCATACTTTGATATTTGAATGAAGCAGGAATTGTAGAATAGAAGGTAGTGCAGCAGAAGAAAAAATGCTGAATTAGAGGAACTAAGTTCAAATTCTGATTGAGCCTTCTACTCTTTATGTAAACTTGGGCAAGTCCCTTCACCACCTGCATCACATTTTACTCAATAACAGAATAAAAGAAATGGACTAAATCAACTATTTTGTTCCTTTTATCTCTAAATCTATGATCTAATAATCTATTGCATTCTAACTTATCTTTTTCAAGTACTACGATGGTACTCAAAGTGTCACAGAATGAAAGGAAAGACTATTATATATATATATATATATATATATATATATATATATTATATGTAATACATATTATACACACACACACACATATATATATGTATATGTAATATATATATAATATATATATATATATATATATATATATATATATATATATATATAGAGAGAGAGAGAGAGAGAGAGAGAGAGAGAGAGAGAGAGAGAGCATCTGGTAGACTGCCAAATGTTTAAAAACTGAGTCTCAGATAAAAAAAGAGCACACATTGAACTTTTAAGCTTAATTTGCATTATCAACATTTTCGGCACCACTTTCTTAAGTGTAGACAATTAACAAAACAATAAATCCAATTATTTTTTGCAGCATCTGCCGATTTTCTAAGTATAAATGTTTACATTAAAAATTTAACAAATAGGTCTTCTGGACTGTAATGAGCTGGTTGCAGCACATCCCCCTGATACAGGGCAAAGTTTCCTAATTTTAAAAACTTCTTCTGTTCTGAACTTAACAAACACTAACAAATATGTTTCTTTCTGTCTACAGAAAGGAAGAGAAAAAGAAGGTTTTACATGAAACTGAATATCCATTAGGTACATATTGCTTTTTAAAAATTATATAGTATATTCCATATAATATTTAAACTTTATTTTGTTATTCTGAACTTGACAAACACTAACAGATACATTTCCACAAAACAAAAAGAAATAAAAAGAAGACTTTTCATGAAAACATTAATTTCTATTACATATATTTTTATCAAGTATAATATACTCAGTGGGTTAATTACGGAAACTATACTGTGTGTCTCTGTCCCTCTGAAATTTCTCTTTTCTCCTTTGAATTTGTTAAAACAACATTAATTGGCCCTCCCCTTTGCCTTCTATTTTTTTCTTTTCTTTCTTTCCTTTTGCATCACTCTAAATAGTCCACATGTCTCCCTACCAATTCTTTTTGAAACAAATAAACATAGTTCAGTAATGCAATCTGAACATTGACAATATCTAAAAATATGTAGCTTATGCTGTACCTCTAGTCCATCACTTGTGTGTCAAGAGATAAGTAGCATTCTTCATCACTGGTGCTCTAGACTTATGCTTTGTCTTTATATTGATCAAAGTTCTTAAGTCTTTCAAAGACATTTTAATGATATATTCATTGTATAAATTATTATCCTGGTTTTATTCATTTCACTCTGCATAAGTTCATAAAAATTCTTAAAGGTTTCACCATTACATTGTTTTTGCTGTTCTTGGAAATAGTTTATGTAACTTTGGGATTAATTGTTATTATGAGGTTTGAAGGGATTCTCTTATAAATTCATATTTTTCAGGTGTTATTTTTTACTCTTTGGAAGTTCATTTATGGCTTTTTCATTTTATTTCAATGAGACAAATATTTAAGTTATCTGCTTTTATTATTGTGAACACCTGTCCATTTTATTTATCAACCAGTCAGGAAGCACTTAATGATTTACCAAGTGTTTTCCATGCAGTAGGTATTGTGCTAAGAATGTAAAAAAATCAAAAGATAGTCCTTGTTCTCAGGGAGCTCCAATCCAGTGAGGAAGACAATATGAAAATAACTATGTACAAACAAGATACAGACATGATGAATTAGAGATAATAAGCAGAAGAAAGATACTAGCATTAAAGGGGATTGGGAAAGGCTTCTTGAAGAAGATGGTATTTTAGCCTGAACTTGAAAGAAGCCAGGAAACAGAGATGAAGATAGAGTGAATTTCAATCATAGAAGACAGCCAGAAAAATACTTGGAGTGGGTAATTGGAGTGTGTGTGTGTGTGTGTGTGTGTGTGTATGTGTGCGCACACATACATGTGAGAGTGCGTGAAGAACATTAAGAATGTCACTATCACAAGATAGAAGAGTATATTGGGATGAATAAAGTGTAGGAAGACTAGAAAGACTAGAACCAGGTTTATTTTAAAAGTGAAACAGAGGATTGTACAATTGATCCTAGAGGCAGTAGGGAATTTATTGAAAAGTAGGGTCAACAGAGTTTCATGTTAAAAAGATTAGTTAGAGAGTTGAATGGAAAATGGATTTGGGTGGGTAAAAGTGTAACTCAGGAATACCACAGAAAGACTATTTCAATAGTCCATGTATGAGATGGTAAGGTGGTAGAAGTGTAAAAGGTGATAAAGGGAAACATACAAGAGATATCTTAGAGATAAAAGTGATAGGAGCTGGCAACAGATTAGATGCAGGAAGGAGTTTTTATTGTTAGAGATGATACTTGAATCCATGGGAATTGATGAGTTCAACAAGTGGAATACTGTAGAAGGAGAAGAGGAGAGTGTCCAAGATATACTTTTGGGCTACATCCACCACTACAGGGTGTGATATAGATGAAAATCCAGAAAAGAAGAGTAAGAAGGATCAGTAAGACCAGTAAGAGGGTAGTATCCCAAAAAACTAGATAGAAGGAAATATCAAGGAGAAGAGGGTGATCAACAGTGTCAAAACCTGTAGAAAATTCGGGAAGGATAAAAATTGAAAATAAGTCATTAGATTGGACAATTAATAGACCATTGTTAAATTTGGAGATAGCAATTATAGTTGAAATGTCATGTAGGAAGCTCAACTTCCCTACTGGTAGAGAGTTAAGAAAAGATAAAAATAAGTACAAACACTGATTGTAGATAGCCTTTCAAGTTTAGAGGCAGAAGGGAAGAGATGTAGGACAGGGCTGTATGGTTTGAGTAAGATTTTTTTTGAAGATTGGTGAATAATGGGGATACTTGTAAGTATTAGGAAAGTGGCCAGTAAAGAGGGAGAAATGGATGATAATTGAGAGTGGAAATGATTGAGGAGACAATTTGCTGGAGAAAAAAAAAGGATAGAATGATATCACTTGTATATATATATATATATATGTGTGTGTGTGTGTGTGTATATATATATATATATGTGTGTGTGTGTGTGTATATATATATATATATATACATATAAACGTTTGCCTTGGCAAGGAGAAGGGTCATCTTTTCATGTGAGACAGAGATGAAGTAGAAAATAGTGTCTGAGTGATGTATTATGATGGAGGCTATAAAGAAGAAGCTATCAGTAACTTGCCTCAATTTTTCAGTGAAATATGAGATAAAATTCTGAGCTAAGAGCTTGGGTAGGGGTGGGGAAGCTATTGAAAGTTTGAGGAGGGATGAAAACATTTTGAAAGGGTGCTGGGGTGAGTGAGTCAATTAGGAAGGTATAAAAGATATGAATGAATTGCCTAGCAATAGTGAGGACTCAATTGAGATGATCTATTTTGTTGGTATATAATTGAACAAAACAGTTTCAAATGATTTCCTTTATTTGTTCTTTACCTTTTTTTGACCTTGTTATTATTTTACACTGGTTTTTCCCTTTTAATATCAGATTTTCCTGGCTTCTAGATTTATTAATTAATTCAATGGGTTTTTGCTTTTAATTTTCTTATTTTTTCTTTTAGCTTTCAAAATTGTTCTCTACTTGAGATTTTTTCATTTGTTGCTTTTTCAGTATCTTTATAGTTCCATGCCTCTTTCATTATTATTATTCTTTCTTTAGTTTCTGAAAGCATATTAAGATATAAATTTTTCTTTTAAAGACTGACTTTACTATATCCCAAAATTTTCAGTACATATTTTCCTTATTGTTATTTTATTTTTTAAATTATCTATTGAATTTTATGATTAGTTTCCTGACTCACCAATTTCATAGGATTATTTAGAACCTTTTTAGTCTATTGTATTTAAATCTTTCTTCAAAGGGTCTTCTTTAATTATAATTTTATTGCATTATGAAAAATAAAAGATATGCTTAATATTTATTATTTTCTACATTTGTTAATCAACTTTTTTATATGGTCAGTTTCTAAAGGTATTCATTGCAACTGAGAAATATGTATACACCATTCATTGCCTATTCATCAATCATCAGGCATCCATTGTATCTAGTTTACTTAGGTCTGCTGCTTTTCATCAGCAATACTTATAAATTCACCATTCCATTAAGGGTTTATTTATTTTTTCTCCTAGGATTATGCTAAGTCTCTCAGAGAATTTTATTTTTTAGCCTTTCTGAATTTAAAAGTCCAATATTTTGTCCCCTTTGTAATAGTCGTTGTCATATGCTTTGTCATCCTCTTTCAGGTTCCCTGCTACTCAAATATTTTCTTAATTGCTACTTTTAGTGTACTGTCTTTAACCTGGAAAATTTTGATCTTCTATATGAGCTTTGTGGGAGTTTTGATTTGAGGTTTCTTTCAGGAAGTGACTAGTAGTTACTTCCTAGTTTCATATTGTACTCTATTTCTAATAAATTTGAGCAATTATAATGGATGAGTTAGTGCAATATTGTAGCAGAGGTCTGTTGCAGGGATTTGGGGCCACAATTTTCAGATAATATGGATGATTTTTCAATTCTAAAGAACTCTATCTTTATTTCTCTCCCCCATTTCTTGCTGACCCATATGTTGGACATTCTCTAATTTAGATCCAAGAAGCAACAGGCTTTGCTTCTATGTCCAGGTGAGCCACACTGGCCTAGGACAATGCTTATAATGCATTGTAATTTTAATTATAGTTGTATTATATTTCTAATATTATTATAAAATATTTATTTGTTGTAGAGAAGTTATTATTTCTATTACTTTTAATTCAATGATATTCAACTGATTCTCTTGATAGCCAATTTGCTTGATTCTTGTGTGTAATAGATGAGTATTTTATTTACTCAATTAAGAATTTATCTGTAATATACACTCACAATCTCTCTTTTTTCTTTTTTTATTAATTTGTTTTGATTTATCAACAATCACTTCCATATACTTTTGAGCTGAAAATTTTTCTTCCCCTTCCTCCCCCCACCCTGCCCAAGACAGTGCACAATCTGATATAGGCTTTATATTTTCATTTCTATTTAACATATTTTCACATTAGTGAAGTTGTAAGTAAAAATTAAAACCAAGAGGAGGATCCAACAGAAAGAGAAAACAAAACTCAAGAGAAGGTAAAAATAGGTGATAGTGATTCAACTTCCATAGTTCTTTATTTGGATGTGGACAGCATTTTCCATCCGAGGCCTCTGGAGATGTCTTAGATCCTTGTAATGCTGAGAAGGGTTCAGTTTAACAATATTAGTCATTGCATAATGTGGCTGTTATTGTGTACAAAGTCCTCTTGGTTCTGCTCACTTCACTCAGCATCAGACCATATAAGTCTTTCCAGGTTTTTCTGAAGTCAGCCTGTTCATCATTTCTTATACCACAATACTATTTTATTATATTCATATACCACAACTTGCTCAGCCATTCCCCAATTGATGGGCATCCTCTCGATTTCCAATTCTTTGCCACCACAAAAAGAGCTGCTATGAATATTTTTGTACATGTGGGTCCTTTTCCCATTTTTGATCTCTTTGGGATATAGCCCTAGAAGTGCTATTGCTGGATCAAAGGGTATGCACATTTTTGTAGCCCTTTGGGCATAGTTCCAAATTGTTCTCCAAAATGGTTGGATCATTTCACAACTCCACCAACAATGTATTAGTGTTCCAATTTTCCCACATCTTCTCCAACATTTATCATTTTCCTGTTTTGTCATGTTGGCCAATCTGATAGGTGTGATGTGGTACCTCAGAGTTGTTTTGATTTGCATTTCTCTAATCAATAATGATTTAGAGCATTTTTTCATATGACTATAGATGGCTTTAATTTCTTCATCTGAGAACTGTCTGTTCATATCCTTTGACCATTTATCAATTGGGGAATGGCTTGTGTTCTTATAAATTTGTCTTAATTCTCTATATATTTTAGAAATGAGGCCTTTATCAGAGAGACTGGTTGTAAAAATTCTTTCCCAATTTTCTACCTTCCTTCTAATCTTAGTTGCATTGGCTTTGTTTGTGCAAAAACTTTTCAATTTAATGTAATCAAAATTATCCATTTTGCTTTTCATAATGTTCTCTATCTCCTGTTTGGTCATGAATTCTTCTGTTCTCCATAGATCTGATAGGTAAACTATTCCTTGTTCTCCCAGTTTACTTATGGTATCAGCCTTTATATCTAAGTCATGAACCCATTTTGACTTTATTTTGGTATATGGTGTGAGATTTGGGTCTATGCCTAGTTTCTGCCATACTCTTTTCCAGTTTTCCCAGCAGTTTTTTTCAAAGAGTGGGTTCTTATCCCAGAAGCTGGGGTCTTTGGGTTTATCAAATAATAGATTACTATAGTCATTGACTACTGTGTCTTGCATATTTAACCTATTCCACTGATCCACCTCCCTATTTCTTAGCCAGTACCAAGCAGTTTTGATGATTGCTGCTTTATAATACAATTTAAGATCTGGAATTGCTAGGCCACCTTCCCCTGCATTTCTTTTCATTAGTTCCTTTGATATTCTGGACCTTTTTTTTTCCAAATGAATCTTGTTATTTTTTCTAACTCTATAAAATAATTTTTGGTAGTTTGATTGGTATGGCACTGAATAAGTAAATTAGCTTAGGTAGGATTGTCATTTTTATTATATTAGCTGGCCTACCCATGAGCAACTGATGTTTTTCCAATTATTTAGATCTGATTTTATTTGTGTGAAAAGTGTTTTGTAATTGTGTTCATAGAGTTCCTGGGTTTGTTTCGGGAGGTAGACTCCTAAATATTTTATAATGTCTACAGTAAGTTTAAATGGGATTTCTCTTTCTATCTCTTGCTTGGGCTTTGTTGGTATATATAGAAATGCTGATGATTTATGTGGGTTTATTTTATAGCCTGCAACTTTGCTAAAGTTGTTTATTATTTCAAGTAGTTTTTTACTTGATTCTCTAGGATTCTCTAAGTATATCATCATGTCATCTGCAAAGAGTGATAGCTTTGTTTCTTCTTTGCCTATTCTAATGCCTTCAATTTCTTTTTCTTCTCTTATTGCTAAAGCTAAGGTTTCCAGTACAATATTGAATAACAGTGGTGATGGAATCACATCTTTTGGAAATGCTTCTAGCCTGTCCCCATTACATATAATGCTTGCTGAAGGTTTTAGATAATGCTATTTATTATTTTAAGGAAGACTCCATTTATACCTATGCTTTCTAGTGTTTTTAATAGGAATGGGTGTTGTATTTTATCAAAAGCTTTTTCTGCATCTATTGAGATGATCATGTGGTTTCTGTTGGTTTTGTTGATATGCTCAATGATGCTGATAGTTTTCCTAATATTGAACCAACCCTGCATTCCTGGTATAAATCCTACCTGGTCATAGTGTATTATTCTTGTGATAAGTTGCTGCAATCTATTTGCTAGTATTTTGTTTAAAATTTTTGCATCTATATTCATTAGAGAAATTGGTCTATAATTTTTTCTCTATTTTGACTCTTCCTGGTTTAGGTATCAACACCATATTTGTATCATAAAAAGAATTTGGTAAGACTCCTTCTTCACCTATTTTCCCAAATAGTCTATATAGTATTGGAATTAATTGTTCTTTAAATGTTTGATAGAATTGCATGTAAATCCATCTGGCCCTGGAGATTTTTTCCTAGGGAGTTCATCAATGGCTTGTTCAATTTCTTTTTCTGAGATGGGGTTATTTAAGTATTTTACTTCCTCTTTGTTAATCTGGGCAATTTATATTTTTGTAAATATGTATCCATTTCACTAAGATTGTCAAATTTGTTGGCATATAGTTGGGCAAAATAATTCCTAATTATTTTTAATTTCCTCTTCCTTGGTGGTAGCTTCACCTTTTTCATTCTTGATACTAGTAATTTGGTTTTCTTCTTTCTTTTTTTTAATTAAATTAGCCAAAAGTTTAACTATTTTATTGTTTTTTCATAAAACCAGCTCTTAGTTTTATTTATTAGTTCAATAGTTTTCTTAATTTCAATTTTATTAATTTTTCCTTTGGTTTTCAATATTTCTAATTTGGTGTTTAGTTGAGGATTTTTAATTGTTCTTTTTCTAGTTTTTTTAGTTGTATGCCCAATTCATTAATCTCCTCTTTTTCTATTTTATTTATGTAAGCATTTAGAGAATAAAACTTCCCCTAAGAACTTTTCTGCATCCCATAGTTTTGGTATGTTGTCTCATTATTGTCATTCTCTTGAATGAAATTATTGATTGTTTCTATGATTTGTTGTTTGACCCAATCATTTTTTAGGATTAGATTATTTAGTTTCCAATTATTTTTTAGTCTATCTTTCCATGGCCCTTTATTACATATAATTTTTATTGCATCATGATCTGAAAAGGATGCATTTAATATTTCTGCCTTTCTGCATTGGATTGTGAGGTTTTTATGCCCTAGTACATGGTCAATTTTTGTGTATGCCATGTACCGAAAAAAAGTATATTCCTTTCTATCCCCATTCAGTTTTCTCCAGAGGTCTACCTAACTTTTCTAATGTTCTATTCACCTCCTTAACTTCTTTCTTGTTTATTTTGTGGTTAGATTTATCTAGTGCAGAGACAGGGAGGTTCAGGTCCCCCACTAGTATAGTTTTGCTGTCTATTTCTTCCTGTAACTCCCTGAACTTCTCCTGTAAGAATTTGGATGCTATACCATTTGGTGCATATATGTTTAGTAATGATATTACTTCATTGTCTATGGTGCCTTTTAGCAGGATGTAGTTTCCTTCCTTATCTCTTTTGATTAGATCTATTTTTGCTTTTTCTTTGTCTGAGATCAGGATTGCTACGCCTGCTTTTTTTACTTCAGCTGAGCATAATATATTCTGCTCCAGCCTTTTACCTTTACCCTGTATGTGTCACTCTTTTTCAAATGTGTTTCCTGTAAACAACATATTGTAGGATTATGGTTTTTAATCCATTCTGCAATCCATTTCTGTTTTATGGAGAGTTCATCCCATTCACATTCACAGTTATGATTACTATCTGTGTCTTTTTCTCCATCCTTTTCCCCCCATTTATGCTTTTCTTTCTCCTTTTTCCTTTCCCCCTTCACTAGTGTTTTGCTTTTGACCCGCCTCCTTCAGTCCCTCCCCCTTTTATTATCCCTTTCCCTTTTCTTCCCCTTTACTCTTACTGCTTCTTCCCTCCCTTCTTTCCCCCCTCCTTTTCTTTCCCCCTCCCTTTTCTTTCCCCTTTTCCCTCCTACTGCCTATAGGGCAAGTTAGATTTCTATACCTAACTGATTATGTTATGCCCTTCTTGAGCCAAATCTGATGAGAGTAAGGTTCAAACAATGCTCCTGCCCCTCCCTTCTTTCCCTCTGCTGTAATAGGATTTTGTGTCTTTTCCTGTAATGTAATTTACCCTTGTCTGCCTCCTCCTTTCTCAGTACATTTTCTAAGATCAGATTGATCCACTTATTTGGATCCATTTAACCCACTTGATTAGATTTTTTTTATCATTACATCAAAGTCAACTAATATCCACCCTCTTTATGTATACTCCTTTAACAAGGTGTAATAACAATACAGTTCTCAAGGGTTGCAAGTCATATTCCCTTGTAGGGTTTAAACAGCCCCCCCCTTATTAACAACATATTGTATCTTTCTGTCCCATTTACCTTTTTAGTCCTTCTTGAGTCCTGTACTTGAAGATCAAATTTTTTGTTGAGCTCTGGTCTTTTTATCAGGAAAGTTTGGAAGTCTCCTATTTGTTGAATATCCATCTCCTCCCTTGAAAAATGATGCTCATTTTTGCTGGGTAATTGATCCTTGGCTGCATTCCAAGCTCCTTTGCCTTATGGAATATCATGTTCCATGCCCTGCGTCTTTTAATGTAGAAGCTGCAAGGTCCTGTGTAATCCTGACTGTGGTTCCATGATATTTAAATTGTTTCTTTCTGGCTGCTTGCAGCACCTTCTCTTTCATCTGGTAATTTTGGAATTTTGCTATTATATTCCTTGGTGTTGTCAATTTGGGATCTCTTTCAGGTGGTGATCGGTGGATTCTTTCTATGGTTATTTTCCCTTCTGGTTCTAGGACTTCGGCAGTTTTCCTTTATGATTTCCTGAAAGATACTGTCCAGGCTCTTTTTTCATCATGATTTTCAGGTAGTCCAATAATTTTTAAATTGTCTCTCCTGAATGATTTTCCAGGTCGGTTGTTTTACTGATGAGGTATTTTATTTTCATCTATTTTTTCTTTTTTTTTTTTGTTTCTGTTTGACTGATTCTTGCTCTCTCATAGAGACATTAGTTTCCATTTGTCCAATTCTAGTTTTTAACAGATTGTTTTCTTCTGTTAGTTTTTGTACTTCCTTCTTCAACTGGCCAATTGTGTTTTTTAGGGACTTGTTTTCTTCAGTGTTTTTTTTCCAATTGGCCAATTGTATTTTTGAAGGACTCTTCTACCTCTCTCATTTGACTAAAATCCTTCTTGAGCTCTTCTAAGAAGGCTTTTTGGGCTTCAGACCAGTTCATATTCCCTTTTGTTGTTGCAGATGTGGGTTTGTTGACAATGTTGTCCTCTTCAGAATTTCTGTCTTGATCTTCACTCTTCTCATAATATGAATCTATGGTATGTTTCTTTTTACTCATGGTGTTTCTTTATTCCCTGGCCTTTAAAGAGATTGAGCTCTCCTGCTGGGAACAGAGGGCACTGACCCAAGCTTCTTGTGTTGGGAGCCTAGGTCTTGGTCACTGGCTTTGTGTGCTGGGACCTCTTATGCTGGCAATTGGAGGCTATAGGTTTCTGGCAACTTACCTCGTGTTGGGCTAGAATCAGCAAGGCTGGAACTTTCAGGCAATTCTAGGTTGCCTGCTTTTCCTTTCCTTTAGCTTTCTTCAGCTCCTTTTAGATGGGTGCTGCAGGTGTTTATCTGCCTGGGGCCCCCTGCAGTGTTGTCTCCCTGTTTCTGCTAATGCACTGGGAGATTCCTTTGCAGTAGAGTGCGAGGCACCTGGTGGTTTTCTGAGCTGGTTTCACCAGTTCCCCACCTCACTGAGGTGTGTTGGTGTTTGCCTGCTCTACCACCTGGGCTTCAGGATTTCTTCACAATTGGAGGCTTCAGGGCTCCTACAGCTCACCTGGTGTTGGGTTGGAATCAGCAAGGCCGGAGCTTTAGGAAGTCTTTAGCTTGTTTTCTTCACCTCCTTTCAGATGAATGCCACAGGGTACTTATCTGCCTGGGCCCCCTGTAGTTCTGCCTCCCTTGTTTTTGCTGAGGCACTGGGAGGTCTGTTTACTGGGCTGCTGCACTGCTCTTCCCTGTCTTTCTTCTAGTGCAGGTGTTCCAGGTTTTTTTTTTTTTCTGGGGTGATATTTTCTGGGTTTTCAGAGGTTGATAGGGGAGAGTGAGAATGACTACCTTTTCACTCCACCATCTTGGTTCCCGGAAACTTCAGGCTTTCTTCACACTTCTGTTTTCAGAGTTAATTCAGGACCTCTGGAAGTTTTCATTGCTTTCAAGCTGGCATGATCTGATGAGAGTTGTAGTCATTGCTCTTTTGCTTTATGCTCTTAATCTTATTCATTGAAGGGCCCCTGATCTCTTGAGATTGTGATTGATAGTGCTTCTCAGGGTCTGGTATCCCTTGTGACCAAAAGCAATACTGTTCTTCAGGACCTCTGATCCCTCTTGACTCAAAGTCCTCCTCTCTGCCCTTGAACTGTGGCGCAAAAGTGGATATAGGCAATAGTGTTGACACAGCTTCCAAACCTGTGTCTGGTACCAACAAAGGGGTCATCTATAATTTCTTTCCCACCAGTTCCCAGACCTCGACTCTGACCAGTTACCATTTCTGGCTCGAGAGTTCTCAAAGCTGCTACTTCTGTTGTTACTACTTTGTAGTTTCACCAGTGATGTTGCATCCTTGGGTGCTCTGGGCCAGTTTCCACCCCAGTGTCAAAAATCCTTCCTTCCAAACTATTAAGTTGTCTTAGAATGTTTCACTCTGACTTTTTGTTGGCTCTGCCAATCTAGATTTTGTTTGAAGTGTTATTTTAAAGTTGTCTGAAGGCAAATGTTGGGATAGTTTAGCTAAGTGCTTTCTCTAGTCTACCACCTTGGCTTTGCCCTCCCCCCTACCAGCACTGTTTATTTTTTAATGCCATTTTCACTAATAAAAGCAAATCTTTTTTTAAATATTAGATTATTTGATCATGTAAAGCACTCTGGTGGGGAAATTTTTTTTTCTAGGTCTTCAATAGCTGTAGCTTTATAATCTATAGGAATAATTCCCAGGGTGCATCTCAACAGGGATTGCTCAAGGTGATGACTGGAGGCATTACTATTCTGAATCCTCTTGGGTTCAGGGTCCTGGACTATTCCTCAAGGTGCTGCTGGTGGTTTGACTTGCCTGGCACATATATGTTATTCATATCTACATATACAAGCACATAACTTTATGCATATTTACTAAAAGCAGATTGTAACTACAAAAATTTCAACGAATTATTCAGCCATTGTCAATAACGTATGAAGTAATTATAACATTTTGTACTATACATGGTTGATATAATGATAAAATACAGAAAAAAATATTTAATTGTATTCCTTATCTATGTGTGTGAGTTTTTCTCTATCAAATCAATACAATGAACACTAATTAAGAATTTATTTTGTGCTGGGGACACAAATATTAAAACAACAAAATAGTTAAATAGCAACTTAATTTTTACTGATAGTGGGGTGGGGAATACACAATATACATGATAACATTTACTGTTAGGCAGAGATTAATGCTATTTTAAGAGTTTTCCAGACAATATACATGGGAAATAGACACACACATATATCACACACACAAATAATGTATCTACACTGTATATGTGTATATGTATAAATATATATGCATATATATACATATATGCATATATATATACACACACATAAACACATATACATATGCACACATACTATATATTTACCTAATATATGTATATGTTTATATATTCCAGTGTCGATATCTACATATCTATGTTTACATTGTGTATCTATTTCTATCTATCTATCTATCTATCTATCTATCTATCTATCTATCTATCTATCTGTCTATCTATCTCTACACACACACACACACACACACACACACACACACACACACACATATTCAGCCTGGAATAATGAATAGAGAATAGACCTGAGAACCAAGAAGATATGGGAACCAAACTTAATGTATATTAACTTTGTAACCTTGGTCAAGTTACTTTATCTCTCAGTGTTCCTGAAAACTCTCAACAACTAAAAGTTTCAGGTAAGGTGCAGATCTATACTGATAGAAGAAATTCTTTACCTAAGGCTCTTGAAACTGAAATTGCAATTTTTAATGCAAAAATAGTATATTTATACACACTATATGCTATATACTATACATATGCACACACAAATTTAGACATATATACATGCTTGTATACTTTTGTATATGTATGGAAGTATATAAATATAACCACGTGCCAAAATAGTGTCTAAGTGGCAAAGAATTGGAAATTGAGAGGATGCCCATCAATTGGGGAATGGCTGAGCAAGTTGTGGTATATGAATATTATTGTGCTATGAGAAATGATGAACAGGCTGACTTCAGAAAAACCTGGAAAGACTTACATGGTCTGATGCTGAGTGAAGTGAGAAGAACCAAGAGGACTGTGTACACAATAATAGCCACATTATGCAATGACTAAAAATGTTAAACTGGACCCTTCTCAGCATTATGAGGATCTAAGACATCTCCAGACGCCTTGGGATGGAAAATGCTGTCCACATCCAAAGAAAGAACTATGGAAGTTGAATCACTATCACTTATTTTTACCTTCTGTTGAGTTTTGTTTCATCTTTCTGATGGTTCCTCATATTGGTTTTAATTTTTACTTACAACTTCACTAATATGAAAATATGTTTAATGGGTATGTAAATGTAAAGCCTATAGCAGATTGTGCACTGTCTTGGGGAGGGTGGGGGGGAGGAAAAGGGAGAAAAATTTTCAACTTAAAAGCATATGGAAAAAAATTTTTTTAAAAATTTAAAAAAATAGTGTCTAAGTGCAAATTATAAGAACTTTAATTCCACTATCATAAATGGCCCTAAAATTGATTGATTCTGCATCAAAAATTCAAGTATTTATAATAAATGTCTTTAGAAGAATGGAAGACCAATGTATTCACTACATTAATAGCATTGCTATGAAATTCCAATATTTAGAACAATATATAAAATGAACATCTCATAGTTATTCATAAATATTCATCTTATTATAATAATTGTCACATAAATTATACCGCACACTGAATGAACAGCAACCATGATTTAATTTTCCCTTAAGCTTGTTTTTCTCTAAAAGGATAGTTAACTTTTCAACAATAGTGTTATTCCATGTTTGGTGGTTTCTACTTTGTCCCTAATGACTGACCTATCATATTATGTTTATGAATGATCCTACTAGGCTTATTGATTCAGTATAGCAAAATAATGCCTTAAAGGTTATTCTCCAGCAAGGCATATATTAACATCATATGACATTTCTTTGAAGCTTTAATAACAGAATGAAATTTGTTCAACCATCGTCTCTTTGATTATTATTGTCAAACATATATAAAACAAGAAGAGGTAAGCTTAACAAAGCTTTGTAATGGGAGACAAAATAGAGCTCCTTTTTCAATTATGAGATTATCCAGATGTTTTTTGTTTCTAGATGGCATTGTACTGGTTTTACCAAGCTCCAAGACATTTCAGCACCTCCTAGATGTATTTCCACAGTCATCCAAAAGAGTTTGGCCTAATTTCCTATATAGGGAAACATAAGTAGATGGAGAATGTGTATTGTCAAGCATGTATGTAGTTGAAAGGATGATACTTAGATTTCAATATCTTGGATAGACACTACAGATGAACCCAAAACTGAATGAAAGAGTGTGATAGAATACTTTTGGAGAATTTTACAATGCTTTTAATGATGCCAACTTATTCTTGAAATATCTATTTAATAATAATAATAATACGCTTTCATAATTTAGGATCAACATTCTTCTGTTGATGTTGTATGATTGTGAATCATAGAATTCCACATTCTGAGGAATAATTTGCTCAAATGATAACATTGGGCTTGAGTTGGATATAATATGTAACCAGTGTAAAATCATAGAAAAGCATGAAAGTTATCATGGAACAGATGTAAGACAGAGACAGGTGGGCTAATAATTTAGCAAGAGCAAGGAATAAGTGATGAACAGTCTGTGTGCTCTATTGATATCCTTGCTATATCATAAACTCTAGAGGAAAGTCAACTCATAAAGACTTTGTGGGAGTATCTAGATGAGAGGCATACAGCATGGATGGTTGTTATCGAAGGAGTACCCATGTTGATAAACTCAGTCACATATGAGAAATTACATTAAAAAAAAAGTAAAACCAGAAATGAAATGTTTCATACTATATTTTTTCTAATATTGGTTATTTTTGAAAGTTCCTTAAAACTTTTTCTCATTACATGCTAAACTTAAAAGTGACTAGAAGACAAAGGGTTTGGAAAACAGAATTTTTTGGAAAAAGGTTTTTCTTTTCTTTAACTTTGTAGAGACTTTTTTTGGGGGGAGGAGCATTAAATAAGTACAGTGCTTTGAATTCTTATTTAATATTTTCATGAGTGATTTGAATATGTTCTCTGATTTCTCTCCTGTCCACATTACACCTCCCACGCTAATAAATCTGGGTGGTATGCAGGTGAAAAAGAAATGGAAAGCCTGATTATAATGCTAAAAAGGTTTACTATTTTGAATGTTAGATGGGGAGGAGTGGGTACATTTTTTTATGTGAAATAAATTGTATGTAGAGGGATTTACAGCATAATTTATTCTTTACTAATGAAACAGAAATAATTAGTAAACATAGTGGTGAAATCCCAGCAGAACTAACATCTTGCCTCCAGTTTTATTGTACACCCCAATGATCTTATTTCCCAACCTTAAGGAGAGCAAAGTGTGAAAATGTGACAACTGGGATGTTCTGGACTCTATTAACTTATTGACCTCTACTTTGAGATAATTTCTCTAAGTAGTTTAATCTGAATATTGGATTACTGAATATTTCCATCTCCAGAGGACTTAATCTACATTATCTATCTATCTATCTATCAATCTATCTATCTATCTATCTATCTATCTATCTTTATTATTTCATTACTAAATAATTACAGAAAATACATGTTTGTCTGAATTGTCCATATGCTGCTGGTCTGCTGGAAACATTTCTGTATTAGACTTATGGAAAAGGGCATAAAGAAAATGCTTGAAAAGAAGAAATATATCTTAAACTATCAATTAACTATCTGGGAAGCTTATTGAGGAATTTTTGGGGTTTTTTTAATAGGTTTCAGTTGCTTTAAGTTTATTACATAGTTTTTATGGTAAAGAAAAATTATTCCTCAGCCATGAAACTCTGCCATGTTTCATATGGTGTGCATACTTAATATAATCCAACTTCTCAGTTAGAAAACAAAAACAAACAAACAAAAACAACAACAACAACAACAACAAAGACAAAACCTTGAGGCATTGCCTAAGTGTATGGCATAATCAACGTCTGAGAGGAGCTCTGGAAAGAAAGTGTAGTAATCAAGGAGACCTTCTTGAAAAATTATAGTTAAAAACAGAAGGACCTTGCAGGTCATCTAGACCAGTGCTTTGATTTGACAGTTTTACAGAGGCCCCAGAAAAGTGAGGTGATTTGCCATATGTCTCAGAGGTAGTAAATAACAGAGCTGGATGTGAATCTAGTTCCTCTGACTCCAAATCTAATAGTCTAGGACTTGAGTTAAGAAATCATGGACTGAGAATGGCTGAATTCAGAAGAGAAAACATCCCAAAAGAATGGAAGTAGGAGCCATCTAGGAGATGTTTGCCAGATTTTAGAAGATTACCCTAACTAGAGCAAATACATCATATTGAAGAGTAGTGGGGAAATTCATTGTATATATATAGAAGTTCAGTAACTTAAATTTAGAAGGTAGTTCAGAGGTCATCTAGTCCAACTTTCCTCCATTGTAAAAGAGGAAGTTGAGGCTCAGGGAAATAGGGTGGGGCCAGATTGTGAGAGATATCAAGCAGAAGAATTTAGTTTTGATGGAAAGTAAAATGAAAGGAGCACTGAACTGTGTCTGTAAATATGGATTCTCTTGCTGGCTCTGATATTAATTAGAAATATGATCAGGAAAAGTGATGTAACTTCTCTGAGCCTCAGTTTCCTTCATCTTTTGAATGTGATTATAGAGGTAGTTGGGCTACCAATATCTAATATCCCTTCCAGATCTAACATATGATTCAACTCTTAAACACTAAAGTACTCTTAAACACTAAAGAAAAATGATGAAATTGCTATTAGACCACTTGGATTTAAGGAAAAGAAAAGTTCATTTTCACAGGAAACATAAGATCATAAATTTAGAAATGCGAGGAATCTTAGATTTGATTTAGTCCAACTTTCTCATTTTACAGAGTAAAAAACTAAGGCCCACAGAGGATGCATGATTTGCCAAGTAGTAAATGGTGAAGATGGAATTCGAAACCAAGTGCTCTGACTTCAAAGTCAAGGATGTTTCTATTGTATGATGTATTAGACATAGTTTATTAATAGCAAATGAAAGAACAAAGAAGATATAAGTGCCAATCTGTAACCTAGTCAGGCAGGTCCCTTTACTCCTGGTTTTGGAAAATACCATTGCATATATAAGTGAGGTCCAACCAGGACATTATCAGAACAAAAAATTATACACACACACACACACACACACACACACACACGTATGTATGTGTATGTATATATGAACACATACATATGCATGTACACATATACATATGTGTATGCATGTATATATGTTTTATATATACAGTGTGTGTGTATAAACATGTTTGTGTAGATAGATAGATAGATAGATACACACTCACACATATATATACATGCACTTAAGAGCAAACAAAGGGAATTGACAAGTTTTATAAGTGTTTCAGTTTAACATAAGTTAACTCCCAGGTACGTTTGAACATTTTCTAGTAACTAAGGAACCCTAGGCAAGCTAATTAGTCAAAATCCTATAGCAAGCTGGATTTTACAAGTGCTATAGCTTTGTCCCCTATGTTAGATTAGCTTATTCTGATGTCAATCTAAGGATGAGTGTAGGTCAACTAATGAAATAGCTTATGTTTCTACCCACCAGTCATGGCTTTCTTTCTCTTTCTGGCATCATAATCTTCATAAACAATTTAATTGCAATAGATGAAATAAGAGGAGAAGCCTTACTAGTATACTACATAGAACAAATCCTTTTATTAAGATGATTTGTTCCGTGAGTTTTGCTTCAGACAAAGAACCACACTTGAGGACATAGAGAGTTAAATGTGGCCTTGAGGCCACAGGTGTCAGCCCGTAGCAATAGTATATTCATAATTATTCCAGTCAAGAAGTCAGAATTCAGATATTCTGCTGGATTCGTTTGATAAGTAAAGCTGTGAGTCTTCAGCTGATAAAAAAAAAAAAAGCTTTTAGGCAGGAGTATACTGATAAATATTTAGCAATAGACTCTTCAGAATGTGGGTGACATGATTTTAACTTTTAATCTTCATTAACATTTTCTTCGTCACTTTGTTAAATTTAGACAATGGACAAAACAAAACTCAAAGCCTAATTTGTAGCCCTGGCCAGTTTCTGATACATTAAATTTAACATTAAATTACACAATCAGCTCCCCAACTTCTTTGAGCTGGCTCCAGCACAAACACCCACCCACACACACACATACACACACACCCCATCCCCCTGCTTCTAAGTCTCTTGGGAAGTGGTTCATTTACCACTCACTGCCACTAAACTGTATCTCTCTAAATCTCTTCCTGTCTCTCTCAGAGAGATTTTCCAAACTCCCACTGTAATAGAAACTCTGCCTTTCAATGTTGATGCTGTGATTAGAGTTCTTTCCTCTTGCCCTTTGATGCAGTACAACTCCCAGAGTCTTTAGAGACTTAGAATTCCTCGAAGGCAGTCAGTCCAGCCTGGCCAGAATAGCTATTACACAAAGATAAAAGCAAATCTGGAAGTTCACTACTTTGCTTTTAGACTTCGTGTCTCCTCATGAAAATAAATAGGATGCATGCAATCAGCTGATGACTACTTTAGAAAATTCTTTTTAAAAAATCATTATTTCTCCTGATCCCAGATGCATATGCAAGGTGTGGATATGGCGAAGAAGAATAGATCTTATCTTTCAGTTTAATTTTTGGTTTTGTTTTGCTTTGTTTTGTTTTTTTGTTCCAGATATCCCTTTGCCCTTGAAAACTCAATAACATAGACTAAAGGGACAACCGTGAATTTCTTGCATTCTTAATGAAGAGAAATATCTCTGCTTCCCAGAGGTTTTTCAAACTTTTACATTTGTTCTCCTCTTAGTATCCACATTGCTGAGCAAGAGGAAATATACATAGAACATTAGAAATGTCCTATTAGAAATTACAACTAAAGTTGATTGTATGCTGTTCTGGGCTGTTCCCTGATCCTTGAGGTTCCACATTGAAATAAATGAGACATTCATTAGTCATTCAAAACAAAAGGGATATATTTAGCCATAGTAAGAGAAGGATATTCATCAAAGATAGGCCTTTAGGACACCTGGAGCTGCGTCAGTTGAGTGATCCTTTGCCTTAGCTTTCCACTATAATCCACCAAGCCTCAAGAAATCCTGGGCTCTTTGTACTCAGGCAATGAGGAAGTGAGTCAGCAGACTGGGCCCTTAATCTTCTGTGCTAACTAAATCCCACAAAATTTCTCATTACCTTTTAAGGGAAAACTAGCCTAATCTATATAGGGGAAAGGGTTAGGATATTGCTCCTTCCGCATACCCTAATGTACATATGCTTTCTTTTTATAATCTTTAAACTATGTATCTTCTGATATCTTAGTGGTTCTGATAGCATCCCTTAGAATGGCAGAAAGTTGATTGGTTACAGTCAGGATTAACATAGTAGATTGTTATGTGTGATAAGAAACTGTACACTCACCACTGACCTGAGGGTCTTCCTCTCCCAGCTTGATTCTTTTGTGAAGGCAAACCAGGCCATCTTTTACCTCAATTCTCACTAGCCTTTAATCATTGAATGGGTGTTACCTCAGACAAACTGAGACCTAGGAAAGACCTTAGCTTAGAAAGGCCAGGCTCTCCTACTCTTTCTGAGGCCATTGCCAGTTGTCCTGAGCTATGTCTTGCCACCAGGCTCTGATGACTCTGGAGGAGAGAGTAAGGCTGATGACTTTGCATAGCTCTGTCTCATTTAAATCCAATTCACTTGCAAGTCAAGACATCACCCTCCTGATGTCATTCGTCCTCTTCAAGAACAAATGATGAACAACAATGAGAAGAAAACTGCAGTACTTTCAGGAATCTGGGATCCCTCTATTAATCCAGATACTGCTTCTAGTCATATGTGTACATGTCCTCCCATAAATACTCTGTCTCAATGAACCAGAGACCTTTCAGGTGTTTTTAGGATCACTAAATATCTAGGAAGCATTTAAATATCATCTCTACCTACTCTGACATCCCATGACACTGGCCTCCTTGCTGTTCTTAGCACACAATTCTCCATTTGCTGACTTCAGGCCTTTTCACTGGTCATCTCTCATGTCTAGAATACTCCTTCCTTATTTGCACCTCCTGGTCTCCTTAACTTTCTTCCAGTCTCAGCTTTTTTCTACAGAAAAAAGTCTTTCCTAATCCTTCCTATTCTTAGATGTTTCCACTGAGACTACCCCCAGTTTATCCTGTATATATCTTGTTTGTATATAGTTGTTTGCGTGCTGAGTCCTCTATCAGACTATGAGTTCCTTGAGATTGAAATTATTTTTTGCCTCTTTGTGCATCCTGAGCTCTAAGCATAGCATCTGCACATAGTAGGTGCTTAATAAAGGCTAGTTGAGTCTCTTGGATGGGCCTTTTGTTTATCATTCACTGTATCTGCCCGTCTCCTTTTCTATTCTTAAATGTCATACATGAGAAACTATTCCAATCATATAGGATAATATCTTCCATTTTTTTGTAAACAAATTATTCATGTGCCATAGGCTGCACAGAGGACTGGTTTTGGAGTCAAGAATACCTGATTTAAATCTGGACTCAGATATTTACCATGTGACCTTGAGCAAGTCAACTAAACCTCTATCTGCCTTAGTTTCTTTATCTGCACCTACTCCACTGGGTTGTGAGCATGAAATTAGGTAATATATATTAATATAATTTAATAAAGCAACTTGAAAATCTTAAAGTGCTATATAAATGATTGTTATCGTCATATGGTTTTGTGCAACCTCTTGGGTTACCATGTAAGATTTCCAACAAGGAAGTAAGTTCTATCTGATTTTTGAATATACCAGAGGATAATTGAGCATAAACTCCATATCTTGCTGGTAATCAATATTTTTTTTACTTTTTCAGGGAAAAATGGAGGCATACCACTGCTCTAGTAGAAACTATCTAATGGCTGAACACATAGGAATGGATCCTAGTTCTGACTTCAACCATTATTTAATTGTGTGACTTTGGAGAAAGCACTTAATATATATCACTTTCACTTTCATTGCCATTAAGGCCAATTTGAGTGACAGAATTACAAAATACTAGGTAACTTATATGTCTTATAAATATGATATTGCATCAAAACCTTCATACCATTTTGAATGGTGTTTTTCTTAATTTTCCTTTTGCTGGTCAGATTTACAAACTAAAGTTTCTTTGATCTTTGATTCTTTGATCATTATCATCATCATCCATTAACTGTATTATTATGGTATAAACAATGTTGTTTATATTGACATAGGTTTAAAATTGTTTCAACAAGCTTTACATGTATTATCTCATTTGATTCTGACAATACCTCTCTAAGACAGATGATGCTATTATTACCCCAATTTTACAGCTGAAATTTGAAGGTTACATAATTTACTTAGTATCATATTGGTAGCAAGTCTCTGAGGAAGGATTTGAACTCCGTTCTACCTGACTCCAAGACTAACTCTCTACTCACAGCTCTACCACAGAAAGAGGACTGGTGGAGTGGTAGTCAGAATATCTGGATCCTGGCATTACCTATGTGATCTTAAGTAAGTCACTTAAACTCTCTAAACTTCAATGTCTTTATTGATAAGATTATTAAACTGAAATAGATAATTAAGTTCCTTCAAGTTAAAATCACTGTAACTCAGTGAGGTTGAGAATTTGCTTTCAGTTCATGAAGCTTAGCTATCCTCTGTAGCTCAGTCTAGATAAAAGTGGACAGAGGAGAAATATTGTAAATGGAAAAAGTTCATTTTAGAAAAATGTACTGTGCTTAAGTAGCCAAAGTATTTCGGTACTTCTATTCGTTGAACAAAAGCACACAATACATTGAACACACCCATTTATAAAATAATAATCACATGAATATAAAATTTGAAATCTAATTATAATATTCACCAGAAAAAATACTTATTTTTGCTAAGGAAACATTTTCCACATGTTTTTACAGTCCTACATGTGCATACATTTAGAGTTTCCTTAGTGGCAATTATCTGATCCAATGCTGGTTTGATTTTAATTCATTACAGCAATGTGTTTATTGGTGTGAAGTACTTTTGACATGTGATGAGGTGGTGTGAAGATATGTTCTTCAAACAATAACATCTTACTGTGATGTCTTCCTTGGGTTTCCTTTTTGGAAATTCCAGTTCCATATATTGATATGACTTCTCATATTGTATTAGGTTCTGATATTATTCATATGGGATGCAGTGGTTAGATCAACTGTGTCTGGGAGGTACTTGGTTTCTTTCAAGTGTGGCAACGAATCTCATTATTCTATGAGCAGATGATTATTTTTGCAAATTAGTGATAATGAACCAAATGCGTTATCAGTTGTCAGAACAACTAAGAAACTGGCACATTTATACTATAAAAGTGGAGCCAACTTATCTATTTCTAGGTGTTTTTTTTAAAGGACAATATGTTTCGAACATCTGCTTTATCTGAGTAATTATGCCATTTTTTCCCCTATGCTTGCTAACTCACATTACACCATTTGGTGTATATAACTTTACTGAAGCCACACTTTAATCTTCACTTGATTCTTTTAGTAACTGATCATTCTCATGCTGAATGTATGAAGATAAAGACACTTTATTCAGCTTTTTATTTTATATTATTTTGTGGAAATAGTTCATAAGTAAATTAGAGGAGATACTATTTGTGACTTTGCATTTCTTTCCCCCTTTATATGCCAAGTTGATTTGATAGCATATCTGTGTCTCCCAGGAGACTGACACTTGTTATACTTCCAATTTTATTTTAATACACTAGCAACTATTATGATTGCTAAGGATCACAGATCATAGCTTCAGAGCTAGATGGGATCTCTGAGATCATCTAATCCAAGTTTCTCATTTTACAAAGGGAGGCCGAGAGAGATTAATGAGACAGGTGGTAAGGATCACAGGTGTGAATTAAATTCAGATCCTCTTTCTCCAAAGACAGTGATCTGGCCAGAGTTGGCACAACATATAATGTATAAAATTGCCTAAATAATTATTAAGCAATCAACAAGCATTTTAAGTGCTTACTATAGTATGTGCAAAGTACAACAAGAAGGACTATAGAGAATACAAAGATTAATAACACATGGTACCTGCCCTAAAAGATTTATGTAAAAAGATTTAAGTGCAGCCAACTGTATGTTGCTGAAACCATGGGTGCTACCTCTTGAACACAGCGTGGAGACTCTGTTGCAATGAAAATATTAGATCAATAAACTTCTTTTCATTGGTGTGGGAATTACCTCTCTTAATGCAGAGCATAACCCATCTATATCTTAGCAAATGACACTCAGAAAGATGAAGTAATTTGCTCATAGTCTTATAGTTAATAAGTATCAGAGGTAAGACTCATGATTCCAAGTCTAGTACTCTAGCCTTTACATTATACTTCTCCTCAAAATGTATTTTGTTATTCTATTGTTGTTGTTGTTTAATCATGTCTGATTCTTTGTAACCCTATTTGGGAGTTTTTTTTGGCAAAATTACTAAAATGGTTTGCCATTGAGATGAACAGAGTGAAGTGACTTGCCTAGGGTCATACAGCTAGTAAGTGTCTGATGTCAAATTTGAACTCATGAGGTTTCTAAGCCTAGTGCTCTATTCACGGTACCACCTACAATGCCTTACTCACAGATAAATAATATCTGTGAAAAGTGAAAATTCACTTTCATCATTAATTCAGCATTACATGACTTTATATCACATTATATTATATACAAAGTTAGGTTCATAGATTTAGACCTAGGAAAGATATTAGAGGCTATCTACCTTACTCCTAGGATATTTTACAAATGAAGTGAGGTCAAAGATGTTGGCATTTGACCAAGGTCACAGAGGTGAGCAGTACCAGAAGTGAGATTCAAACTTATGGCCTCTTACTTCAAATACCACATAATTTCCTTTATACTACTTGCAATTCTTATATTCTCATATGAAAGTATTTTTAAATATCTGATTACGTGAGAGCTGATTTCTAGTAATAATTGTCATTGAGAGGCAGAATATGTTAGTGAATAGAAAACTGGCCTGGAAGTTGGGAAGACCTGAGTTCAAATTAATTTCTGCCACAATCTAGCTATCAGTCCTAGACAAGTCACTTATTGTTTCAGTATTCCAAGGGACTTTCTATGCTATAAATTTCAAAGAAAGTGTTAACTGGCATCAGTAGAGGGAAAAGCCTCATTTTGGAGTTTCTTATACCAAGGCAATCACAGATAGAATTTCTATCTTTCATGACACATCGTTAAATGTCACTTATGTTTTTCCCCTAAATTAGATTTAACTATGATTTCATTGGCATTGGTAACTCTTGGTGAGAAAATCCCTTCTACCACCATAGAGCAAATACTTTGCAACTCAGTCTTAGAAAGTTGCAGCAGCACTGAGAGGTTAAGTGAATTGTCAAAGGTCACACAACTGGCATGTGTCAGTGGCAGCTGTGTGTCATCAAGGCCACCTCTTGGCATTCAGTATGCCACGCTTCCACTCTGATTCGCTATGCCCTCTACACCTTAAAAAGCACTTTTCTCATAGCAAACATAGGAGGAAGTTAATAGAATCTGCCTATTTTGCATATAAGGAAACTTAAACTTAATGGTGCTGTCACTTTTCCATGATCACAGAGTTATTAAGTGGGGAAAGGGACACTCAAATCAAAGTTTTTCAAACCTATTTTCATGAGTTGTTCTCTTATACCAGACTTCTCTTTCCAGCCAAAAGCTAAGCAGCTTCCAATGATAAATTACTTATCCAGCTTTTTCAAGAAACAGAACTTAGGCACCAGAGGATCTGACTTTAAAAACAGCTATTTCTGTTCAGGTGGAAATTTTTTTATGGATTTTAGTGATTTCCAACTGCACCTCTCTTTTTTTAAATATGATTGTGATTCAGAAAATATCCTTATGGTTTAAAGTTCATTTTTGTAACCACTCAACCTACTTAATGACATTTTAAAAACAGTTAGATGTTGAAGATGCTCCTTTTTCTAAATCCTTTCTTCACTGGATGCTCTTTAAAGTAAAAATCCCTAAACACAAAAGCCACATGCAACTTTTAATTAGCTTATCATTCAAATATTCATAGGCTTATTGAAATAAATGTCCACACTTTGTATGAGATTCAATCTTTGCTTTTCATTTATATGTTCAGAAAACTTATGAATTGTATTTGTTTATCTTTTTGCTTTAGTATAGTTGCTCAGTTAAGCAAAGACTTCTGAATGTGATAAATTATATTTTAAGATAATTTTTAGATCACTGTTGCTTTAAATTTTACAACATAGCTAATGTCTTCATGTTTTTAATTTATACCTAAATATACTTTCACAGATGGACTTGACTATAGTTGATGACTTTAAAACAGAATATATCATACAGATTTCTTGTTATGCTCTTCAGTCAGACACCTGTTCTCAACTACTTAATTACAAGAAGATTCAAGACAATTTTCTCCTTAATTGGGAATTTAACAGTTCACCAAAATTCCTCAAATAATTGCTTCAGTTATGTACTTTCCTTTACCTAGGCAGATAAGTCCACAGGTGCAAATGACAAAAAACAGGTAGGGTATGGGGTTCAAAAAGAAATTGTGTATTTGCCTTTTTGCCTGTGACTGGGTAGTTTAGTTGATTAGTCTTTTCTGTTAATGGGACCAATGTCATAAACTTGGTCCATAAGAAGGCCATTCAGCTTTATGTGTTTCATAAGCATTATTTGAACCTCTCACCTCAAATGTTTTGTGAAGACTTAATAATAAGAAGGAGGTGTATGCAATCCACCATTGTTGCCAGAAAAAATTATCTATGGAATCATAGAATATTAGATTTGAAAAGAATCTTAGAAATAATCAGGGCTAAGTTCTTTATTTAAGAAATAAAGAAATCCAGGTCAAAATGGATACATGACCTAGATATAAAGAAGGATTTTTACAAGAAAATTAGAAAAATGAAGAACATGTTACGTATCAGACTTATGGATAGGCAAACAATTTATAAATAAGCAAGAGATAGAGCACAAAGTTAGGTGTAAAAATTGACAATTTTTATTTATATTAAATTAAAAAGATTTTTTTTGTATAAATAAAACAAATGTAGCCAAGATTAGAAGGAAAACAGAAAATTGTAAAACAATTTTATAGATAATCAGATTAAAAGCCTCATATCTAAAATACATAAAGAACTTTGTCAAATCTATAAGAATACAAGTCACTCCCCAATTGATGAATGGTTAAAGGCTATGCGCAGTAAGTTTTCTGATAAAGGAAGCAAAAATAATTTACAGTAATATGAAAAATGCCCTAAATCATTATTGATTAGAGAAATAATTAAAACAACCTTCAGATAGCATTTTGTGTCTAGCATATTGGCCAAAATGATAGAAGGCGAAAGTGACAAATGTTGGAAGGGATGTGGAAAAATTGGGACACTAAGTCATTATTGGTGGAATTGTGAACTGATCAAACCATTTTGAAGAGCAATCTGGAATTATGCTTAAAGAGTTATTAAACTATATCTTTTGACCCAGCAATACCACTACTTGGTATATTTCTGAAGATAATTAGGGAAAAAAAATAACCTAAATATTCTAAAATGTTTATAGCAGCCCTCTTTGTGGTGGCAAAGAACTAGAAATTACAGGAATGGCCATCAATTGGAGAATGATTGGACAAGTGGTTATATGATTGTGATGGAATACTACTGTGCCATAGGAAATAATGAGCTCAATGATTTTAGAAAAACATGGAAAAACTTGCACAAAATAATGAAGTTTGAAATAAACAAGACCAAGAGAACTTGTATATCAGCAATATTGTTTTAAGAACAACTTTGAGTGGATAAGTTATTTTGACTATTGTAAATATCCAAATTAACTGTAAAGAACATATGAAGAAAGTCACTATTTGGATCCAGAGAAAGAACTAAGAAATAGAGGTATGTATAAAATAGTTTTACGTATCTATATCTACCATCTATCTATGTATCTATGTATGTATGTATGTATGTATGTATGTATGTATCTATCTATCTATCTATCTATCTATCTATCTATCTATCCTTCTATCTATCTATGGTAGCCATTGGGGGAAAAGGAAAAAATAAATTTACGTGATAATTTTGTTGCATATTTGAAAGGATTAGCATATTGTGCATAACAGATTTGCAGTTTCATTTGCAATCATCTTTTTATTGTACTATGTTATGGAAATGTTTATTTTATCCCATAAATTAAAAATAAAATAGAAAATAAGGAATTTGAAACTGAAAAACTGAAATGCCTTGCTCAAGATGCCAAAGCCAGTCAGTGGCCAATGCAGCAATTGGTTACATTATATTATAATGGGGAATTTAAATAGTCATATCCACATATGGAAAATAATATATTGTATGACTTTAAATGGTTAATACAATCTGATCAGGGGATTGCATTTTAGAGGTTTAGTTTCTACCTCCAAACATACTGCAGCCACAGAAAGTGTATTTTTTAAGCATTGCATCAGATTTATCCTGGGCTTTTTTCCTTCATTTTCCCCTTCACTCAAGCCATGGTAATATTTAGAAGGTTTATTTCCATACAAAATGCATTGGAAATTGTCTTTGGAAATAGGCTTTACATAAAACTAAGTATTGATATCATAAGTAAATATTATAGGCAGATCATAATTTTTGTACTCTTCTGTTTCCTATTCTCTGACACTACGATATCTATACTGAGAATTTAAGAGCAAGAGAAGATATTAATCTGCCTTCTTGGTCCTTGGAGGTGGTATTTGCAACAAGGAATAGTACTCACACTAGTTCATATTATTTAAAGTTTACTCTTGTGATGATACCCTCGTGATAGATAGCTACTCTTTCCTGTAGGATGATAATAATTTTGAACACATCAAATTCCAAGGAGAACTTTTAAAATAATTCAAAACATTAAAAAATAATGTATCCTAAAGAAAACAAATGCTAGATGTCACAAATGGAACAATGTGGGCCATAGAAAATTGAGAATGAAAACAAAAACAAAAAACAAATACCAACTAAAAATTAGACATGCCAGTATCAAAAATTCAAGCACATAAAACCAGAAAATGCTTATTTAAAAAGAGATAGATGACTCTCCTAACTTGCTTCATTGGAAGGATTATTTTCAGCAGTTTTATCATGATCAACAGGAGATAGATGATCACAATCATAGTCAGTGGCCTTTCATTGGCTGATATTTTAAATATGAGTATGTCAGTATCTTTTGGCATGATTTAATTAACAATAATAAAAAAGGAACAAAAATCCCAAAAGGATATTTTGTGGGCTGCCAAAGAGACAAGAAAATCAGTGATTAATTTAGAAATGTCAGTGGAATTTACTAAAAAATGAATCTAAGAATTCTATTGAAATTTCAAGGAGTTTTATGTTACATGTCCTTTGATAGAATGATAACTTTTTCCCAATTTGTTTAGGAAAATGTCATTTTCTCACCCAAATCTGTCCTTACATTTAAATCATAAATTTCCTAAGCTTAGTATACTTTCTAGTAAGAATTCTCTGTATAGTATGTAATCAGGACTTGTGCTTCTAGAAAGTTTGACATAATTGTAAAGGACTATGAATAGGCTAAACTTTGATGCTCTGGGGCACAATTACAAATTTTCTTCCCAATAAAAATCTTTGCTGCCTTTAGAACAAATTCTAGAAAATATCTGCTCAACTTTTACTTAATTGCAAATTTATATGTAACCTTTTACTTTTTCTCCCAACTCAATTACTGAGCATCACTAACTCTATTTTGTGTAGCTTCATTTATCTCCTAATTTGTTTTCCTTTACCATGTCTAACTTTGTATCCCTTTCTCCCAGATAACTTTGTACCATCCTCATTTGATTTTTCTGAATACTTGAAACTTCATGCACTTTTTTGATCTAAATTCAGGTGAACTTGGCAATAGCACCTAGTTAATATGCCCATGGTCTATGTCTTTCCTTGTAAGTAGAAGTAAAAAGCCATAAAATGTAGAATCAGTCCTTCAACAGTGGGTATCGTAAATCTATTGCCTTTCTCAAAGTCAAGTGGAACAATGAGATAAATGAAAGAAATCAGACCTTAAACTTTCATTTTAACTACATTTTTCAAGTGAAAGTGTTTACTCTTGGAATAAAGGATAAGATAGCTTAAAATTGTCCAAAGTTTGGTAGGCTTGTCATTGGTCATATATACACAATAAAAGCAGAAATTTGGAGCAAATCATTTCAAATAAGGGAGATTACATTGTTATTATTCTTCACTTCCCCCATTCATTTGTTGAATGAAAGATGGAAAAGATACTTAGAGCGAAAGAAAACATCAGACCTCAGACCAAGATTCCTTCCAAACTACTCCCCTGAAATAATTTGAGGATACAGGATCTCAATAAGGACTCAAATTGGGAATTAAAATACTGCTAAATTAGACAATTGTTGGAGACAGTGGGCTAAGTGAGAATCAGCACAGCACTGGAAATTTGAAAGAAAGACTGAGCTAGCTGTGGGCTTTTATTTGCTATTGACCTTTTTTTTAAAAGCCTAATGTTGGGGGACAGCTAGGTGGTGCTATGGGTAGAGCACCTGTCCTGGAGTCAGGAGGACCTGAGTTCAAATCCAACCTCAGGCACATAACACTCACTAGCTGTATGACTCTGGGCAAGTCACTTAACCCCAGTTGCCTCACAGAAAAAAAAAGCTAGGGGCAGTGGATAGAGCATCAGCACTGGAGTCAGGAGATCCTGAGTTCAAATCTGGCCTAAGACCAAACACTTGACACTTACTAGCTGTGTGACCCTGGGCAAGTCACTTAACTGCAATTGCCTAAAAAAAAAAGCCTAAAGTTTTAGAGATTAACCAAATTTTAGAGACTAACCAATAGCAGAGGCATGGCTGAGCATAAACAGTAGAAAAAGAGGGAACATTTAAATGAAATTTGGTCTGAAAGGATATCCAGCTTCAGACTCAGAAGCTAGTAGCATCCACAATGGAACAAGCCCAGGGGTGGTCATGGTGGTGGTGCAAATAAAACAAAAACAAAACAAAACAAAACAAAACAGAAAAACTTTGTGATTTTATTGATGGCTCTGAAGTGTTAAAGGCCTAGACAAGAATACCCTGCTTACATGACCCTCATGTTCACACATCATCAGGTATATCTGCTATTCCCACTGATGGTATATGCATTTGAGAGAGTTAGTGCCCTAAGCTTATGAGTAAAATGTCTGATTCCAACTTTATTTGCTATTCTATTTCATGAAATGATTTTACTATGAACTACTTGTGTCCTGTGGCTATCTACTAAGCGTAAATACAACATTCATGAGCTATGTGCAGATCTGAGTGAATGCTGATGCATGGAGTAGTATCTTGAACCTTAGGTAGCTCTTTTTTAGGGTGCATGGGGTGTTGAGGGAGGAGTAGCACCTCTACTGTGAGGGCTTGCAGAACCTTTTTAGGCCTGCTCATCCTCTTTTGGTGTCCATCTATCCCCTGACTCTCACCTGTGGTTCCAAGAAGCATGCTTACCAGCCACACCCTGGAAAAACTATCAGAGCAGATGGTAAACCAGGTTGATGGTAACTGCCAGGCTCAGACTCATTAGTGAGTTAGGGTGTTGCCTACCCTAAGCAAGTGAAGACTTACTCTGGTGGAATGCATGGATGAGAACAATTTGTTCTAACAGCCTTGAAAGTGGTTTCTGGAGCAAGCACCATAGAGCACTTAGAACTTGGTCAGACATCGAACACACCAAGATCATCCACTGCATCCCGGGTCAGTGATAGTCATTTTTAACCTTCCATTGGACTTTGATGACTCTGGAAGAGCGAGGTCGATTTGACGACTTCGTACAATTTTTTTTGAGGCAATTGGTATTAAGAGCCTAGGGTCACACAGCTAGTAACTGTCATTTCTGGTCTGAGACCGGATTTGAACTCAGGTCCTCCTGACTCCAGGGCTGGTGCTCTATCCACTATACCACCTCATGTAAATTCACTGGCAAGTCAAGATGTCACATATGACACCACTGGTCTTGTTTGAAAATGAAGGACAACTCTTTTCTGGGAAAATCATGTATAAGAGAGAATGGCCTCAGATAGAATGTGTAAACATAGTATATAAAAACATGCCAATATTCATTAAAATAAATCTCATTAAAATAGAAAGGTAGGAGGGGTAGAGCCAAGATGGAAGAGTACAAGCAGTGACTTGCTTGAGCTCTCCTCCAAACCCTTCCAAATACCTGTAAAAAATGACTCTAAACAAATTCTAGAGCAGCAGAACCCACAAAAAGACAGAGTGAAACAAATTTCCAGCCCAAGAAAATTTGGGAAGTAGACAGGAAAGGTATGTCCCGCCAAGCTGGGAGAGGAGTGCATTTCAGCATAGGCTGAAAGAGAAGTCTTCAGCAAGCCTGGAGCAGGCCTCAGGGGACTGAATCGTGGGGGAGCTGTGGTGGTTTCCAGACCTGTCAACCCACAAATGCCAAAGACAACTTAGAAGACCAGTGGGAAAGGTCTGTTGGACCTGGGTGAGAGAGGAACATGGCAGCTCCCAGCCCTGGAGTAGCCCTGGGGTGGCTGTGGCTGCAGCTGCTTCTAGAGCTCTTGGCCCACATATGGCGAGAGTATCAAGTGGCTGATGAGAGGGGTATTGCAGGGATCTCTTTGCTGGCTCTGAGGCAGGATTCTCTTGCTTTGCTCATGCTTGGATATAGGTGACAGTCCTGGGTGGTGGTCCTGAGGTGAGAATGAGCGTTGATTTTCTGGACAATTGCATCAACCTCTTCATTAGTTTTTCTGCCTCTAATTTCTCTCCTCTCTAATCCACTTTTCATGTCAATACAAAAAACAATTGCTGAATGTTAATTTAAAATAATTTGGGTGCACACAATCTTACAGTACAACTTCATTACCTACCAAAGTTCAAAATTATTATTCTGTCACTCAAAGTCTTGTTGGGCTCTGATATAAACATTTATCTGAGAGTAATTCTTTCCTGACTAAAGAAAAAAGAAAAAAAAGTTCAGGTCTCAATGGATTAAGTAGAGCTAATTCTAAACTAATCCTTCTGAACTACACTCTATGACTGGGAATAGTGGGAAAACCAGACCCCCAAATTTGTACCTGGAAATTGAGTCTGCCACACAGACACTTAAAATCCATTAGCATGCCAGGACTCCTGGAGTAGTTTGACTATGATTTTAGTGTATATCAAAAGTTAAATAACTTCAGAAAATAATCACAATTTTTCTCTAGATATAAGTACTCAATGGAAATTGTAAGTGTAGACTTCTGCTTCAGGGAGCCAAGATGGCAGAGTGAAAAGGTAGTCACTCTCACTCTCCACTATCGACCTCTTAAAATCAGAAAATATCACCCCAGAAAAAAAAAAAAACCCTGGAACACCTGCACTAGAAGAAAGACGGGGAAGAGCAGTGCAGCAGCCCAGTAAACAGACCTCCCAGTGCCTCAGCAAAAACAAGGGAGGCAGAACTACAGGCGGACCCAGGCAGATAAGTACCCTGTGGCATTCATCTGAAAGGAGGTGAAGAAAACAAGCTAAAGGCTTCCTAAAGCCCCGGCCTTGCTGATTCCAACCCAATACCAGGTGAGCTATCGGAGCCCTACAGCCTCCAATTGTGAAGAAATCCTGAAGCCCAGGTGGTAGAACAGGCAAACACAAACACCTCAGTGAGGTGGGAAGAACTGGTAGAAACCAGCTCAGAAAACCGCCAGATGCCTCAGCACTCTACTGCAAAGGAATCTCCCAGTGCATTAGCAGAAACTAGGGAGACAACACTACAGGGGGCCCCAGGCAGATAAACATCCTGCAGCACCCATCTAAAAGGAGCTGAAGAAAGCTAAAGGAAAGGAAAAGCAGGCAACCTAGAATTGCCTGAAAGTTCCAGCCTTGCTGATTCCAGCTCAACACGATGTAAGCTGCCAGAAACCTACAGCCTCCAATTGCCAACATAAGAGGCCCCAGCACACAAAGCCAGTGACCAAGACCTAGGCTCCCAAAACAGCACCTTGAGTCACTACCCTCTGTTCCCCAGCACGAGAGCTCAATCTCTTTAAAGGCCAAGGAATAAAGAAACACCATGAGTAAAAAGAAACATACCATAGATTCATATAATGAGAAGAGTGAAGATCAAGACAGAAATTCTGAAGAGGACAACACTGTCCACAAACCCACATCTGCAACAACAAAAGGGAATATGAACTGGTCTGAAGCCCAAAAAGCCTTCTTAGAAGAGCTCAAGAAGGATTTTAATAGTCAAATGAGAGAGGTAGAAGAGTCCTTCAAAAATACAATTGGCCAATTGGAAAAAAAAACACTGAAGAAAACAAGTCCCTAAAAAACACAATTGGCCAATTGAAGAAGGAAGTACAAAAACTAACAGAAGAAAACAATCTGTTAAAAACTAGAATTGGACAAATGGAAACTAATGTCTCTATGAGAGAGCAAGAATCAGTCAAACAGAAACAAAAAAAAAAAAAAAAAAATAGATGAAAACATAAAATACCTCATCAGTAAAACAACCGACCTGGAAAATCAATTCAGGAGAGACAATTTAAAAATTATTGGACTACCTGAAAATCATGATGAAAAAAAGAGCCTGGACAGTATCTTTCAGGAAATCATAAAGGAAAACTGCCGGGAAGTCCTAGAACCAGAAGGGAAAATAACCATAGAAAGAATCCACCGATCACCACCTGAAAGAGATCCCAAATTGACAACACCAAGGAATATAATAGCAAAATTCCAAAATTACCAGATGAAAGAGAAGGTGCTGCAAGCAACCGGAAAGAAACAATTTAAATATCATGGAACCACAGTCAGGATTACACAGGACCTTGCAGCTTCTACATTAAAAGACAGCAGGGCATGGAACATGATATTCCATAAGGCAAAGGAGCTTGGAATGCAGCCAAGGATCAATTACCCAGCAAAAATGAGCATCATTTTTCAAGGGAGGAGATGGATATTCAACAAATAGGAGACTTCCAAACTTTCCGGATAAAAAGACCAGAGCTCAACAAAAAATTTGATCTTCAAGTACAGGACTCAAGAAGGACTAAAAAGGTAAATGGGACAGAAAGATACAATATGTTGTTAATAAGGGGAGGGGCTGTTTAAACCCCTACAAGGGAATATGACATTTGCAACCCTTGAGAACTGTATTGTTATTACACCTTGTTAAAGGAGTATACATAAAGAGGGTGGATATTAGTTGACTTTGATGTAATGATAAAAAAGAATCTAATCAAGTGGGTTAAATGGATCCAAATAAGTGGATCAATCTGATCTTAGAAAATGTACTGAGAAAGGAGGAGGCAGACAAGGGTAAATTACATTACAGGAAAAGACACAAAATCCTATTACAGCAGAGGGAAAGAAGGGAGGGGGAGCATTGTTTGAACCTTACTCTCATCAGATTTGGCTCAAGAAGGGCATAACATAATCAGTTAGGTATAGAAATCTAACTTGCCCTATAGGCAGTAGGAGGGAAAAGGGGAAAGAAAAGGGAGGGGGAAAGAAAAGGAGGGGGGAAAGAAGGGAGGGAAGAAGCAGTAAGAGTAAAGGGGAAGAAAAGGGAAAGGGATAATAAAAGGGGGAAGGGACTGAAGGAGGTGGAAGTCAAAAGCAAAACACTAATGAAGGGGGAAAAGTTAAAAGGAGAAAGAAAAGCATAAATAGGGGGGGAAAAGGATGGAGAAAAAGACACAGATAGTAATCATAACTGTGAATGTGAATGGGATGAGCTCTCCCATAAAACAGAAATGGATTGCAGAATGGATTAAAAACCATAATCCTACAATATGTTGTTTACAGGAAACACATTTGAAAAAGAGTGACACATACAGGGTAAAGGTAAAAGGCTGGAGCAGAATATATTATGCTTCAGCTGAAGTAAAAAAAGCAGGGGTAGCAATCCTGATCTCAGACAAAGCAAAAGCAAACATAGATCTAATCAAAAGAAATAACGAAGGAAACTACATCCTTCTAAAAAGCACCAGAGACAAGTACTATCATTACTAAACATATATGCACCAAATGGTATAGCATCCAAATTCTTACAGGAGAAGTTCAGGTAGTTACAGGAAGAAATAGACAGCAAAACTATACTAGTGGGAGACCTGAACCTCCCCCTCTCTGCACTACATAAGTCTATCCACAAAATAAACACAAAAGAAGTTAAGGAGATGAATAGAACATTAGAAAAGTTAGGTATGATAGACCTCTGGAGAAAACTGCATGGGGATAGAAAGAAAATGTTAGCAGGTAGATTACAGCAACTTATCACAAGAATAATACACTATTACCAGGTAGGATTTATACCAGGATTGCAGGGCTGGTTCAGTATTAGGAAAACTATCAGCATAATCGAGCACATCAACGACAAAACCAACAGAAACCACATGATCATCTCAATAGATGCAGAAAAAGCTTTTGATAAAATGCAACACCCATTCCCACTAATAACACTAGAAAGCATAATAAATGGCATCTATCTAAAACCTTCAGCAAGCATTATATGTAATGGGGACAGCTAGAAGCATTTCCAATAAGATCGGGGGTGAAACAAGGATGTCCATTATCACCACTGTTATTCAATATTGTACTGGAAACCTTAGCTTTAGCAATAAGAAAAGAAAAAGAAAATGAAGGCGTTAGAATAGCAAAGAAGAAACAAAGCTATCACTCTTTGCAGATGACCTGATGATATACTTAGAGAATCCTAGAGAATCAACTAAAAAACTACTTGAAATACTAAAGTTTAGCAAAGCTGCAGGCTATAAAATAAACTCACATAAATCATCAGTATTTCTTTATATTACCAACAAAGTCCAACAGCAAGAGATAGAAAGAGAAATCCCATTTAAACTTACTGCAGACATTATAAAATATTTAGGAGTCTACTTACTGAAACAAATGCAGGAACTCTATGAACACAATTACAAAACACTTTTCACACAAATAAAACCAGATCTAAATAATTGGAAAAACATCAGTTGCTCATGGGTAGGCCAAGCTAATATAATAAAAATGACAATCCTACCTAAGCTAATTTACTTATTCAGTGCCATACCAATCAAACTACCAACAAATTATTTTATAGAGTTAGAAAAAATAATAACAAGATTCATTTGGAAAAACAAAAGGTCCAGAATATCAAAGGAACTGATGAAAAGAAATGCAGGGGAAGGTGGCCTAGCAATTCCAGATCTTAAATTGTATTATAAAGCAGCAATCATCAAAACTGCTTGGTACTGGCTAAGAAATAGGGAGGTTGATCAGTGGAACAGGTTAAATGTGCAAGACACAGTCATCAATGACTATGGTAATCTATTATTTGATTAAACCCAAAGACCCCAGCTTCTGGGATAAGAACCCACTCTTTGAAAAAAACTGCTGGGAAAACTGGAAAAGAGTATGGCAGAAACTAGGCATAGACCCAAATCTCACACCGTATACCAAAATAAAGTCAAAATGGGTTCAGGACTTAGATACAAAGGCTGATACCATAAGTAAACTGGGACAACAAGGAATAGTTTACCTATCAGATCTATGGAGAACAGAAGAACTCATGATCAAACAGGAGATGGAGAACATTATGAAAAGCAAAATGGATAATTTTGATTACAGTAAATTGAAAAGTTTTTGCACAAACAAAGCCAATGCAACTAAGATTAGAAGGAAGGTAGAAAATTGGGAAAGAATTTTTACAACCAGTCTCTCTGATAAGGGCCTCACTTCTAAAATATATGGAGAATTAAGACAAATTTATAAGAACACAAGCCATTCCCCAATTGATAAATGGTCAAAGGATATGAACAGGCAGTTCTCAGGTGAAGAAATTAAAGCCATCTATAGTCATTTGAAAAAATGCTCTAAATCGTTATTGATTACAGAAATGCAAATCTAAACAACTCTGAGGTGCCACATCACACCTATCAGATTGGCCAACATGACAAAACAGGAAAATGATAAATGTTGGAGAGGATATGGGAAAATTGGAACACTAATACATTGTTGGTGGAGTTGTGAAATGATGCGACCACTTTGGAGAGCAATTTGGAACTATGCCTAAAGGACTACAAAAATACCCTTTGATCCATCAATAGCACTTTTTAGTGCTATATCCCAAAGAGATCAAACAAATGGGAAAAGGACCCACATGTACAAAAATATTCATAGCAGCTCTTTTTGTGGTGGCAAAGAATTGGAAATTGAGAGGATGCCCATCAATTGGGGAATGGCTGAGCAAGTTGTGGTATATGAATGTAATGGAATACTATCGTGGTATAAGAAATGATGAACAGGCTGACTTCAGAAAAGCCTGGAAAGACTTACATGGTGTGATGCTGAGTGAAGTGAGCAGAACAAATAGGACTTTGTACACAATAACAGCCACATTATGCAATGACTAATATTGTTAAACTGAACCCTTCTCAGCATTACAAGGATCTAAGACATCTCCAGAGGCCTCAGGATGGAAAATGCTATCCACATTCAAAGAAAGAACTGTGGAAGTCGAATCATTATCACTTATTTTTACCTTCTGTTGAGTTTTGTTTCATCTTTCTGATGGTTCCTTCTATTGGTTTTAATTTTTACTACAACTCCACTAATGTGAAAATGTGTTTAATGGGCATGTAAATGTAAAGCCTATATCAGATTGTGCTCCGTATTGGGGAGGTTGGGGGGGGGGGGCGGGAAAGGGGGAGAAAAATTTTCAACTCAAAAGCATATGGAAGTGAGTATTAAAAAATCAAAATAAAAATGAAATTTAAAAAAAAGCCTGAAGTTAACAGCAGTACCCCTCCATACTTTCCTGATCCTTCCCACACAAGGAATGGAGTTCAATTTGAACAAAAAATTCAAAGCCAAGAAGTGGGTTGGAAAAATAAGCATACAACGAAAAATTTAAGGAAAAAAATAAAATAAAATAAAATAAAATAAATAAAAGCCCAAAACTTGAAAGCTACCAGGATAACAGGAAAGATCAAGACACAAATTCAGAAAAAAGACAATGAAGTCGAAATAGCTACAAGCAAGGCCTCAGAGAAAAATAATTAAATTGGACAGAAGCTCAACAAGAATATCTGGAAGATGTGAAAACAAGATTTTCAAAACTAAATAAGAATAATAGAGGGAAAAAACTGGTAAAAAAGCACAAGGAAGAAAATTATAAAAAGACAAATAACAGCTTGGTATAAGAGTCATAAAAACACTGATGAAAAACATACCTTAAAAAACAGCTTTGGGCAAATGAAAAGTGAGGTACAAAACACTGATGAAAACAGCTCCTTAAAGATCTAAACTGAGGGCAGAGCAAGATGGCTGAGTGAAAGCAGACACTCGCATGACCTCTCCCTCAAATCTCTTCAAATACCTCCAAAATTCTGAACAAATTCTAGAGTGACAGAACCCACAAAGAAACAGAATGTGGCAGACTTACAGCCCAAGACAACCTGGAAGGTTGACAGGAAAAGTCTGTTGCACTAGCCTGAGAGAGGAGTGCCCAACATGTAGGGTGCAGCACAGACCCAGCTTAATCATAGCTGAAGTAGGCTTCAGGGAACTGAATCACCAGCAGCAGTGGCAGGTTCCAGTCTTCTCAGCCAACAGACACCACAGAAGACTTAAGTCAGCAGGATGAATTTGTCAGAACTGGGTGAGAAAGAATCATGGTATAGTGCAGGGCTGCAGGAATGCCAATCAGCCCTGGCACTATCAAACTAGGAACAGGCCTTGGGAGTGATTGAATCAGCAGCAGTAGCAGCAGCAGTAGCAGCAGCAGTAGCAGCAGCAGCAGCAGGAGCAGTGGCCACTGCTCTTGGAGCTGTTAGCCCACAGATAGAATGTTTGAAAGTCACCTATTTAGACTTCCAGGATCCAAGATGGTAGAGTAAGCAGTAAGTTGCTCTTATCCTCCCTTAGTGACCTTCAAAAAACCCAGAGAATATTGCCCCAGGAAAAATCCTGAAATACTACAGTCAGCAGAAAGACTAGATATAGCAGTCTATTAGCTCATGAGGCTAGGGGGAGTAGTCAGAAAGCTCCCTTTTGCTGTGGCAGGAGGGGACCCTTACAGGAAGGGAGGCATCCCAGCAAACCAGGGTCAATGCCCACATCAAAAAAACAGTAGTCAGGCCCCTAACTCCCAGCATAAGAAGCCTGAGACAGTGCCCTCTGTGCCCCAGAAGCAGAGATCAACTTTAAAAGCTAGAAAAAAGGCAAACATGAGCAAGAAGCAACATAGAAAAACAATGACCATAGAAAAGTATCTTATTGACAAGGAAGATCAAAACACAAATTCAGGAGAGAATAACATTGTCAATATACCCACATCTGAAACCTCAGAGAGAAATATGAATTGGTCTCAAGCCCAAAAAGAGCTTCCTGGAAGTGCTCAAGAAGGATTTTAAAAATCAGGTAAGTGAAATAGAAGAAAAATTGGGGAAAAAAATGATAGGTATGCAAGAGAGAGTCAATATCTTGGAAAAGGAAGGACAAAAATTAACTGCAGAAAACAAGTCCTTAAAAAGTAGATGGAAAAGAATGTATACAAGCTGTCTAAAGAAAATAATTCATTAACATTAAAAATTAGAATTGAGAGTAGATAGAGCACAGGCCCTGAAGTCTGGAGTACCTGAGTTCAAATCTGGCCTCAGACCAAACATTTGACACATACTAGCTGTGTGACCCTGGGCAAGTCACTTAACCCCAATAGGCTAAAAAAAAAATTGAAATTGAGCTTTTGGAAGCTAATGACTCTATGAGACATCAAGCATCAATCAAACAAAATCAAAAGAATGAAAAACTAGAAGAAAATGTAAAATTCCTCATTGGAAAAACAACTGACCTGGAAAATAAATCTAGGAGATATAACAAGAATTATTGGTCTACATGAAAACCATGATGAAAAAAAGAGCCTGGACATCATCTTTCAGGAGAACATCAAAGAAAATTGCCCTGAGGCCCTAGAACCAGGGGTAAAGTAGTCATTGAAAGAATCTACCGATCACCTCCTGAAAGAGATTCCAAAGTGAAAATACCAAGACATATTGTAGCCAGATTCTAGAATTATCACATCAAGGAGGAAATCCTGCAAGCAACCAAAAGGGAACAATTCAAATAGTGTGGAAACACAGTCAAGATTATGTAGGACTTTGCAGCTTCTACATTGAAAGATCAGAGGAGTTGGGATATGATATCCCATAAGGCAAAGGAGCTTGGATTACAACCAAGGATCAACTACCCAGCAAAATTGAGCATAATCTTTCAGGGGAGGAGATGGACATTCAATGAAATAGGGGACTTCCAGACTTTCCTGATGAAAAGACCAGAGCTCAATGGAAAATTTGATCTCCAAATACAAGACTCAAGAGAGGCATAAAAAGGCAAACAGGAATGAGAAAAAAATAAACAAATATGTTAGTCAATAAGGGTAAATTGTTTACATGGGAAGATCATACTTAAAACTCTTGAGAACTGTATCTTTATTATGACATTTAGAAGGGATATACATAGACAAAGGGGGTGGGTTCAAGTGCACTTTGATGTTATGATAAAAAACCTAATGACTTGTTGAAAAGGAACTGTAATGGGAGAAGAGAAAAAAGAGAAACCAAAAAAGAGTAAATCATATCACATGAAGAGGCACAAAGACATATTACAGTAGAGGGAAAGAAGGAGGGAGATCAGCCTTATTTGAATTTTACTCTCATCTGATTTGGCTCAAGGAGGAAATAATATAGGCAGGTACAGAAATTTAACTTGCCATATAGGCAGTAGGAGGGGAAAGAGGAAAGAAAAGGGAAGGAAAGATAGAAGGGAATGAAGAAGTAGTAAGGGGAAAGAAAAAGAAAAGGGAGGGGGATGATGGAAAGGAGGGCCAATTGAGGGAGATGGTGGTCAAAAGCAAAACTCTAGTGAGGAGGGAAAGGGAGAAAAGGAAAAAGAAAAGCATAAACAGCAGAGGGGGGAATAGGTTGGAGAGAAAGACACATATAGTAGTCATAACAGTGAATACGAATTGGATAAGCTCTCTCATAAAACAGAAGTGGATGGCAGAATGAATTAAAAAACATAAGACTACAATATGTTGTTTACAAGAAACACATTTGAAACGGAGGGATACACACAGGGTAAAAGGTAAAAGGCTAAAGTAGAATATATTATGCTTCAGCTGAAGTAAAAAAAAAAAGCAGGGTAGCAATCCTGATCACAGACAAAGCAAAAGCATAAATAGATCTTATCAAAAGAGATAAGGAAGGAAACTACATACTGCTAAAAGATACCATAGACAATGAAGTAATATCATTACTAAACATATATGCACCAAGTAGAATAGCATCCAGATTCTTAGAAGAGAAGTTCAAGGAGTTACAGGAAGAAATAGATAGCAAAACTATACTACTGGAGGACCTCAACCTCCCCCTCTCTGAACTAGATTTATCTAACCGCAAAATAAACAAGAAAGAAAGTAAGGAGGTGAATAGAATTTTAGAAAAGTTAGATATGGTAGACCTCTGGAGAAAACTGCATAGGGATAGAAAGAAATATACTTTTTTTCTTGGTGGTACATGGCACATACACAAAAATTGACCATGTACTAGGGCATAAAAACCTCCCAATCCAGTGCAGAAAGGCAGAATTATCAAATCCATCCTTTTCAGATTATGATGCAATAAAAATTATATGTAATAAAGGGCCATGGAAAGATAGACTAAAAATAATTGGAAACTAAATAATCTAATCCTAAAAAATAAGTGGGTCAAACATATAGGTTATACATGTGCAGTCATGATAACCACATTTCCACATTAGTTATGTTATGAAAGAAGAAACAGAAGGGAAAAAAAATGAAAAAAGTGAAAATAATATGCTTCAATCTTCATTCAGACTGCATGGTTCTTTCTCTGAGTGTGTATAGCATTTTCCATCATGAGCCTTTTGAAATTGTCTTGGATCATTGCGTTGTTGAGAAGAGCTAAGTCTGTCATAGTTGATCATTGCATAATGTTGCTGTTGGTGTGTACAATGTTCTCCTGGCCCTGCTCACTTCACTCTGCTTTAATTCACATTAGTCTTTCCAGTTTTGTTGTGTTTTTGTTTTTGTTTTCCTGAAATCCACTTGTTCATCATTTTCTTATAGCACAATAGCATTCCATTACATTCATATATCACAACTTGTTTACCCATTCCCCAATTGATGGGCATTCCCTCAATTTCCATTTCTTTACCACCACAAAAAGAACTGCTATAAATATTCTTGTACATGTAGGTCCTTTTCCCTCTTTTATGGTCTCTTTCCAAATTGTTCTCCACAATGGTTAGATTAGTTCACAACTCCACCAGCAATGCATTAGTGTCTCAATTTTCCCACATGTTTGCCAACCTTTATCATTTTCCTTTTCTGTCATATTACACAATCTGATGGGTGTGAGGTTATATCTCAGAGTTGTTTTAATTTGCATTTCTCTAATTGATGCTAATTTAGGTCATTTTATAAAACTATAGATAGCTTTAACTTCTTTATCTAAAACCTTCCTGTTCATATCCTTTAACCATTTATCAACTGGAGAAAGACTTGTATTCTTATTAATTTGATTCAGTTCTCTTATATTTTACAAATGAGGCCTTTACCAGAAACACTTGCTGTCAAAATTATTTCCTAGCTTTCTGCTTTCCTTCTAATCTTGGTTACATTGATTTGGCTTGTGATTGCCTACTATGGCACAAAAGGAAAATGACAAATGCTGGAGAGGATATGGAAAAATTAGGACACTAATGAATTGTTGGTGGAATTGTGAACTAGTCCACTGTTCTGGAGAACAATCTGGAACTGTATCCAAAGGGCTATGAGCCTATGCATACCCTTTGAACCACCAATACTACTACTACTACTGATACATAACTACTAGTTATGGATCCAAAAATGGTCAAAGAAAAGGAAGACAATCTATTTGTTCTAAAATATTTATAGCAGCTCTGTTTATGGTGGCAAAGAAAATGGAAATGGGAAAACGCGCATGGCGAAAGGCTGAACAAGTTTTAGTATAATATTGTAATGATATGCTATTCTGCTATAAGAAATGAAAATCTGGAAAGACTTATATGAATTGATGCAAAGTGAAATAGGCAGAACCAGCAGAACATTGTACAGAGTAATGGAAATATTGTAAGGATTATCAACTGAGAACAATTTAGCCACTCTGATCAAGATGAAGATCCAAGACAATTCTTGAGAGATAACTGATGAACTCTGAGTGCTGACTGAAGTATACATTTTTACTTTAGTTTTTATTATTTGTGTGTTTTATTTTGCAACATAGCTAATACAAAAATATGTTTTGCATGATTTCACAAATAAAAACAAATTATATCCTATTGCTGGCTTTCTCAAGAGATAGGGAAGGAGAGAATTTGGAACTCAAAATTTTTAAAAATGATTGCTAATTTTTGTATGTAATTGGGAAATATTTAATGTAACAAATCAAATATATTCTTTAGAAATAAGATTTTTGTACTGCCCTTTTGCTTCTAGGATAAAATTAAATCTCTACTTGGTTTGTTAAAACATTTCACAAAAAATAGGTAAAATAAACAATAAACATTGGCATCCACTTTTATATCCTGCCATTAGGAACACGGGACTTTTCTATCTCACTTGTTGCTGAAAGCCTTCCATGTGTGTTGTCTCCTCAGTTAAAGCAAGGTCCTTGAGAGCACAAAATGTCTTATTTTCCTATTTTATCCCTAGGATTTAACACAGTAATTTTCACAGAATAGGTGTTTAACAGGTGCTTAATAATCATTCATTTATTCATGTTGATGTACATGTATATGGATGTGAAAATTCCTGACAAATAATTTTGTTTTTCTTGAAAGATTGGTGTAGAAGATACATAGAAGTGTAGCTAGAACATTGATGACCTTACTGTTTACTTTACTTATAGTGAAATATTCCAGGAATTTAAAAAAAAGCCTTACATGGTAGCACATAGATTGTGGAATGTCAGGGATGCTATAATAAAGTTGGTGGAACTGTGAACTGATGTGATCATTCAAGAAAGCAATTGAAATTATGATAATAATATGACCAACATGGCCATAACCTTTGGTCTAGAAAGTTCACTGATAAATATATACTCTAAGGAAATCCAAGACGAAGGAAAGATATCATGTTTCATAATCAAAATATTCATAGCAGTGTGTGTGTGTGTGTGTGTGTGTGTGTGTGTGTGTGTGAGCAAAGAACTGAAAACAAAGTATATGGCCATCAGTTGGAGAATGTCAAAAGAAATTTTGATACAAGAAATAATGAACTATTACTGCACTGTAAGAAAAAAAAGGATGAATTTGAAGAATTCAGAAAAGTATGGGATGAGATATAGGAGTAATCCAGATTTACATAAGCAGAACCAAGAAAACAATATATACTAACTAAATAACTACTACAATATAAGTTTCACAAACACAGAAAAAAGGAATTGGACATTGAATAATTACAATGACTAAGCTTGTCTACAAAGAAATCATGAGAAAAATGTATACCCTTCCTTCTTTACAAAGTTGGGGGAACTAAGAATATATAACATTCATCAAACTATCAGCTTTGTTCGATATTATTAATTTTGCTGAGCTGTTTTTTTGGTTCCTTCTTTTCTTTTTTTTCCCTTCTTTTTTTTTCTCACAAGGGGATACCTCTCTAGGTAGAGGATGGGTTGAAAATGAAGGCGATATGGGACACATAATGAAAAAGTTAAAAGAATGGGATTGATTCTATCTTAGTGTTCATCTAACCCAAAGCTTTCATTTCACAATGTAGAACACTGATTTTTGAAGACAAAATAATTTTTCCACCTAACTAATGACTGGGTTGGGAATCTAATGCAAGTTTCTTAACTATCAATCCAGTAATTTTTTTCTGCTCCAGGTCACATCTTCCTCTCCATAAAATTTTTGTTGTTGTTGTTGTTTGGTAGTTTTATTTTTATTCATTTATTTACTCATTTATTTAGGCTAGGCAATGGGGTTAAGTGACTTGCCCAGGGTCACACAGCTAGTAAGTGTTATGTGTCTGAGGCTGGATTTGAACTCAGGTCCTTCTGAATCCAGGGCTGGTGCTCTATTTACTGTGCCACCTAGCTGCCCCCCCCTTTTTTGTTTGTTTGTTTGTTTTTAGTAGTTTTAGTCATACCCAACTTTTCATGACCCCATTTGGGAGTTTCTTAGCAAAGATACCTGAGTGGTTTGCCATTTCCTTCTCCCTCGATGCATTTAATTATCTGAAAGATAACTAAAGTTCTGTGCGTATGAGACAGATGAGTTATAAGTAAAAAGAAGCTTTGTGAACAAAATTTGTAATGTAGTCACCTTTTCCCCACATAAACGCTATCAGAAACATCAGAATAGCCTATTCATTGTTGATAGAATGACCAATTTTTATCAAAAAGTTCAAGGACCTACAAGTTATAGCAATACCAAAATGTTCAGCATATATGTAGGGCATGGGGAAAAGTGATTTAAGAGAAAGGAAATGGTAGAAATTCTTGTGCCTCCTCTATACTCCTAAAAAAGGTTCCTTCATGCTAGATATTGCTTTTTTTTTCATTTTTGGAGGAGGTTTACAGTCGCATTTGTCAACATCAGTTCAATAAGCATTTATTAACTCTCGTGTCTGCTGAAGCACTGTGCCTAAGAGCTGAGGATATAAAGAACAGCAAAAACAAACAACCTCACCCTGCCCCAATTTTTCTTTCAAGAAGCTCATAGTCTAATGGGGAGAAAGCATACAAACAACTATGTACAACTATTTGGTTGGATAGTATCTTACAAAAAGTCACTTCATTCAGAGTGAAAAGATCCATTTAGGGGTACGCAATAACCATGTTCAAATATTTGAAGGGCTTTTAAGTAGAAGAGGAATACAATTTGTTCTGTTTGGCCCCAGAGGGCAAAACCAAAAGTTCTGGAAGGAAAATATAAAAGGGGCAAACTTTAGTCTGATATAAGGAAAAACTTCCTAACAATTAAGGCTGTTTAAATGTTGGATGGATTGATTGCTTTTCAAAAAGACTTCCTTGAAAGTCTTCAGGCAGAGGCTACATGACCACTTGTGTGATATGTGATGGCAGAGATTCCTTTCTGGGCTGGGCTAAATTAGGTGAATGATGAGGTCTGTTCCAAATTGTAATTCTGTGATTCTCTATATCCCAGGTTTTAATCCTGGTTCTACCACTAATTATCTGTTTATAATTAAAGTTTGTCACTTAGCTCTTTCATAAAATGAGGGTTGGTATTTGGTCTTAAGGCCTGTCAAGCTCTTTAAAAATAGTCACTAACTAAAAACTATAAACAAGAGAGAGAGAAAAGTTAGGTGTAAAATGGATAATTTCAATTATATTAAATTTAAAAGTCTTTGTACAAATAAAACAAATGTAGACAAGGTCAGAAGGAAAGCAGAAAATTGGGGGCAAATTTATAGATAATTTATTAGACAAAGATCTCGTATCTAAGACATATAAAGAACTTTTTCAAATCTATAAGAACACAAGCTATTCCGCAATTGATAAATGGCTAAAAGATATTAACAGTTTTCCAATGAAGAAATCAAAACACCTTATAGCTATGTGAAAAAATGCTCTAAATCATTATTAATTAGAGAAATGCAAATTGAAACAACTTTGAGATATCATGTTATACCTACCAGATTGGCAACAATGGTAGGAGGGGAGAGTGACAAATGTTGGATGGCATGTAGAAAAATTGGGACATGTTCCCTGTTTGTGGAATTGTGAACTGATACAACTATTTTGAAGAGTAATCTGGAATTATGCCCAAAGAGTTTTTAAACTACTTATGCCCTTTGACCCAGCAATACTACTAGTTTGTCTATTTACAAAGATAATTAGCCAAAAGAACATATGTTCTAAAAAGTTTATAGAAGCTCTTTTTGTGATGGCAAAGAGCTGGAAATTACAGGGATGCTCATCAACTAGGGAATAGCTGGACAAGTGGTGGTATATGACTATGATGGAATACTATTGTGCTATAAGAAATGATGAGCTCAATAATTTTAGAAAAACAAGGAAACATTTGCATGAAATAATGAAGAGTTAAATGAGCAGAACCAAGAGAACACCGTATACAATAACAATATTGTTTTAAAAACAACTTTGAATGAATAAGTTATTTTGACTATTATAAATACCCTAATTAACTATAAAGAACATATTTAGAAAGTTGCTATCCACATTCAGAGAAAGAACTGATAAAAAGAAGTATGTATTAGAATAATTCCACACACATACACACATACATACTTATATATATATATATATACCTGTTTGTGTCTAATGATAGCCATCTCTAGAGTGGGGAGAGTGAAGAAAAAAAAGAAATTTACATGATAACTTTGTATATTTGAAAGGAATAACAGGTTGTGCATAGCACATTTGTAGTTTCAGATGCAATCTTCATTTTTTTTTGCACTATGTTATGGAAATGCTTGTTTTAGTGGATAAATTAAAATTAAATTAAGTATTCAACAACTCTATGAAGCTATGAAATTTACAAACAACTGTTAGCTTAGTCTTTCCCTCCAACTTTAACATTTTAATCAAGAGTAAGTAATAACAAGAGTTTGCCCTTCCTTACTGACCCATCTTTGATTAGGTTGAATACTGAAAACCATAACTTTCAAAATGAAGAGGCAAAATAGAGCATCAAAAGTTCAGTTTCCATGCCTCTTAGAGGGATTAAAGTTGATCCCTGTACAAAAAGTTTGAGCAAAGATGGAGGCTGTTCTGGTAATAAAAAGAGGAGCAACTGAGAATCAACAGCTTTTTCAGTTACACAACTGACTTGAGATTTAAGGTGGAAGGGCAAAGATATAGAAACAAGAAACACAAATTTGAACCTGAAACATGCCACAGGGGGATAAAAAAAATGGTGAAGAAGAGGAATTTGAGTTGGGAAAGGAAATAGACGTCTTAATAAAATCATTCTGAACATGAGCTGGACTTTAGAAATACCACTTGAATTTCTCAGGTTCTAGATCAGATGTTCCGCTTATATTTTTTCCCCTCTGCAAAATTCCTTCTACTAATTAATTCTTCTTAAAGAGTGTATAATGCAAGAAGCAAGTATCAGTAATTGACAAGGTAAAGTTTAAGCCTGCTAAATTCAGCAAACCCTTGCCTCTTAAAATTTACCCCTGGGATTCCATAAATGCCAAGCACTAATCTGTATGATTTATACAGAACCCTACAAACAGAAGGGCTTCTGGTATTCAACTTGGTAGATTCCTGGGTGGGGACTTACTTTAGACATGGCTATAAGATGCCGAGACTTCATTATGCAAACATACCCAATTTATGTATCAAAATTAATGTTGTTCTTCCCCTTTTCCTCCCTCTTCCATTCCCCAAAATTAAGTTATCCATTACCCATACTATTTCCTGAACTTTGACTTTGGAATCACTTTGTAGCCAGTTTAAAAGCCACATGAAAAACTCAGCTACCATTTAATTTAGAATTTATATTTATCCAAAAAGAGTAACATTAACTTTGATCACCCACCTTATTGACCCAACCTAACTTCAAATGCCTTTTGAATTTTCTTTTTCCAAATCCCCAAACCAAGATCATAGGATGAAGGTTTGCTGTCATCCAATGTGTTTAAAAACAAAATGCCAGAGACTTGAAAGGCCATACCAAAAGCGGAATTGCAGAAATGGTTTGAGCATTATTGAAACAACTGTGTGCCCTTCCAAAGTGATTTCTTTGATGAGGATAACACTCATTTGAAAATGCAAATGCTTATATATTTGTTAAAATAAATACTCTAAATGTTATTATTTTAGTATTTTTTTCAGGGGAGGGAGGTGTAACAATGGACTACAGGAATCCCTTCTGATGAGTCTCTAAGCTATGTCATTTTAATTTCAACTATAACATTGACTTTTACTTAAAATTGTCTTACTATGCTGAGTTTCAAAACATAGCATCTGTGAACTTAAAAAAATATTTTGACAATTATATTTCCATTTAATTATATTCCTTCATTAGCTTACATATTTTATTTTATGCATTGTAAAAAAAATGCATTATCTTGAAAAAGGACCTATAGGTTTCACCAAATTTTCAAACGGGTCCAAATACAAACTATATTAAAATTTCCCCTGCTTTAGAGCCAAGGTTTCTATTTCTTCAGTCTGCACAATGTTCATTACATTTGGACCCCTGGCTAAGGTTCATAGAAGCTTTCTCAAATATGAGGGCTTAAAGTGAACATTTGCAGGGAATTTTGCAAACTTTCATGGCAGGTCCTCGTTGTGAAGACATTGCTAAACAAATTACTCAGAAGGAGTACAACACCAGATTGGGCCTTGGACAGATAATAGAAATCCAGGTGTTAGGAATTTAGGCTCCATGGAAAGGGATCCCATAAAAATGTACTTGGCAGAATATACCCAACCACATAATGTTGTAGTATCTATTTTCAGAGAAGTTTCATTTCCATAATGCTATAACTGAGAGAAGAAACAGAAAAAGTGAACATTGTGAACATTTTATTCCAAATAATAAAAGCCATAAAATAATGGGTCTTTTTAATGCCAAGGAAGAAATAAAGTTTTAAAATCACCATATATGTGTGATGAAATACAATAAATGAGACTGTAAATTAAGAAAAAAAATCTATTTCTCAATGACAATGTCTAATCCAATTTGGCAAAGGTTGGTATTCTATACAATTGAGATATAGCCAATTAAGATGATCAAATTCAATGAGAGAGAAAATACAGAAGTACCAGTATTCTCGTGTTCCATTCCTGCAAACTTGACTTCTCCAATGTACTTACTGACTCTGGAGAGACATTACCACACCGTTCAACGATATGTGGAAAAAAAGAATCACAGCTTAGAATACAAACTTCAGTATCCAGACCTAAGACATGAAATCAAATCAAGTGAGAGAAAGTTTCAATCTGTGGGACAGTTCATCTGGTTGGAAAAATGCCACATTTTGAGTTTTAAAATCAAATGAAACAATTGAAGAGAAGCCACCTGGGAAAAAAAAAAGTAGAGATTAAAAACTATTTTACATTTTCCTTTTTTCAGCTCCCTTGAGAAGAGTTGTCCTAGTTTGGACTTCATTTGAATCATTTTGTACAATTTTAAACAAGGTTGATTACTCATGTTAAAGAAATGCTTTTTATTCAAATGTTTTAATAAATGTAAATATTGTTGTAAGATCCTGTGATGGCCCTTGGCAAGGGCAGTCTAGCTTCCATTTATTCTTGACTCTTTGTAGACTTTCATATACAAATGATGTGAAAGGGCAAGCAACAATCTTATTGTAGAATGATTAACCAATTCTTAGTCAACATTCCAATTAATAACATGTTAATTCCTCAGTATTTCACATACTCTGAGATTTCTGTGGTGTGAGAACTGTCAACTAACTCCAGTTACAGTCCCTCCTCTCCCTAGAAGAGAATCCGTCAATGGTTGTGCCCAAACTTCTAGTGATGAACCTTTTTTAAATTCAGCTGGGCTTATACTCCATGAGCAGAAGCACAAAATTTGTCACAGGGTATGTGCTCTAGACCTTTGCAGCTTAGAAAGTCATACCAGAACTTCTACTCCCCTGGCCAAGTCATCAAGAACCTATGATGCTGAGAACTCAGCTATTTTGCCAAAGCAGCATCAAAATAGGAATTAAGTGAAGGAAAATAAAAAATAATTTGATTTGAAGATTTTAAGCAATTCTTTCATTTGACAGTATAAAAGAAATGATTTAAACCATCAGAAATAAAATAAATCAACAAAAGAGGGATATATGGAGGAAGGGAAGAAAAATAAAAGACCTTGGAGATAGGAAAAGGTAAACTTCAATGAAATATTTAACAGACATTTACATTGCCATTTATTCTTTTTTTTAAAATGGAATTACCCCTTGCAAACATTCCCTTATTTTAAAAGTATAAGAAGAATGCATTTTTTAATTTTATAGTCTTATAAATTTATGGAAAAATCAACTAGTTTTTGACCTTGGGAAAACTCACTTGACATTCCCAGATCTCAATTTCCTCATCTGTAAAGTAAGAGGCTTGGAATAGGTGATCTCTAAGATTCCTTCTAGGTTTAAATTTCCATAATCAATAAAATAGCAATTTGGAATATAACTGAATGTGAAAGTGTTATCATCTTTGCATGATAAATGTTCATCTTCAATATAGTTTTCTCTCATCACTTTTTTTCTTTCTTTCACCACTAGTAAATACCATTCAAATCATAAATATGATACCATAAACAAGACTGAGGACCTCATAGTATCAATATCATTTGCAAGGGAGTCACAATAGGAAATGAGAAACCCCCTGAAAGAGGATTGAATTTACTTTTAAAAATTGAAATGAAATAAAATATGTAGAAAGATTTACTCAATACAATTTTAAATTAGTTTCTCCTTTGTATTTTGTATTCATACTGACTTTGAGAGACATGACTATTTTTGTCTTCCAAATACATGGCATTTATGTTTGTGCAGAGTGTATTTGAATGATGAAGCAAAGCCTCAATTTACTGTCTTCTCTGATGTTACCAAATTTATTCTACAACATAAAAAGCTCATTTGCCCTCACAGATTTTGGAAAAAACCTTTAGGAAACTTCTCTTTCTTTGTTCTTTTTAATAGATTTATATGGATATTCAACAGGGCTCAAGAATAGCATTTAATACTTTTTTTCTGATCAGTCCCAGAAGGAAGGTATTTATTCATATTACTTTTAACATTTAAAAATTATCCCCACTTCACTTCTCCACATACACAAATGTACACTCATAACAGTTTAGCCCTGAAATTCTTAACCTAGTATGCATAGATTCTAAGTTTTCTATATTTCAGATATTCCATGAACTTGGATGAGGAAAAAAAAACATGCTTCTTAATTTCACTAACCATTGGTTTCTTTTGAAATTTTATGTATTTTATTGAATGCATTTAAAAACATCATTTTCTGGAGGGGTGTCTAGGTTTCACCAGGCTACCAAAGGGGTCCATGACATAAAAATAATTAAGAACCCAGTTGTACTCTAGACAATAAGAGTTCTTCACCCACTTTGTCCTGTGTAGATAATAAAGAAAAAGAAAATTTATTTGTATTATGAGAAATTGTTTTCCTTATTCCCTCCCTGAAGAAAAAATAAAATCTTCTGACTTTCTTGACTTGTAAAATTAAACTGAATCAAATATATTATGTACTTGAATGGTAACATAAAAATGTCTTTGGGTTGATATTGATTATAATAGTATGGGTTATCATGTACCTTGTCAGGAGAAAATGAGAACAGTCTCCAGTATTACATCAAACTTGTGAGAATACATTGAAGGGACTCACTCAGGCAAGGCAGGAATGGATGGGCTATGATTTGCAACTTTGAAAGGAACTCTTCAAACCATTTGCACATTTGAATATCATATACCCAAAGTTAAAAATCGTGGTAGCTTGTACATTGCTTTTATTTTTCCGATACAATAAATATTTTTTTTTCTTTTTGTTCAGTTATTTCAGTTGTATCTGACTCTTTGTAACCCTATTTGGAGTGGTTGCCATTTCCTTTTCCAGCTCATTTTATAGATGAGGAAACTGAGGCAAACAGGATTAAGTGACTGGCCCAGGGTCAAAGATCTGTGGTACAGTAAATACATCTGAAAAATTATAGCTTTGAAAACCAACGTATTTCAATCCATTTTCTATATGGCAATGATCTATTTCTTTTTAAGTTATTCCAACATCTTTTAGTTACCTGACTTTAGCATAAGGTTCCATTGCTTTCTTTATGAAAAAAAAAAACTCTAAAATTATACCAACTCACTTGGGAAATATAGGCTGATGTACATAATGGAGTTCCACTTGGCTGTCATATTTGAGATAAATTTCACTTTCAGTCCTTGTACACAGATGTTTATCATTAGGCAAGCCTCCTAAATACTCTTCAAAAACCAAAAACCTTGGATTAAAGTGGGTTTTTTTTCGCTTTTGCTCCTGTTAAAAATGTTTACTATTTTGATACCATGACAATGAGCATGTACACCTTGTGTTCCCCTTGGTGAAGATAGAAGACAGAAGAGCTTCCCCTTTCTGACTTACAAAAAGTGACAATAAGAAGATGAAAATTTCAACCAGTGGTTGAGACACAAGATTCACTCAGAACCATGCTCAGTCAGGTTTCAAATAATGTCAAATTATTGCATGCTTCAACTTTTTCAAAAGATCAGATAATCAGGAGAAATTTGTTGAAAACAGCCTTTGAATTAAAATCTGCTGGTTCATTTTGACTTCACTATTGGCTTTAAGATCTATTTGACATAAAATTCTCTTTTTTAGATAAAGTAAGAGATTGGCTGGAATACATTAATATTACTAGAAACAATAGCTTAAGGTGTTTCATTTTTTGATAAGCCTCCTAGGTAATTTAAACTTTTCCAGTTCTGCAGGTGGGAAAGAATATATTTCAGAGGGTGGCAATCACTTAGGGAAGGAGAACAATTTACTCATTCAGTGAAAATGCATGATTTCTATTATTACATGAATGTATGGAAGAATGCACCAGATTTGGAGATTAGTGTTTCTTGGTTATGGTCCAGTACCACCAGGAAAAGTGAATTTGTGTTTTAAAACAAGAAAGCCTAATTAATTTAGCCTTTGCTTTTTTTTTTCACAGATTCAAATTAAAAGTAAAAAATGATACAGTAGAAATTAGTTGTTACCAGTCGTGTGTGTGCGTGTGTGTGTGTGTGTGTGTGGTGTGTTAGAGAAAATTTTGTGATCAAAGTGGAGGTTCCAACATAACATGATGGAAACAAGACTTTACAAAAGTAATCTGTACCCCAGTTTCCCTGTTCATTTACTCTCTGAGCCCATAAATTAATATAATTCCCTCCATCTGACCTTGGCTGGGGCAAGGAGTGACCAAACTTGGAAAAAAGAAGCTGTTTCTGCAAGACATTTTAATATCAAAGACCCTATTACCTTGTCTACTATGCATACATAACAGCTACTTCACTCTGAATACAATGAAGCCTCAGGCAGGACAGGAAGAAGTAGCTGTGATTCACTGCAGGTTCCTCTGACCAAGTCTATATATCCAGAACAGAACAGATCTTAGGCTAAAGGACAAGAAAGGGGAAATAGTTTTGCAAGGTGCAATGAGAATGTGGCTCTAGAGGAACAACGAACCTTGTTCTGATGTTCTGAGGCACTGGGGAAGAGTGGAGAACTCCTTACCCTTATCACCAATACTTTGGGATGGGTTGTTTGTACATAGGCTCAAGGCATGTAAGGCTTCCCTTTGAGGGCCTCTATTCATCTCTGAGATCAGGAAACCTGGAGCATTAAGAGGAGACCACACATATAGGAAGAAAGACAAACAGTGGCCTGGAGTATGCCACAACATAAGAATGACCAGAAGACAAGAATTAGATCTGGAATGCATCTGGAAACTTGAGAAATTAAAGAATTTATTTGAATATGTATGTATGCACACATGTTATATTCACATACAAAATATACACTTATACATATGTATATATAACATATACATATAAAACACATATTTATAATATTTACCAATAAAATGAACAATTCCATCTAAAATTTATCAACAGAGAGCTAAGTAGTATGGTTTAATAAGAATAAAATGAATGATTAGCTAAGTGGTGCAGAATATAATGTTGTTTCTGGAGTCAGGAAGACCTGAGCTCAAATTTGGCTTTACACATTTACTAGCTGTTGAAGTGATATTGGGCAATTCACTTAATCTCTATCTGTCTCAGTTTCTCCATCTGTAAAATGGGGATAAGAATAGTACCTGCCTCCCAGGTTTGTAGTGACAAAAAATATTTGTTAAAAGGATAATATTTGTAAAGTTCTTAGCACAGTGCTTATCACATATCTGACACATTAATAAATGTTTGCTTTTTAATCAAATGAATCTGAATCTGGACATTTCCTTTAATGACACAGATAGTGACCCATCCAGTCCTGCTCATTCTATGTGATTCATGTCCAAGTTCACCACAGAGAATGTAGCTAAAGTGCTAAAGACCTTCCTTACTTTCTCCTGATATCATGAGGATTCCAGTCAAGTCCATTTACCCTTCATTTCACAATCTTACTAACCCATCCTTTTCTGTTTGGCTTTCTTGCCCTTGCAGTCTTCTCACATCTTACTCTTCTCTGTACACAGTGACATTGTCCTCCTTGCTATTTTTCTCACATAATAACCTATATCTGGACTCCATGTATTTCCTTTGATTACCTTTCATCCCTCAAATTCTCTCCCTCTTCATCTCTAGCTTGACTTCCCTGACTTTATTTTGTTGTTGTTCATTCATTCATTCATGTGCAACTCTACATGACCACATGGACTTTTTCCATGGTGTTTTCTTAGCAAGGATACCAGAGTGGTTTGCCATTTCCTTCTGCAATGTATTCCCATTTTACAGATAAGGAATACAGGCAAACAGAGGTTTAGTGAGTTTCTTTTTTGTACATAGTCATTTGCATGTTGTCTTTCCCATTAGTCTATGAACTACTTGAATGGAGAATCTGGGGGGTTTTTTTTGCCTTTCTTAGTACAGTTAACTGACACTTAGGTATTTGTTTTTTATTTGATCCAACATTTCTTTATGGGTATTTATTCTTTATTTAGACTTTTCTTTATTTGTTATATATTGCAGACTGCTCACACTTCCCATATACCTAGCCATCGAATTCTGAGTGGTACTCATTTCAAATTTCTTGGCAGACAGTATTGTTCCATGACTCACAGAAATAATAACACTTTAGAATGATATCAAAAGGGTAGGCTTTTATTTCAGGGAGTTTTTGCTCATTCAATTTGCTCTGCAGCTTCCCCAAGGCAATCCACCCTGGTTCCTTGAATTCAACTTATCTCCTCACTTCTCTAGTGTTTCAGTTCCCTACCAGCTAATTTGGCTCTGTCCTTTCTAGTTGAAAGGACATTATCCTTGAAAGAGAAAGAAGAAAAAAAACAGTGAAGTAGCTATCCCTTCTCTCTGTGCATTAATACCTAACCCACTCAGTATTGTGCATTTTCTTGGCATAGCCAAGGCATTTTTTTTTATATTGCATATAGGAGAAATTACAATTCATCTGGTAAATAATTATTTTTGATCATCTACTACATAGCAGGTGTGTGTTAGATTCTGGGGATACAAATACAAAAATGAAATAATCCCTAATCACCATAGGTTTATAATCTATTAGAGGAAACAAATGCAGTAAAATGTAGTGCATAAATACAATAAATAAAATATAGAGCATAAATAAGTACATAATTAATAAAGCAAATGCATATAAAGTTGCATACAAAGTAATTTGGAAGAGTAGAAACTAACAATTAATGAGAAGGGAAGGGAAAAGAGGGGAAGGAAGAAAGTAAGGAGCTGCATTGCCCAAATGGAACTGGCCAATTGTGTCCACAGTGGGGCAGCTGGTACTGCTCACAGGTTGTTCCTTTCATTCTGGAAGAGGATCATGACATCAGGAAGGCGATGTCATGACTTGCAAGTGGGTTAGATTTAAGTGAGGGAGGGCTGTGCAAAGTCACCAGCTTCACTTTCTCATCCAGAGCCATCTGGGTCCAGTGGCAAGATACAAATCAGGATGACTGGAGATGGCCCCCACCCTACCCTTACCCCTAAATGGAATATGGCTGGCCAATTTTTGGCTTTACAACTGGGTTGAAAAGAAAAAGAATATATTTCAAGGGAGGAGTAGTGTGGAGTTGAACAATTAGTGGGGGTTGCCTTAGTGATGGAAGAGAATATACAAAGTTAAGAGATTAATTACAATATCAGTAGTATGACAATGACTGAGTTGGAACATTCCAGGCACAAATACTTTAAGGTAACCAAGTATTTTCCATTTTCCTGCATAAAGTGTTTTTTTTTCTCATAAGAACATATTTCTTTGTAGTTTGTTTCATAAAAGCAATCCTTAGGCACGCCAATCCCTTGGCACAGTGAATAGTATGTTGGACTTGGAAAACAAGATCTGGCTTGAAATTCTACTTTCCACACTTATTAACTATGCAACCCAGGGCAAGTTATTTAACCATTCTGGGCCTCAGTTACCTCATCTGTAAAATGGAAGAAGTGGGACTGGACAATTTCAAATATATCTTACAGCTCTAAACCTATAACCTGTCTCTCCAGGTGTACAACAAAACAGGCCTAAGTTCCTGATTCAGCAAATATGAACAACAGTCCTCACCCTTCTTTCACCCTTTAATTTACTTTACTAAAGCTTAAAAAGTACATTTTTTTCCTTAGCTTTCCTTACCAGCCTCAGCTCATTGTTTGTTTTAACCTTCCTAATACAATTTATAGAGTAGCATCATTTTTACATTTATTCTCTTACCTGCGCTTGCTTCCATTTTACACATCTTTTTAAAATCTAAGTCAATGAGTCCCTAGTACAAATTCTTAACATTGTTTCTTTTCTTTTTCTTTTTTTTTTGTAACAACATCTCTTGAATATACCCTTTTTTGCCTCTGCTACCTCCACCATGCTGGTACAAGCCCTCATTACATCATGTCTGTAGTATTATAAAAGCCTGCTGGTTGGTCTTTCTGCTGCAGGTCTCTTCCTACATTCTCCATTCAGTTGCCAAAGTGATTTTCCTAAAGCACAAGTATAATCATTTCACCCCCATAGTCAACAAATTCCGATGGCTCCCAGTCACCTCCAGGATCAAATACAAAATCATCTGTTTGACATTCAAAGCCCTCTATAATCACTCTCACATTTCCAGTCTTCTTATATCTTACCACCCACCCTGCCACATAGTCTTCCATCCAAAGACACTGGCCTCATTGCTTCTTCATGAACAAAAAACTCCATCTCTCAGCTCCAGGATTTTTCTCTGTCTGTCCCCCATGCCTAGAATGTTCCTCCTCCTCCTTCTCCTCAATTCTGCCTCAGAGCTTCCTTTAAGTATCAAGTAAAATCCTACCTTCTACTGGAAGTTTTTCACAATTTCTCTTATTTCTAATTATTTCACATTAACTTGTTTGTACATAATTCTTTGCTTATTGTCTGCCCCACTAGATTTGTAGTAGATGCTTAATAGATGCTTTTTGACCTATTGATTTTTCTCCTCCAAGAACCCTTAGAGCTCTGCCTGCTCTGGACACTTTAATGGAATGTTTTACATATCACCTGATACTACAGTTGTTTGTGAATATATCATCTCCCTTATTAAACTTCTTGAGAATAAAAACTACTTTATTCATTTTTATACCCTTTATACCATCCAGAACAGCACCTTGCATGTAGTAAGTATTCAATGCATGTTGATTGAAAGAGAGTAAATGGATTCCAAACTCTAGAATATAACCCAAGTAACATTTATTTTAAAATAAAAAGCTTTTCCATTATAAGAGCATTTTTGAGCTAATGTCTTTTTGAGCAATATTAACAAATGTATTTTAATGCAGAAAAAGGCAAAATTTATCCTGTTATTCCAGTTTATAAAACCTAGGAAAACAAGAAATAATTATAGAGAAATCTGGGACAGTCCTATGGCAGCCCTCTTCATTAGGATTAGAGGAGAAATGGATATACCATATGACCAGTAGTCATATGCTGACCTTGCCTTTTTTTTAATTGAAATAATAGATATACACAGAATCCTAACCTATCAAGTGGCAGAATGAGAAGCCAACAATCCTCAGATAAAAAAAAAATAATCTGTCTCACTTTCTTTTGCATATGAACATTGTATCTGCTCCCTGGAAATGAGAGACAGAATCTATAACAAACCTTATCTCTACCCCTACCCCCACAATTTGTCATATTTGAGGGCATTTTTTTGATATATGACCATTTCACTCTGTCACTGGGAACTTGGATGGTGACACAAGCTCAGAGCAATTTAATAAAAAGAACACTCTGCCCACATTCCCTCTCTGCTCCGTAACAGTAATCCTGGTTGGAAATTGTGAGTCACTGTATGCATGCACTTAGATAATAAGCACATCGCACATCTTTAAGAGAAAACTCAGTTCAGATCCAAAAGGGTGATCATTATATCTAAATATGTGCCTCTATGTGTGTGTATTTCCTTCTATATTTTGATTGTTTAAATTGAGGTTGGAAGGAATATTTTATCAAGGCCTTATTTTTTTATTCAAAATGATTGCAGAACTAACTTTCAAAAAATGCTACCCCAGTTTTTAGGAAAAGAATATGTATGTATATGTGTGTACATGTGTATAATGGAAAATTACCAAACATAAATATACATATATATATATATAACACACACACACACACACACACATACACACATGTACATATATACATATATATACACACACATACACACATGTACATATATACATATACATGTATATATATACATATATATATATATACACATATACACACACATATATAATGAATAAAAATAAAAGCAGAATAATCACAGGTAATTTTGTTTTTATAGAGAATTCCCAGATGAAGAAACTCTCTTTATCAAGGCAGGACATCACCTTCTTTGTAATTTATGGTCTTAGAGAATTGTGTAAAGCTGCCATGGTTAAGTAGTTTGCCCGGTTATTATGTATGAAAAGTGGGATTTGAACCCAGTTCTTATAGTCTATCTTGAAATCCTCTCTAAGCTGTTTCTACAGAACAGATATATACAATATGTATATATATGTAGCTGAATTTATATATGTATCATATACATATGTGTATATATACACAAATAATATATGTAGACTATATATACATGTTAATACATGTACATGTGCATACATGCATGCATGGGAATATGTACACATATATGCACACATGCAGTTCCCTCCAGTAATGCACATAGACAACTCTTTTATAACTTATACTGTTACATATTTACCCTTGTTGCTGAAAAAAAAAAGTGTCTTGTCCATGGATACACATGCAGCATGTGTCAGAGAAGGAACTTGAGCATAAGTCTTTCAGATTCCAAGGTTGGTATTTTATCTGCTGATTTACAGTCTTCATTACACAAAATATGATGTTGCAAATATGGTATGGTAATGACATTTGTAATTTATCCTTTTAACAATGCTTCTAAAAAATTAGATTTTTCTGTTGTTTTCGTGTGGATTCTCCAAGACACTAAACCAATATTGAATTACTATAAGCCGTCTCAAAGGGAAAAGAATTGCCAACAGATAGGGGAAAAATCACAAGTGGTATTACGAGAAGGAAGATAACAGAAATCTCCTGTCCCAAATGAATTCTTTCTCATCTTCATAAAATCCCTATGAGGACATATGTATATATCTAGGATATCTCTGATGAAGAGACCAGGCAGACTTTCACAGATAATTCCCTGAAGCAAATTCCATCTTTACAGGCACTCAGTTGACCGAAAAAACATAATGAATACAAGATTCCACAGAATTTTTTCGTGCTTCAATAATGAAAAAACTTAGCAGAGCAAAACACATCCTTAAAAATTTTCTATCAACAAGACATCCCTCATGAATATATTAATATCGTATAAATTCCTTGAAAGATAAGAGCAAAGATAATTTTTACAATATTTCATAATTGATGAAAGGGACAAAGAAAGGGACAAAACAGAGAGATGTGCTTGCCAAAGGATTTCACTGCTATCATGGATGATGGCTTGTTCAGTCTAAATGGAAGAGGTATTGTCAATAGATGGTGCAGTTGTTCAGGTTCTCTTATCCATGTATGTTATGACTTTATTCACAGTGAACCCTGGGACAGTATTGGACCCTTACGTAAGATTTATGCTCACTCCAAAAAAAATTGCCCTAGTATGGAAGAACTAATTGATTCAATAACTTGTATTGCCCAGATTATGACCTACAGTTGACTGGTCAATCCATTGAGTTTGTCCTTCAGGATGTAAATCTTGTACAGACACTGCAGATGAACAATGATTTTCAGCTCTGAAATGAATAGAAGGAAAGAAATAAGATAGATGACTTTGGAAAAATTTATAGTACGTTCTGCAATCCTAAGCATGTCTTTTAAACATCAGGGTTTTTCCAGGGATACTATCATGAATTATGGTATAATACAGTCATTTACAAATCATTATAATTTCAGAAATGTCAAAACTGCAGGTAAGACCAGGATTAATGATAATCTTACAAGATGTTGGTGAGAGGTAGAGTATGTGTCCTAAAATGCCTTGTACACATGCAGCCACAAAAAATGACATCATATATGACATATCTGGATAGATTTGTCATGCAGAGAGAGGGAGGGATAACAGATGAACAAAATGTTGCATTGGAATGCACAGAGATTTCCTTAGAAGATCCCTTAGAAGAGAGCTACCATTACTTTGAATAATTATTTTATGGAGAATATAGAATCACATAGAAGAAAGAAGTGTGGGTAAGTTGTGATCTGTAATGGAGGAAGTAGAGAGCACAGATACATCAAAATATCACAATATAAGGAGTTTAGTGAAGAAGAGTAGTAATGGCAGAGATTAAGAATGTATAGCAAAAGGCCTACTGGTTGGAGGGGTGTGGAAATGGAGATGTTACATTATTGGCCTATCATTGAATTGATGTAAGAATGCCATAAAAGTCCTGTAGGAGAAATTGCCATCTTATCGATGCCCACTTCATTCATTCCAACAAATTCTGTCCTAAATTTTTCAGTTTTGTATGTTCCACTCTGTACTTCATTCCCATTTCTCATCTCATCCTTTAGAGGTAGCGTTTTTATGAACTCAATTTTGATTTGAAATTGTCTCTGATTTGATGCATTCGACCAAGTCTTGGAATATGTCTTATTTCCTCAGAGATAAATCTTCCTTTTGACATTATCAATCATCCCTTAATCACTGTAATGTGGTGATGACTTCCATCACTTAAGTTACTAGATTCAACACATGGAACATTGCAAACATGACAAATACCAAGAGCATGAAGCAAAAACAGTATCCTCAAAATTTTCAATCATCTATTCCATGAATTTAGTTGAGCATGTGAACATAAGTTTGCACAAAGTACTATGGTTAGACCCACATATGAGAATTTTTTCCCAACAAAAAGATACCTCAATAATTCAATCAAGTAAGTAATAATATAAGTGTACCATAATGCCTGTCCCTCTTATCACCTTGACCCATCATCCTTTCCAGTTTTCTGCCTAATCTAGTCTCTCCTCCCTTTGTTTCCTAGACAACATTTTTGTAGTTATCTCTATAAGATTGTCTCTGTCACCTCTGATGATGCCACGTCCTATTTCTGACCCCTTCAGGTATCATGGGTTCACAGAGTTAGAGCTAGGAGAGACATTAGAAATAACATAGTACTTATTTTAACAGATGAAGAAACTAAGACTGAGATATCAAGTGACTTCCCCATAGTAGCATGGTGGACAGAATTACCCACATCTTTTGACTCCAAATACATCACTTTTTCTGTCATATGATTCCCCTCCTCAATGGATGTTGTATAAAGTTCTTGCCTTTATTCTCTTCTTAGCTTTTTCTTCTCTTCCTTGACAATCCTTTAAAGTTTACAATTTCAACTGCCACTGAATGAATGCCAAAATACATATTTTCAATCCTGTTCTTTCTTCTGAGGTCCAGACATACATTTTCTGATTGACCAACAGGCATCCTGGATCTCCTGGGATCTCCCAATAGCACCTCTAATTTACACTCTAAATCAAACAGTACTTTTCTAAACAGTCATCTTTCTAACTTAATTATTTTTTAAAAAATTCTAAAAATTTCTAAAAAATACTAATTCATTTACACAGCCTTTCATGTTCAAAATCTTGGGGCTATATTTGCCTCTTCTCCCTTGTCTAACTCAGTCCTTCCATAGTCTAGCTAGTACTATTGGTTGTACCTTCACAATATCTCTCACGTCTGTTCCCCTTTTGAGTATTGCTGCTGTTATGCTTCTATATATCCTTATTGCTGTTACCACTTTCAAAATGGACTCCTAACCTGTAACCTCCTAATTCTGAATTCTTGCCTCCACTCTCTCCCTTATCTAATTCATTCTTCATTCTATTTCTAGGATAATCTTGATGCATACATTTGGTCATTAAATTCATTTCAACATTTCAGACTCAATTTAATAGAAATTCAAGACCTTTCAAACACCTGACCCATGATTTTCCAGGCTTGTCTCATGCTTCTTCCCTATACATAGTCAGCGCTCTAGTAAAAACAGATTCCTTGTAGTCATCAGATATGTGATATTTCACTTAGCACATCTGCAATATTTTATGTTAAAAGTATTTAGGTAAATTTCCTATACCTCTACCAGACTGTAAGTGTTGTGCATCAAATTTAGATTTTATATCCTTCCCCATACCTGGTGCAGTGTTCTGTGTACTTAATATACTTTTGTTTAATTGAAACACCCAAAGACAAGGTAAATGTAAATATTGTGGAATTGTATATGTATATTTCAAGGTAGGGCTATAAACTGAAGCTTTGATTTAACTGGCTTCTGAGATTCTAGTAAGGAAACTCCACCTAATACAGGTAGTTACTTTTCTCAAACTTATAGTCCCTATGAGCTGCTTATAGCACTGAGAGGTTATGACTTAACCAGGACAACATAGGCAGTATATGTAAGAAACAGGACTTGAACACAGATCTTCCAGGATTTGAGGTAAGCTTTATGCTACATTGTCTTTCCCGCATATACAAGATTTCTATAAAACATTGTTTAAAAAATAGATGGAGGACAGATCTAAGCATACTTTCTTTAATTTTATTTTTCTTGATTTCCTTGGCTTGTTTTCTTTTGTAATACAACTATTACGGAAATATGTTGTGCATGACTGCACATATAACATATATCAAATTGCTTGCCTCTCAATGTGGGGGTAGGGGAAGGAAGGAGGGAGAGAATTTGAAACTCAAAATTTTAAGAAATGAATGTTAAAATTATTTTTGCATATAACTGAGGAAAGAATGAATTACAAAAGAAAATATCTGGAGGAAGAAGAAGAGTGAATTCCTATATTTTTATTGTTTTCTTTCTTAACAAGGCACTCAAAGATAGTTAAAAATAACAATCACATAATCAAAGGACTTGACAATGTGTCAAAAGAACATTTAATGAATTCCTCTGTTGCTTTCCAAAGCTGGTTAAATCATGTAAAACAGATGAATGTTTCCTCGGTTCTTAAAGATTTGCAGGGAAAGAGATTCTAATACATAATATTGTAGAAATTATCACATTTAACCTAAATCCTCCTATCCATAATTCTTCTTCTTATTCTCAATTGTGAATAGCTTATCACTTTTCATATTAAACCTTTATAGATGGATAAGACCATTCTTATGTCACTCCTTGGCCTTGCAAACTTCAAGGTAAGTAATACAATAACTCTCTCAGCAATCCACTTTATCATTTTAACACATTTCCACTGCTCTCATTTCCAAAGTTACATGTTATGTAGCTTGAGGAAGCTTAAGTTCAACAGGCAGTTTTAATGAGAAAATGTCTTACAGCCATCATGCCACCATTAGAATATTGATTAGTGATCCCTGACCTGGTTTCAGACGCTGTTTTGGTGGAGCCAAGAATGGAATCTATATTTTCTGACTTTGAGATAAAGAATTAGAACAGGATGGAAAGACGTTATTCTCAATTAGTGAATTGGTATGAATTGTCAATAGCCAGAGAATTTTAATGGAGAAATTTTATTGCCAAAGTTGGTGTTAACACCATAGTTAACTATGAAGAAAGTCAAAAGAATGTTTATTTCAGATTTTCTAGTGTTTATAGGCTTGCCTTAGGCAATGGACTGGGGACACTGTAAACAAACCACCTAAACATAGTATCTCTTCTTTATTGATCAGGGGATCATTTCTATTCGTGATAAATGGCATAATATTATCTAATCATTTCATGTTTCTGGAATTTCCTTTCTGTGAGCATTATCATCTAACTCCAAGGCCTAGCATGAATGTTGGATTTTCTAAGAAACTTTCTCTAGACAAAGGTGGTTTTTCTTTCTTTTTTTTTTTTTGAAGTAGAATTACTAATCTCTCTTACTGTATTTTATATGTTATCTATGCATCTATCTGTATCTATCATCTGTCTATCATCTATTTATCTCTGTGTAATGGCATATACATATATGTATATCACATGTGTGTGTGCATGCATGCATGTATCTGTCTATCTCTCCATATATATATATATATATATATATATATATATATATATATATATATATATATATATATATATATATATATATATATATATATATATATATATATATATATATATATATGTTGAGATTGGTCTCCCTTTATCTCCCACGCCGGATGTGCACAAGCCTCTCTTAGGATATATCCCACTGCTGATCAGTCCAGAAATTTGACCAGCTCCTTTCCAACCTGGGCTACTTCCCACCTTAAGGCAACCTGGTGTTGCCCTGCTCCTTCAGGCTTGACACACTGTTGCCAGACTTAGCACAGACAATAGCTTAGCTTTACTTCTACTGTAGTTCAGTGCCTTCCACCCCCAAAGAAGCAATCCATTAGTTTCAGCCACCCCAGAAGGAGAGATTCTAGGTCTGCACTATAATGCTCAGCCTCCTATTGCCTTTTAATGCACAGTACTTTCATATGGAATAGCTAGGTGGCTCAGTGGAAAGAGTGCAGGGCCCAGAGTCAGGAAGATTCATCTTCCTGAGTTCAAATCTGGCTGCTAACATTTACTGTGTGACCCTGGGCAAGTCACTTAATCCCATTTGCTTCAGTTTCCTCATCCATAAAGTGATCTGGAGAAATAAATGGCAAACCACTTCAGTATCTTTGCCAAGAAAACTCCGCATAGGGTCAGAAAGAGTCAAACATGACTAAAACAACTGAACAACAACATTTTTATACATGTCATTTCCTCTACTCTACTATTCTATATACTATATTTTTGTGAAAGCAAGAGCTAGGCTTTTATAGTTTTCTTTTTCTTTTTTTTTTTAATGTTCTAAGTGACAAACAAGGATACTGTCTTGTACTCAGCAAACTTTCAATGTCTCTATTAAACTGAATGCTAATTCATTCAGAATAGCGGGCATTGAGATATTATTGATTCATTTGATCCATCAACCTAGATATGCATGTTTATTATTCACTTATAAAGTATCCATCCATATATGATATAAACTCTATTTTTAGAAAAAAAAGTAATTTCTCAGGAAAAACAAACGGATTTCCTAGGGAACATTTAATTCAAGGCTTGTGTATACAGTGAGGAATAGGGCCATTTGAAAAACAGATTATACAAAATTGTGGCTATAGTTTTCCAAGAAGAGGGTAGGCTTTCTTCTAGAGAATCACAGAGGCAGCTAAGTAGTGCAGTGACTAGCATGCTGGGCCTGGAGTCAGGAAGACCTGAATACAAATGTAGCCTCACAGTTACTAGTTGTATGATCTTAGACAAGTCACATAACCTTTATCTGACTCGCTTTCCTCAACTGTAAAATGAAGTTCATAATAGCACCTACCTTCCAGAGTTGTTAGGAGGATCAAATGAGATCGTGTTTGTTCACACTTAGCATAGTGTCTGGCAGTTAATAATTACTTATTCTTTTCCTTTCCAAAGTGGATATTTGGGTTCTGGACCACCAAAGAACCCTGAGGCTAGGCTCAGTTTGGCCATACCTACGCGGAGTAAGCATGCCTTAAATTTAGAACTCTGCTACAAAAATCCATTGGTTCTATGCTAGGCATATCACCACTTTCCTGCTTATGAAAAAAGGTTACAAAACATATTGATGCTGTGATATTAGATTATAATCAAGCAAACAATAAATGCGATACATCCACTGGATCAATTTGTTTTTAATGTTTCTTCTTTTATTTTATTTTAAAGACATATGCAAAACAGTAAATGACAGGGCAGCAAAGGACAGAGGATGGTGATGTACTGTTTTTGTTTTAAGTATTGACTTGATTTTCCTTTGGATGATGTGCTAGCTAAAGTATCTATGGTAAATAGAAACAGTGGCCAAGTTTGATACAAATTGTATCATCCTTGGCATGGCCTCATACTAAATGTTTTGTCTGTAAATTCATGAAAGAAACACATCTAGGGCTATGCACTGAACATGAATTTCTAATTTAATCACCTGCTAGAATTATTTCACTTATGGACAGCCATGCTTAGACAAGCAACTAAGTCCATGATATAAAGAAATGTGGCAGGAGCTTGTGGCCAGCCACACAAAAGCCAACATTTGGAAAAGGGACTAATATGTGAAGAAGAATTGAGCATAGGAAATAATTCTGCCCAGAAATTGTTGTATTAAGATAATTCAATCAATCAGTCAGTATTCAATAAAAACCTACCATGTGTCAAGACCTTTTCTAGATACCAGAACTTCAAGGAGAAAAATGAATCATTCTTTGCCCTTAAAGAGCTTTTGGTCTTTTGAACTAAGGGTCTTAAAAAATTTAAAGCCTCACTTGGCTGTCAATAAATCATATATATATCCAAATTGCCAAAGTTCTTTACTTTATAAAAACCCTTTTTACCTTAATGTGAACAAGAAATGCCAAGGAAGAGGAGGAAAAAATGTTATTTTAGCCCATATTGGGTCATTTTGAAAATTTTTGTCTTAGGTAGATATGGTTTACATTTGAAAAGTTTTATGTATTTGTTGTTAAATAAGAATAGTTTTATTACATAGTTATTCACAAAATTTAACATATATCAAATTATACTTTAAATACACTAAGGGAGATCCAGTTTGAAGGACTTCTGTAATTGTAGGGGAAAACATTCCTTATATAAATCCTTGTAAGTAGCTACGTGGCATAATAAATAGAGTGCTGAACTTGGATTTAGGAAGACCTGGATTCAAATCCTACTTCAATCACTTACTAGTTATGTAGCCTTGAGAAAATCATTTAACCCGTCTCCACTTCCGTTTACTCATATGTAAAATGGGGAAAAATAATAGTACCTAACAATTAGTTATCTAAACAAGTATTTATCTCAGCAGTGAGGTGACCCAGCAGCTGGAGACCTGAGCCTAGAATCAGGCTTCAAATTGACTTCAAATGTAGTGTCAAAAATTAGCAGTGACCCTGGTAAGTCACTTAACCTCTGTCTTCCTCCATCTCCTCAACTACAAAGTGAGGATAATAATAGCATCTTCCTCCCAGAATTGTTGTGAAGGGTTTTTTCCTCTTTTTCCCCCTCCAACCCTGTCTTCTTTTAGATTTTAGGATTTGGAATGGAATCTGTGGAAAGCTAGAGACACCAGGAGATGGAGATTAAGAGGAAGATAATTTCAGGAATGGGAATCTAGCCAGTTAAAATGCATAGACTAAGGAGATGGAATGAATTCTGAGAGAACAAGTAATGGAGCTAGTGTCACTGGGCTGTCAAGTATGTGAATGGGAGTAAATTATAAAAATGGAGAGGTAGGAAGGGGACAGATCATGAAAGACTTTCAATGTCAAACAGAGGATTTTTTATTTGATCATGGAGGTAATAGGGAGCCATTGGAGATTATTGAATATGGGTCAGTGAATTTGGTTAGACTCATACTTTGAGAAGATCATTTTTATAATTAAGTGGAAAAGAATGGTGTGGGAAGGAACTTTAGGCAAGGAGACCAACCAGAAGACTATGACAATAGTCCAGACGTGAGGGGATAAGGAATTGTACCATGGTGATAGCAAAACTAGAGAAAAAAAAGATGGCTTATTTGAGAAATGCTATAAAAGAGGACATGGCAGGACTTGACAACCAATTGGATATGGAGGTAAGTGTTAACATGCCTTCAACAGTTGCAGGAAAGTTAGAAAGAGAGGAGGACTTGCTTGACCAAGAGTAGGGGAAGATAATAAGTTCAGATTTGGACATGTTAAAGTTGAAAATGCCGATGAGACATCCAGTTCAAAATGTTCAATAGGCAGTTTGAAATACAAACTTAAAGATCAGGAGAGAACTTAGGTTGGGACATATGAATTTAAGAACCATCTATATAAAGATGGTAATTGAATGGGAGATGATGAGCTCAACAAGTAAAATAAGACAGGGAAAATAGAAAAGGAACCAGGAAAGAGTCTTAGAATTAGAGCTCAGGTATATACAGATATGCCTAGTTCTTCATAAGTGCCAAGTTGGTTATAATTGAAAACACCCCCTGATCCTCAGTATTTCTCCCGGAATCTTAGGGAAGAGATACAGATGTTTCAGTTGCCTTTGTACTAGCTGGGAAAAAGTTTTCTCCTGAAAACCTCTTTGGGGAAAGACTGGAGATTTCTGAGGTACCTCCATATTGGCTGGTGATATGTTAATGGTCTTCAGCTATGAGGTCATCAAAATTCTGCTAGGTTTCTTGGATTAAAAAGTGCCATATCTATACCGCTTAATGCATGACCTTTCTGTACTGTCTATTTACTCTAGTTGAAGCCTGTGGCTTGCTTCCCCATGTGCACACATTTTCATGTCTCTAGCAACCTCATTTTGAAAGGCTCCCAAATCCCAAAATTGGACTCCCAATATTCTCCCCAATTAGAGTTCTTCTCTGGTGTTACTAATGCTTCATAGTCAGAGCTAAATATTTCTAGAAAATGTAGTCCAGAGAATTTCTCCCAAAAAGCTTTGTGTACAATGGGAGATGAAGTCTTGAGGGACTTTTTCCCTCAACTTTAAGATGAGTTCTAGAAAGCAGTCCTGTTTCTGGCCCAACCTTGATAGCTATCATCCACTGAGATGGGCTCTTGTGAAGCAAAGGGCAACTATCACAATCAAGTGCCAAACAGATTGGGACACCAGGAATCATGAGGCCAACCTACCTGAAGCATTATGTACCACAAAAGTCAATCTGCCATCACCACTTTCACCACCTTCTCTAATCAGACCCTGATTGAGACAACCTGAATTCCAAAACTTTGGTAATAGGGGCAGGTAGGTGGCACAGTGGATAGAGCACCAGCCCAGGAATCAGGAGGACCTGAGTTCAAATCCAGCTTCAGACACATAACACTTACTAGCTCTGTGACCCTAGCCAAGTCACTTAACCCCAATTGCCTCACAAAAACAAACAAACAAAAGCCTTTGGTAATAATGATGCTTCCGGTCCAGTAGCCTCAACCGTCATTTTGGGAATCATCCCTCTGGACGTGAAATGCAGCAACTGCTACTGCAGGTACTATAGCCACAAGTTATTGAAAATGCATAGAACCATTCTGTCTGACTTGCATTTGAAACCTTCCATAGGTGTTATCTCCCCCATTGGAACATGAGCCCCTTGAGAGCAAGAACTATCTTGTCTATCTATACTCTCAGTGATTGGCACAGTGCTGTGTACATAATAAGCCACAATAAATATTTCATTCATTCATTCATTCACCTTTACTACATCACAATAGCTCTACTGTCATTGGCTATGACCGTCAAAAAAACAAGTTCTATTTAATCCTGAGCATCACGTTTGTTCTGGAACTGGAACTAACAACTATGCCTGGGATTTATTTCTTGTTCTAGCAAGCAAAGCAACAGCATACATTTCAGCTAGTGACTAATAGTGACTACTGTTGAAAAGTAGAACAAATAGACTTTCTTTGTTGAAAAGCAAAGGATTCTGATTAGGCCTGGCAAAGAGACTCTTAGAACAATGTGATTTCCTATTTCTCTATACTGTTGTTTGTCTTTGTTTTGTTAAACACCATTTAAGATTGTGTTACAAAGTTCAGAGTCAACAGGTCGATATATTCATAAGGATTCAAACTGATGGTGTGCATAAGACACATTACGTTTGATTACTTGATGGTTTTTCAAACTGAGATAACTTGTTTAGTTAATCCTATTTGGCCCTGACATCATAAATGTTTTTAGGACCATGCACCTGATTTTTTTCTCCTCACGTCTTTTATAAATTTTCTGTTCTTACTTTAAAAAGATTAAATGTTCCTAGATTTGGTCAGGACTCAAGTTCCATCATTCCAAGTACATTGTCAGTACGATTTTTAAAAAAATCTTAATGTTTACATCATTATGTTTGGTTTTTACTATGGAACTGTGCTCAAGTAAATCAATCCTCATGAAACAAAACCACAATGGGCCTTTCATTCTCATACAAAAATCAGTTAGAGAAGTTTTACTGTAAGTACAAGTTCTCTATGTGGAGAATTATAGCTTAGCCATGCCAAATCATCAAAAAAAATTCAATTTGGGGGAATCATTCTGTGATGTTAATGTTGAGTGACAGGGCCTTTGGGCTAAACATGTTATATCACTCTTTAATGAATATACTGGTGACATCTTGTGAGATGGCTTTGGACCAGTAGAATATCTAAAACCATAAAATGATGAATCATGATCCTCAGTTTTTTTCCTTTATTTTACTTCTATTCTATGAACAAAAAAGTTCATTCGATCTTAAATTGTGACTTTGTATTTATCACCCTTCTTTAAGTGGCCAATTTGGATTTTGGAGGCCCCTTTTATTATAGAGTTAGTTAAACCAAGTATGTTGAAAACAACCTCAATTGGTAAGTGTGTTAAAACTATAAAACTAAACTTTGTAATGTTTTTGTTCTTATTTACATGGCCTAACAAATTATACTTCAGTAGCCCCACATGTTTTAAGATTATGTCAAGTTAAAAAACACTTTTTGAATTTTAACTGACTGACATTTCAGACTCTTGTGAACAACATAGTTATAGAAAGGGAGTCTATAGATCATATAATGTAACTTTCTCAGTTTTCAGCAACCAAAGCAATGGCAAGAACAATGGCTTTTGAAGTCAATGAACTGGTGTTTATATATCTCCTCTAACATTTAGCATTTGATCTCCAAATACCTTAACCTCCCTTTTCCTTAGTTTCCTCTTCTGTAAAATGATGGAGTTGAACCTAATGGCTACTAAGGTTTCTTCTAGATCTAGAAATATGATTCTCTTATCTCAAAACTCAGATGCACAAAGTGACTTGCCAATGATCACAGATAAGTAAGGTAAATGGCAGAGCTGAAATAAGAATGCAGGTCTTCTGGGATCTCATTCAGTTCTGCTTAGGCTGTACCACGTTGAATTCTAGTGATATGACATGAAATCAAACTAAAGTTGATAAATATTTCCCAAATTTTAAAATATGCATTTCAAACAAATGAACTCCTAACCACTGAGAGCTGGCCTTATATGATAGCAAAGTCTGTCTATGGTCAACTGGAAAGTATATATAATACATTAGATTGTTGTTGTTGTTCAGTAGTGTTCAACTCTTTGTGACCCTGAATGAGGTTTTCTTAGTAAACGTAATAGAGTGGTTTACCATTTTTTTTTCTCTCCAGTGGATTAAGGCAAAGAGACTTTCCTAGGATCACATAGCTAGTAAATGTCTGAGTAAATGAACTCAGGTCTTCTTGATTCCAGGCCTAGCACTCTATCCAGTGCACCACATACAGCATCAGGAAGAATCATCTTTCTGAGTTCAAATCTGGCCTCAGATACTTACTAGCTGTGTGACCCTGAGCAAGTCACTTATTCATTTTCTCAGTTTCCTCACCTGTAAAATACGGTAGAGAAGGAAACAGCAAACTACTACAGTATTGCTGCCAAAAAAAAAAAAGAAAAACAAATGGAGTCACAAAGAGTTGGACATAACTGAAATCAATTATATTAAGAGACAAAATCTGAGTTCTTATTCCAATTCTTTCATTAACCCATTGTGCTATTTCGCATAAGAGAAGGGGATGAGAACAAGTATGTAAGTACCAATTACACAGACACTGTGCTAAATATTCTACAAATATGACCTCGTTTAATCCTCTTGAAAACCCCATCAGATACTATACTAACATACAATACTAATCCCCATTTTATAGTTAAGGAAACTGAATCAGACAGAGGTTATGTGAGTTACCAAGGGTCAGATAGCTAATAAATGTCTCAGGTAGGATTTGAATTCAATTCTTCCTGACTCCAGACCCATTCAACTTTCTATCCATTGTGACCCCTATGTCAATAAGACACTACACATCCACAATCCTCCTTTATTGCATGTATAAAACAAGTCAGTTGAACTAAATGTCCACTGAACAGTCTCTTGTAGCTATAGTGTGGTATGACTTGAGAAGTTACAGGGTAGGGGTGAAAACAAGAATCATTTTTAATCTAATTCAGAATTTTGATTCATTAGTTTAAAGGAATTCTGCTAAAGATATTCCTTTTACCAATGCATATTGGTTAATTACTTTTCAACTTATTAAAGGTTGACTGTTGTAATAAGAAATTAAGCACTGCTCAGAGTCACAGATCTGGGCTTTCTCAAGGGCAGGAATTGAAACCCAGTTCTTCAGGACTCCAAGGACAGCTCTCTATTCAGTATACAATGCTGTCTTTCATACACAAATATATAATAGTGATATAGAATATATAAACAAAAAAGCTTAACATTCTTCCATTAATTCTTGGCTGGATAAAGAATTGTCTTTCAGAAGCAGAGCATAGTTATTATTAGTCTGTATCTACATTTTAGTTTGAATTAAAAAGTCAGATCATTTTCAGTGTGACAATTATTTGAAGGCAAATTTTGATAGAATAGAAGGCAGATGTAAAGATAGGAAATTCAGGGTAATGAGTTCTTCAAAGAAAAGAAGAGGAGTGTTGAGGTAGAAGTTTTAAAGCTCAGCGATAATGATAGTTGGTATTGATATATCATGTTAAGATTTCATAAGTGCTCCTATTAAGCCCTGAAAGCCCAGAAAATATCACCCCAGGAAAAACCCTGAAACAGCTGAACCAGGAAAGATGGGGTACAGCAGTCCAGTAGCCCAGGTGGCTTGAGGAATTAATCAGAAAGCCCCCTTTTACCTTGGGAGAAGGGGAGCAGTACAGAACAGGAGGCATCCCAGCAAGCTAGTGGAAAGCTCCACCTCCACATGGAACAGATCTTGAAGCCCAATGTTACTTCCTTTATGAATTTAAATATCTAATAATAATATGCAAAAGAAAAAAAGGAATGATGGGGCGAGATGTATAAAGTCAATAATACAGAAATTGGTAAAAAAGAGGAAGGTCAAATCAAGTACATCCCCATCAGGAACATAAAGATATTAAGTATATGACCAATGTATAAGTTATTCAGATTTTGAAGAAATTAGAAAATAAGGTAATTAATGGGGAAAAAACAAAGCAAAGAAAAATATATTAGAAAAAAGTTAAGAATACATATATGCATGCATATATATACATATACACATATACACATACATGTATGTGTATATATGTATGTATATGTATGTGTATAGTAGAAGAGGAAGGTAGAGAAGATTTTAAACTAACCACTTAACTGAAAGAGGAGAGATAAATGGCAAAATAAGGGGGGAAATGTATAACTGAATAAGTGAAAAGTAGAAGAAATCAGTAACTTAATCAAAACCCCCAAACTAGGGAAATGATATCAAGGATAAAAAAATATATGTTAGAAATATATTTTTCTTTTCTCTGAGAGGGGCTGTCCAGGCAATCATATGCTAAGATACAAGTACAAATGGCATGGTTGAGCACATAATATGCAATTAATCCTTCCTCTGTGTGAAGTCCTTTAATCAGCTTTCTTTATATTGAAAAACAATTCTCCACTGGTTCACTTGAATACTAGGAATGTTGCTAATTAGCTGTGTACTCTAAGCAGATCTGAAAAAAAATAAACTAAGCTGAGTCTATACCATAGGAAGATGGACTTGGTAATACTGGGCAGTCTCTCTTAGTGAACTAATAAACATATTTTCCTTTCAGCTTGGTTACTCATTTATTTGACCTCCAATCTTATGGACTGATTAATTTGCAAGATTCTCCTTGAAGTGGCATGAAGGTTGTTTTGGGATAATAAACCCCAATGTCAATGTTTTAGCTTAAAAGAGGAAGAACAGTAAAAAAAACCCTTTAAATATTTATTAAAGAAGCAAATGGGGGCAGCTAGGTGGCAAAGTGGATAGAGCACCAGCCTTTGAGTCAAGAGGACCTGCGTTCAAATCCAGCCTCAGACAGATAATGCTTACTAGCTGTGTGACTCTGGGCAAGTCACTTAACCCCAATTTTTTGACCCCACCCTAAAAAAGAAAGAAACAAAGAAACAAATGGAGGAAAATACAGTCAACTTGTGATTTTAAATGCCAATGAAATTTACAATTCAGTAAGATGACAAAGTGACAGAATAAATAAGAAAATAAGACCATACAATCAACTGTCTAAAAGATTCACATTTAAAGAATAAAAAAAGCAAAAACAGAATAAAAATGACAGGATAGAACAGAAAGTGAATTTAAAAAAAACCCTGTTATTTGAATAATGCTATCAAACAAAACAAATGTAAATCCCCACAGTATCATAGAGAAACAAGGACATGCATTGTACTTAAAGGAACCAAAGACAAAGAACCAAGGGCAATATTAAACATATATGCCATAAGTGTCATAGTACAGAAGCCAGGAAAATTGCAAAAATATATAAACAGAAACAAATAATAATGGTATACTTGACTGTTCCTCTCATAGTGCTAAATAAATCAAACAAAACTATGTAAGAGAAAATTTAGAATTGAATAAACATTTGGATAATATAGAGCTGAAAGAGCCATTCTATCTTTTGAATGAGAACATTAAAGAGTAAACATTTTTATACCACAAAATAAACATATAGTTTACAGAATATAATGTAATAAAAATAGCAATTAATATGGAGTACTCTAGCAAAAGATACCAACCTAAACTAAGAAAATAATAATATCCTGAATAAAGACTGGGTCAAAGAACAAACCACATAAAAATAAATTTGCGAAATGCAGTGAGTTGAGGCACTACTAATACATTGTTGATGAGCAGTGAATTGCTACAATCATTTTGAATTACATTTTGAAATTATGCTCATCTTTTTCTTCAGACATCCTATTATAAAGCACATACCCCAAGGCCAATATCTATTAAAATATTTAAAACAACAATTTTTATATAGTAGGAAATAAAGGGGGAGAAAGTAAATACCTTTGATTGAAGAATGGCTAAAGAAATTGTGATATGTGAAACAAATTATATATTATTATGCTTTAATGAATACAAAGGAGCACAGCCAGAATTAGAGAAACTGATGCAGAGAAACAGAAAAAATAATATATACAATATAACACAATTGTTACAGCAATATGACTAGAACAACAAGAAAAATATCAAAACTGAATGCTAGAGAATTGTAATGACCAATCTTGGTTCCAAAGAAGAGCTAAGAGAAGGAACCTGTTCTTCCTTGCAGAGATTGGGGACTAGGGGTTTGGAACACTGCTTATAATGTCAGACCAACTTTGATGTGGTGGTTCATTTTGCTGAACACTTTTCAAAAAATTTTGTTATAAGAAATAGCTCTCTAGGAGAAGTTGGAGAGGGATATAACATTGATATTGATGATAGCTAACATTTATGTCTTTCTTCAACATCTTCAAAGCACTTTTCACATGTTATCTCATTTGATCCTCAAAAGCCTGTATAGGAAGTGTTACTATTATTCACATTTTACAGAGGAACATATTGAAAAAGTTTAAATAGTTACCCAAGGACACTTAAGAAGTCTGAGAAAGGACTGAATTCAGTTCTTCCTGTCTTCACGTCCACCTGTATCACTGTATCTACTGCATCACCTATCTACCTATCTGCCCATTTGGTCATAAAATTGAAAGATATCTATAAAATGACAAAAATTCAATTAAAAAAAGAAAACTGCCAATAGGGGCAGAACCTGCTTTTGAGAATATGGTACTTATATTTAAAGGACAGAGAGATAAAGCAGAGTTATAAGTGACTATCATTAATACATATTGATGTAAAATCTTAAAATTATATCCTATGAAAAAGGCAATATATCCAGAAAATTCTTTGCTATGACTGTTGGATTTAATACCTCATACTTTAGTGAGAAAATAGAGCTCCCTCTTCTCTCTTTCTTTACATTTCAAAATCTAGTGGCATCAACACTTATTCCTTCATCCTTTAGTCTCTGATAAAAGAGTGGACTTTGTCCTTAACAAGATCAGCCTACTTACATGTTACTTTGAATTCATCTCCTCCAAAGACATTTTGGCAATTTGCCACCATAATCATTCCCCTCTCTAATCTTTATTCTTTCTTTTTCTACTTGCTTCTTTCTTTTTGACTGAAAGAAATTCAAGTCTTCCCCTATACTTAAAGAACTCTCTATTAACTCTACCATCTCCACAAATTATTGTTCTACTTCTCTCTTTCACAGTCAGATTCCCAAGATAAACTATCTTGCCTCTACTTTTTCTTCTCTCCTACATGCCTCAGCCTTTGGAATCTGCCTTCTAATCTCATCGTTTAACTCAAATATTCTCTCCAGAGTGGCTGTTGTTATTATTGTTACTGTTCATTTCCAACTCTTTCTGATCTCTGTAGACTGTAACACACCAATACTCTCTATGAAGTTTTCTTGCAAAGATACTGGAGAGATTTGCCATTTTTTTCTCCAGTCAGGGTAAAATTCACTTAAATGATTTGCCCAGGGTCACACAGCTAGTGAGTGTGTGAGGCCAGATTTGAACTCAGGTCTTTCTGACACTAGGCCTAGAATTCTGTCCACTGAGCCACCTCACTGCCTCTAAAGTTACCAGTGATCTAATTGCTAGAAAATCTAAGACTTTTTTCAGTAATCCTTATTCTTGACTTCTCTATAGAATTCAAATTTTGGCCACTTTGTCTTTTTGTTTATTGTCTTTGTTATGACGTTGTTTTTGTTGTTTGTTTGTTTTTGTCACAAAGCTGTCTCTTGGTTCTCCTTCCACACATATGACTATTCCTTCTCAGTTTCTTTTGCTAATTCATCATCTATATCTCACCCCCAATGTTCTGGGTTCCCAAAGCCCCTGAGTTTCTTTTCTCTTTCTTTTTTTTTTCTTTTGGTGATGTCATCACCTTCCACTGGTTCAATTATCATCTCTATGAAGTGTGTGTTTATTTGTATTCAGACTTAGTATATGCTGAGCCTATAATTGACCATTTCACACTGTATGTTCAATAGGTATCCCAATATCAAAATTTCATAGACAGAATCTACTATCTTTTCTCCAAATACATCCCACTACTAAAATTTCCTATTTATTTCCCGGGAATCACCGTCCTTCAAGGTATTTATGAATCATTCTCCACTCTTCACTCTCATTAATCATACACATAGTCATCTGTAAAGTCTGGTCAATTGCAATAGATAGCATTTCTTTTTATTTTATTTTATTTTTATATTTATTACTTTTTTTATTTTTGACATTATTTTTGTTTAAATTTTGAATTCCAAATTTTATTTCTCTCTCTCTCCTCTTTCTCACTTAATATCAATTATTCGTGTGAAATTATATAAACCATATTTCCATATTAGCTACATCACAAACAAGCAGGAAAAATAATGTAAGAATTCTCTATTTCAATTTGCAGTCAGAGTTGTCAATTCTTACTCTGGAAGTAGATAACATTTTTCATCACAAGTCTTTGAAATTATCTTCGATCATTATATTATTAGAGTAGGTAAGTCTTTCACAGTTGATCATCATTTCAATATTGCTATTTTATAATGATCTATTTCTTCTTGCTTCACTTTTCAGCAGTTCATACAGGTCTTTCAAATTTTTTTCTGAAATCATTTGCTTCATCATTTCTTATAGCATAAGAATACTCCATCACAATCAAATACCTCAACTTGTTCAGCAATTCCCTTATTGATGAACATTTCTTCAGTTTCTAATTCTTTGCCACCATAAAATAAGTTGTTAGAAATATTTATGTACATATAGGTCCTTTTCTTTTCTTTTTTCTTTTTTGTTCTTTGATTTCTTTAGGGTATAAACCTAGTAATGGTATTGTTAGGTCAAAGGAAATGCACAGTTTTATAGCTCTTTGGACATAACTACAAATCATTCTCCAGAAAGTTTGGACCAGTTCACAAATTCACCAGCACTTTTTCAGTGTAGCTCTCCTCCCTCATCCCTTCCAATGTTTGTTATTTCTGATAGGTATGAGGTAGTACCCCAGAATTGCTTTAATTGCATTTCTGTAATCAATAGTAAATATGGTTGCAAAATTGTAAATAAAATACTACCTAATTTACAACAATATTTTAAAAAGATTATACATTATGACCAAATGGGATTTACCCTAGGAATGCAGGGAAGGCTTAACACAAGGAAAACTATTAACAGAATTGATTACATAAATAATAAAAGTTTTAAAAATCATGTAATTCTATCAATAGATGCAGAAAAAAAACCTTTGATAAAGTTTAACACTCATTTTATTAAAAAAAACACTTGAAAGTATTTATAGGAATGGAATTTTCCTTAAATTGCTAAAAAAAATATTTATCTGAAACCATCTGGATGCATTATTTGTAATGGGGATAAACTAGAAGCCTTACCAGTAATATCAGTTATGAAACAAGAATGCCTACTGGCACCAATATTATTCAATATTGATTGTATTGGAAATCCAAGAAATAGTAATAACAGAAAAAAAAAAGAAATGGAAAGAATCAGAATAGGGAATGAGGAAACATCTCTTTTTTGCAGACAATATGATAATATACTTGGAAAGTCACAAAGACTCAATTAAAAGTTAATAGAAACAATTAATAATTTTAGAAAAGTAGCAGAGCATAAAGTAAATCCACATAAAATGATCAGCATTCCTATACATCAAAAGTAAAATGCTGCAAAGAAGAGCTAGTTAAAAATACCTCATACAAAATACTTTTTCAGGAGTGGTGAACCTGTGGCCTTGCAGCCATGTGTGTCCCTCTAGGTCTTCAATATTGTATGGATTTTGTTTAGATTTCAAATTTCAATGTTTCAGAGATCATGGCATACTATGATTAGCAGCTATATACTGTCACTGGGAGAATACTGGGCTTATGAAATTATCTTGTGTCAGGGAACAGCCTGAGATCACTGAAACATAGTACAGTTTCCTTAAGAGTTTCCTAAATGACTGAATCAAAGGACTGCACTTAAGGAGCTCAAGAGCCATACATGGCCTCAAGGCCACAGGTTCCCTACCCTTACTTTAGACAGTATAAAATACTTGGGAGTACATTTGCCAAAACAAACCCAGGAACTATATAAACAAATTTATTTTTTTTAATTTTATACAAATAAAATTAGAATTAAATAATTGGAGAAATATTGTTATTAATATGAACATCAATTAATATTAATACTTAATTTGTAGGCAGAACCAATATGAAAAATGAAAACTTTACCCAAAATAATTTACATAATCAGTACCATCACAATTAAGTTTCCAATTTTTTTTACTGAATATTTAAAAAAAATGAAATTCACTTGGAAAAGCAAAAATTCAAGAATATCAAAGGAAATAATATTACAAACAAAAGTGAAAGAATGAAGTTTAGCAGTACCAGATCTTAAACTATATTATAAGGCAGTAAGCATCAAAACTGTCTGTTACTGGCTAAGAAAAAGAAAGATAGATCAATGGAATAGAGTAGACATACAATTTACAGCACCAAATAAACATAATAACCTTGTATTGGAATAATGTAAAGACTTAAAGTTTGGGGATAAGAATTCATTATTTGGTAAAAAAAAAATGTTGGGAAAGCTGAAAAGCAATCTGGCAGAAATTGGGCATGGACCAATAACTTACACCATTTAATAAGATAAAGTAAAAATGGATACATGAACTAGTTATAAAAAGAGATATTATAAGAATATTTGAGGAACATGGAAGATAATTCCCTATCAAACTTATGAACAGATGAACAAATTATGAACAAACAAGAGATAGAGATTACATTTTACATTGTGAAATGTAAAATGGATAATTTTGTTTACATTCAACTAAAAAAGTTTCTCTGATTATCTATTTTAATTAGATCTATATTTGGTTTTGCTTTCTCTGGGATCACAATTACTGTCTCTGCCTTTTTTATTTCAGTTGAAGCATAATAGATTCTGCTCCATATCCCTATTTTAACTCTTTATTTTTGTTACAAGTGTGTCTCTTGTAAACAGCATATTATTGGATTCCAGTTTCCAATCCATTTAGTAATCCATGTACATTTTATGAGTGAACACATTCCATTCACATTTACAGTTATGATTACTAATTGATTTTCCCTGTATTCTATTTTTCTTCTCTCTCTCTCTCTCTCTCTCTCTCTCTCTCTCTCTCTCTCTCTCTCTCCCCTTATCCCTCCTCAAAAATCTACCTTCTGACCTCTGCCTGAGAACCAAATCAGTAGAATATAAAATCTTTCCCACTTTAGAGACATGTGTGGAACTACCCCCTTCTTTTAGGGGGCTAAATGAGGACTTTTTCTTATCCTCATCCAGAAAATAAGAATGACCAGCAAATCATCTAAGGGACCTCCTATCTTCCAAGTAAAAGCATATCCACCATAGTTTGTTGCAATAGTTTCACCTTCCCCAGGCAAGGCACCTCCCAACAACACCACCTCTTATTCCCCCAAGTCCTTTCTGGGAAGAAATTATCTGAACCATCCAATAGGAAAGGATAATTATCAATTAAGAAAGAGTTGATTTATTTCTTTTTTTAATTAATTAGTTTATTTATTTTTAGTTATCAACATTCATTTCCACAAGATTTTCCGTTCCAATTTTTCTCCCCATCTCACTCTCCCACCCCAAGATAGCATGCATTCTTAATCCCCCTTTCCCTCATCTGTCTTCCCTTCTATCACCCCCCTCCTTCTCTTATCCCCTTCCCCTTCTGTTTCCCTGCAGGGAAGGATAGATTTCTATACCCCATTGCCTGTATAGCTTATTTCACAGTTGCATATAAAAATAATTTTTAATATTTGTTTTTAAAACTTTGGGTTCTGAATTCTCTCCCTTCTTCCCTCTGCACCCATCCTCATTGAGATGGTAAGCATATCACTACAGATTATATATATATGTGTAGTCACGCAAAACACTTCCATAGTAGTCATGTTGTGAAAAACTAACTATATTTCCCTTCATCCTATCCCACCTACCCCCTGTTTATTCTAATCTCTCTTTTGATTCTATCCCTCCTCAGAATTGTTTGCTTCTGATTACCCCCTCCCTAATCATCCCCCCCCATCTTTTATTCCCTTCCCCACTATTTTCCTGTAGGGTAAGATAGATTTCCATACCCATTTGAGTGTGTATGTTATTCTCTCAGTAAGCCAAATCTGATGAGAATAAGATTCACTCATTCCTTTTCACCTTCCCCCACTTCCCTTCCACTGTAAAATCTTTTTCCTGTCTGTTTTATGTGAGATAAGTTATCCCATTCTACCTCTCCCTTTCACCTTCTCCCAGTATAATCCTCTCTAATCCCTTAATTTTATTTTTTAGATATCAGCACTGCATCTTAAACTCACCCTGTGCTATCTCTATCTATCTATCTATCTATCTATCTATCTATCTATCTATCTATCCATATATTTTTCCCTCCAACTACTCTAATTCTGATAAAGGTCTCCTGAGTTTTAAATATCATCTTTCCATGTAGGAATGTAAACAGTTCAACTTTAATAAGTCCCCTAAGATTTCTCCTTCCTATTTACCTCTTCATGCTTCTCTTGAGTCTTGTATTTGAAAGTTGAATTTTCTATTCAGCTCTGGTCTTTTCATCATGAATGCTTCAATGCTCATTTTTTCTCCCAAAGGATTATACCTCAGTTTTACTGGGTAGGGGATTCTTGGTTGTAATTTTAGCTCCTTTGACCTTTGGAATATCATATTCCAAGCCCTCTGCTCCCTTAATGTAGAAGCTGCTAAATCTTGTGTTATCCTGATTGTATTTCCACAATACTTGAATTGTTTCTTTCTGGCTGCTTGCAATATCTTCTCCTTGACCTGGGAACCCTGGAATTTGGCTACAATATTCCTAGGGGTTTTCCTTTGGGGATCTCTTTCAGGAGGTGATCAGTGGATTTTCTATTTTACCATCTGGTTCTAAAATATCAGGGCAGTTTTCCTTCATAATTTTTTGAAAGATGATATGTAGGCTCTTATTTTGATCATGGCTTTCAGGTAGTCCAATAATTTTTAAATTCTCTCTCCTGGATCTATTTTCCAGGTCAATTGTTTTTTCCAATGAGATATTTCACATTCTTTTTTTTTCATTCTTTTGGCATTGTTTTACAATGTCTTGATTTCTCATAAAGTCACTTGCTTCCATTTGCCCCATTCTAATTTTTAAGGAAGTATTTTCTTCAGTGAGCTTTTGGACTTCCTTTTCCTTTTGGCCAATTCTGCCTTTGAAAGCATTCTTCTCCTCATTGGCTTTTTGGAACTCTTTTGCTATTTAGGTTAGTCTATTTTTTTTGTTTGTTTTTTGTTTTTATTTTGGCTAGACAATGGGGCTAAGTGACTTGTCCAGGGTCACACAGCTAGTAGTGTTATGCGTTTGAGGCCAGATTTGAATGTAGGAACTTTTGAATCCAGGGCCAGTGCTCTATCCATTGTGCCACCTATTAGGTTAGTCTATTTTTTAAGGTGTTATTTTCTTCAATATTTTTTGGGTTAGTCTTTTTTAAGGTGTTATTTTCTTCAGTATTTTTTGGGTCTCCTTTAGCAAGCTGTTGACTTGTTTTCTATGATTTTCTTCCATCACTCTCATTTTTCCTCCCAGTTTTTCCTCTGCTTCTCTTACTTGCTCCTCAAAATCCTTTTTGATCTCTTCTATGGCCAGATCTTTGACTTTGTTGTCTTCTGCTGGTTGTGTATTTTGATCTTCTTTGTCGCCAAAGTAAGATTCTATGTCATGACTTTTTTTTTTGCACTGTTTGCTCATGTTCCCAGCCAATATTTGACTTTTAAACTCTTTTTTAACGTAGGGGTCTTCTTCCAGTGTGTAGAATGTACTGCCCCAAGCTTAAGGGGTTTTGTGCATCTCTTTTCAGACATACTTTTAGGGACCTGTAAATTTTCAGTACTTCCAAGATGATATGGTGATATGGTGAAGGGTGAGGTGTTTATTCCTTTCCTGGCCTGTGCTCTTATCTATGAGTGACCATCAGTACTCTTTTATGCCTTGAAACTTTGAGGAGGATTCTCTCTTCACCACCACCACCACAAGCTCCATCATGCCAGTGCTCCTCTGAGTACTAATGCTAGACATAAACAAGGAAAAAAATGTATTCAGTGGGAGGCATTGATCAAATTTGCCCTTTGGTTTTGACCTGAAAGAAGGGAGACTTTGCCCAATCCTATACTCTCCTTCCCCACATCGCTTGGCCAGATCCATACTCAACTCCCTGGGAATCATGGAGATATTTTTTTTTCCTGCCTATCACACAAAGTCCTCTCACACCCTAGCTCTGTAGAGTTTAGCTCAGCCCACTAGAAGGGCTTCCAAGGACCTTCATACTCTACTCTAAGATATGCTTTGTTAATGAATTAGTGGCTGCTGAAACTCAGTTGTGATGTATCTCTTTCATAGTGGATAGGTGCATCAATAAACCAGGCAAAACAGTATTCCTTAAGGTCCAGTTCCATATAGATAGAGATCTAGTGGGCCAGTAGACAAGGCTAGGCTCAGGGTCTGGAATGAATGCTCTAGCATAGCCACCAACTTTTTGTGAAGGGCAATAAAACTGGAGGGATCCAAGCCAGAATTATATTTAATCTACTATTTCTATTTGACAATAGAATCCTTTTCTGTTCTACTCATCTTGTTTCATGTACCACTTTGCATCATTACTCTATCCATAATAAGTAACTCTGGACAAAGATTAGTTGTGGCTGTTCTGGCCTTTTAGTAGTCTATTTTGGCCACCTCTTAATGTCTACCAAAGGCTTCATTGAGCTAGTTCTTTATATTCGGAAACCTCTCAAAAATATGGGCCTTCTAGGGTCATAAGTACCCAAGAGGACATACTTCTGGACCTCCTATTTTAGATTTTCAGGACTTTTGTTCATTCTGGACCCTAGTTGAAAGAAAAAGATTTTCAGACTACTTTGCACACAAAGACTATCAGGTTATCTGGATAGGGAACATATGTATTCCAAAGTGTCTGATAACTCTTGGGGCTTCCTTCTTATATCAACAGTGAAGTGTAAATACTTGATTCTTAGCCTTGAATCTTCTATATGTTCCTCACCCACAGTATTTCCCAAAACTTAACTTAGGTTTGATTCCTCGTCCTTTCTCCTTCCCATGGACCACCAACTGATTTAGCAACTTATTTGGTCTCAACATAATTAACCTAGTGATGTACACCAAGGACCTCAGAAAGGGAGAACTCTATCAGATCTCTACCATAATATAAAAAAGATGCAACTGTCTTCATCAACCCTGAAGAATTTGCAGAGAAAAAAAAAACAAATCATCTTGAAAAGAATGCTTTTTGGTACCATTTAGTCATGCCCAACTCTTCATGACCCCATTTGGTATTTTCTTGTCAGAGATAATGGAGTGCTTTGCTGTTTCCTTCTCCAGATCATTTTACAGTTGAGAAAACTGAGGCAAACAGGGTTAAGTGACTTGTCCAGTGTCACACAGCTAGTAACTGTCTAAGGCCAGATTTGTATGAGTCTTCCTGATTCCAGGCAAGGCACTCAATCCACTGCACCACCTAGCTGCCCAAAGAAAAAGCTACCTTAATTCTATATTCATCTGATATATAGATGTGATTGTAGTCAAAACAGATTGTGACTGTGCTAAGAAGCTACTAAAATCAATAGTCCTGTATGAGAGAAAGTTCAGGCAGCCTGGAGGAAAGGTGGCAAAAGTGTATTAGACTCTTTCCCAGGTGAAAATAAATTGTTCTTGACTAGTTTCAGCCAGAAGAATAAATAAATAAAGATTGACAAAACTAATAACCTCATACTACTCAACCTGGGTGTGGGCTACCTGGCCTACAACATTGATGAAATCAAGAACAGTGCCAGTGATGGGCATGACAATTTTGTTTAGCTCCCTGAAGTCTACCTTAAGCTTCCATGTTCTATCTGCCTCACAGAAAACACAAGGTTCTTATAATGGGAGCTGAAACAATCCATTCACATCTATCACTAGATAAGCAATATCTTTCATACACACTCTGACTCCAGGACCCAGTTTGTTTTTTATTAAATATATATCATGGTTTGGCTAACCATAAAGGTATCAATTTGAGCTTACTCACAGTAACATGTTAAAAGTTTGCTGAAAGGGCCCCCACAGATACTGAATCAATAATAATCCTTTCCTCTGTGGTCCCTTGAATCATTTACATGGAAGAGGGCCTTTAAATGATACCTCTAACTTGTATAGATCTAAAGGGTCCCTGAGGCTTGGTTGCTGAATTTCCCTAAACAATTTCCCTAGAACCTACATCATCTAAGCAATCAATTGCTTTCCCATTAATGCTATTTCAGGAACTACACCTAAAGTGCACCCTGGGAAAAGGCAGGCTTGTGACTTGGCAGGCTATTCCCAAAGCACCTATTCATACTGATGGCAGTATTTGTCCAAGCCACAACTGTCTTGACCTCTTGCTGAAATTTCACCATTTGATCAACCCACATCTATATAGTTGTGTGAAAGTCTAGAGTAATTGTGGTGAGGCTACACAGGCAAGGCAGAATCTAATTGCCCCTGAGACAACCTGAATATAGGGTGTGGCAGATCATGGTGGAATGCCCTCCTCACATAAATCTAAATTCTTAAATCAATTTCCTTTAGTAATTTCATGCACTCCCTCGCTGATGCCCATCTGCGAACTGGTTATAATGTGAATTCATTTTTATGGGGCCAGATATGAATAACTCTCAAACTCATTCACCTAAAAAGTTTTATCATTCCCAGTCTGGAAGATTAAAAAAAAATTGTCTAGCTCTGTAAAAGTAAATCCTCAGAGGGTTTCCCCAGCCTTTAGAAGTAAGCTGGGAAGAGTGCGTCAGCAGTGGCTATATTAGACCACTCCCTCAAAAGCCATTGCTCTAGGTTTTTGTTTAAGCTTCTCCTCCAAGGACCCCAGGTTCCTGGTAGAAAAGTTATATCCCTTCCTTACCCACTCAGGTCAGGAAATCATCATTTTTCCTAAAGTAGTAATAAGATGAATTCTTTCTTTAGTCCCTCTGGGAATATCCCAGTTTCTTTCTTTCTTTTGCTCTCATATTCCTTTCTTGTGAAATCTCCGAGTTGGAGACTATAGGATGGGTTCTTGACTGTGACCTGTTCGTCCCCACTTACTTCCAATTCAATAGGTTTATTAAGTACTTACTATGTGCAAGGCACTGTGCCAAATGCTGGGAATACAATTAATAAAAAGAAAAATAGCCAGTGATGAGCTTATCCTGGGACGGCACCAGGCAAGGCAGCAGATTCAAAATGGAGGTGTTGTGAGTCATGATTCCATCTCATGATGTGAGTCACAAAGCTGTCTTATCTCATCACAAATACTGATTACTTTGAATGTTAATGGTAGGCCTGATGCTAGCACCATTTTTATTCAGATTCAATGTTGGAATAAACCAAGACACTTACAAATTATTAAACTGTCAACAAAGACAGGGTACTTTGTCCTAACACAGGAAGAATATGCACATTGGATAAAGTGGCATTTAGGTTCTATAGATATACCACTACCTCCTACCTCCAGCAGGGTAGGATACTATGATTCTAATGTTCTTCACACAGATATTAAGTTGGAAGAGCCATAAGTCCATATAAGTGGAACTATTTATGTCCTTAGAAGACCAGAGAGATGAATCAAGGCAGTGGGCCAATCAGGTCCCAGGGTCAGTTTTGCTGTAGGGAAATGAGAAACTATCATGGAATCAACAAAACTAAAATAATTTTTAAAAAAGTTATTAAGCTCTGTACTAGAACGGATACTAAGAGTTAGGAAGCCAACTTCCAGTACTAGGTTTTAATTCCACCAATGATGCTAACTTGCTGCATGACTTTGAGGAAGTCACTCTGGGTCTCAATATTATCAGATGTAAAATGAAGGGGTTGAAGTGACTATACAATCTAAAGAGTGGTTATCTGTTAGAATATCCTATTCTTTAATGCATTATGATGAGTTAATTGAAATATAGAATATGGTGATCATATTTTTGGGTTAAATAGAATATAATATTTTTAAGTAAACTCTATGAGTCATAAATTTGGCTATTTCTACCCATTGTGCCTAGTTATTTCCTCTCAGGATAAACAGAATATGTCATTTCCTTTTTGTTCATAACACACCTTTAAATAATTGAAAAAAGATCATGTTCCCCTTGAGTTGTCTCTTCTACAGTACAAGCATTGTCAGTTTTTTCAATATGTCCTCTTCAGGCAAAATTCTTTCCTGTTTGCCCTTTTCTGAATTCTTCTTATTTTAAATGGAAAGAAAGGTCACCAAAAAGGCTATGATCATATTTTATTTCTGCTTTTTTTTTTCCTTTGGTGAGGCAATCAAGATTAAGTGACTTGTCCAGTGTCACATAGCTAGTAAGTGTCAAGTGTCTGAAGCCAGATTTGGACTCAGGTCCTCCTGACTCCAAGGTCAGAGCTCTATCCACTGCAGTACCTAGCCACCCTTATGATCATATTTTGATACTCAAGACAGACCATAATATCATCTAAGCAAAATCTAAACTAGACAAAATGTGTCTTTATTAACTTTTGACACTACCCATGTGACTTGGTCAAGCCAGTCACCCACACTGGGTCTCAATGTTTTCATCTGTAAAATGAGATAGATGAACTAGATAAGGTTCCTACCAACTTTAAATCTATGACTATTTTAGCTTGAAATTCTGTCACTGAAGATGAATTTTTTAGAGTTAAGGCATTGTATCTTCAAAAAGTCCTCTATTGAAATGTAAGTATTTTCTGAGAGTAATGATGAATTAAGTCATTCCACATCGGTATATCTTAGTTTCTTACATAAGATATGCCAAAGTTTTGTTCTTTTTTCCTTCATTACCTAAACTCCTTGAGAGTTTAATATTTTCCTTTGTATGCCTGGCACATGGTAAGGTACTTTAGAAATACTTGTTGAATGATTTATATTTCATCCCATCTTTAGATACCTAATGGAGCTTTCATTCTTCCTCATTTCTGTTTCTTCTCTCTTAATTGCAGTATGATCTATACCATATGGTGGCTTTTGTATCTTCATCACAGTCAAAAAACCTGGCATAAAGATCTATTCTCAATTTGCAGTGATTATGCAGGCTTAAAAACATGGAAATGTGTGGTGTGTCTAATATGGGCTCTACTACACTGGGAGGCTATTTATAAGCTGATTGGAGTAAGAATGTCTTGTAGAATCAGATTATTCCAAGGATGAGTTTGCATGTGCTTCCCCTATTTTCGATTAGTGATTTCCTAATTCACCATATGTTTTACTGTAATTCTGTGGGTAAAGGAAGACCAAAAAGAAACCAGACAGATTTTTAGGAGATAGAAACTACTCATTAAAGGCAGACCGAGAGAAAACAGACCTTTCCCTTTTAGGAAAAAAAAAATTAAGTAGCTTATTTCCAAGTAAAAGGTTATTCTTTGTCATTCAAATGGAAAAAAAAAGATTCAATCCAGCTACTGCCAACCTCCATCTGAGCAGAAAGTCTCTCAGGCTTGTGAATGGGGGTTCTGCATAGCAAGGAGATCTATGCCATGCACTCCAGAAGGAAGAACTTGGCTGACTTCGAACACAGCCTTTTCAGAGTTCTCATAAATCAAACCAGCCTGGGTTGAAATTGTGGCATGGGAGAGGCCAAACTGAAGCAGTCAGCTTGAAAGTGTATTTTTTTAATATAGAATTTAATCATTGCATCTTGAACACATTTGTAGATTTTAAAGTGAAATTGGAGTCAAGCTACCATTTAAGTTGCTCTAATTAGCACCTTGACAAAATGAATTGTTGCTGGGAGCTGTGAATTCAGTTATGATGCCTCCAAACTTGAGTGGGAGGCTGGTGGGGGAGGGGAGGGAAATGAGGAATCCTACTTTTCCAGAGCCTTTTCACTTTCCACACATATGTGGAATCTTCCATATGATAAATGATCCCTAGTAGTATATATCCTACTTCTTTGCCGAGTCAACATTCACATATGTTACCAAAGGCAACAGTTCCCTTGCTGGGTAAAAAAAGGTTCTTCCATACATTCTAATCATTGGCCTAAATCTGCTAATGAATTTGTATTAACTCTTATTAGCCCATTTTTCTTTAACAATTATTTAGTTCTAGCAGAAAGGGAGTTTTCCTTTTTCTTTTTCCATCTTTGGAAGGTTTCATATTCCAGTCACCTTTCCTCTGCAACTCTCCAACAATAATCTTTTGTTTCTTTATCCCATTTGAAGAACTTGGCACAAAAATCTAGGGTTTCCCCCCATAATGATGCTATGTATTAAACTGAGTCAAATGTGATGTGGCTGCTGATCCCAGACAAGCTTAATCAAATACATTATGGAAAACCAAAGTATATAGATCTTTTAAGATGAATCTTGAGACACATGGTCTTGATCAATCCTAGTTATCCTTCTGATGCAATTCAATCACTTTAATTGATGTTTAGGAGCATAACATTAATTAAATCTAAATAGAGATCTTCCAGTAGGCTGATGGATGGCATCCCTTGCTCTAGGGAAAAAACGGGATCACACTGGCCTCCACAGATGTAGGTGGAATGCCAACTTGTGTTCCGAAGGCCCTTTAGCTACCTGTCAAATTATTGGAGGAAGAAAAGGAAAAATAAGCTTTATATTTCTTATCGGTAGAAGATACCTTGACTCTACATTCTTAGTTCTGGATAATTCCCCAAAAGCTTTGCTAGGACATACAGAAGATTCCATTTCTTGCTTCACACCAACTGACTATATGAACTAACACATACATGGGATATCCCAAAAGTCTTAGTGCATTTTTAGGCCTTATACCTTTTTTTTTAAAAAAAAAGGACCAAGACTTTTGGGATACCCTGTATTAGAATTGGTACTTTACTATTCTTGTCTATTCCTTTTAATTTTTATTTTACCATAATATGGTTAGTTGAATTTTTAAAGTTTCCTTTTAGTGTAATGCTTTTTAAAATATATTAAAACCATCCAAGTCCAGTGAAAGAGAGGCAAAAACATGGATTAGTGCATAGACAACTGGTCTCTAAAACAGGAAGACTTGGTTTCAAGTCTAGTTTCCAATATATACTGACTGTCTCTGGATAAGCCATTCAGTCTCTCAGCATTCTAAACACTCCTCTACATCTATAAATTGTAGAGTAAGTACTGACTAACATTGGTAGAAATTTCCTTACTAGTAATTCCCTATGCCAATGAAATTCCAGCTCCAATCCTTGTCCTTAATTATAATGAATCAACTCAAGAGCTATGCTGATGCCATTTTCATGTTTAGTCATTGATCTACTATTCCCAAGGTGGGGTTTATGGTTTACAAACCATCCCCCTGACTCCCTGCTGGTAACTTCTTGAAAGATGCAATGCAAAAACTATTACCTTCATTTAATGAATAAAACTGAAGAACAAGTCGCTCGTTCACTTGCCCAAAATCACACTGGAAGTAAATAACAGAGCTAGCACTACAACCCAGACTCCAAGGCCATTGCTCTTTTCAACCTATTCTTCTGGTAAAGCACCAGTGCACATTCAAATTTATCTAATTATGGGACAATCAAGCAGATCTACCAAAACATATTACTTATGGCTTTAGGGCCAATTTGAAATGGCTTGGTATTATCTCAACTTACCACACAATCTAAAATTCACGGTTTCTCAATCAATTCATGAATGTTAGAAAATTAACATGTACAATGAAAAGCTGTGTAGTAAAAATTAGCTTTGAAAACCCCTAAATCATTGATAAAATGTAGTATTTTTAAGCATTTCTATTTGGAGAAGTCTTTAGAGTTATTAAAAGAAAGTAGTCTATATCAGAGAGCAGATGGATCTGAGTGAGGTTCTATGGGAACAACTGTATGTAAATTCTATTTTGAGGGACATCCTGCTAAGGAAGAGGAGAGAGCTGGGAATCAGCATTTGTACTTAAATAGAAGAAAAATATTAAACAAAAACATGTACAGACTTAGCTGTCATGAAAACTGATAATTATATGGAGAAATCTTGAAAGGATTTCACATATAAGTCTAGTTAAACTGATCTTAGTGCTATTTCTCACACCCAGTGCTCAATCTCCTTTGAACTGGCCTTTCCCCGTACCTGAGATGCTTCTCCTACTTACTTCTACTTCTTAGAATCTCTTCTTTCATCCAGATTCACCACAAGTTCTATCTACTCATGCCTAATTTAAATTGTGCTTTTCTGTTTTATATATGCATGTACACATATGTTTATATACATATGTATATATATATATATGTGTATGTATATATGCATGTGTATTTGTGTGTGTACACACAAACACACCCACACATCCACACACCTCCACACCTACCCACACCCCCCACCCCACCCCCACATATATATGTGTGTGTGTGTGTGTGTGTATATATATATATACATATATATACATATATGTATATATATATATACGTATATATATATACATATATATATGTATATATATATATATATATATATATATATATATATTTCAATAGGATGCAAGCTTCTTAAGGGTAGTGAGTGGTTTTTTGTTTTGTTTTGTTTTCGCCCTTGAATCCCAAACATCTGGGATAGTGCTTGGCACAGAGTACTTAATAGATGCTTACTGATTGACTGATAGATTAATTGACTATTTCAAAGTGATGACACTATAAAAAAAACTGTTCCTTCTTCATGCTTTACCATGGAGCAAGAGAGGACCCAGGGAAGTCAAAGGAAACACTACCTTACTAAGAAGGCGAGGGAGGCTAGCTAAAGTTACTTTACCCTAACAGCTTTAATTTCCAAAAAGAATGAATTGACTCTATGGATAGAATAAAAAGGTCATTCCAGAATCATATAGTGTGGAGAGATACATCTAATATTAGAAATGTGTGCAAAGTCATAGAATGAATGAAGACCTAGCCAGCATATTTGCTTTTCCTATCTCAAATTCACTCTAGAGCACATACTCATTGAGTACAATTATAATCAGATATGAACTACTATTATTTTATCCTTTTTTCTGGATCACTATCACATCAAAATCATTCATCTTCTGGTCAGCTTCTCCACCTTTAACTACATTAGTCCTTTGACAAGAAAGACACAATCAATTTCTGGGCCAATCCAGAAGTATGTCCAGTTTGGTAGAACTTCTAAAGGTTCTGTTCTATTAGCATCAAATGTACCTCTTTCCAAAGAACTTTTCTATTTCCCCCAGTTATTAGTATGCCTTCCTCCATACCTCTAAAAATCAGTATTCATTTGTTCGTTATGTATTTCCTTATTATGTGTTTCCTCATGTTACCCCCCACCGCTATAAAATGTGAACTTAAGACAATGACTACCTAAATTTTGACTTTGTATCTAAGGCATCCAACACAGTACCCTGAACATAGAAGGCACTTAATAAAGGTTTCTTGATTGAATGACTTAATCAGGTTATTTTGTCATTTTCAAAAGGTTCAGTAAAAGTACAAATTAAAAATGTACTCAGCTTTCTTTTTTTACTCTAAAATGAGACCATAGAATCAAATTCTTAAGGAATACTTTTATTGTATTTACTCGTCATTGGTTGGATTTTCATAACTATAATTTCTTGCTCTTCTTCAAAATACCACGTTGAATGCATAAAGTTAGATTCTTATTTGAATTAAATTAATCTCCATTTCTCATTGAATTGCATTCAATGGACATGTCCTCCTATCTTCTTGCTTTTAATAAGTTACAAAATATAAACAAATATTCATCTATTTCTGTTGTCAAAAAAGCTTCACTGCTAATTGAGTCCTATTGGTTTAGATAGTTAATATCCTGTTCAATATTGACTGGAAATATCAACTTTATTGTATGCTTGTTTAGGGGAATGAGACTTTCAGGCATAAATTTCAAAGGGATTAAAGACCCTAAAATTCATGAAAATATGTATTGGTTATAGATGTAAGTCATTTGAGAAGGTCTTACCAAAATTATCAATAGAACTGAAAGATGCTATTGTTTTAGTGTAGTAATTTATCAAAGTAAAACCACAAGGCTGCATAAAGTGAAGAGAGACTCTCAGTTATTCAGCATTATTTATAATAAGGCATGTAACTTTTTTTGTTGTAGTTGTCCTTTAAAAAAAAATACATGCCCCATCATCTCTCTCTCTCTCACTGCTACTTCCTTCCTCAAAAACACAGTAACAATAAATTGCAATAGCAAAGACCATTACAGCAAATGACTGTCATCCAGCAAAGCAAATGCCCTCATTAGCCAAATTCAAAAATATGCATCTCCTTCTGCATTTTAATTCCATCACTTCTCTAGAAAGAGGTGGATAGGAGATGGAGCCAAAATGGCGGAGAAAAAGGCAGCTACCCACCTGAGCTCTCCCCAGAACCCCTCTGAACACCTTTAAATAATACCACAAAATAATTTCTGTAGCCACAGAACCCACAAAAGGCCAGAGTGAAATAATTTTCCAACCTAAGACAACTTAGAAGGTTATCAAGAAAGATCTGTCACACTGGGTGAAAGTGGAGCATAGTCCAGTGCAGGGCATACCAGCACAGAAAGGCCTCAGCAAAGCAGGAGCAGATTTTGGAAGCCACTGAATCAGCAGTGGTAGTGGTAGCTGCTGCTTCCAGCACTGTCAGACCACAGATGGTAAGGGGGTCAAATGAATGATCTGAAGGAAATTACAGAGGTCTCTTTGCAGCTGTATTGGAGGAGGGACCATCGTCACAATTCTAGGGAAGAAGAGTGCTTGTGGTCACTCACAGACCACAGCATAGGCTAGGAGAGTACACCTCTCCCTAGATCATGCCATCTTTGAAGAATTGAAAACATACAGGTCCCTAGAAGTATCGCTGAAAACAGTTAGACAAAACTCCTGATGCTTGGGACAATGCACACCTTCTGCTCTGGAAGCAGAAATCCACTTTAGCAAAGAGTTGAAAGCCAAGAAATAAACCAGAAAAATGAACAAACAACAGGAAAAAATTCTGACCATAGAAAGTTGCTATGGTGACAAGTAAGATCAAAACACACACTCAGAAGCAGATAACAAAATCAAAGCTCCAACAACCAAAGTCTCCAAGAAAATATGAAATGGTCCCAGGCTATGGAAGGGCTCAAAAAGGATTTTGAAAATCAAGTAAGGAAGGTAGAAGAAAAATTAGGAAGAGAAATGAGAATGATGCAAGAAAATAAATAAAAAAGAGTCAACAGCTTGGTAGAGGGGACACAAAAAAAATACCGAAGAAAACATTATCTGAAAAACAGACTAGACTAAATGGTAAAAGAGTATATACCCAATGAGGAGAAGAATGCTTTAAAAAGCAGAATTGGTCAAATGGAAAAAGAGGCACAAAATTCACTGAAGAAAAAAAAAGTTCCTTAAAATGTAAAATTGACCAAATGGGAAAGAAGGTATAAAAGTTCACTATTGAAAATAATTCCTTAAAAATCAAGATTGAGCAAATGGAAGCTAATGGCTTTATGAGAAATCAAGAAACATAGTCTCTGAAAGAAAGAGAAAGGGGGAGGTAGATAAATTATCTCATAAAAGAGGCAAGAAAAAGCTTTTACAGTGGAGAGAAAGATGGGGGAAGTAGAAAGGAGAGTTAGTGAATCTTCCTCTCATCAGAATTGTCTCAAAGAGGGAATAACATAAATACTCAATTGAGTATAGAAACCCATCTTACTCCATAGGAAAATAGGAGGGGAAGGAGGTAAGATAAGTGGTGGAGGTTGATTGAAGAGAGAGTGGATAGGGGGAAGAAGTATAGAGAAACAAAACACTTTTGAAGAGGGACAGTGTGAAAGGAGAGAGAGAACAGAATAAACATGGGGAGAAATAGAATGGATTTCACATTCATAACTGTGAAAACATTTTTGAAGCAAGTTTCTCTGATAAAAGCCTCAAATATATTGAGAATTGAGTCAAATTTATAAAAATGAGTCATTCCCCAATTAATAAATGATCAAAAATATGAACAATTTTCATATGAAGTAATCAAAGCTATCTATAACCACACGAAAAGAATGTTCTATATCGTTATTGATTGGAGAAATGTAAATTAAAATAGTTCTGAGGTACTACTTCATACCTGTTAGATTGGCTAATAGGACAAAAAACAGTGACAAATATTGGAAGGCAGGTGGAAAAAATGAAACATTAATGCACTGATGTTGGAGCTGTAAACTGATTCAACCATTCTTTAGAGCAAGCTGGAACTATGCGCAAAGTGCTATAAAAGCATGCATACACCTTGAACTAGCAATACCACTACTAGGATACAGAATTGTATAATCCTGGTTGTAGTTCCCTGAAATTTGAATTGTTTCTTTCTGGCCACTTGCAGTATTTTTCCTTAACCTGATAGTTCTGGAATTTACTTATCATAGGACTAAATGGTCCCAGCAGCAGCACCTACATGGCTTCTCCTGATTTGGCATATGTTGTTAGGATATGGCTTTTGGTTAATATATGACACAATTCATAAATTTTACTCCTTTGATCTTTGGGGTTATTTGTGTGTGACTTCCAGGTTTCTCATGGCAATCTTACTTCCTGCTATTGCCCTTTTCTACTGTCTACTTATAAACTCACTTTACTGACTAGAAGGGGGAGAACTAAGATGGACCGCAACAAGATACAGTTTTAACATAGTTTATTTATCTTGGTCTAGGGAGCCCACATTGTGGGAATTCCTTCCACTAATATATTACTGCTACTTATCTGTGATTTATGATCTTTCAGAGGTTTGTCTGTGGTACTGGAATGGTAACTCACTTACTTATGGCCATGTATCACAAAATTAGGATATGTCAGGTATAGAACTTGAACACAAGTTTTCTTGACTTTAAGATCAACCCTACAGCTCCAGTTCCATGATGCTCTATGTCTCTAGGTATGGTACAGACAGCTTGTTATTGAACAGAACTATTCTAGGCAAGTATGTTTTTCACATATTTCTCCTATTAGAAAACAAAAACAAGGAAAGAAGGGTAGATATGTGTGTGTGTGTGTACATATATATATATACATATATATATACACACACAAGATATGTATCTACATAATATATATATGTACATATATAAGCCCTATAAGATATAATTCCATAGCTGACAATTTCTATTTGAGATGCTTAGAATGGAAATTATTCTTTTTGTCACATGCATACCAAAATACTGCGTTGTAGAAACAGTCAGGAATCATTTGTACTAATACAACTGATCCATTCAATTTAATCAGCCATGAGGTTCAGTGGCCCACTGGTACACACAGCTGGAGAATTACTTTCCACAGTATTAATTGTGATCATGTTTCCACTCATTGATGTTAACTGCTCTTTTGCTGTTTATTTGCCTGAGCAATAAGAGCATGATCATGCAAATCTCTACAAAGAGCGTACAGAAAAAAATGGCTCCATTTGGCTAAGGATGAGAGGTAATTTTCAGTAGAGATTCCAAACTGAAACCAAGTCCTCAATCAGACCTTTATTAGTTTTGAGTATTAAAGTAATCTTAACTATGTTTGTTTATACTTTGGTTATATTTAATGAGACATCATTTCTTCCTCTATATGAGAGTTATAATAGGGTCATAGGCTTAGAGCTAGGAGGTTCCTTGGAAATTTGGTGAACTCATTCCATTTTTTTCATATAAGGAAACTGAGGCCTAGAGAAGTCAAGTCAGTTTCCTAAGGTTACAGAAGTAGTAATTGGCAGAGCAGGAGTTTCTCTGATATTGCAAGCCATGAGATTGCTCGAAGATTCTGCCTTTGGCACAAATTCAATTCCAGACATATACATGTGCTGATAAAGACAGACTTTGACTTCTGAGGCAGATAGCCAGGCTTCTCATTTTTGATTATCAGTAATTCCCTGGTACTGCCTGTCTACTTGCTGATAGTAAATTAAGAATATTCCTGACCATAAGCTTATTAGAAATTTGTTGTTTTTTCCCCAAAAAGTGAGTGAAAAGCATAGGCATTTGTTTTCCAAAAAGAAGCCACAAAACATCGTTTACGCAGTGGATGGATTTAAACAGCTTAAGCCCCTTGTATGTGTTACTCTGGAAAAATGTTGGATCTTGGTCACATTCACAATGAGTTTGGGAGCCCTTATGCTTCTGCAGATTCACCATTCATTATTTCAACACTTTGACTCACTGAACTAATTTTGGATTATGGGGCCTGGAGTTAAAACAGATTATCCTATTTCTTGAATTCCTCCTAAATCAGAAAATCAAGACTCTTTGGAAGCTGCATTTGCTTTTTCAACTACTAGGGCTCCCCCCCCTCCTCCCCCCCACCCTGTGGGGTTAAAAGTGCTGTCCCAGAGAAACAAAGATAATTTTGTTGATTCACCTTTGGCTAGAAAGAGTCTTTGTGCTGATTTTCTAGTACTGATGGCAGGTTGTGGCAGGGCTAGCCCCAGGCAACATTGTTAAGTAGGTATAGTTTATCTTTGGTTCTTCCTAACACCCCTTGGTCTGTGAGGTTTTTTTTTGTCCTCTTAACTTACATTTTTACCCCTTAGACATCTAATTCTTTTTAACTCCTGTTAACTTGTTAGATGATAACTAAGAAAATATAACATTAAAAGAATTGTTATTACTCATCTCAATGACAGATGTGTTTTAAAAGACTATCTAAAGGACCAAGAAGCCCTCAGGGGTCAAAACAATAAAACATTAAAGAATGAATGACATGTAAGGAGAAGTATATTTTGAGGTAAAAGGTCCTGTCTGGAGCCCTGTGGGAGAAGAGCAATTTCTGGACTCAGCTTCCCTTACCCTGACACAACTTTCTCCCTACATATAGCCCACATGCCTTCCTTCTGTCTAGTTCCCTAGTGTTTTCCCTGGTGTGACTTCTTCCCCATTCATACTTCGCCCCCACCAGGAAACCTGACTGGCCCTAGTTTTCTGACAGTTTCCTGTCCTAGGACCAATAAAAAATATCATGTGGGCTCCAACCCTCTCAGACTTGGTGGGTGCATGAGACTGTGCAAATCACTGCACCCTATACACTGGCAGCGATCTGATGGGCAGGCTATATCTACCAAAGCTTAAGTGCTTTTGTATACTTGCTTTGTTATGCCAAAGTAAACTTTTGTTAAATGTTCAGGGACTCCTGAATGGGAGACTCATTTTCTCCCAAAATCTAATACGAACTGAGAAGGTGCTGGTTATAGAACCATAATCAATAATGTTCCGATCACATCATGTAGATAGATATCCTTTTGAAAGACAATTCCTAAGTAAAAATAAATTATCTCCATCACTCTTTGTGGTGAACAACATTAATTTAGGAGATAATTAGTAGATCAGAGGCTCTTCCTCTTCCTTCCTTAAGCATTTATTAAGCACTTATTCTCATTTATTAAGCACTATCCATGTTAGGTACTGTGAGCTGAAGAAAAAAATTAAAAGGAGAAAATAAAAGTCTCAGTCCATAAGGAGCTTAACATTCTATAGGAAATGTACAATATACACATAAGTAGTGTGCAATATATCTATAAACAGGTTCACAAAAGATACTTGTAGGATAGTTGGAAGGTAACCACAGAAAGGTAGGCATTAGCAGGTGGAGGGTCCAGAGAAGGCTTTCTATAGAAGATAACACTCGGGATGAGTTGGTGCTCAAGCATGGATATCACAGATGGAGCACTGTATGTCAAGAATGTCAAGCAGGCCGATCTGGCTGTACTGGAGAGTACATGGGTTGCAGTAATGTATAAGAAGACTAGAAATATAGGTGGGGCCAGGTTTTAAAGAGCATGAAATGCTGAAAAAGAGAGCTTACCTTTGATTTTAGTATTAGAAAGCTAGCAGAATTTAATGAGTAGGAGATAACATCATCTAATTGAACTTCTTCATTTAACCATTGAAGAAACAGATGTTCATCAAGGTAGTAAGGAAAATTAATATTATGCTGTATTATCTAATAACCAATATTAATCTGTGATCAATCCTTTTCTTCATTTTGTCAGACCCCACTTCTGAAGGTCAGGCAGTTGCTGAAGGGCATGAACGAATAATGTGATCACTTCCAGCCCCTAAGGCATCTGCTGTTAACCAGCTTGGGCTGGGCACTTCCCAAGAGGGACCCTCACTTCTGTTTACCCTGTAGGCAGAGAACCAGCTTGAGTTAGGCTTTCTCCAGGGCACAAATCTCCTGTCCTTGCTTTCTAATCAAAATTAGGAGTGACTTGGTCTACGTGAAAGAGATCAAAACAAGGTGAATCTGATTGAGATGGTTTTTGTTTTTCTAGCTAAGATTGCTAGAGACATCTGGGTTTCATAAAGCAACTAGCATTTCCTAAATGTCAGAGGGGAGTGGGAACATCCCTGCTTGAAGGTCAATCCACCTACCGATCAGGATTGTTTTACTTTTGCTAGGGGAGGTCCAAATGATGTGCTGTCAGGCCAATCAGAAGAAAGACACTCCTAGTTTTAAAAGGCCTCTTCAGCTCACACTCCAGGTCTTTGGTCAGTTATCAAGAGGGCAATTACCCAATTTATTACTGCTTTGCTACTAGTTTAACTAATAAATTGATTAATAGTGCTCAGAACTTTGTCTCTCAGAAGTTCTATTGGGACACCCATCCTTTATCATCAGATAGCACGCCCCAGTTAATAACAAATATCTTGCTCAGAGAATTGTCTCATTTACCCTCTTGTTTAATATCATTCAGGACAGTAGTATATTGTGACTAGATTTGGAATAAGAAATAATTTGGTACAAATTCCACCTCTGAGATCTATTAGTTTCATGACCCTTGTGAAGTCACTTAACCTCTGTAAGTCTCGATATTTTTTAAATTTGTAAAATACCAGTAGCCTACTTCATAAGATTGTTATGAGATTCTAATGACGTATGTGCCACCTACTTGGTAAAACTTAAAGTTTGAATAGATAATAGCTATCAATACTATTCTAGGTTACTTAGGTGAAAGTCTTCTTACTTCTCAGGGAATCCATATACATACATACATACATACACACACACATACACACATTCATGCATACATACACACACGTGCACACACATACGCACACAGACATACACACACATATATATATAAGTATATATGTGTGTGTATGTATGTATGTATGTATATATGTGTGTATGTGCTTGTGACTTTTAACTCCCTTCAAATCATACATAGTGAAGGCACTCTTGCCACATGTGGGGCTCACTACTCGTGTGACGCCCACTTTTCTTCCTTACATAGGACCCACTTCTTTCACTACATAGAGTTCCAAGTTTATATTTTAATTATCTTATCAAATGATTTCTAGGTTAAGACCACAAGATTAACACCTAACCTCTCAAGTAGATATGGGAGATTTTGAGCCAGTTTTCAAACACTAACCTGTATCTATGATTTGGGGCTATAATTTCCAATGAATTTTACTAAGTTATTATCATGCCACAAAATGAATAGGAGAAACCCAGGACTCTAGGCTTGATCTCACCAAAGACATTGAAATTTGTTGCATTAAGTGCCATTGCCCTGCTCCCTCTTTTTTTATTCTATCTTTTGATTTGAGATGGATGACTTAAGCTTGGGGTTTTTTTTAAAGGTCTTTTTTTTTTTTTGCCTTTCTGAGAAACAATTAAACCCCTTCATTCATTCATTTCATTTTACTGTGACCCTAATGACAATGAGGACATCTAACTACGTATCAAAGGATATTACTTTTTCAGTTCAACATAGTTATCTCCAAACAAGTAAATTATTTCCATTCTCCAAGTTCAATGTCTTCCTTTGTGCTTAACGCATTTCTCCCCAAAGCATGTTTAATCACTTTTTAATGACAGATAATGCAAAAAAAATTCTAAATTAATAACCTTTTATGTGTTATTTTGATGTACCCAAAGGAATAAAAGCAATAGGGAGTCAGTTTAGAGTCATGCATGTTTCCAGCAATTTAAAAATAATTTTTAAATTTATAAGATGCTTTTAAAGGTGATACTATTAAAGTCAGAGTCTTTCATCCCAGTGTTAGTTATATTTACAGCTCATGGAACATTCCCTTTTGAGAATCAATTCTTCTTGATTAATTTTTAAACCAAGCATGGCCTGGGAATCAGTTTAAATTAAGAATGTGTGGGTTGCTTAGAAAATGACATTTTATGGAAGAACACATTTTCTACTTGATTGTATAAAGAAAGTTAAAAATGCTTTCTCCAGAATCTTATTGATGTTAATAAAAATAAAACAAAGAAGTTATATAAAGAAAAATACCCACCTAATCTTCAGGAAGCATGACAAAGTTTGCTGTTCCACATTTGCTTTCCCTTCCCTCAAGGTCCAACTTTCATGGTAACACTTCCTTGATGAAGCCTACATGCTCCTCCTAGTTAAAGGAATTTCATCCTCCTCAAATTTGATAATCAATAGGCATGTTTAACTGTTTACTACATACCAAACATTGTGCTAAGATTGGGGATATCAACAAAAAAAATGCAGTTCCTTCTCTCAATGAGGTTAGATTCTTCTGGAACTTTTGTGACATACTTTGTATGTCACACCTGGTTGGTTACTTGATTGATTGAGTCAATAAAATTTTACTAAGCACCTACTGAGTATGTGTCACTGTGCCAGGTAGATTGATCAATAGATAGATAGATAGATAGATAGATAGAATAGACCATAAAAGAGTCCATGGCCCCAAAGAGCTTGAATTCTATTTTAAGAGAAAAGATAAAGACACCTAAATTTGATATAAATTACAATGTGATATCCCCCTGATTAAAATAATAGGTTTGTAGATGAAGATCTGAAAGGAGCTTTAGAAGACATTTAGTCTAAGTTTCTTTATATTGCACTTAGTGTTTTGCATTATACTTATTTATGGCATGTCTTCTCTACCCTAATGATGAACACTTCTAATTGAAAAGCTTCTTGAGGACAATGACTTCCTATAATTTTTATATTCCTCAGAGTTTGTTATATACTGTCTCTGTTGTTATACTAGCTCGTAAAGGCTTATTACAGTTACTAGAAAGGATGCCTGCTTTCTGTATCCAGACCATCATATGTGAAGAATCTTTGGCTAGGGATATGGATTCAGCATCAGTGAATATCTTCAGGAAGACAGTTACCTCAAATAGACATGTTTTGAGGAACTATCTGAAGGATCACTCAGAGTCATTGGTCAGTTATATTTTGTTCTTGTGGTATAATGAGAGTAACATCCTAACTTTCCCATGTACAGTCAACTTAGGCTAGTTTTTTGTGTATTGAAAATATCCTCAAAACTTGATTATGGGAGAAGGAAGGAGAGGTGGCATATAACATCTTATGGCTTTGACATCATCTCTTAGTCTCCATGCTCTATTGCATGGCTGGTAGAACACAATGGGCAAAGCAGGTAGGGAAGTTTTACTCAGATGAATAAGCACAGGATGTCCTCAGTGCAGATCCTTGTTCATATTCTTTTCCTGTTATAGCTAAGTAAATATGCTATGGTTAATGACTTCTCCATCATTCCCCACCTAGAAATCTCTTCCTCCTATAAGATCATATAAGTCCTAGAACTCATACCTCATCAGTACCCTTTGCCCACTAGGTGTCCAATGATTGGAATGTGGAGAGAAGGGTTCTTCCTTGAACCTCCATTTAAGGAAAAAGCCTTTATTTATTTAGACTCCTCTATGATACTTGCATGTTGAGTATCTCCCCCTCTCGTTTACAACTTCCTTTTCTGTTTCATCTTCCTCCATTAAATTGTGATCTCCTTGAAAGCCAGCACTGTCTCTCTTTTCCTTCAATTTTTTTAATTAAGCTTTCTTTTTTTAATTAGTGAAATTACTTTTACTTATCAACATTCACTTCTTTTTTTAAAATCTTTTTTAATAATTTATTTATTTTTAGTTTTCAACATTCACTTCCACAAGATTTTCAGTTCCAAATTTTCTCCCCATCTCATCCCTACCCCACCCCAAGATATTACGCATTCTGAATACCTTTTCCCCTAATCTGCCCTCCTTTCTATCTCCTCCCCCCTTCTCTTATCCTCTTCCCCTTCTATTTACCCACAGAGCAGGATAGAGTCATATACCCTATTGCCTATATATCTTATTTCCCAATAGCATATGAAAACAGTTTTGAACATTTGTTTTTAAAGCTTTGGGTTCTGAATTCTCTTCCTTCCTCCCCACACCCATTGAGATGGCAAGCAACTCGATACAAGTTATACATGGTAGTCATGTTATGGAAAACTAACTAGATTTCTCTTTATCCTATCCTGTCCCCCATTTATTCTATTTTTTCTTTTGACACTATCCATCCTCAGAAATATTCACTTCTGATTACTGCCCCCCCACAAATCTACCCACCTCTCTGTCATCTCCCCACCTCCTTTCCCTCCTATTTTCCTGTAGAGTAAGATAGATTTCCATACCCAATTGAGTGTGTATGTTATTCCTTCCTTAAGCCAAATCCTATGAGAATAAGATTCACTCATTCCCTCTCACCTACCCCCACTTCCCCTGCACTGTAAAATCTTTTTCTTGTCTGTTTTATGGGAGATAATTTACCCCATCCTATCTCTCCCTTTTTCCTTCTCCCAGTATAATCCTCTCTCACCCCTTAATTGTATTTTTTAGGTATCACCACTTCATCTTCAACTCACGCTGTGCCCTGTTTTTATCTATCTATCTATCTATCTATCTATCTATCTATCTATCTATCTATCCATATATTTTCCCTCCAATTACTCTAATATTGATAAAGGTCTCATGATTTACAAATATCTTTCCACGTAGGAATGTAAACAGTCCAACTTTAATAAGTACCTTAAGAGTTCTCTTTCCTATTTACCACTTCATGCTTCTCTTGAATCTTGTATTTGAAAGTCAAATTTTCTATTCAGCTATGGTCTTTTCATCAACAATGCTTGAAAGTTCTCTATTTCCCTGAATGTCAATTTTTTTCCCTGAAGGATTAATACTCAGTTTTGCTGGGTAGGTGATTCTTGGTTGTAATTCAAGCTCCTTTGACTTCTGGAATATTATATTCCAAGTCCTCCAGTCCTTTAATGTAGAAGCTGCTAAATCTTGTGTTATCCTGATTGTTTCCACGATACTTGAATTGCTTCTTTCTGGCTGCTTGCAGCATTTTCTCCTTGACCTGGGAACTCTGGAACTTAGCTACAATATTCCTAGTAGTTTTCCTTTGGGGATCTCTTTCAGGAGGTGATAAGTAGATTCTTTCCATTTCGATTTTACACTCTAGTTCTAGAATATCAGGGCAGTTTTCCTTGATAGTTTCTTGAAAGACAATGTCTAGGCTTTTTTTTTTTTTGCTTTTACTTTTTGGTGAGGCAAGCAGGGTTAAATGACTTGCACTGGGTCACACAGCTGGTAGGTGTCAAGTGTCTGAGGCTGGATTTGAACTCAGCTCCTCCTGACCTCAAGGCCAGAGCTCTATCCACTGTGCCATCTAGCTGCCCCAAGGCTCTTTTTTTGATCATGGCTTTCAGATAGTCCAATAATTTTTAAATTATCTCTCATGCATCTATTTTCCAGGTCAGTTGTTTTCCCAATGAGATATTTCACATTGTGTTCTATTTTTTCATTCTTTTGGTTTTCTTTTACAAAGTCTTGATTTCTCATAAAGTCACTAGCTTCCATTTGCTCTATTCTAATTTTTAAGGAAGTATTTTCTTCAGTGAGCTTTTGGACTTCTTTTTTCCATCTGGCCAATTCTGCTCTTGAAGGCATTCTTCTCCTCATTGGCTTTTTGTGCCTCTTTTGCCATTTGGGTTAGGTGATTTTTTTAAGTGTTTTTTTCTTTAGTATTTTTTGGGTCTCCTTTAGGAAGCTATTGATTTGTTTTTCATGATTTTCTTGCTTCACTCTCATTTCTCTTCAGAGTTTTTCTTCTACTTCTCTTGCTTCTCAAAATTCTTTTTGAGCTCTTCCATGGCCTAGGACTGATTCATATTTATCTTGGAGGCTTTGGATGTAGGACCTTTGACTTTGTGTTCTTCTTCTGGTTGTATATTTTAATCTTCTTTGTCACCAAGGAAAGATTCTATGGTATGACATTTTTGCACAGTTTGCTCACATTCCCAGACAATTATTTGAGTTTTAAACTCTTTGTTAAAGTACGGATCTGCTTCCAGTGTGGAGAATGTACTGTCCCAAGCTTCAGGGGTTTTGTGTAGCTGTTTTCAGAGATATTTCTAGGGACCTGTAATTTTCAGTTCTTCCAAGGTGGTATGATCAAGAGCAAGGTGTTTACTCCTTTCCTGGCCTGTGCTGTGGTCTATGACCACAAGAACTCTTTTCTGCCTTGGAACTTTGAGGAGGATTATCTCTCTACAGCCACTACAAGTTCTACCATGCCAGGCTCCTCCTTGCCCTAGGACCGCCGCCCAGAACTGTGACACAGATCTAAGTATCAGACACAGGAAGAACACCAACAGCAGCAAAGAGATCCCTGCAATCCCCCTCTGATCAGCCACTCAATTCCCTCTCTGTCTGTGGGCCTAGAGCTCCAGAAGTAGGTACCACCCTGGGGATGTGCTAAGACTGGGGCTGGGATGGAGCTTCTCTTTCACTGTGGTCACAGACCTTTCCTGCTGACTTTCTAAGTTTTCTTTGTTTTTTGTGGGTTGAGAAGTCTGGAAACCACCACAGCTACCTGTGATTCAGTCCCCTGAGGATGGCTCCAGGTTTGCTGAGGCCTGGTCTTTTCCTCATGCCCACACTGAACTGTGCTCCTCTCCCAGCCAGGCACAATAGACCTTTCCAATCAACCATCCAGATTGTCTTGGGCTGGAAATTTGTTTCACTGTGTCTTTTTGCAGGTTCTGCTGCTCTAGAATTTATTTAGAGTTATTATTTACAGGCATTTGGAGGGGTTTCTCTTTTTCTTACTTTTATCCTCAGAGCTTAGCACAATGCCTACTATATAGTAGCAACTTAATTAATATTTATTGATTGACTGAATGAACAAATGACCTATGAATGTTTTGTTTTATTTCAGTATATGATGTAAACTACCAAGAAAGTGGCCTAAATCAGACCCAGCCAAAAACATGTGAGCAAGTACAATTTTAAAGTAGGTAGTTTGCCTTCACTGTTATGCTACCTTTATTTCTGTTCCCTTTTTCTACCTCTTAGTGTTCTCTTACTTTCCAGGTATAAAGTAATATCATAATCCACAAAAGACCCCAAAGTAACACTAAACTTAAATCTAACTTGCTAAGACACTTATACATCTTAAAAGTTATACTTTTCAATCTTCTGTAACAAATTCTCTAATATAAATCATTTTCATTTGTAATAACAAGTTGTCATAATCTTAATAAAGTCATATCTACCTTTTGAACATCAATCCAGCAACATATGAAAAGGCATATTACCAACAGCTGGAGACTTGAGACGTAGCCTTTGCCCATACCCTCCCATGAAACAAAAGAAAATATGAATGACTCCCCAGGCTATGAAGCCCCATTCTCCTCATGTAGTGACTTAAAGCAGAATGAAAAAGGATAGAGGGTTCTAAGAATAAAAAAAATTTAGGTGGTCCAAAATATTATTTTAACTCTAAAAATACATTCAATTAAATATAGTGGCATGTCACTTTAAATGAACTTCTCAAAGTCTCTTGTGTCTATATGTGAGCATCATATAAGATTTCTTGAAATATGCTGTAGACATAACTTTGTTTAAAAATTATAGTAATATCAAGTAAGTCATATGACAGAGAAGACAATGTCCTACAAATGTCCTACAATGACATTATACTAATTGCATCAAGTTCCTAGAACATTGTAGGGTCTCCTAAAGGAGATTTATAACCATTCAGTAGTGTTCATCCTTCCTACCTACACACACATATATACAAAAATGAATAAAGTGTTTATTATTCATATGCAATCAAATGGAAGATCTGAAGAACTCATTCATCAGTACAAATATCTTTGACAGATAGTTGGATGGACAATGGACAACTGAGCCCCAAATTGAATGAGACTGGAAGGAGCATAGTGGGGTTGACTGCTTTTGAAAAAAAAAGTAAAGAAATTTTGGTGGTCCCAAAGTTCTTACTGAAAAAAATTCCATCTTTTACCATTTTTTTTAAACATTGATGTCCTTCTTGTGATTCGGTATGTCTGTGAGTCATAGAATCACAAAGATTAAGAATTTTTGAAGGATTAAAATGGCAAATTACCTAAAAGACAACGAAGACGTACATTGGTGATACAAGTAGATCACAACTTATTATCAAGAAGGAATTATTTCTGGGAAAGTAACTTGAAGAATATTATGAGATCCTAGTCATGTGGCAAGAGCAAACAAAATTGACTTCTGGTTCAATTCTCATGCACTCAACATAATTTCAAGACATCTAAAGGAAAGTCTCTATGTAGAACTATGAGAAAATATGTACAAGAGCTACAAGTACACTGAATTAGAAAGCATAAATAGATTTTGATATAGAGGGTGAATACTTAGATCTATCCTATCAATTGATTAATCAATAAACAATTTTTAAACACTCATTTTTCACTACACATGTGTTAGGATTGAAAACACAAAGAAAAAGAAAAAAAATTACCTTTGCCTTCAAGTAACTTACATTCTAATAGGTGAGGCAATATATACATAAATCAGACAATTAGCCAATAGACATTTATTAAGTTCTTATTATATGCCATGCACTATGATAAGTACTGGGGATACAAAGAAAGGCAAAAGACAGCCCTTGACCTCACAGAGCTCATAATGGGGAAAGACAACAGACAACTACATACAAACAAGCTATATACAGAATAAATAGAAAATAATTTAAGGAGACAAAGCAGTGGAATTAAGAGAAAGAGAAGGGAAAGAAATTGTAGAGGATGGGTTTTCAGCTGTAACCTAAGGAAAGCCAGATTATCTAGGAGTCAGAGATGAGAATGGAGAACATTCCAGTAATGGGGAACAGCCAGAGAAATGCCCAAGCCAAGAGATGGAGTGTCTTTCTGGTTTGTGGAACAGCAAAGTTACCATGTCACTAGATTAAAGAGTACATGGGACAATGTAAGGGGTAAGAAGACTGGAAAGATAGAAGGTGAAGAGCTAAATTATAATGGATTTAGACATAAATAGTTGTATACAAGATACATAAAGAGTAGATGAAATTTATCTTAGAAGAGAAGATACTAGCTGTAGGAAAGGAGAGTGGGAAAGGCCTTTTTTTAGAGAGTATTTATGCTGAGTCTTAAAGGAGCTAGAAATTCCAAAAACTGAAAAGGAAAACATTCCAGGATCAGTAGATAGCCAATATAAAACCATAGAGACAGGAGATTGAGTGTTCAGTGTGAAGGACAGCCAACAGTTAAGTACTATTGGATTTCTTTAGGGTAGCAATATGTAAGATTAGAAAGAGAAGAAGAGATTATACAAATCTTTTATTGATGAATAAAGGAATTAATATTTGCTCCTAGAAGCAATAAGGACTCACTGTTATTAAGGGGAAAACCTTGTTGTAATTCTGGTGTGGTATTATGTATAAATAATAGGAAGGTAGGGCTATCAGTCACTCTTACCTGTCCAAATTTTTTTTTTGTGGGTAAGGCAATTCTCCCCTTAGCTGTGATTCTCTTTATAGACCTTCTCTTAGCCCCTCCTCTCCAAGGATAGCTTTCTTATCAAACCAAAAGTATATAAAAAATGGTGGAAATTCCAGTACAATTACAGCCTAAATAGTCACAGTAGGCACTATTGATGACTCAAGTTCTAGAATAACCTGGGTATAAGCATTTTCTTTGTCTTGAAAAAGTTATAAAAATGAATTAGTAACTTGCTTCCATAGCTCTAAGAACCCAGCCAGAGATTGAACTCTGGAAAAATTCTTCTGTTTCAGATTTTTCAATTAAATTCAAACAATAATACAAATAGATTAACAATGTGAGTAGGTAACCATTTTTAACCAAAATTGTGGGCTCAAGTGACAAAATAAATAGTTAAAGAATGAAAACCAATTTTTAAAGAAAAAGGATAATCTTTCCTTATTCACCTGGCCCAAGAAATATCATGCTCAAAGAGGTATACTCCCTTCTTAGAGTACAAAAGGAAACCAGGGAATGGAATACTTAAAAAAAAATCATTGGTTTTCATGTGCAGGCTAGATGCATTTTCAGCAGCAAATTATTTGCCTCAGTATGACTCATGAACCTTTTGCTCACATACCTATCATCTGGAAGTCTGGTTCTATCTGATCTTATGTCATCTGCCTTATATGCTTTTGTGTCTCTGGTTCCTGTATTTTCTTGATTATTGCTTCTGCCTCTCTATGGCTTCCCTTCATCCCATAATCCCATAGGAAAAGAAAGTTAGCTTATGAATCACATCTGCCCTCAGGGCAAGGAGAACACTGAGAAACCTCCAATTGGAACCAGTAGACATCTATCTTGTCCTGATTGCTTTGGTGATATCTGGAGAAGGTATGGCCAAGACATTATTGTTGTTGTTGTGAAATATTTATAAAGCACTTACTATGTACCAAGTACTGTGCTGAGAATTTTATAGTTATTATCTCATTTGATCTTCACAACAACCCTCAAAAGAAGGTCCCTTTTTACAGAGGATGAAACTGACTAAAAAAGAAGTTGAGACTCTCCCAGGGCCACTCAGCTATAAAATATCTGTGGTTAGATTTTAACTCAGTTACTTCTGACTCCAGCTCCAGTGCTTTATCTCCTGTGCCACCTTATTGTCATTCTAACATTATTAGTTCATTCATTATCCTACCTGTGGCTTTTAACTTCTGTTATCACAAATGAAAGTTTATAATAATAATAACAACAATAACAATATACTTCAATTGCACCCATCCTGATGTTTTTAAAGCAATCTTTTCAAAATATATTAGGAAGAGGAAATAACTTTAAGTAATTTCTTTTTCTTATTTTCATATTAACCACAACAGAATGAAGATTAAATTGACAAGTCTGGGATAATCCTTGAGATTCTAAAGAGCTCTTTCATGAGCAAGTTTGTGAAACTATAAAGCTGAAAGGGGAATTAACATGGAAAGTATCCATTGTTGTTTTTGTCACTATTAGTTATGTGTAATAATTATGACAATGTGAAAACATCATTTGAAACCACAGGATGTGTATTCAGTACATTTCAGTCCCCACTGATATTACCAAGAGCTGAGGCTAAACCACAACAATAACAAAAATTATGAGACTAGCAGCTATATCTGAAAAACTGGTAATCAACATGTATATCTTTAGGGTATTATTGTTAGTTGGCAAAGGTGGTGCTTTCTGTTTAATTTTCAGTTATGAGTATGGAAGAACTGGCCCAGGTGACACTCTGTTTTCCTAGCTATTCATACAAAATCTAAAATAAAATTTCCTTAATGTTCATATTTACATCACTTTTGCTTTTCTTTCCAAATGTGGATGAGAAAGTAGGGAGAGAAAGGAGAAATCACTATCATTCAGAATGACTATTTTTTTTCCATTTAGAATTTAGGGAGCTAGAGAAAATGCAAGACAAAAGAATGGATTTCAGCATCAGTTGCCTCATCAAATTCTATGAAAGAAGCTACACAACACTTATAGTTCTAAAAGAATTTAGCTTTCAAGAATATACAGCTTTCAAAAATTTATAATTCAATTACTCATGAACCTATGATAGACAAGATGCCAAGTTATTGTAGGTAGAAAATGCCTGATTATAATTAAAGATGGAGAATTAGGGGCAGCCACCCAGCTGGATCCTCCCAATAGTTCTCTCTAAACGACTTCAAAATAGTGCCTCAAATCAAATTTTGAAAGAATAGAGCCAACAAAAGGTCAAGGTGAAACAATTTTCTGGTCTAAGAAAACTTAAGAGATTGGCAGGAAAAGTCTGTGAGACCAGGGTCCAAGTCTGTCAAGAGCCCACATGTGGCAGCACTGCAGAAGAGGCAGGGGTCAGATAACTGGTCAGAAGGAGATTACAATGGACTGTTTGCTGGCACTAGGTAGAGCCAGTGTTGATTGGCAACTCTACATCTGGGTCCATTTCCAGGGTGAAGAAAAGCACTGGTGGTTGATCACAAAGGAGCAAGGACCCTGGTCACAGTTCCAAAGCAAAAAGAACCACTAGCACTTATAGCTACAAGGAACCAATGACCTCTCCTGGGTAAAAAGCAGAGTGTAAACCAGGAGAGGAGGGACCATATCTTTCCTAGGGTTATAACCACTTGAACGCACCAAAAACCTTGCAGTCCTCCAGAACTAGCTCTAACAGCAGCATGAAAAAAAACCCTAAAGTTTGAGACAGTGCCTTCCCACCACCAGATGAGTAGAGTCTAACTTTAACATAAAGTTCAAAGTCAAGAAATAGATTAGACAAATGAGCAAACAGTAAAAGAATTTGACCATAAAAAGCTATTATGGTAGCAGGAAAGAGAAAGACATAAAAAAGGCAACAACGTAAAAACAGCTACCAAAAAAAAACCCTCAAAAAAAGCTAATTGGACTCAAACCCTACAAGAATTCCTAAAAGGTTTAAAGAAAAAGAAAAGAATGGTAGAGGAAAAATGGAGAAAAGAAATGAAAGTGAAAAAATAAAATTATGAAAAGAGAATTAACAGCTTGAGAAAAGAGCACCAAAAAACATTGAGGAAAATAATACCTTAAAAAAACCAAATTGGCCAAATGGTAAATGAGGCACAAAATCCACTCCTTAAAAAATCAGAATAGGTCAAGTAAGGGGAAAAGGTACAAAGGCTCACTGAAGATAAGAATCCCTTAAAAATTAGAATTGGGCAAGTGCAGGCAAATGACTCCATGAGACATCTAGAAATAATAAAACAAAGCCAATGAATGAAAAAATAGAACATAGTGAAATATTTATCTGGAAAAAAAATGAACTGATCTAGAAAATATATAGAAGAGAGATAATTTAAGAATTATTGGAATACCTGAAAGCCATGATCAAAGAAAGATCCTTGACATCATATTTTAAGAAATTATCAAAGAAGACTTCCTCAATAGCAAAATAAGAATTGAAAGAATCCACCTATCACCTCCTGAAAGAGATCCCAAAATGAAAATTCTCAGGAACCTTATAGCCAAAATCCAGAGCTCTCAGATTGAAGAGAAAATACTTTAAGAATTCAGAAAGCAACAATTAGAAAATCATGGACCCACAGTTAGGATCACACAAGATTTAGCAGCTTCCATAATAGAGTTGTGGAGTGTTTGAAATGTGATATTCTGGAAGACAAAGAACTAGGATGACAACCAAGAATAATATTAATTAGCAAAACTGAATGTAATCTTGATGAAAAAAAGTGGAGTTTTCATTAAATAAAGGACTTTCAGCTATTGCTGATGAAAAGACCAAAGCTGAGTGGAAAATTTTGACATTCAAACACAATCCTTAAGAGAAGCATATAAAGGTAAATATGAAAGAGTAATCATAAGATATTTAACAGTTAAACTATTTATATTCCATATGGGAGGATGACACATGTAACTCCTGAAAATGTTATCATTATTAGGACAGTCAGACAGAGTGAGGGCATGAGTGTGAGTTGATTATGTTAAAATGATCTCCAAAAAATGATTATAAGAAAAAAAGGATACACTGGGGGAGGAGGAAGGGAGAGGGAAATTGATAAAAGTTTTCTTACATGCAAAGAAGAGCTCTTACAGTGAAGGGGAAAGTGAGGGAGTGAGCAGTGCTTAAACCCAACTCTCATCAGAACTGGCTCAACAATATATCTATATATGTATGCATGTATGTGTGTATGCATGCATGCATGTGCATGTGCATATGTATGTATGTGTATGTGTGTGTTTGTGTGTATACGTATTTACATGCATCTATATATGTGTTTCTATATGTATATGCACACATATATACATATATAGACATATATACACATACATACATATATATGTATATGTGTGTGTGTGTATATATATATCTATATATATCTATATATATATATATAGATATATATAGATATATACACACACACACACAAACTTTGTAACTTTGGGTTGTTACATTTCCATATGCAAATGGACATGTATGTGTGACTCATTTGCATATGGAAATATAACTTACCCAAAACAGAAATAGGAGGGAAAGGGGATAAGGAAAGAAAGAAGATGATAAAAAGGAAAGTGGATAAATAGAGCAAAATAGACTTTTGAGGACAGACATGATACAAGGGAGAGAGACAGACAGAGAGAGACAGACAGAGAGAGAGAGACAGAGAGAGACAGAGAGAGAGAGAGAGAAAGACAGAGAGAGAGAGAGAGAGACAGAGAGAGAGAGAGAGAGATTAGAGAGAAATACACAGGTAGTAATCATAACTGTGAATGTGAATGAAATGAGCTCATCCATAAAACAGAAGCAGGTAGCCAAATAGATCAGAACACAGAATCTAACAATGTTTACTGATATATTGTTTACTAGAGATATTGTTTACAAAGAGACATATTTGAAACAGAAAGACACACACAAAGCCAAAATAATGGGCTGAACTAATACTCTTTAGCTGAACTAATAGAAGGTAGGGATAGAAATCATGATCTCAGACAAAGGAAAAGCAAAGCTAGATCTAATTAAGAGAGAGGATGAGGAAAACTACATTTTGCCAAAAGGTATCATAGACAATGAGGTAATATCAAAAATTTGTACATGAAGTTTCTTTGATAAGAGCTGTATTTCTCAAGTGCATACTGAGTATACAACTGAGTCAAATTCATAAAAATAAGAGCCATTCCCCAACTGATAAATAGTCAAAGGATATAAACCGGCAGTTGTCAGGAGAAATCATTTATCTATAGTAATTTGAAAAAGTGTTCCAAATTACTACTGATCAGAGAAATGCAAATTAAAATAACTCTGAGGCACTACCTATTATGTAACAGAAATTACAAATGCTGGGGGGATGAGAGGTAAAATAAGACACTAATGAATTGTTGGTAGAGTAATAAACTGGGCCAACCATTCTGGAGAACAATTTTGAACTATACCCAAAAGGCTATCAAATGTGCATGCCCTTTGACCCAGCAATACCACTATTTGGTCTGTATCCCAAAGAGATCAAAGAAAAAGGAAGCAGGCCTATTCGTATAAAGATATTTGTAGTAGCTTTTTTGGTGATGGTGAAGAATAACTGGAAAACAAGAGGATACTAATCAATTGGGGAATGACTTAAGTTGTTGCAAAGATTCCTCATGGTTTTAGGGGAAAAAAACATAATGAGATCTATATGAACTGATACAAAATGAAATGAGAATTGAGAGATCATTGTGTACAATAACAGCAATGTTGTAATGATGATCAACTATGAGACTTGGCTACTCTGATCAATAAAATGATTCAAGACAATTCCAAAGAACTCATGATTAAAAAAAAATACTATGTACCTCCAGACAGTGAACTGATGAACTCTGAGTGCAAATTGAAATGTAATTTTCTCTCTTTCTTTTTCTTGCTTTTTTTTTTTATCAAACTATGGCTATGTAGAAATATATTTTTCATGATTTCAGACCTACAATTGACATATTGCCTATCTTCTAAGTGAATATGGGAAAAGGTGGGAGGGAGAGAATTTGGGACAGAAACTTTATTTTTTTTCCAATTTTTTTGAATTTTATTAATTTTTTTTGTATTTATCAGCAATCACCTCCAACTGCTTTTGAGTTTTAAATTTTTCTCCCCCTTCCTCCCCACCACCCTCCCCAAGGCTGCACACAATCTGATACAGGCTATACATTTACATTCCTATTAAACATATTTTCACATTAGTGATGTTGTAAGTAAAAATTAAAACCAATAGGAGGAACCATCAGAAAGAGGAAACAAAACTCAACATAAGAGAAAAAAAAAGATAGCAATTCAACTTCCATAGTTCTTTTTTTGGATGTGGATAGCATTTTCCATCATGAGGACTCTGGAGATGTCTTAGATCCTTTTGTGGCTGAGAAGGGTTAAGTTTATCAATATTACTCATCACACAACGTGGCTGTTATTGTGTACAATGTTCTCTTAGTTCTGCTCACTTCACCAGCATCAGACCATACAAGTTTCCAGTTTTTTTTTAAGTCAGGCTATTAATCATTTCTTATAGCTCAATAGTATTCCATTACATTCATATACCACAACTTGCTTGGCCATTCCCCAATTGATGGGTATCCCCTCAATTTCCAATTCTTTGCCACTAGAAAAAGAGTTGCTATGAATATTTTGTACATTGTAACAGAAACTTTAAAAAGAAAAGATTGCTAAATAAATAAATAACAAATTGGAATGTTAAAAAAAAAGTCTGATTACATCATCTACAAAAGCATAACATGACCAGGAATGTATATTTTCTGTCACTAACTGACAGTAGTTTACAAAATTGCTGACCTATAATCCCCAAGATGTCTATTATGAAGTTCAGGGCGGGATATGGCCATTATTGCTTCCTTTATTGGGCAGAACAGGTTAAACTGAATTGTCGACTTTTAAGCTGATGTCCTCTTTACCTTCTTATTGCCAATATCTGAAATAAAAATTTCCTGCAAAGATTATCACTATGCATGTATTCATCTTTTTGCAAAATATTCAATTAGGGTATACCAAGGATATTACTTTTCTTTGATCTACCAACTCCTTTTCTTTTGGTGTTACTATATGTACTTATTTATGTTTATGTTTCCTAGTTCCTCTTAAATGAAATCATCGGTTTCAATATCAGATTACTAGCCCTAAACTTATAGCTTAGATCTATTTGTACCACACATTATAATATCCCCAAAGGTCTGCATACACATGTTAGTTAATAAGTGTATGCTAAATAGAATGACTTCTCTTCACAAAGATTTGCTAATCCAGTCATCAGTCTACCTAATAGAAAGGGAAAAACTCTGCATAATATACCTTGAGTAGTCTGTTTACATTCTAATGCAGCTTATGGATTGTAAATGTAAAATTCTTTACTAAATCATCCATTTTAGGCCAACAACTTTCCAAGCTACTGCAGGAATGGGCCAGATTTGTTCTTAGTTTTGTGCACGTTTAAAACATATATTATAAAACCTCAGAAAGAACCTCAGAGATCCTTCACCAATAACTGAAAAAAAAAAGATAACATTTACTTCTGTAACTGACAAAACTTAACTGAGATGTTCAGGCAGTCATTAAACTGTTCTCAAGTTCTTCCTATGTGCCAAGTATTATGCTAAGTGACTTTAAAGACCTCTAGTGATAAGTATTTACAGATATTCCCAAATAAGTCCATTTCACCTCAGAAGAACACCTTTTGTTCTTGGGAATATATTTGGCATATTCTGAATATGATAAACCGCAGCAGTTTAAATATATACATATATATTTATATCTATATATCACATACTTGTATATATATGAATTAATATCCTACACTATGTTTGAGTAATATCCATGTACCTCTCATCATGCTTTCATGCATTAACAGTTTAACATTTCTAAATAAGTGAAAACGAAAGGATACATGTTTTAATATGAATTTTACAAGTGGGTACTTTAGTATGAATTTCCACAAATAGTATTATTGTTCAGGTTCATTATTTCTCTTTTTTCTTTTTGCAGTCATAGTGAAAAATTCAATGGATCCAATGGGCCATTATGCTATAACAAGTTGACTCTAGGTTTAGGGAATTCTAAAGTCATTGCTAAGATAGCAGTAGCTGATGAAAAATAACTTCAATACCGATGAAACCAAAGACACTAATATGACATCATGGAAGATGATTGTGTCAGTCCAAAAATATTTTTACAAGGAATTAGCTGACATCTTAATTTTTATGCTTTCATAAAAACAAAACAAAATAAAATCATTACTTCCATCCATGATACACAACAAATGAACAAGATAGTAGCAAACCAAAGCCCAGAACATATTCTGCCATTTTCACTTTATGTTCTGGTAACATTTATAGCTGAATCAGAGGAAAAAAGTAGACAATTTCATATTTTGAAAATTATAGATTGCTTTCCTGATTCTAAACTGCTCATTTTTGCAATGTAAAAGCATGAATGAAAAATCGTTTCTTGAAAGCTTACTATATTAGAGACACTCTTCTAAGCACTAAGAGCCTAACTTATTTACAAGTATTTCCCAGCAATAACATAGTCATCTAAAGGAAGGTAGATGCTGCATAGTGCATAAAGAGCTGGGCCAGAAGTCAGGAAGATCTGAGTTCAAATCCTGCCTCAGACACTTACTTAATTGTGTAACCCAGGATAAATAACTTAACCACTCTCTCCCTCCATTTCCTTATCTATGAAATGAGGATAATAATAGTATCCATATTCTAGGCTTGTTGTTAGAATGAAATGAGCCAATAATTTTAAAGCACTTAGCTTTGTATCTGGCACATACTAAGTGCTATACAAGTGTTAGATATTATTGTTATTATTTATGGAGCATTATAGTGGATGAATTAGAATTACAGGTAAGACAAAGAACAATGGAAAGACTTGGCATATCTAAGTAAGGTGCAGCATGTTACTAATAAGAACTTTTAGATATGATGTGAAATAAAAGACATCAACAAGTAAGTATATAGCCTATGTATAACCTTAAACCAATGTGGGGATAGGTACATAGTGAGAATGCAGTGGAAAGCTCCAATATTACATTGGTACTTTTAAAGTTGCTAAAACTATGAGAAGGCCACAAATACATTGAATGGATACACAGTGAAGGATTTATAGAAAGACCTGAACAAAAATCACATTGGGTGAGAAAGTGGAAATAGAATACCCGTATCATTCATCTAAGTAGTTAACAGTTGCACTAATGTTATGACAATTAGATATCTTGACTATCATTGGTTATTCATGCCATGTGAAATAGTTTTGGCCTTTCAAAAATGTTGTTATTTTGTCAAGAATTGCAAGGGGCAGCTAGTGGTGCAGTGGATGAGAACTGTCCCTGCAGTCAGGAGGACCTGAGTTCAAATCTGGCCTCAGACCAAACACCTGACACTTACTACCTGGGTGACCGTGGGCAAGTCACTTAACCCCAATTGCCTAAAAATCAAACAAAAAAAACCCCCTCACTTTTGCTGTATCTATTTTGGAATGTTCCCTGCCTGGGAATCTTAATAACCTAGCCCTGTAAATCTCAAGGGATTTCTCCATCACCTTAGTGTTACCTAATTAGTGAATTGGGTCCTGAGTTTTTCATCTTTTTATCATCAATCATTAGTACCTCCTCCACTCTTAGCTTGGAAGGATTGATTTTGTAGCTAATGGCTATTTCTAACTAGCTTGAGTAAGGGTGAGGGAAAGATGAATCACTTGGATGTTATTTTAGCACTTAAATAAGATCCCTCATGTCCCATGGTCAAAACTTTGGTGTCATTTTATACTTCAAGATAACTTATCCTAGAACCCTCCCTTCCTTTGCCTAAGTTGTTTCTGATTGTATGTCCTCAACAAACCTATTTGCCTGATGAACTCTGCCTCTGCAGTTCCTGATGTTTCCTAATCTCCCCAAAGGAATTATACTTGACATGCATGCCTTCTGACATTGTCACGAAGTTCTCCTTCTCCTTACTGCATAAGGTGGGCCAGTAGGGGGTGAGATAACTTGGTATTAGTTCTCTTTTCTTTGCTTTGCTTTTTATTCAATGGGAATATTTGTAACTAGTTCATATCATGAGCCTTGTGTGAAAGAAATGTGAGAAATTGAGTTCCATATCCCACAAATTACTTTTGAGTCTCTTTTCTCTGCACAAAGGAAGGAGAATCATGCTCCCTCACATCATAAATTCTCCCTCATCTCTTCTCTCCTACCCCTTAAAAACAAGTAAAATCTAAAAAAAAAAAAGCAAAATGATTTCCTCATAACTGCCTTCTAGAGTAGCTTAGGCTTGCCAAAATGAAATAAGTAGTTATCTCAAGGATTTGAATTGTAGAGCCATTAGAGGAAGTCAGTTAGCTGGAGATAAGTGCAATGAAAACACAGCCAGAAAGCTATCAAAAATATCACCCTCTATATTGAATATTAATTACATATTTTATTCCTGTTCATGTCTTTGCTTGAATTCACTTTTAATATTTCTGTTTTTGATAATTTTTAATGCTAAGAAATATCTAGCACTAGTGAAAAATTCTTTACAACAAAGGATAATTATGATTGTCTTTTCCCTGTTAGACTTTCATGCTCTGATAAACTTGTAGAGATATCTCAGAAATTTAAAGTAGCCCATAAATGATACTTTGGAAATTTCTAAAATATTTTTTGTGAAATGAAAATAAATTTTTATTCATATTCATTAAATAAATATGTATGTATACAATGCCTATCATGTGTTAAATGCTATTTAGAAATAGGTGAAACACAGTCCTGCCATTGTAGATCTCATAGTTTCCTGTATATAAAGAGTAAGAATTTATATAAGTACAAAGTGTAAAATTTCTAAAGATTAATTTGTTTCAAATAAAAATTTCTACAAATATGTACCTAATTAATTTTATTACATATTTACATGCAAAATGTATTCATACATTTTGTTTCACCCCAAGAAATTCCCTAACAAATATTCAAATACCCCTCTCACCAGAGAGGAGAGAAAATCCTTTTACTTTGAGAGCAAGGTATGATATTGACCATATTTGTCCAGAATATTATTGCTTCTCCACATTTAGTTATGTGTGTATAACTACTGTGATGTTGTTCCTGAGGTTCTGTGTTCTTTTGTTTCTTCCTTTGATTTTCACCCATCTTCTCTCTAGCAGGCTTCCTACCTCTGCTTCCTGGATTTTTGTATGAGTTTGGTAATGTACAATACCTCTACTTCCACCCCTGCAACTTACTCTGATTCTTTTGAATAAAGTATACCCCTGTAGACTCATATTCCACTGATGTTTTATGGCACCAAATCTCAGTGATGTCCATGAGTAAAATGTCCCTGCTTGTATTACTGTTGTTCAGTTGTTTCAGTTGTTTGTGACCCCATTTGGGGTTTTCTGGGCAAAGATATTGGAGTGGTTTGCCATTTCATTCTCCAGCTCATTTTACATACAAGAAGCAGAGGTAAACAGGGTTAAATGACTTGCCCGGAGTCACACAGCTAATAAATGCATGAGGCCAGATTTGAATTAGTACTGGCATTAGTACCTGTAATTTTGATTGCTGAATATATTTGCACACCTGTATACAGCTATTTGAGGACATGGACTTTACGATTGTTTTTTTTTTTCTTTTTTTTTTGTATTTTGCAAATAGTGAACTTCAGAATTTTTGAAAAGCTATTGAGTCACATAGCTGGGATAGTGGGTAGAGAGCTAGACTTGGAAACCAAGGACATCTGAATTTGAATCCTGCCTCAGGTAATAGCTATCAGGCAATGGGGAAGTCCCTTAGTCATTGTCTCAATTTCCTCATCTAAAATATGGTGATAATAACATCAATGTCACTAGATTGTTGTGGAGAACAAATATGTTAACAAATATAAAGTGCTTTGTATATCATAATGTGGTATATGAAGGCTAGCTATTGTCATTCTCGTTGTTATTATTATATTGTAGTAACTTCCTATGGTGGCTATCTTTATTTTTGTATACATAGACCGTTTTCTTCTTGCCACTTCTTTTTCATTGTGAAACTTTTTTAGAATTATAGATTTAGAGCTGGAAGGGGAGGCCATTGATTCCAGACCACACATCTTTATTCCATTTTCAAGGCACCAACTAAATGCATTTCATGCTTGGTCAGGAGACTATAGCTTCTTTATTTTAAGTTACAGTCCAGAAATTAAATCTCATTCTAAGACTGTGTTTTTATCTAGTTCACTTCTCTTAATCTATTTTTCTCTTCTTCATCCCTTGACTTCAATTGGCAGCATTTCCAGAACACTGCCTGTCTAGTTATGGTCATTAAATTCTTGCCCAAGCCTTTGTAATCTTTGGCAATGACTTCTAGATTCCTTCTGTCAGTAACATCTGTGCAACATGCAACACCAGAAGTGGGTAGTCAGTCCATCAATCAATCAACAAGCATTTACTAAATGCCCACTATGTGTTTTGGCAAGTTTTGAGAGCTCCTTTGTTACTTCTTAGACACATTCCTAGGGAAGACAGCTGACCTCTCTACTGTTGTCAGGTCAACAAAAATAGATATAACCAAGTCAGACATGCAATGAAACTACAACATATTTAAAGATACCACAGATGAAAACTATAAAATTTTAAAATATTAAATACAGTTGTGCTAAATAGTATAGCATAGTACTTAAATGAAAAACTAACAATTACAAGATCTATATGCCAATACAATAATTGGAGGTTATTCCAAGCCTTTCAAAACTTAAGCAAAATAGCATAGAGGAAAAGAGGATATGAACAAAATATTAGAAAAATAAATATGATGGATCTTTGGTGATTATTAAATGTATATGTTAATGATATAGCTATTTTCCGCATCAAAAAGCACTGCCATAATTAACTATATGTTGGGGCATGAAGGACTCATAAATAAATACAGAAAGGCAGATCATTAAGCATAATAATAAAAATTTAATTAATAAAATAAAGTGAATAAAGTACTCAATTTTTAAGAGCTCTATTTTTACTCTTTATCTCTTATTCTAATTATTTCAGGAGGTCCTTTCAACCACTTTCTAGGTTATTGTAGCTATTCCATTCTCTTTTCTGGGCTTTATATGTAGTATTCTCATTTTTTGGAGTATTCTAATGGCTTTTTTTTAAAAACCACATAAAATTTCTTCATCTGATTAGGAGCTTTACTTATTCATTTCCTTAAATTCATGATGCTTAAATCTCATCAGCCCCCCCAATACCCACATTCACAATCTATAGTTATCTATTTTGAACTTCTTTTCTCTTACTCCTTCATTTGTTGTTTTTAGCTTTAGAGATGAGTTTTAATTTGTTCTGAGATGATGATGGGTTACATACAATGTTTCACTCTCCATCTTAAATCAATTAATCATTCATTCAATGAATCATTCAATAAACACTAAGCATTAACTATGGTCCTGGAGCAGCACAGGGGAAGCCAAGACAAAGGCAGTGCATCACAAAGTTTACTATCTAGCTGAGAGATGGCAGGGGGATAGATGACACAGGTTGTGTTTTTTTTAAGGAAGAGAATACAATATTACTATGGTATCTTTCTCATGTTTGTTTTCTTGTCAGAATTCTATATTCCTGCCTTTTTAGCTGAATTTTTGCTTGAGTAAGAATAGGTTTTAGAATAAAGTAATTTGTTGTAAGATTTTAGATCATAATAGATATTAGGTAATCATTTTGTAGCCACAGCAAGAAAAAAATTCACTCCAAAGAAAGCTATCGAAACTTAGAACTAAATTCTCAAAATTAATCATGAATATAGGAAGCCCAGTTCAATTTTATATGAGTCACAAGTAGAAGCACTTCTGAGTATCAGAAAATACTGACTTTGAGCAATAAATGTTGTTTCTCAAGGCCACTGTTCCTATAGTTTCTTTCAGTCCCCTTCTCCCATTGTGTCCCCCACAAACACACTTAACTAGTCTTGCATCTTTCCCAGTCCTCAAAATAGTAATTCAATGAAACAATCCTAGGAAGAAGGGGCCAGTTTTTCCAACCCTCTGCCATTCACAAGACAGGCAAGTTAGCGTCATTAAATAACAAGGCACCCTGAAGGACACACAGGAAGCACTATGCGCTGGGAATTTTAATCCACAAATACTACCTTGAGCACCACCTTTTTTCAGACTTTAATGGAGACAGTTATCATCCTGGGAAGCAGCCCCTGTAGAGGTGAAGTCTGGCAATTGTTCCTAAAGGTGCTACAGCCAAAACCACTGAAAACTCAAAAAAGGAAAGTTCTTGCCACCAAAGTACTTGACACTGCCAAATAGTTCAATAACAGAAACCAATAGGATTTTCTCATGGCAATGACATCAAAAAAGAAGCATTACCATTTGCCTTGCTGCTGCATTCTAAGTAACGTGTAGTGTTTCCACCTGACTTGCAATTAAAACCTTCAATGTGTTGTTTTCCTTATTCCAGTGTGTGCTTCTATTGGGCAGGAACTGTCCTATTTTTCTATTTGTATCCCCAGACCTTAGCACAGTGCTTTTATTCATAGTAAGTGGTAATAAATGCTTTATCCCTTCATTCACTCAACTATTCATTCAGTGTCTTAGAAAAACACAAAATCCAGAATGTTGAACGTGTTTTGATGACAAAATGTGTGACCTATGTCAAGGCCCTTATGTATACAGTAGTTGAATGAACTACATTATTTTAATAACTATTTCTATGCAGCCAATTTAAAAAAAAACTATCTGAAGAGATGGGCTTTTTCATAGAAAGGTTATCTTCTGTCATTTGCTAGTCCATAATTCTTTTAAACTGTCAAATCATTATGCCAAAACCATTATTAGTTTGTAGGGTGTTTTTTTTCTGAAAATAAAAATAAGTAGCACTTTATTTTTTGTTTTTTATAAAAAATTTTTAAAATTTATTTTGATTCATCACCAATCATTTCCACAAGGTTTTGAGCTTTAAATTTTTCTCCCCCTCCCTTCTCCTCCCTCCAAGACAGCATACAATCTGATATAGATTATACATATACATTCCTATTAAATGTATTTTCACATTAGTGATGTTGTAAGGAAGATTTAGAACCAATAGGAGGAACCACCAAAAAGAGGAAACAAAACAAAACAGAATTAAAAATAGCAAATAGTATTCATCAATCTGCATTCAAACTCCATAATTCTTTCTTTGGATATGGATAGCATTTTCCATCATGAGACCTTTGAAGATGTCTTAGATCCTTGCATTGCTGAGAAGGGCTAAGTCTATCAACAATAATCATCACACAACATGGCTGTACTGTGTACAACATTCTCCTGGTTCTGCTCACTTCACTCAGTATCAGTCTGTCTAAGTCTTTCCAGGTTTTTTCTGAAGTCTGCCTGCTTATCATTTCTTACAGAACAATAGCATCCCATTAGATTCAAATAGCACAATTTGTTCAGCCATTCCCCAATTGAAGAACATTCCCTCAATTTACAATTCTTTACCACCACAGAAAAGAGCTGCTATAAATATTTTTGTACACGTGGACCCTTTTTCCATTTTATGATCTCTTTGGGATACAACCCCAGCAAAAGATATGCACATTTTTATAGCCCTTTGGACATACTTCCAGATTGCTTTCCAAAAAGGTTGGATCATTTCACAACTCCATCAACAATGCTTTAGTGTTCCAATTTTCCCACATCTTCTCCAACATTGATCATTTTCTTATTTTGAATTGTTGGCCAAACTAATAGGTGTGATGTGGCACCTCAGAGTTGTTTTGATTTGCATTTCTCTAATCAATAGTGATTTAGAGCATTTTTTCATACAACCATAGATGACTTTAATTTCTTCATCTGAGAACTGCCTGTTCATATCATTTGGCCATTTATCAATTGGGGAATGACTTGTATTGTTATAAATTTGAGTTAATTCTCTATATATTTTAGGAATGAAGCCCTTATCAGAGACATTGGTTATAAAAATTCTTTCCCAGTGCTCTATTTTCCTTCTAATCTTTGTTGCATTGGCTTTGTTTGTGCAAAATCTTTTCAGTTTAATCTAGTCAAAATTATCCATTTTCCATTTTGTATTGTTCTCTATCTCCTATTTGGTCATGAATTCTTCTGTTATCCACAAATCTGACAGGTAAACTATGCCTTGCTCTCCTACTTTCCTTATAGAGTCAAACTTAATATCAAAATCATGAACCCATTTTGAGTTTATTTTGGTATATTGGGTGAGATTTTGGTCTATGCTTAGTTTGTGCCATACTTCTGTTTTATGGAAGAGTTCATCCCATTCACATTCACAGTTATGATTACCATCTGTGTCTTTCTCTCCATCATATTTCCACCTGTTTATGCTTTTCTTTCTCCTTTCTCTCTTTCCCTTCTCACTAGTGTTTTGCTTTTGACCACTGCCTCCCTCAGTTCTGCCTCCTTTCTACTAGCCCCTCCCTTTTCTTCCCCTTTACTCTTACTACTTCTTCCTTCTCTTCTATCCTCCCTCCCTTTTCTTTCCCCTTTTCCTTCCTATTATCTATAGGGCAAGTTAGATTTCTAGACCTATCTAATTCTATCATTCCCTCCCTGAGCCTAATCTAATGAGAGCAAGGTTCAAACAATGCTAATCTCCCTCCCTTCTTTCTCTCTACTGGAATAGGTTTTTGTGCCTTTTCCTGTAAAGTAATTTACCCTTATCTGCCTCCTCCTTTCCTTTTCTCCCAGTACATTCCCTTAGTTAGATAAGATTAATCCACTTACTTGGATCCATTTAACCCACTTTATTAGATTTTTTTTTATCATTACATCTAAGTCAACTTATATCCACTTCCTCTATGTATATACTCTTTTAAAAAGGTGTAATAGCAATACATTTCTCAAGAGTTACAAGTGTCATCTTCCTTTAGAGGGTTGTAAACAATTTGCCCTTATTAATAACATATTGTTTTTTCTTTCTGTCCCATTTACCTTTTTATATCTCGCTTGAGTCTGGTATCTGAAGATTAGATTTTCTGTTGAGCTCTGGTCTTTTTACCAGGAAGGTTTGGAAGTCCCCTATTTCATTGAATTTCCATCTCTTTCCCTGAAATACCATGCTTATTTTCACTGAGTAGTTGATCCTTGGTAGTAATCCAAGCTCCTTTGCCTTACACAATATCTTATCCCATGCCCGACAGTCTTTTAATGTAGAAGCTACAAGGTCCTGTGTAATCCTGACTGTGGTTCCATGATATTTAAATTGTTACTTTCTGGCTGCTTGCAATATTTTCTCTTTGACCTGGCAATTTTGGTTACTATATTCCTTGGCATTTTCAATTTGGGATCTCTTTCAGGAGGTGATCAGCAGATTTTTCTATAGCTATTTTACCCTCTGGTTCTAGGATCTCAGGGCAGTTTTCCTTGATGGTTTCCTGAAAGATGCTGACCAGGCTCTTTTTTTTCATCACAATTTTTAGGTAGACCAATAATTTTTAAATTCTCTTTTTTTGAATCTATTTTCCAGGTCAGTTGTTTTACCAATGAAGTTTTTTAATTTTTCATCTATTTTTTTCATTCTTTTGTTTCTATTTGACTGATTCTTGTTCTCTCATAGAATCATTAGCTTCCATTTGCCCAATTCTAATTTTTAACAATTTGTTTTCTTCTATTGGATTTTGTACCTTCTTTTTGTTTTGGCCCATTTTATTTTCTAAGGAATTCTCCTCAGTGAGTTTTTGTGTCTCCCTTTCTGTTTGGCCAATTCTGCTTTTTAAGTAGTTGTTTTCAGTTAATTTTTGTCCTTCCTTTCTCAAGCTATTGACTTTCTCTTGCATACCTCTCATTTCTTTGCCCAATTTTTCTTTTACCTCTTTTATTTGACTTTTAAAGTCTTTCTTTAGCTCTTCCAAGAAAGCTTTTTGGGCTTCAGACCAATTTATATTGCCTTTTGAGGTTCCCGATGTGAGTTTGTTGACCATTTTGTCTTCTTCAAAATTTCTGCCTTTATCTTCACTGTTCTCATAATAAGAATCTGATATGTTTCTGTTTACTCATGCTGTTAGCTTATTTCCTGTCTTTTGAAAAGATTGAGCTCTCCTGCTGTGGAGCAGGGGGCACTGACCCAAGCTTCTTGTGTTGGAAGCCCAGGGCCTAGTCATTAGCTTTGTGTGCTGGAGCCTCAAATGCTGGCAGTTGGAGGCTGTAGGGTTCTGGTAGCTTACCTGGTGTTGGGCTGGACTCAGCAACACTGGAACTCTAGGGGTAAGATTTGATAGTTTGGCCCCTGAAGGTTGCCAGCTCATCCAGGCCTTTTTTTTTTTTTTGCTTTCTTCAGCTCCTTTCAGATGGATGTTTCCCTACAATGGTATGTTTCTCCACCTGGAGCTTTCCCCCTTGGAGCACTTCCCAGAGTTTTGCTGAGGCACTGGAGACTTGGCTGCCTTTGAACACCGTGGCATATGGTGGTTTTCCAAGCTGGTTTCCACTGGTTCCCCTACCCTTACTGAAGCACTCAGGGGTCCTGGTGTTGGTGCTTGCCTGCTCCACCACCTGGGGTTTAAGATCTCCCCCCAGTATGCTGAGGTGGGGCTTTCTGCTAGCTTTCTGGGACACCTATCATTCTGTACTGCTCCCCCTTCCCAGGGCAAGAGGGGCCTTTCTTGTTAATCAGTCAAGCTTCCTGGGCTACCAGACTGCTACACCCCATCTTTCTTCTGGTTCATCTGTTCCAGGGCTTTTCTCTGGGGTGACATTTTCTGGGTTTTCAGAGGTTAATAAGGGCTGGTGAGAGAGACTTACTTCTTACTCTGCCATCTTGGCACCTGGAAGTGGAACTCCTTGTGGCTTTTTCAAATAGCAGTTTGCCAATGTCTATTTAACTAAATAGCACTTGAGTTCAAAGCTCTGTAGTAATCCTTCCTCAACTCCTCTTCAAGAAGGAGGAGAATTAATCAATACTGAGCTTAAGTACCACCTTCTCCTAGAGATCTTTACTGGGCCCTGCAGTCGGTGCCTTCTGATACAGGATTGCATTGAGTCTACTTTCCATGTTTCTTGCGTATGTTCACATGCATAAAATATGTGTATTGCATAATGCATGCTAAAAATATCTTTATGTTCATATATGTGTATAACATATGTATTATATTGCCTTCACGTACTACATGCATTTTGTGTATGTATTACATGCATCTATATATGTATCATGTCTGTATATAGCTACATATGGGCGGATGTGTGTACATGTTCTTCCCTGACAGAGCACAAATTCCTGAGTGTTAGAAGGTCTGGGATTATTTCATTTTTGTCCTTGTACCTGTATATATTAAGTGCTTAATAAATGCTGATTACTTGATCATTATTTTCTCATTCAAAATTTCTCAAGGCAGTCATTCAAATGCACATGAAAAGTATGGCTTGCAGTGTGATTTTGGTTTCAACTCTAATGAGAGTAAAATTTGAGATTTATTTTAAAGGGGAAAATTTCATATTTGATTTATAATTTTGACACATTGTACTGATGTGTATTATCTTAATGTAATATTCATTTGTGAAGAAGCTGTATTTTACTATGACAAATTCTGAAGTGGCTGAGTATATTATGCTTGTTATGGAAAAAATACATCTTTGCATAGAAATGAAGTCAAAATTAGGTTTACAGTTGAATGATAACTTTTTTCTCAGAAATTTTCAGGTATAATAATATTAACTTGGAAAAAAAAAGAGAGAAAATAGAACCAGCATCTGAAATATTTCTGTGAAAGGAATTGGATGAATTAAGGGTGATGAAAAGAAGGAGATGGGAAAAAGTCTGACTTCAGGGGTATTTGTGTGAGATAGTGATGATTTGTCCAGAGAAATGTGTATAGCTATAGAGGAAATAAAGGGGAGAAAAATGAGTGGGAATAGCAAAAAGAAAATAGAGAACATTGGTAATTATTTGTTTCTCATCTATGATAATTTTTCTTGTATTTCAAGTGCCGGTTTTGGTATTTGCATACAAAAGCATCTTCAAGGAACTAGATAATATCTTCCATATCCTGCTCTTGCTCTTAACACATGCTCATGCTCATGAACATGAAAAGATACACACATATACATAGTTGCATTGACTAAAACTATATATTTGAGTTAAAGAATGTCCACCAAAATATTTCTGAAAACTTTTTCCTCTCTGATGCTATTTTTATTTCCCTAAATGGAGTTGTAGAGACACCAAATTATGGAAACTAATAGTAAGAAGTGACCTAAGAGATATAACCCAGCCACTGTCAAATTTTATTCAATAACTTTATTCTCTTAAAATTATTAAGGACCTCCACTGCCAACAACTTCTGTTGTTTGGGTTATAACTATTTACTATATTAGAAAATAAAATGTCTTAGTATCATTATGTAAATAGTTTTGACATCATAAAACCCCCGAAAGGAACTTGAGGATCTCTAGGAGTCCCTACATCATACTTCAAGTATCATTGATGTAGTTTAACTAACACCTGAACAAGAATTCCCTCTCTATCATCCACTCAAAGTAGTCATCCAGTCTTAAAATGAAACTTCTTAAAACTGTAGAATCTCCACCTGAGAAAGCCTATTTTACAGCTCTTACCCGTTTTTTTTTGGTGTCCAGCCCTGCAGAGCAAAGAAAAACAAATCAAATCCTTCTTCCACAGTTATACAGATGTTTGAAGAAAGTGATCCTAACCCCCTTGACCTCCTTTCTTCACCACAGTCCCCTTAAAATTCCCTCTCCACCAGACTGTTCAGTCCCAGTTGTTTTACCAAATCCTCATATACATTAATGTATCGCCTTCTCATCACTCCAATCATCCTCTTCTGAGTACTTTCCAGATTGACAGTTCCTCTGAACTGCCACCTAGGTGCCCTGTTTTAAAAAAGAAGTGAGGATATAGTGGCATGATCTGTTTATTGATCCTTTTGGCTCTAGTGATGGGCCTTACCTTTTATCCCCCTTTCTGTGTTAAAAAAAAAAAGCTTTTTTATAATGATTCTAGAATTTTGGCAGGAATTGAAGTCAAGTTCACTAGCCTGTAATTTGTGATCCCTATCCTCTTTGCCCCTTTTAACTACTATGGCTTAATTTAGCCTCCCATTCTCTTTTTCTTCATTCAATGTTATGTGACATGTAGTACAATATTGTCACAATAAGTCATTATTACAGTCTAAATATGCACTGGTTCAATTAAAAGTCTGACATCACAAAGTTAGCCTGTAAAGCAGGTGTTAACCTTTTCCCCTAATACTAACATTATGAATGATCTAAATTACATTTTGATGAAATGAAATTAAAATTAATTCTATGTTGAAAATTTAATTATGCTACCCCAACCTGGAGAGGATAGAGCATATACCCAGGTGTGAAGGAAACCAAAGCGGATAAAACTTTAATGAGACCACACTACTTTCCTTACTAGGTTAGGCTTCCTGACTCCTTTGGATACCATTTTGCCTTTCTGTTCATTAAGGACAGATTCCTTAGTACTCTGTCTTTGCTTACTCTATTCCTTGCATCAATCATCCTTGTGTTTTTCAGTCTGCTTATCCATTCAGCCTCCTTTCTCCATAATGTTTCCCTCATTAGATTGTAAATTCTTTGAGGACATGTTCTGTGTCTTTTCTTCTTTTTTTATTTCCAGTGCTTAGAATACTGCCTGGAACATTATAGGCATTTAATAAATGTTGATTTATTGATTCTTCTGACTAGTACTGATCATTCATTTACTCTGGATGTATAATGCTTAGAATAAAATCTTTATGAAGTCATGTGGCCCCATGATACTTCTTTTTTTAATATTTTATTTTTTCCAATTACATGTAAAATTATATATATACATATATATATGTGTGTGTGTGTGTGTGTGTGTGTGTGTGTGTATGTATTTAAATTTTGAGTTCCAAATTGTTTAGCCCTTCCTTCCCTCCACCTTACCTGAGACAGCCATTAATACTTTTTAAATGTTCTAATGAGATAATTAATGAAGAGAAGAGAAGAGCTATTGCAAAGAGAAAGAAGTAAATAATGTGGCAACAGCCATGAAGTGGTTAGGAGTAAGAAAGACTAGCTTTTTCTGGCAAGACAGTAAAAGATAGTATGACTAGTGCCATAGAAGGAAACAGAATAAAAACATGGATTTACACTTACCATTTCCTGAGAACTATTACCATCTGCTAGTATATATTGAGTACGGTTTGGGTGACATGTCTTCCAAGGTCCCTTCCAACTCTCAAATCCAGTGATTCTATGATCTCTACCCAAGAAGAGTTGAATTTTGTCATGATGAAAGAGAGGCTCTTTCCTTCTCTGAAAAAAAGAACATAGAGAAGGAGGATAAGCTCAATCTTCTTTTATCCAAACACCAAAGTTGTGGAAGGAGCACAGGATTATAATCATAAAACATAGGATTGAATGTGTATGACCTCAGACAAGTGACTTTACCCTCTTTGAGTACGAGGTTCTTCATCTATAAGATGAGATATTTGACCAGATAAACTTTTACAGCTTCAAATCTATTATCCTATGATCTTACCTTATATAAGACCTTATATTCTAAGACAGGAACATGGATGGGGATGGATATATTGACTCTAAAGCAAAGCATTAAACTAATACATACATGGTTAGGAAAATGTTTTCATCTTATATAAGTTAAGGATAAGTCTGTTTTAGATGTGGGGAGGGTAAGGATAAATATGTAACTGGAAACAGAAATATTAACTTCGAACAAGCTGGGTCTTATGAATAATCAGAGTTATTTGATTTAATTTAATTTAATTACTTCAGCAAATATTTATTAGGGTCTACCATGTCTAATACAAGAGACCCAGGAAGATTCAAGGAAATATTTGACAATGTCCTTTTTCTTTAGGAGTTCCATTCTAGGGGCAGCAATGAGATGTGTACACATATAACTTGAATAAAATTAGCACATAATAATTACACAAGCCAAATGCACAGAAAATACTATGACTTTGGGTGAAATAGATTCATTATCAGCTGGGGAAAGCAAGAAAGCTTTCATGGAGAAGGTAATATTTGAAATGGGACTGTATTTGCCTCTCAACTCTGTTAAACAAAGAAGACTGAAGAAGGTTAAAAAAAAATCCCTGACAAGGAAGCTTCCCTGAGTCACTGTGTTAGAGTGAGATGAGTAACAAAGCCCCTTTTCCTGCAGTGAAAGGGGTGGGAGGAAGTTGAACATTAACTAACTGACAATTCTCAAGGAGTCTTCTCCCCACCCGCTGCTAGTATGAACAGCATTAGTCCCCAGCCCCAGGCTCCTTCTCTTCCCGCAATGTCTACTTCTGTTAGAATAAGAAAATAACTATGTAAAAACCCACCAGAATATATTGGTTGTGTACCAATGGTGTTCATTCCCTTCAGGGCTCCAGTGGGACATGCCCGACTCTACCTGGGTCCCAGATTTATTTGGGAGAATGAAGTGTTCTCTAGAGAACAGAAGAAACCTCCTGATGATCTTATGCAGCCACACCCCCTATCCTCTCATAAATCCAACACAGAGGTTAGCTGAATGTGTTTGGGGCCTTCCTCAAGTTCTCCTGATAACCTGCAACTATTCAGGATGGAAAAATCTTTTCATTCTGGCAAAATAATAATGATAGCAACAGAAACAACTAAGGACAATGGCAGTAGTGGCAGCTAGGTGATGCAATATATTGAGCATGGGGCCTAACTTCAAATTCATCTCCAGATATTTACTAGTTATATGACCCTAAGTAAGTCACTTAGCCTCTATGTGCCTCGGTTTCCTCAACAATAAAATGAAAACAATAAAAGTACGTACCTCCTAGAGTTGCGGTGAAGATTAAATAAGATATTTGTAAAGCATTTAGCGCTAAGCCTGCCATGTATTGCTGTTGTTATTGTTCAGATGTTCAGTTGTGTCCAACTCTTTATGCTCCCATATGGTGTTTTGCTCGGCAAAGACACTAGAGTATTTTGTCATTTCCTTCCCCATTTATGTTACATGGCTTCTTGGATAAAGTTCTGGGCCTGGAATAAGGAAGACCTGATTTCAAATCTGGTCTCAGACAATTACTAGCTGTGTGACCCTGAGGAAGTCACTTAACCTCTGTTTTCCTAATCTACTGGAGAAGGAAATGGCAAACCACTCTAGTATCTTTATCAAGAAAACTCAAACAGGGTCATGAGTCAGACACTACTAAACTACAACATTAATCTGCAATATAAATGTTAGCTATTTTTATTATTATTATTAAATAGTATTAAAGGCTGTCCACCAATATGAATTTGTAATTTGGGGAGCTTTATTATTGCTAACAGATTGAAAGCAAAAGTTATTGGGAGAATGGATGGGAAGAAAAAAATAACCTTGAAAAAAATTTTCTTTCCCACCTAGGTTAAACATTCATTGCAATGTTGCTTCACACATGATTAATAGACTCATGTCCCACTTATGCTTTAAGCAGTTAGGAATAAACACCAACACAAAAACTAAATTGCCATAATAAGCAAACAGTTCAAAGAATTCTGGCAGAACACAGTTTTGTGTAAATCAGGTTTGGTGAAAATGATCTTTGAATCAGGGTTGTTATTTTGTGTTTATTTTTTAATTGACAGTAGGACTCTGTCCAGCTCTTCTCTTCTGGATTTATTTAAAATATTTGGCATCTGGTATCTTGTAAAGATTTCCTTTTAAATTACTGGCACTGTTTGAAAATGTTATTTAGTTGAAAAATGTAATGTGCCAAGTTCTCTTCTTATGGTTTTTAGGAGATGGGGATGTCAAAGGCAAAGACAGAGCAAAGAGGTTTTAAAGATAAATAAGGCAGTAGACAGCTCACCTTTCTTAGTCAAGCTTAGTTCAGACACTGGATAAACTCTCATAGGGAAACATAGGGGGATGTTTTGCCAGCATATCAGTCAGTATTTCCTGAGTCAGGTAAGGATGCAGTAGATAAAGCACTGGACCTGGAGACAAGTACATCTGAGTTTAAATCTGGTCTGAAAAACTTACTAGCTGTGGAATCATGATCAAGTCGCTTAACATGTCTGCATCACTTTCCTCAACTGTAGAATGGGGGTAGTAACAGGACCTACCTTAGAGTGTTGTTGTGAGGATCAAATAAGATGATTTTTGTAAAATGTTTAGCATAGTGCTTGGCCCACAGTTGCATGTTACCTTCCATTCCTCTTCTTACTTGTTGGTAGTGATGATGATGATGATGATGATGATACAGTCTGGCTTCTAACCTCTCACTTAGCTGGAATACCACTTCCCAAAGTTACCAGTAATTCCTTAATTGCCAAATTTAATAACCTTTTCCTAATCCTCATCTTTTAAAGATCCTGGAGGGCAAGAACCATGTTTTTGTCTTTCTTTGCAGCCATAGTGCTTGGTGAAAAACTTGGCCTCCCTCTCCTCATTTATAATCTTTCCTCTCTGTGAGGTTTCATAACACAATTTTGTCCTGGTTTTCTTGTATTCATCTAACTACTTCTCAATTTCCTTTGTTGAATGCTCATCATGAGAATGCCCACTGAATGTGGGAATCTCTCAGGTATCTGTCCTGAGCCCTCTTCTATTTCTTAATAATTTTCACTCATGGGGACTTCCACTTCCAGGAGCCAAAATGGCAGTCTCTCTCACTCACTCACCCCTATCAACCTCTGAAAACACAGAAAATATCACCCCAGAAAACAACCCTGAAACAGCTGAATTAGAAGAAAGATGGGGAGCAGCAGTGCAGCAACCCAGCAAACAGGTCTCCCAGTGCCTCAGCAAAAATAAGGGAAGCAGCACTACAAAGGGCCCCAGGCAGATAAGCACCCTGCAGCATTCATCTGAAAGGAGGTGAAGAAAGCAACCTAAAGTCTTCCTAAAGCCTCGGCCTTGCTGGTTCCAGCCCAACACCAGGTGAGCTGTCAGAGCTCTCAGCTTCCAATTGTGAAGAAATCCTGAAGCCCAGGTGGTAGAACAGGCAAACACCAACACCTGGACCTCCAAGTGCCTCATTGTGTGTGGAGGGGGAGGGAACTGGTGGAAACCAGCTCAGAAAACCACCAGGTGCCTCTGCACTCTACCACAAAGGAATCTCCCAGGGCATTAGCAGAAACTAGGGAGACAACACTACAGGGGGCCCCAGGCAGGTAAACACCCTGCAGCACCCATCTAAAAGGAGCTGAAGAAAGCTAAAGGAAAGAAAAAGCAGGCAACCTAGAATTGCCTGAAAGTTCCAGCCTTGCTGATTCCAGCCCAACATGAAGTAAGCTGCCAGAAACCTACAGCCTCCAATTGCCAACATAAGAGGCCCCAGCACACAAAGCCAGTGACCAAGACCTAAGCTCCCAACACAGAAGCTTGGGTCAGTGCCCTCTGTTCCCCAGCAGGAGAGCTCAATCTCTTTAAAGGCCAGGGAATAAAGAAACACCATGAGTAGAAAGAAACGTACCATAGATTCATATAATGAGAAGAGTGAAGATCAAGACAGAAATTCTGAAGAGGACAACATTGTCAACAAACCCACATCTGCAACAACAAAAGGGAATATGAACTGGTCTGAAGCCCACAAAGCCTTCTTAGAAGAGCTCAAGAAGGATTTTAATAGTCAAATGAGAGAGGTAGAAGAGTCCTTCAAAAATACAATTGGCCAATTGGAAAAAAATACACTGAAGAAAACAAGTCCCTAAAAACACAATTGGCCAATTGAAGAAGGAAGGACAAAAACTAACAGAAGAAAACCAACTGTTAAAAACTAGAATTGGACAAATGGAAATTAATTTCTCTATGAGAGAGCAAGAATCAGTCCAACAGAAGAAAAAAATGAAAGAAATAGATGAAAACATAAAATACCTCATTGGCAAAACAACCGACCTAGAAAATAGATTCAGGAGAGACAATTTAAAAATTATTGGACTACCTGAAAATCATGATGAAAAAAATAGCCTGGACAGTATCTTTCAGGAAATCAGAAAGGAAAACTTCCTGGAAGTCCTAGAACCAGAAGGGAAAATAACCATAGAAAGAATCCACTGATCACCACCTGAAAGAGATCCCAAATTGACAACATCAAGGAATATAATAGCAAAATTACAAAATTACCAGATGAAAGAGAAGGTGCTGCAAGCAACCAGAAAGAAATAATTTAAATATCATGGAACCACAGTCAGGATTACACAGGACCTTCCAAACTCAATCCTATTTTGAACATCCCTATTTATGTCAAGGAAACTACAATCTTTCTAGTCTCACACACAACCTTGACATCATCCTTGAAGACTCCTTTTCATTTATTCCCCATGCCCAGTAGTATGTAATTTTTTTTCTTTTCTATATCCACCATATTTTTCTTATACTTCTCTTTATTTATACCTTATTAGGTACATGTTATCTTCCCCATTTGAATATAGGCTCCTTGAGAGCAAGGAACAATTAGCTTTTTCTTTTGATCCCTAATGCCTTGAATATATAGTCAACTCTTGACTTTCATGGAGAGTAATGTTTCTAGAAAACGAAATGAAAGTAAAAAATGCCAAGGTTGATACAATTGAATCTATGGAAACTAGGGGGTTAGGTTCCCACAACCAACAAAACTGTCATCTTTCTCTAGATATTACTAAAAATATACTTTTTGCATACAATTTTTATAATAAAACATCAATTCTGATATGTATTTTTCCTAACACAGTAACCATGAAATAACCTATATAATGCAGTACACAAAATAAAATCAGTAACATGCAAAACATTTTTCTTACTAGTAATTCCCTAGAATTCTGTGATCTTTGTGCTAACATTTCAATTAAAAAATTGATTTTAGACAATATTCATTTTTTATAACACATTATGTCTGTAGTATCATATATTCTGTATAAAGCAATTGAAATTCTTAAAACTAAAACTTTTTTTTAAAGTTGAATCTTAGCTTCCATTGTGTCAGATGGCAGTGTGAGCATGTTGTGTAATATACTATGCCATTGTAAACCTCTCTACCTTAACAGCCCTCTGAAAAACAAATGAGAAGTTGATGGAACTTTAGTTTATGCTGTTGGAAGATACCCAGATGAGATTTGTTAACACCAAACTCATAGCCAACAGTGGTTGCTGACATTCTGGCACAAAGTTTGTCTAACACCATTATATTATCACTAGGCCACATCACTGACTGCATACTTGGGCTTAGAGTCCAAAGGACATGCACTATGTTTTGGGGACATAAATGTAACAGAAAACTTGAGCTTCAAAGGTAACAATAAAAATATAAAATGAATGAGTGGGGAACTCTTTGTGATGGTTTGATGAGCTAAACCAGTGAAGTATCTAATAGGCTACCAGCTGATCCACAAACTTGAGTGCATAGCTCCTTTTATGTTTTTTTTTTCTCTATTGTGCTTAGCCAGGCGCATGAATGGTGAAAATGAGGATACTAATTAAATCACATGAATGCTTGAAGGCAATTGAGAGTTGTCCTGTGGAGATAAGTAGACCTTGGTAGCCAAATGGATCAATGGATCAAGCAAACATGCTACCCCTAGTGTTAAACTTCATGAGGACTACACATATTGAAAAGCACACCAAGTTACTATTTTACCAGAGTTGTTAGTTGCCTTTGGCAAATATGTTCCCTAAATGTATGCATCGCTACTATACTATGCCCACTCTTGCCATGGATACTCTGAGCATTAATGTGCCTCATGTTTCCAGGGAACAGTGTTTTTGAGTTACTATTCTTATTATCCCATCTTAATTCTTTACTAAGAGTTAATTGTCCCTACAAACTGACTGATAAGGGGAAACATACTGGTGGGGCTCATCAGATATGAGAGTGGCTTCACCTTTGAACTTCAAGGTAGCAAATGTCTTATGGAAACCTAATCCTGTAGTGGGATTGCAACTTAAGGAAATAGTTTAGAAGGGATACTAAATTCAAATCTAAATTATATAAAAATTGATTATAACACATAAAGCCAAGATTTATTCCTTAATAGATAATTGGTTAAAAGTTATGAATAGGAAGTTTTCAATTAAACAAAAAAGCAAATCATCAAAAATCATGTAAAAATGCTCTGTATCATTAAGAAAAATTAAAATTAAAATGACCCCAAGGTTCCCTCTCATCAGATTGTAGATGCTGTTTAGGTACGTGTTGCCTCTCCTGGTAGGATGTTAGCTCCTTGAAGACAAGGATTGTTTCACTGTTATCTTTGTATCCCCAGGGCCTAGGACTCTTCCTGGTATGTATTCTCTTCCCACTGTACCACTCTGTCCCTCTGGTGATGGATATCTGTCTTTCCAGCTTCTACAGAACTTCACATTTAGAAGAGATGGTTAAATAAAAACACAATAATCTGTTGTTGTTTGATTAGTTATTGATTTAATTTTAGTCATAGAATGTTGCAGCTGGCATGAATCTTAAAGATCATCCAAACCAACCCTCCTCATTTCAGAGAAAAGCAAACAGAGAGGGCCACCTCAGTGAAATAACTTACCCAAAGAGATTTATCAAATTATTGTCAGGGTTGGAACTAGAACCCAGAACTCTTTTTTAGAGTTTTAGAGTGTTAGGATCATAGATTTAAAGCTGAAGAAAAGTCTAGATAAAATCTAGTCCAACTTTTTCATTTTGCAGGTTAAAAAACTGAGGGTGAGAGATATTAATTGACTTGCTCAAAATGAGACAATGAATATTACAATAATGATTTTCAATCAGGCCTTCTAACACACACAAATATTATTTCTGCCTTACAGGGGAGAAAAATGAAGTTTAGAGACATTCAATGACTTGCCCAAGGTTACATGGTCAGAAAGAAGTAGAACCAAGCTAGAACCTAGATACCCTGCTCCAAGGGACAAAGCCAACTTCCAATCATCATTTCTAAATTTAGGTTACTTTTTTTTCAGTTCAAAGATTCAAAATGACAAAAACAAAGAAGTTTTTTTTTTAATATTCTTAGCTAGGTCCAGCTTTAATTTAATTCAACTCAATTCAGTTCGGCTGAATTCAACAAGTATTTAAAGCATAATTTTTATGCAGAAACTAGTGTATGAGGAGCTGGTGATAAAAAGAAAAAAGGAAAAAACACACTTCAATCAATCAACAATCATTTATTGTCTACTATATGACAGGTAACTGTTAGAGACTGGAATACAAATCATACAAATTAGACACAAATTTTTGAAAATTAACTCATACTATCAAGAAGTTTTTATTCTATCTGGATAGACAACATATACATGTATAAGCAAATGGAGAACATACACACATATACACACACACACACATATATATAGATATAGATATAGATACATATACACTTATGTGTATGTACACTTATGTGTATGTACATACATGTGTGTATAACAAAATAAATAGAAGGGAGGCAGGTGAAAGTATACCAGTAACTGTGGGCATTAGGAAAGGTTGTTTTTTTTTTTTTTAAAGAAGGTAGTGCTGAAGGAGGAGAGGAATTTTATGAGACACAAGCAAGCAATCAGAGGTAAGGACAGACTGCATTTTAGGTTATGTAGAGGATAGGGGGCTAGTTCAGGAAGCCAAGAGAGAAATGATGAGAACCTGAAATATCTTGATTGTGATATGAATGAAGAGGACACAAGTAAGAAAAGCTGTGAAGATATAATCTATAAGACTTGCAACTTATTTGATGTGGAGGAGAGTTTCAGTGAAATTAAATGGCAGAGAATGACTCCTATACTATAGTAGGTTGAGAACCTCAGTAGCTGGAATAATGAACATGAAATGTAGAGAAATAGAAGAGTTAAGAGGAAGAGTGGATTTGGGGGAGGGTTTTATAATAAGTTCAGTTTGAATCTACTTGAGTTTGAGATATCAATGGCACATACAAGTAGAGATGACCATCAGACAAATGGAAATGAATAAATGGAGCTCAAGAAAATGATGAGAGGGTGAATATATAGATTTTGGAGTTATCTGTGAAGAAATGATAGTTGAGCCCGTGGAAACCAGAGAGATCACAGAGAGAAAGAATAAGAAAAAGAGAAGGGGAATTAAATACCTACAGTCACCAAACAAATACTTTAATAGGTATATTGGGTAGATGAATTGGACCTACGATTTCATTGGTGTAGGTAATTTCCAGGAGAGGAACACTTTCTGTCCAATGTAGGTCATAACTTTTTTTTTTTTGCAATATATGGTTTAGAGCATTGAGAGGTTAAGTGACTTATCCACAGTCACATGGTGGATATGTTTCAGGGGCTATACTTCAAAAAGGGTTTTGTAGCTCTTCCTAGCTATCACTCTGTTGGTACTGTTGTCATTGTTTAGTTGTTTCAGTCATAACTGACTCTTCATGACCCCATTTGGGAATTTCTTGGCAAAGATACTGGAGTGGTTTGCCATTTTTCTCTCTAGCTCATTTTACATATGAGGAAACTGAGGCAAACAGGGTTAAGTGACTTGCCCAGGGTTATGCAGTTAGGAAGCATCTGAGGGCAGATTTGAATTCAGTCTTCCTGACTTCAAGCCCAGTGCTTTTTTCACTGCACCCCCTATCCCATACTATCTCTGCTATCAAAAGGTATATGGGAAAGGGAAAAAAATGATGCCATTATCTCACGTAATAGGTTTGAATTTTCTTGGATGGGAGAGAGAATTGAAGGGGAGGGTGCAAGAGAGACTTAGGCTTCAGTCCTGGCTTCTTCTGCCTTCATCCTGGTCCCAAAGACACTGAGCCCAAACATTGGAAGGGGCACAGGCCTTCAGGGTAACTCGCTATAGCACTGTGCCTCTCTGATGACGGGTATGAGTCTTGTTGGCCTCTATGGAACCTCATGTTTACAGGATAAGGTTGAAGTTACCTAACACCCACATACGCCATAGTCATTCTGAACCTCCAGCCCTTCTTCAGCATGTGCTAATTCTACCATAACCACTGCAATGGTTATAAAATGGAAACACAAGTAAAGCTATGCTAATCCATCAACTTTGACACAAAGTTTGTTATTAATAAATGTCTTTGATGATTTTTAAATCCCTACCAGCTGTTTAGAAATAATTTCGGGTACAAGGCATGTAATGCTATGACGATTCCCAAAGCAACTGAATGTTATTGATGGCTTATAAATTTCTCCCACTGTTATTTTTAGAAGCTAAAACTACCGAAGTAAATTTTTAACACATTTAAATCTAACACATTTTAATTCTGAGTTGGGAAACCTCAACTTTTTGTCTTGAATCTGAGATTTACTAATTTGGGCTCAAATTCTTTGTTTAATTGCATTTAAACTCTTATTTGAACAGAAAATCAACAGACATTCTCAATATTAATCTCATATACGTATCAAATCATGTAAACAGTTTTGTCTATTCTATGTAATGAACCCACACCTAGCATTATGCTTAATTTAATTTGAGAATTATAGATGAGTTAAACAACAAAACTTTGAGAATATATAAAATAGATTATGTACTTTAAATTTTTGAAAGCTCTTCTTTTTTGTTTTTTAGAATAACATCCTTCCCAATAATGCCAATTGAAGAACCCTGCCTTATGACAAAAGAACAGATAAACAAAACAAATCTATCAGAGAAAATACTGTGTATAGGCTGTGTATGTAACACTCCACACCTATAGCCTACTACCTTCCTGCCATGAGGTTAGGAGTTCCTAAAATCTAGAGCAATATAGAGTAAGGCCAAAATGAGGATTCGGTGGTCTTTGGGAGGTCATGGTCTGAATTCGAGGGATATGTAATCAACCAGTCAAAGGATGGGATGATGCGTCACTTTCCCCTTTTCCAACAATAGGCAAACATGGGATGTGTTTGCGATACAATCATACCTACTCATCTCTAGTAATGCCCTCACTGAGCTTTCTCCCTTTACGAACTACCAAAATTGTCTTAAAGTGAAAATGAAGGTTTTATCCAAATAAATCCAACAAGCATTTAGGAAACACTGGGAAGAGAAATGAGAGTGAAGCAAAGAAATCATGAAAAACAAGTCAAATGCTTTTAAATTGGGAAAAAGGGAGAAACCTTCAAACTGGAGGCTAGTGAGTTGGACTTCAGTTGATCCCTAGTGAAATTCTAGAACTCACTATTAAAAGGAAAAATTGAGTTGATTAAAAGAGATAATTAGGGACACTACATTATGCCAAAAAGTAATAGAGATGATGAAATGAACGATCAATGCATAATATATCAATACATAACTTCCTTCCAAACATTACTCCTATGGTAATCCTGTTCTCTAGAGTCAATCAAAATAAACCTAATCCCTCTTCTATATGACAGTCATGTCTATCCTTGAAGGATATCAGGAAGACCCCCACATCAACAGTACTGTAGAATGACTGTGGAATTGGGAACCACAGAACTTCAGTTTTAATCCTGGCTCAGCTATTTTCCCTTGTGATCATGGGTTCATAACTTAATCTTAAGGGTTACACAAATGTTAGCTTCCACCTAGCTAGGGAAAAAAGCCATCTCAAGGAGGAATTAATTCTTCATCATTAGAGGTTGTCAAATAGTGTTAGTACTATTCACCAGTAATGAAAAGTGTGATTTACAGTGCTAGACCTAGGAGATTTTCCTCAGTAAATTATACTTTTTTTAATTGCTAATAGCAGATTTATATTAATTTATCATTTTGTTGAGATCTTCCTATGTTTGTTTGCTTGTTTTATTTTCTTTCTTTTCTTCTTTCTAGACTACTGGGTCTAAAATCGAGAAGAACTGATTTAAAATCTGGCTTCAGATAATTACTAGTTATGTGACCCTAAGAAAGTCACTTAACCTCTGTCTGCCTTAATTTTCTCAACTGTAAAATGGGGGTAATTATATCATCCACTTCCACAAGACTTTGTGAGGATAAAATGAGTTAATATCAGGAAAGCAGTTGAGAAAGTCACTTAGCCTCTTTCTGCCTTAATTTTCTCAACTGTAAAATGGGGGTAATTATATCATCCACTTCCACAAGACTTTGTGAGGATAAAATGAGTTAATATCAGGAAAGCAGTTGAGAAAGTCACTTAACCTCTGTCTGCCTTAATTTTCTCAACTGTAAAATGGGGGTAATTATATCATCCACTTCCACAAGACTTTGTGAGGATAAAATGAGTTAATATCAGGAAAGCAGTTGAGAAAGTCACTTAACCTCTGTCTGTCTTGATTTTCTCAACTGTAAAATGCAGGTAATTATATCATCTAGCTCCAAAAAATGCTGTGAGGATAAAATGAGTTCACACTGGGAAAACAGTGCCATGTAATAGGCACTTCTAAAATGCTTATTGTCTTCCTTTCCCTGCTCCCATTAGCCCGATAAAGTGAAAATTATTTGCATTTTTTCCATTTGCCATAAAAAGGGTAGGCTATAACCACCAAGTTTTAATATTTTAAGAGTAACCATGGTTTAATAAACAGAGAGATATCTGGCTTTGGAGTCAGAGATGTGGATTCAAGTCAAACTTCCAATACAGAATCACTGCATGACTGTGGACAGCTCATTTAATCCTTCTCCAAAACTTTAAGACTATATATTGCAAATGAATTTTTCTGTTGTATATCTATGAATTTCCTGCACTGATAAAATCAAAGATCTAGACCAAATAAAAAAGCAGCTTTAGAAAAACTTTCACTTATATAACTCCATAAAGTTTAAAAAGAACTTTTAAAAGATTATTTCATTCTAGCCCTCTAGCCAGTGAGGCAGCCATTATTCACATTTTACACCTGAGGAAACCAAGGCTCAGGAAGGTTAATTGATTTTCCCAAGGTCACATAGCTAGTAAGTGTCAGAGGTGATATATGAACTGAGGCCTTCCTGGTTTCAAGTTGACTCCTGAAGTATGTTACCTAGATCATCTAAACTAAGAGAATTCTTTTCCCGCAGGAAAGATATTTTCCAGTCCCTACAAACTAAAATATACATATATTTCAAACAAATTACTGAATTCTAGGAATTTTTTTCTTTTCTTTTAAACTTTCATCTTGGGGATGGAGCCAAGATGGCAGAGTGAAAGCAGTGACTTGCTTGAGTTCTCCTCCAAACTCCTCCAAATATCTATAAAATTGGCTCTAAACAAATTCTAAAGCAGCAGAATCCGCAAAAGAACGGAGTGAAACAAATTTCCAGCCCAAGACAATGTGGATGGTTGATCAGAAAGATATACCACTCCAAGCTGGGAAAGCAGTGCAGTTTGGTGTGGGCGCACAGGCCACAGTGAACCTGGAGTAGTCCTCCCAGGACTGAAACACAGGCAGCTGTGGCAGTTTCCAGACTTCTCAACTCACAAACACCAAAGACAACTTAGAAGGTCGGTGGGAAAAGTCTATTTCTGTGATGAGAGGGAAGCTAGGTCTTGGGGCAGCTAGGTGGCACAGTGGATAGAGCACCGGTCCTGAGTTTAAATTCGGCCTCAGACACATAACACTTACTAACTGTGTGACCCTGGGCAACTGACTTAAGCCCATTGCCTAGCCAAAAAAAAAAAAAAGAGTATTAAAGAAGCTAGGTCTCAGCCCCAGTTCCTGAGCACAGCCCTGGGGCGGTGGCTGCTTCCTGAGCTTTCAGCCCACAGACTCAGGGGGAATCAGGTGGCTGATCAGAGCGTCATTGCAGGGATCTCTTTGCCAGTGCTGAGGCAGGAATCTCTTGCTTTGCCCATGCTTGGATCTGGGTCACAGTTCTGAGGGGCAGTCCTGGGACGAGGAGAAGTGCTGGCATGGTGGAGCTTGTAGTGACAGTATAGAGGAAATCCACCTCACAGCACTAAGACAGAAAAGAGTGCTTGTGGTAACTCATAGGACCAGAGCACAAGCCAGGAAAGGAGTAAATACCTTGCCCCTTATCATACCACCTTGGAAGAACTCAAAACTTACAGGTCCCTAGAAGTATCTCTGAAAACAGCTGTGCCAACCCCAAAGCTTGGGACACTATATTCTCCACATTGGAAGCAGACCTCTATCTTAATGAATAGTTTATAACTCAAGTAATTGCCTGGGATCATGAGCAAACCTCACAAGAAGTGTCAGATCATAGAATCTTTTTTTGGTAACAAAGAAGATAAAAACATACAACCAGAAGAAGACAATAAAGTCAAAGCTCCTACATCCAAAGCCTCCAAGAAAAATATGAATCAGTCTGAGGCCTTGGAAGATCTCAAAAAGGATTTTGAGAAGCAAGTAAGAGAACTAGAGGAAAAACTGGGAAGAGAAATGAGGGTGATGCAAGAAAATCATGAAAAACAAGTCAACAGCTTGCTAAAGGACACCCAAAAAAAAATCCTGAAGAAAATAACAACTTAAAAAACAGCCTAACTCAAACGGCAAAAGAAGTCCAAAAAGTCAATGAGGAGAAGAATGCCCTAAAAAGCAAAATTGGCCAAAAGGAAAAGGAAATCCAAAAGCTTACTGGAGAAAATACTTCCTTAAAAATTAGAATAGAGAAATTGGAAGCTATTGACTTTATGAATCAAGACACTGTAAAACAAATCCAAAAGAATGAAAAATTAGAAAACAATGTGAAATATCTCATTGGAAAAACAACTGACCTGGAAAATAGATCCAGGAGAGATAATTTAAAAATTATTGGACTATTGAAAGCCATGATCAAAAAAAGAGCCTAGACATATATTTCAAGAAATTATCAAGGAAAACTGCCCTGATATTCCAGAACCAGAAGGCAAAATAGAAATTGAAAGAATGCACCCATCTCCTCCTGAAAGAGATCCCCAAAGGAAAACTCCTAGGCATAACGTAGCCAAGTTCCAGAGTTCCCAGGTCAAGGAGAAAATATTGCAAGCAGCCAGAAAGAAACAATTCAAGTATTGTGGAAACACAATCAGGATAACACAAGATTTAACCGCTTCTACATTAAGGGACCAGAGGGCATGGGATATAATATCCAGAGGGCAAAGGAACTAGAATTACAACCAAGAATCACCTAGGATTACAACCCAGAAACTGAGTAAACCTTCAGGGGAAAAATGGTCATTAGGTGAAATAGAGGACTTTCAAATTCTTGATGAAAGACCAACTGAATAGAAAATTTGACTTTCAAATACAAGACTCAAGTGGAACATGAAGAGGTAAACAGGAAAGAGAATCCATGAGAAACTTATTAAGGTTGAACTGTTTAATTCCTGCATGGAAAGATGATATTTATAACTTATGAGACCTTTGTCAGTATTAGGGTAGTAGGAGGGAAAAATTATATGTATGTATATATAGATGTAGATAGATAGATAGATAGATAGATAGATAGATAGATAGATAGATAGATGGCACAGGGTGAGTTGAAGATGTAGGGGTCATATCTGGAGAATAAATTTAAGGGGTGATGGAGGATTATACTGGGAGAAAGAGAAAAGGAGGGGTAGAACAGGTAAATTATGTTACGAAAAAGCAGAAAAGGAAAAAACTCTTACAATGGAGAGGAAACGGGAAGGTGAGAGGGAATGAGTGAATCTTATTCTCATAGGATTTGGCTTAAGGAGGGAATAACATACACACTCAATTAAGTATGGAAATCTTTCTTATACAGGAAAATAGGGGAAAAAGGGGACAAGAGAGCAAGGGAATGATAGAGAGGAGGGCAAATTGGGAAAGGGGGTAATCAGAAGTAAATACTTCTGAGGAGGACCAGGGTCAAAAGAAAGAATAGAATAAATGGGGGGTGGGTGGGATAGGATTAAGGGAAATAGAGTTAGTTTCTCACAACATGACTACTATGGAAGTGTCTTGCATAACTGCACGTGTATAACCTATGTTGAGTTGCTTGCCTTTTCAATGAGGGTGGCTGGGGAGGGAGGAAGGGAGAAAATTTGGAAACCAAAGTTTTAAAAACATATGATTAAAAAAATATTTTCACATGCAAGTGGGGAAATAAGAAATACAGGAAACGGGATACAGAAATCTATCCTACCCTACAGGAAAGCAGAAGAGGAAGAGGATAAGAGAAGGTGGGGAGAGATAGTAGGGAGGGCAAACTAGGGAAAGAGATATTCAGAATGCATGCCATCTTGGGTTGGAGGGAGGGGTGAGATGGGGTGAAAATTGGAAACTCAAAATCTTGTGGAAGTAAATGTTGAAAACAAAATTAATTAATTAATTAAAAAATAAAAATATTAAAATATTAAAATATTAAAAAAATCAAAAAATTAAGAATACAAAACCAAAAAAAACATTAAAAAATAAACTTTCATTTCTTTCTGCAAGTAAGCTGATGGCTTGCCTCTAGGTTTTATGTAGCTCTGAGAACCAAACTTAAAGAGAAAAGAATAAAATAATAACATATATTTGCTTAGGTTTATGAGGCATTTTCTCTGCAACAATCCAGTGAAATTCATTGGTGATGTTAATTTTTAGAATGTTTAATTTATAGAGTTTAAATGATTTGCTAAATGCAAGGATTTGAACTTAGATCTCTCTTTCATCAATCAATTATTTCATCCATCCATCAATAAATAAAAATTTATTAAACATCCAGGCACTGTGCTAAGCACTGAGGATAAAAAAAAAAGAGAGACAAAAGACAGTTCCTGTCCTCAAGGAGTTTACAATCTAATAGGGGAGACAACATGTAAGTAAATATATACAAATCAATCCATGTACAGGATAATTAAGAAATAAATAACTGAGGGAAGGCATTAGAATTAAAAGTAGTTGCAGAAGGTAGCATTTTATTTGTAGCTTAAAGAAAGCCAAGGAGGTCAGTAGTCAGAGTTCAGGAGCAAGAATATTCCAGGCTTGGGGACGGTCAGAGAAAATGCCCGGAGAAAAGATTATGTTATTCATGGAACATTGAGGAGACAAGTTTCACGGGGATTAAAGAGTACATTTTGGGAAGTAAGATGTAATTAAACTAGAAAAGTAGAAGAAGGCTATTATCAAGAGCTTTGAATATCAAATAGAACATTTCCTACATCCAAGTCCAGGGAGAGTACATTATACCATATCTTTTAGGAACCTTCTACTTCCTTGACACAGGTCAGAGTTGGGAGAGAGGTGGACACCAAAGGTGGATGAGCAGCCCTAAAAAGGGCTCAGCAAGCCCTCACACCAGAGATGCTAGTCCTCCCTGAGCACCCCACACACCCCAACTCTTTCACCCATAATTCCAAAAAGCTATTGCATGCACAGTAACCACACCCCAGTAAAACTCCTTAGCAGACAGGCTAAACCAGGTAGAAGGTAACTGACAGGCCTCAAACCTGTTGATGAATCAGAGGGATGTCTACCCCAAGCACACAAAGACTTCCCCTGGTGGAACTGGTGGATGAGAACAATTTGTTTCAACAGCCACAAAAGTAGCTGAAGCAAACGCTATGGAGTGCTTAGAGTTTAGTCAGACATTGAAGACACCAAAGTCATCCACTGCATCCCAAGTCATTGCCAGTTATACTGGCTTTTGTTTTTCCCCTGGACTTTGATGACTCTGGAAGAGAGTGAGACTGACAACTTTTTATAAATCTGCCTCACTTAAGTCCAATTCATGCACAAGTCAAGGCATCAACCCATAATGTCATTGGTTATCTTTGGAAATAAAAGATCAACAACAGTAGCAATAATTTCCTTGACATACGTGAGCCTCCCCTGCCTCAACCCTGCCCAGCAGCATGTGTGCTTACTTGCTCTGCTGAGATATTTGTGGTTTCTTTTTTTAAAGAGCAATTTTGGGATTTTGTATCTCAATTTCTTTGATCTTTTGATGCCCTAATGAGTTGCCTATATGTTCATCATTTAAATCATAGAAGCAATGTGATCCCTGAAAGGATATGGAAAAAATGTGAAACCCATAGTGTGAACTAGTTTCTGACTTTCATCAATAAAAGGGTTTTTTTTTTTTGTTTTGGTTACATTGCTTGTGTTCTAGCTTCATCACAAGACACTAGAGTTTACAGTTTGGCTGGGAGCTTAACTGAACTGATGAAATTTTAATCCCTTATAATAGCTCAAATGTTTATCTGCTCTATGATGGTTGATTATCCATCCACCCCACCCCCATGGCTGGTCTATCTCATATTAATACACTATTTATTAAACTGATGAGGTTTCCATTTTTCCATTTGTTTTATAATAGTGAATCTTGAAAGCAAAAACAGTAAGAATTGCGTGGAGATTATAAACTAAACATTTAGATTTATACTAACCACATTTTCTTTTCTATCAATGTGTTGTTTACTGAAGATAGGGGTCTCCTGCGTGTAGAAATGGCAGTTCTGAAGATTCACTGAGATACAGTAAACTTTCGAATACATTGTTAAATTTCTTTTTCCTTCCACCTCCCACCCCAACCCCAGTGTACACATGTTACTGTTTGCACGTGATTCTGGATCCAAGGGTCAGCAGACTAAAGACTGGGACAAAGGTAAGGCCTTTTCATTCTTGCATCCTCCATTCATGTGCACATAAGGCTACCTTTCATCAAAGCTGACCCTGAGGTACACCACACCAGGCCCATTCTCGGTTTTGTGTCCTGAGAGTTTGTTGGCCAGCTGGAGGGTGGAGGAAAGGTCTAAGGGAATGCTCTCTGTGTATCACTCTCTAAGTCCAACTCTTCTGTGTCTGGTGGCTTATTTTCTTCACTATAAAGGAAGGAAACCTCCTTGAAGCTTGGGTCCAGCTCATCTTTGATGCTGCCAATGATCTCCAGAAAAGAAGGACTCATTTTGGTATTGTACTGGCAGCACATACTCATCAATTCAAACAGCATATTGGGGCAGTTGTCTGGTTTCTCTAAAAGGTTTCTCCATAACAAACTGGAGAACTTGTTCATTAGACATGCCCTGATAGGGCTGCTCTGCTAATTGTCAATCTCCCAGAAGACAAAACCAAAGGACCTCATGCTTCTCTTGAGTCTTGTATTTGAAAGTCAAATTTTCTATTCAGCTATGGTCTTTTCATCAAGAATGCTTGTAAGTCCTCTATTTCACTGAATATTAACTTTTTCCCCTGAAGGATTATACCCAGTTTTGCTGGGTAGGTGATTCTTCATTGTAACCCTGTCTCTTTTGACCTCCAGAATACCATATTTCAAGCCCTCACGTCCCTTAATGTAGAAGATGTTAAATCTTGTGTTATCCTGATTGTGTTTCCACATACTTGAATTGTTTCTTTCTGGGAACTCTGGAACTTGGCTACATTATGCCTAGGAGTTTTCCTTTGGGGATCTCTTTCAGGAGGAGATGGGTGCATTCTTTCAATTTCTATTTTGCCTTCTGGTTCTGGAATATCAGGGCAGTTTTCCTTGATAACTTCTTGAAATATAATGTCTAGACCCTTTTTTTGATCATGGCTTTCAAATAGTCCAATAATTTTAAAATTATCTCTCCTGGATCTATTTTCCAGGTCAGTTGTTTTTCCAATGAGATATTTCACATTGTTTTCTAATTTTTCATTCTTTTGGATTTGTTTTACAGTGTCTTGATTTCCCATAAAGTCAATAGCTTCCAATTTCTCTATTCTAATTTTTAAGGAAGTATTTTCTCCAGTAAGCTTTTGGATTTCCTTTTGGCCAATTTTGCTGCTTAAGGCATTCTTTTCCTCATTGGGTTTTTTGAACTTTTTTGCCATTTGGGTTAGGCTATTTTTTAAGATGTATTTTCTTCAGGATTTTTTTAGGTCTCCTTTAGCAAGCTGTTGACTAGTTTTTAATGATTTTCTTGCATCACTCTAATTTCTCTTCCCAGTTTTTCCTCTACTTCTCTCACTTGCTTCTCAAAATCCTTTTTGAGCTCTTCCATGGCCTGGGACTGATTCATATTTTTCTTGGAGGCTTTGGATGTAGGAGCTTTGACTTTGTTGTCTTCTTCTGATTATATGTTATGCTCTTCATTGTCACCAAAGTAAGTTTCTATAGTCTGAGATTTTTTCCTTTGTTTGCTCATTTTCCTAGCCAATTACTTGACTTTTTAACTCTTTGTTAGGTAGGGCTCTACTTCCAGTGTGGAAGATATACTATCCTAAGCTTCAGGGGTTTTGTGCAGCTGTTTTCAGAAATAATTCTAGGGACCTGTAAGTTTTCAGTTCTTCCAAGGTGGTATGATCTAAGGAGAGGTGTTTGCTCCTCTCCTGGCCTATGCTCTGATCTGTGAGTGACCACAAACACTCTTTTCTGTCCTGGAATGATGAGGAGGGTTCCCTCTTCACTACTGTCACAAGCTGTGCTATGCCAGTGGTCCTCCTCCTCCCAGGACTGCCACCTAGGACTGCAACCCAGATTGAAATATGTGCAAAGCAACAGAATCCTGCTTCAGTGACAGTAAAGAAATACCTGTAATCTCCTGATGAGTTGTTTGATCTCCATCTTAGGAAGATGGGAAGCCCTCTAGCTCCTTACCATATCTGGGCTGACAGGTCCAGAAATAGCAGCTGCTGCCATCACCTCTGCTGCCACCACCCCAGGGCTGTGCGGTGGCTGTGGTTGGACTGTGTTCCTCTCTCACCCAGATCCAACAGACCTTTCCTACTGACCCTTTAAGTTGTTTTTGGCATTTGTGGATTGAGAAGTGGGGAAACCACCAGAGCTGAAAGTGATTCAGTCCTTTGAGGCCTGCTCCAGGTTTTGAGAATCTAGGTCTGCACTGGCATATTTTGTGCTGGACTGAACTCCTCTTTCAACCTGGTGCAACAGACCTTTCCTATCTACCTTCCAGGTTGTCTTGGACTGGAAATTTGTTTCACTCTGCCTTTTTGTGGGTTCTGCTGCTCTAGAATTTGTTTAGAGCCATTTTTACAGGTATTTGGAGGGGTTTGGGGGAGAGCTCAAGCAAGTCACTGCTTTTATTCCACCATCTTGGCTCAGCCCTCATTACTAACCACATTTTTAAAAAATGATTTCTTTTGCTTGTATTCTTAACATCTGGTTTTTTAGTAGCAAAATTGTGTTTTTTTCTGAACTCTTTCACACCTTTTTCTTGTCACCAAGCTGTATACTAAGTCTTTTTTTGTTCTCCTTTTAGAGTTGGTACATTCTCTCCTTGAGAGATCAGCTCTTATGAATTCAGAAATCATTTTTATGCAAATAACTCAGATTTTTATATTCAGCTTAATTTTCTTGTGAATACTATGCTCTTGTGAATACTATGTTATGTCCTCAGATAATAATAAACTGAAATTATCATAATGCTCAACATTTACATTGCATTTTATGGCTTGAAAAGCACTTAACACATTGTATATAGTCATATCAACTGCCTATTGGACACCTCCACCTGGACATCCCATCAGCATCTCAACATGTCTATAAATGTACTCATTATCTTTCCCTCTCACTGAAGAAAAAAAAAACCTTATTCTTCACTTTAGAACTTCAAGAATTTTGTTGATGAAGCCATCATCCTTCCAGTCATCCAGTTCACAACCTTGGAATCATCTTCAATTCTTCCTTCTCATTTATCGTACCATAGCCAATCAGTTGCCAAGTTGATTCCATCAGACACAACATCCTGTGACTGTATTCCCTTCTCTTCAATCACATGACTTATTACTCCTGTCTAGGCCCTCATGACCTCATGTCTTCTATTTGACTCCCTGATTCCATCATGTCCTCTCTTCAATCTATCGTTCTTCCTTCCACAAGAGGGCCAACTATTATGTTCCTAAGCCATAAGTCTATGTCATTCCCTTACTCAAAAGCCTTTGGGGGTTCTCTACTTCTTCTTGGATAAAGAGGAAGAATGTAACAGTGGATGGAAGTGCTAGACATGGAGGCAGGAAAAGCTGGCTTCTGATAATAAGGTTTATTATCTGCATGATACCTGGACAGGTCATCTAACTCATCTTGGAGATCAACATGGTTTCCAGATCAATAAAAAGATGATAATATTAATTGTACTATTTGGTTTACAGATTTGTTGTGAGGGTCAGATAAACAAAACAATGGATATATAGTACTTTGAAATCCTTAATATACTACATATATGTTAATTGTTGTACTTCTTGTATTATTCAATGCCAAGTCTATTTTTATTTTTATTTTTTTAATTTATTTTTGCTTTTTTAGTTTTTGGGGGGTGAGGTGATCAGGATTAAGTGACTTGCCCAGGGTCACACACTTAGTAAGTATTGAGTGCCTGAGGCTGGATTTGAATTCAGGTCCTCCTGACTCCAAAGTCAGAACTCTATTCACTGTGCCACCTAGCTGCCCCAAACAGTCTGTTTTGCAAGCAATTTACAATTTTGCACCAAATTCACCTTTCTTGACTTATTTCACATTTTCCTTCTATCTCACATGATATTCTAGACAAATTGGAATACTACCTCTTCCCTAAACTAGAATCCACTTCTGTGTATCTGACCATGTGCTTGAAAGTACTTCTTTCACATCACAGCCTCTGGGAATCCTTATCTTCCTTCAAGGCACAGATCAACAGTCAGACACTTAGTGAAATCTTTTCCTTTGTTAGTATTTTCCCTTTTTTTAAATTATTTTCCACTTACTTATGTATGGAAAATGCTGTATTTCTCTAGCAAAACAGGTGAATCCCAAAAAAGAACAGTCCATTGATTTTATTGTCTTTATAGAGCCCCGCATGGTATCTCACTTAGTCAGTCAATAAAATTTTATAAAATGTAGGCATAATGCTAAACACTGGATAAAAGGGCAGGCAAAAGACATATCTCAAAACTTAATGAGAGGGCAGGGCAGGAAATAACATGCAAACAATTGTGTACAAACAAGTTGCATGCAGGATAAATTGGAAGTAATCAACAAAGGGAGGGCAACAGAAGGTACAATTGTCCAAGCTATTTATTTAGTGGAATTTGCCACTAATGACAAAGTTATGGGAATTCAGTACTTTTTCAATGGTTTAATTGTTCCCTTTCCCCTCTCCCCCCATCATCATGTGAAGGGAAATAGCTCAGAGGATTCATCTCATTCACTTTCCACTGAAAAGATGCTTTCTCAAGAGTCCAACATAAAATTTTAGGTGATTAAAAATGTAGTGCTTAGCAAACTATATTTTTATTAAATGGGGATTTGGGTTAAATCATTAATAACGATTAATGATGATAACATTAAGTCTCTTTAGTTATATTTACAATCAATCCTTAATTTAGGAACCAGTTGTATTCTGTGAGTTGGAAGTTGGGACTCATTTTCCAACAGAAACAGTATTTTAAAGAATAATGAGGTTGTCAGGTCAGGAAAAAAAAATAAGCATTGACCAAATCATGTATGATTGAGAGAGTTGCAGTTTTGTCTATTAGTCATGTCCAAGTCTCCGTGATCCATTTGGGGTTTCCTTGCCATGATACTAGAGTAGTTTGCCATTTCCTTCTCCAGCTCATTTTACAAATAAAGAAACTAAGGCAAACAGGGTTAAGTGACTTGCCCAGGGTCACACAGCTAGGAAATGTCTGAGGCCAGCACTCAATCCACTATACCACCTAGCTGCCCTATAACATGGACTACAGGGATTGTGATGCAAATAAAATAGTGTGGGATTTAAAGGTGTCAGAGGGTCTGGATTCAAATCCTGACTCTACTCTTCCCTACATGCATAATATTAGACACGTTGTTCTTTTTCCATTATTGATACCTTTTGCTTTTACATCACAGTAATTTCCAAATATTTTTCCCCACCGTGAAGTCCAGTCTTCTATTGTAAGAGCCCCACTAACTCCAGTCTTCCCTCATATGAAAAAAAGGAGTTAACAAAAACAAGCATGCTAAAGGATACCTCAGTTCTGGGTCTTCTCACTGGCTATTGCCCATATTTAGAATTCTTTCCCCTTCAAGTTTGCCTACAGGTTTCCCTGGCTACCTTCAAGTGTTTGCTAAATTCCCACCTTGTGCAAGAAGCCTTTCCTCATCTTCCTAAATCTTCATATTTTCTCTCTGAGCTTTTCTCCAATTTATCCTGTATGTATCTATAAACAGTTGCCCATTTTCTCCCATGTTATACTTTGAGCTTCTGGAGATCAAGGACTGTTTGTTTTCTCCTTTCTTTGTATCATCAGTATTTATTTACAGTGCCCAGAACATAGTAGGTGCTTAATAAATGATTGTTGACTTGAGACAGCAAGTTTCAAGAGTGTGATTTTGACAGCATACGCGATATTCCACATTTATAATCTTCCACCTTTCCAATGAACAAAGAGAGATTTCATTTACCTCTCTTAGTTTTAGTTTCTTTCCCTATAAAATGTAAAAGTTGGTCTAGAGCTCTAAGGTCTCTTCCATATATAAAGCTATGCTCCAACAAACAATATCCTCAGCCAATATTAATATTTAGATTTTAGCTGAAATTCTGGACAGCAACCTGAGAGCAATACCATTAGGCATAAGGATGAAAAGGGGTTGGATAGATAGATAGATAGATAGATAGACAGACAGATAGATAGCTATACACATACATACAAATATATATGTAATGATCTCTCTATACATACATAAAATCATTTATATAGTTTCACCAGAGGATGGTTAACAACCAATCTCTGCAGATAGATAGGAGCAACAAAGTCAGAGCTCAAGATAAGGAAATGGGGCAGATATAAACAAAGATTTTTCTGACTATGAGGGCCATTTTAAACTTTGGAGCAGGAATTTTTTTTTTCCATCAAGGATAGATTCAATATAATCCTATCCAATTCTTTATTAAGTTAATTGAATGCATGAGATCTCTGTTCAGGAGCCTTATTTCAAAACATGCTGTTGAATGTCTTAATTTAACAACAAAAAAGTTAATTCCACAAATTTGATCAGTGTACTTTTCCCTAATTGGCCAAAATATTTATTTCCTCCCTCTTGCCTCCACCATGACATGACATGGTTTAGTGAAAAGAGATTTTCTGGCTGGGATCAAATCCTGGCTCTGCTACTCATCTGACCTTAGACAAGTAACTTGATCTTTCTGCACCACAATTGAGGACATAGGACAGGATTATCTCCAAAGGTGTCTTTCAACTTTAGATCCTGTCCTGGGATAGGATCAGTTCACTATCATATTCACCACAGTGATTACTTCAAACATTTTTTGACTTCCTTCAAGCCCTTCACACTACCCCTCCCCTTCTCAGTTGAAATTTAAGATAATTCTTCAAGAGCTTTCCTCATCATTTTGTTTCACCCAGATATCTTCCTTCTTCTCCTTTGTCTCACATGAAGAGGTGGCCTTTCTCCTTGCAAAGGAAAAGGCAGCATTCATCTATGAGCTCATCTCTTCTCATCTCCAGTAGATTGCTACTTCTATCATCCCACTATTTCTTTAATCTTCAATCTCTTCCCATCTACTGACTTCTCCTGTGCTACCTACAGATAATCAAATGTTTTTCCTGTCCTTAAACAAACAAAAAATATCGTTTGATCCAAGAATTTGTGCTAACTGCTATCATATACATGTGTGTAAATATATATATATATGTGTGTGTGTATATAGATATAGATATAGATATAGATATAGATATAGATATAGATATAGATATAGATATAGATATAGATATAGATATAGATATAGATATAGATATAGATATAGAGAGAGAGAGAGACATACACAAACATATACATATATATGCATCTTCTTTCTTTTGAAATTAAATTCTTTAAAAAAGATGAGTACATTTCTTGTCTGGTTTCTCAACCCTCTGTAATATGGTTTTCAATCCCACTACTCAACTAGAATTGCTTTCTCCAAAATTACTAATCATTTCTTAATGAATAAATCCAGTAAGAGTCTTTTCTCAGTTCTCATTTTTCTTGACCTGCTTGCAGCATTTGGTGTTGTTAATTACCCTCTCCTCGTGAATACTTCTTTGTAGATTTTCATGGCACTGGTCTTTCCTGGTCCTCTTCCTACCTTCTTGACTGCTTTTCTTCTGTCTTCTTCCCTAGATCTTAATGTACTAACCATGGGAGATTTTCAAGGGTCTGTCCTGAACCCAATTTACTGCTCAATCTATACTAAATAGCGAGGTGATTTCACAAGTTCCATTAGGTTCAGTTATTATTTCTATGCAGATGATTCCCAGATCTATTTATCCAGTCCTAACTTGTCTCTTGATCTCTAACCTGGCATTACCTTTTACATATTTGAAGCCAGATGTCTCAGACACATTTCAAATTCAACATATCTAAAACAGAATTCACTGTCTTTCATTCCAAACCCTCCTTTCTTTTAAATTTCACTATTACCACCATTATCCCAGTCACACAGGTTTATGACTCAACTCCTTCATCATTGGTTCATAATTCCAATTTGTTGCCAAATCTTGTTGCAAGATCTCTCATTGATAGCCCCTTCATTCTACTCACATAATCACTATCCTCCTACAGAAGCTAATTACATCACACCTAGGCTACTGCAATAGCCTTCTGGTAGGTATCTTGGTACAGGTCTCTCCCTACTCTAATACATTCTCCATTGCGCTGCCAAAATGATTTTCCCAAAGAGCTGGTCAATCTCTGTCACAGCCCCTATTCAACTAACTCTAGTGCTTCCAGATACTTCAGGTTTAAATATAAAATGCTCTATTTAGCATTTAAATTCCTTTACAGCCTGCTGCCCTCCTACCTTTCTAGCCTTTATATACTTTACACTTTATATACTTTATGTATTTTATACTTTATATACTTCACTACTCTTCATATACTCTATGATCCAGATAACTGGCCAACTCCCCATACATGACATTCTATATCTTTTTTCCCATGCCTTTTCCTGGCTGTCCCTTATACCTGGAATGTTATCCTCCTCTCAAATCTAAGTGATAGCTCCTTGAAAGAAGATACTTTTTCATACCTATCTTTAAGTCCCAAGTACCTAGCATAGTGTCTGACACATAGCAGGTACCCGATAAATGCTTGTTTACTGCTCATTTCTTCAGTTTCCTGATGCATAGGGGAGGGGTTCCAGGTCTTGTGTTATTCTCTTAAGTCATCCTGCTCTCCCTCTCCCGTGGCTTTTTAATCCAGGGAGTTCAATGTAATGAGCTAATTCTCAGTAGTTCTATACCTATGTAATCTTTTGTCTCATGGTGTGAGCATGTGGAAAAGGGTTGAGAAGTGGACATCAAAAGTTTAGAGGGAATGCTAAAAGGAAGAAGAGTCATTGAAAACCAACTTCATTCAGTTAACTAAGACTGAGTCTCTGTATGGCTAAAGACTCATGAAGAAGCATAGATAGAAAAAAAAATTATGAGGCATATGGAATTATATTAGCAGCACAGTCACTAGCCTCAGCCTGGTAAGCCTCATTTTGAGGGCTGCAAACATGGATCACACATCAGCACCACCACATATCAACACCGTGCAGAATGGAAATTGTTCTGCCAAAAGGAGGGTAAATTGCTTTTTAGAAAACATATTTGGAGCAAAGATCATATTTAAGACCACTGTGATATTATTTCAGGGACCAAGGGACATTCATCACCATCAAAAGAGAAGAAACTGAGGAGAAGAAATGAGGAGAAGTAAAATTTACTACATACCGAAAATATGAAGATAAATACAAAACAAGGGAACTGTATGTAAACAACATCTTTTTATACCCATAAGGAATCTCTTCAACGTGTTGTCTTTAATTTTCATTATAAAACTCATTATATAACATTAATTTACATCATTTTCAAATATGTTTAGCACAAGAAGCACAGGATGAGAATTCTTTCTATCGTAACTCATGTTTTCTAGTCCTCATGCATAAAAAGCAAAAATAATTGTTCCTTAATTAAATATGCCATATCAAGACTTTGTCAACATGAGGAATGATTCACATTAGGAAGTTCTCTAATTTGATTCTGTCCCATCGCTAGAACAGTGATTTTTCCATCTTCATGAATATGAAGAAACCTGTTTTTTAATAAGCCAAAAGAAGCTAGAATATTTGTTAGTCTCAAAGATAGATTTGAAAATATGGAATTAAATGCAATGCCTTCTTGAAAAACATTTACTTCAAAGGCAATTGCCACTGTCCATTCTAAAATATTTAAGAGGGTAGAACTAGACCCAATGGAGGAAGTTGAAAAAGGGCATAGATTTTGATGCAATACGCAGAATGGGCTACCATGGTGGAGTAATGAGTTTCTCATTAATAGAGATCTTCAAGGTGAATGTAGGTGCATATTTCTTGAGATTATTATAGACAAGATTCATTGTTCTGGCAAAAGTCAGACAACATGCTCTCTAATATTCTTTTCAACTTATCTGCTATTTTTATAAGATGAACAAAATATCATAATGCAGCTTGTAGAAAAATTCAAATAAATTCCTACTAGGTTCAGCAAATTATAATTTGTAAAGCTAGAGGGGGCCTCAAGAGGTCATTTGGTCTAGCTCTGAGGACTTTAGGCAGGCCAGATACTCTCCTCTTACACAGATGAGGCAATTGAGGCACAGAAAAATTAAGTGGTTTACTCAAGGTTACAATGCTACGTTGTCACACCATTGACACTGATGAATTCCACCAAGCAGCTACCCAAGTCATTAAATTGATTGATTTAGCATTAGTCAACAAGAAAAGTTGACACAAAGTATAATCAAACAAGCTGTGAAATTGATTGCAATTAAATTTCTGCTTACCTGCTTCATCTGGAATGTCTTTATGGTAATATTAAATACTAAAAACTCAAAATAACTAGAAGTTGTAATGTGAGAGTGTATGCCTACCTGCATTGAAATTTGGCCTGTGATAACATTGAGTTCTTTAGAAAAATATACTACTGCCTCATGATATACTTTTATTATTGACTGAATTAGATAATTATAAAACCCTCATATCATATGACTAGAATACAATAATATTTTAAGCCTTAAATAAAGAGTCTTAGATGTAGAAAGTTATCACTAGATACTTTGCACCCAACAAAGGGTAAGGTGAAAAAGGAGGGGGCCTTGATCATAAACCTAGAAGCCCTCCCTGAGTAAAGCCTAGAGCATAGATAAGGAGAGCAGTGACCCCAACTCACCCAAGATCATAGCACTTGGAAGCACCAAGAAATTCCAAACTACAAAAACTAATTCTAAAAACAGCAAATAAAAAAATTCTAAAGTGTGGAACAGTGTCCCTCACCTCCCCATCCCCACCCTCCGTGCTGGAAGCAAAGCTCATATAATTCATAACATAAAATTCAAATTCAAGAAATAGGCTGAAAAAATCTACCATGAAAACAAAACTACTTGATGACAGGGGAGATCAAGACACAAACTCAGAAAAAGCCAAGAAAATCAAAACAGCTTCAAGCAAAGCCTCAAAGGAAAAAAAAAGTAAATTGGTTACAAGTCCAAAAAGAATCCCTGGTAGAGGTTAAAAAACATGACTTTCAATATCAATAAAAATGGTAGAAGAAAAATTAGCTATGGTAGAGGAAAAAATAAGTAAACAAGTGAGAGCAAAGAAAGACATTTATGAAGACAATTAATAACTTTGTAAAAGAGGCACAAAAATACTCAAGAAAATAACACAAAAGAATTGGCCAAGTGAAGAAAGAGGTACAAAAATCTCACTGCAGAAAATAATTACTTTAAAATTAGAATTGGGCAGGTGGAAGCTAATAACTCCATGAAACATCCAAAAAAAGTTAAAAAATGGAAAAATAGGGGGAAAGTGAAATATTACATCAGAAAAACAGCTAACCTGGAAATGGATCAAGGATCAATAATTTAAAAATTATTGGGAAAAATGACAGGTTAGAGGTAGCAACCCAGTTGAACTCTTTCAACATTTCAGCCCCAACAAGTTTAAAATAATGCCTCAAGTAAAATTTTGAAGTGACAGAGCCAACAAAAGGTCGAAATGAAATTTTTTTCCAGACTAAGAAAACTTAGGTCTACAAGAGAAATTTGTGACACCAGAGTGGGGCCTGTCCAGAGCCCATATATGTGGTGATAACAGCAGCTAAAGTACCACTGAGTGCTCCCAGCCTAGAGATGGTAAAGGGGTTGGACAATTGGTCAAAAGGAGATTACAAGAGACCCATTCCTAGCACTGGGTACAGCTGGCAGTGATTGACAATAAGCTATTGCCCATACAAAGTTCTTGATCACAGAGAGGAACAACTGTGGCCAGTCATAAGAGATCAGGGGTCCCAGTCACGCTTCTAGGGCCACAAAGAACAGTGGTGCTTGCAACTGCAGGTGAAAATAGGACCAGGTTATACTTCCATGGCCAAGAAGAGTCGTAGGACTTGTGGCTCCAGGGAAGCAAGATCACTTCCAGGGTAAAAACCAGAGTACAAACTAGGAGAGCAATGCCAACATTTATTCCACAATAACAACACTTTGAAAGTGCCAAAATTTTAAAGACCCCCAGAACTAGCCCTGAAAATAGCATGAAAAATCCTGAAACATGAGAGAGTGGCTCCCCAACTCCAGGTAAGAAGAACTCAACTTTAACATAAAGATGAAAATCAAGAAATAGGCTGGGAAAATGAATAAACAAACAGACAAAAAAAAACTTGACTAAAAGTGCTCTGCAATGGCAGGGAAAATCAAGACACAAACACAGAAGACAAGAATGTGGAAATAGCAAAAACATCAATAACCATAGCCACAAAGAAAAATGCCAATTGGACAATAGCACAACAAAAAATGTTGAAAAAAATAAAGACATGAATTGCAGAGGAAAATGGGAAAAGAAATAACAGTGATGCAAGAAAATTATGAGAAGAGAATTAACTGCTTGGTAAAAGAGGCACAAAAACATGGACTAAAATAACACCTTAAATAACAGAATTATTCCATGTTCTTTTAATTTGCTTATGGTACCACCCTTTATGTGTAAATTGTGTACCCCCTTTTCACCCTATATTGATATATAGTGTAAGATGTTGGTCTATATCAATTTCTGCCATAATGTTTTCCATTTTTCATAATAGTTTTTGTCAAATAATGAGTTTTTGTTCCAAAAGGTTGGATCTTTGGATTTACCATAGATTAGATTACTACAGTCATTTACCATAATTTGTACCTAATCTATTCCACTGATCTACCACTCTGTTTCTTAGCAAGTACCAGATTGTTTTGATAATTACAGCTTTACAATACAATTTGAGATCTGGTATGGTAAGACCACCTCCTTTCACATTTTTAATTGATTCCCTTGATATCCTTGAGCTTTTGTTGTTCCAGATGAATTTTTAAATTATTTTATAGCTATATAAAATAATTATTGATAATTTGATTGGTATGGCACTGAATAAACAGATTATTTATGCAGAACCATCACTTTTTATTTTATTGGCTTGGCCTAGCCATGAGTAATTAATATTTTTCCAATTGTTCAGATGTGACTTTGTTTGTGTGAATCCCAAAGGACTAATGATGAAGCATAGTACTCATCTCTAGAGAAACTGATATTGGTCGACTACAGAATTTTTCTTTCTTTCTTTCTTTCTTTCTTTCTTTCTTTCTTTCTTTCTTTCTTTCTTTCTTTCTTTCTTTCTTTCTTTCTTTCTTTCTTTCTTTCTTTCTTCCTTCCTTCCTTCCTTCCTTCCTTTCTTTCTTTCTTCCTTCCTTCCTTCCTTCCTTTCTTTTTCTTTTATTCAAGTCTTCTCATACAAAATGACTAATAGGGAAATGTTTAACATGATTGCATAGTATAACTTTTATCTGATTGCTAACCATCACTGGGAAGGAGGGAGGAAGGGAGATATAAAATTTGGAACTGAAAACTTTAAATAAAAATGCTAAAAAAAACTTTAAAAAATTTAAAACAGAATTAGCCTAATGTTTAAAAAAAAAAAGTAAAGAATTCCTTAAGAAAAAAAAAACAGGTCGAATGGAAAAGGAAGTACAAAAAAAATCAGTGAAGAAAAGAACTCCTTAAAAAATATAATTGGTTAAATGGGAAAAAAAAAGATGGAAAACCCCACTAAAGAAAATAAATCCTTTAATATTAGAATTGGGGAACTGAAAGCTAATGATTCCAGGAGATTTTAAAAAACAATATAATAAAGTCAAAAATGAAAAAAAACAGAAGAAAATATGAAATATGTCATCAGAAAAATAACTGACATGGAAAAAAAGTTTGAGGAGAGATAATTTAAGAATTATTAGACTACCAGAAGGCCATAATCAAAACAGTCTCAATGTCATATTTCAAGAAATCATCAAGGAAAACTACCCCAATATCTCAGATCCAGAGAGTAAAATAGAAATTGAAAGAATCCACCCTTCACCTACCAAAAAAGATCCTAAAATGAAGACTCCTGGGAATATAATAGCAAAATTCCAGAGCTACCATGTCATGGAGAAAATTTTGCAAGCAGCCAAAAATAAACAATTCAAATATTGTGGAGTCACTGTCAAGATCACACAAGATTTGAAGGATGACAACCAAGAATCACCTACCCAGCAAAACTGAGTAAAATCCTTCAGGGAAAAAAATATTTAAAAAAATAGAGGATTTTTCAAGCATTCCTGATGAAAAGACCAGAGCTGAATAGAAAATTTGACTTTCAAATATGACTGAATAAAAGCATAAAAAAGTAAACATGAAAGAAAAATAATAAGGGACTCAATAAGATTCAACTGTTTATATTCCTATGTGGGAAGATGATTCTAGTAATGCCTAAGAACTTTATCGTTAGTAAGGTAGTTAAAAGTAGTTTCTATAGACAGAGGGCATGAGTGTGAGTCAATTATGTTGCAATGATCTAAATAAAATGAAGTGGTGAGAAAGAGGGATGTACTAGGTGAAGGTTTAATGGGGAAATTTTTCTCACATAAAAGAGGCTTGCAAGAAGACGTTAATATTGGAGAGGAAAAGAGGGGAAGTACTTGACAATGCTTGAAGAGATGGAGTATTATTTATGTATACACACACACACACATAATCTTTTGTGTATTGAAATTTATTTTATCCAAAATGGAAACAGACCAGAAAGGGATAAAAGGATGTGAAGAGGATGGTAAAAAGGAGCATCAATTCAGGGAGGCAAGGGCCAAAAGCAAAATAGACATTTGAGGAGGGACAGGATGAAAATAAAGAAAAAGAAGCACAAGAAAATGAGATGAAGGGGAATACACATTTTATGATCACAACTGTGGATGGAACGAGCTCGCTCGTAGAATGAAAGTGAATGCATTAGAAATCAAAATGAAACAATGCCTTATTTACAAGAGACATACTTGAGGCAGAAAGATATATACAGAGTTCAAATAAAGGGCTAGAGCAGAATCTATTATACTTCAGTTGAAGTTAAAGGGGCAGGTGTACCAATCATGATCTCAGATAAAGTAAAAGCAAAAAGGACCTAATTAAAAGAAATAATCAGGAAAACTACATTTTGCTAAAGGGTACAATAGACAATGTTGTAATAACAAAAAATATATAACAAGTTTCTATGATAAAGGCCTCATTTCTCAAATACATAGAGAAATGAGTCAAATTTATTAAAAATAAGAGCCATTTCCCAATTGATAAGTGACCAAAGAGTATGAATAGGCAGTTTTTAGAAGAAGAAATCAAAGCTATCTATAATCATATAGAAAAAAATACTCAAAGTTCCTTTTTGTTTTGGCTAGGCAATGGGGTTAAGTGACTTGCCCAGGGTGACACAACTAGTAAGTGTTATGTGTCTGAGGCTGGATTTGGACTCAGGTCCTCCTGAATCCAGGGGCAGCGCACTACCCACTGTGCCATCTAGCTGCCCCTCTAAATCACTGCTGATCAGGGAAATGGCAAATCAAAACTATTCTGAGGTACCACCTCACACCTATCAGCAATGGCAAATACTAGAGGGGATGAGGCAAAATTGATTCACTAAAAAATTGCTGGTGGAGTAGTGAACTAACGCAAACATTGTGGAGAGCCAATTGGAACTATGTCCCAAAACTGTAAAACTGCAAACCCTTTAACTAAGCAATAACACTGATAGGTGTGTATCTCAAAGAGATTTTTTTAAAAATGGAAAATACCTGTATGTACAAAAACATTTGATGCCATGCTCTTTTTGTGGTGGCAGGGAATTGGAAATGTAGGGGACATATATCAATTAGGAAATGAATGAACAAGGTGTAGGATATGATTGGGATAGAACTCTATTGTGCTTTTAGAAATGAGAAGACTGGGTGTTTTCAGAGAAACATGGTAAGTCCTATATGAACTGATACAAAGTGAGGTGAGGTGAGAACTGGGAGATCATTGTGAACAGTAGCAGTAATGTTGTAATGATGATCAACTGTGGCTACTCTGATCAACATGATTCCAAATGACTCATGATGGAAAAAAAAAAAGACTCCCCACCTCCAGAGAGATAACTGTTGAGTCCAAATTGAAGCGTAATTTTGTCACTTTATTTTTGGGGTCTCTTTTTAGTTCAGTCTGGCTATATGTTTTGCATTATATTACATGTTATAAATGCTATCATCTTAGCTGCTTTCTCAGTGGGTGTGGGAGAGAGATGTAGGAGAAAATTTGGAACTCAAAATTTAAAGAGAAAAGAATGTTAAAAATAAATAAATAAAAACTTTGAACAAAATAAAATCTGTTTAACTATTAAAAAAGAGTTCTTGGAATACCTGATCAAAAAAAATTCCTAGACATCATATTTCAAGGGATATAAAAGGAAAACTTCTCTGAAATCCTAGAACCTGAGGGTAAAGTAGAAATTGAAAGAACACACCAATCACCACTTGAAAGAGATTCCAAAATGAAAATTCCCAGGAATATTTTAGCCAATTCCAGGGTTCCCAAGTCAAAGGGAAAACACTTCAAGCAGCCAGGTAAAAAAAAAAACATTGAAAAATTCATGGAGGATCATGATCACACAATCAGGATCACACAAAATTTATCAGGTATCATGTTAAAGGAGCAGAGGATCTGAAATATAATGTTCTGGAAAACAAAACAGCCATGATTATAACTAAGAATAACCTACCCAGCAAAATTGAGTGCAGTCCACCAGGGGGGATATAGATATTTAATGAAATAGAGGAATTTCAAGCATTCCTAATCAAAAGACCATAGCTGAATAAAAAATTTGACTTTCAAATACATGACTCAAGAGATGCAGAAAAAGGTAAACATGAAAGGAAAGTCATAAGGAACTGAATAAGGTTAAACTTTACTTTTCTTCATGGGAAGATGACACATAACTCATAGGAACTCTCATTATTGGGGTAGTTAGAAGGCATATATATACATATATACATGTATATACACACACATACACACACACACAGGGCACAGGTGTGAGTTGAATATGATGGGATTATATCCAAAAATAAAATTAAGAGTTAAGAAAAAGGGATGCACTGGGAGAAAGAGAAAGGGAGATATAGAATGGAGTAAATTATCTCACATAAAAGAGGCAAGAAAGAGGTTTTACATATAAATAGTTATTTATTAATATTGATATACAGGAAAAAAAACTTTTGACAAAATACAAGAACCTTTCTTGTTAAAAACACCAGAAAGAACAAAAATAAACGGAGTCTTTCTTAAAATAAGTAGTATTTATCAAAAACCAAGAGCAATCATTACCAATATTGGTGATATATTTAAAACCTTCCATAAGCAATAAGTGGTAAAGCAATGATATCTATTATTATCACTATTATTCAATATTATATTAGAAATGCTAGCTATACTAATAAGGAAAGAAAAAGAAATTGAAGGAATGCAATTAGGCAAAGAGGAAACAAAACCGATACTCTCTACAGATGATATGTTGCTATAGTATACTTAAAAAATCCTAGAGGATCAACTAAAAACTAGTTGAAATAATGACCAACTTTAAAGGAGTTACAGGATATAAAATAAACTTATAGAAACTATCAGAATTTCTACATATTACCAACAGAACTAAGCAGGAAGAGATAGAAAGATAAATTCAATTTAAAATAACTGTAGACTATACAAAATACTTTGGAGTCTAAAACTTTATGAGAACAATTGCAAAACACTTTTCGCACAACTAAAAACTAGTCCTGAATGATTGTAGAAATATTAATTGTTCATGGGTAGGCCAAGTTAACATAACAAAATGACAATTCTACCTAAGTTAATTTACTTAGTGCTATATCAATCAAACTTCCAAAGAATTATTTTATAGAGCTAGAAAAAATAATAACAGATGAGGCGAGATGCAGAGTCAAGATGGTGGAGTAAAGGCAGGGACTCCTCTGAGAACTCCCCCAAATTCCTCCAAATACCTTTTATAAATGATTGTAAACAAATTCTAGAGCAGCAGACTCCACACAAAAAAGACAGAGTGGAACAAATCTCTAGCCCAAGACAATTTTGAAAGGCAGCAGGAAAAGTATGTTGCACCAGATTGTGAGAGTCCAGTGTAGGCCATGCCAGGACAACTCCAGACACAGTAAAACAGGAGAAGGCTTTGAGGGTGACTAAATCAGCAGCAACAGTGGCAGCTACAATGGTTGCCTCCAGAGCTCTTAGCCCACAAATGGTAATGGGGTTGAATAACTGGTCAGAAGGTGATTACAGGAGTCTTTTTGCTAACATTGAGGCAGGGCTATGTTACTCAGATCCAGGGCACAAATCCAGGTGGAAGTCCCAGGGTGAGGTGGAGCACTAGCATAGTACAGCTTGCCACCACAGAGGAGGAGGAACCTTTCTCACAGTTCCAGGACAGCAAAGAGTGCTTGGATCACTCACAGACCAGAGCATTGGCCAACAGAGTAGTAAATACCTCTCCTTTGATCATATCACTTTAGAAGAACTGAAAACTTACAGATCACTAGAAGTATCTCTGAAAACAGCTGCACAAACCCCCTGAAACTTGGAACTGTGTATTCTCCATGCTGGAAGAAGACTCCTACCTTAACAAAGAGTTTAAAACTTAAGTAATTGGGTGGGATCATGAGCAAGTAGTACAAAAACAAAGGTCAGATCATTGGAGACAAAGAAGATCAAAACATGCAATCAGAAAAACATTGTCTTATCAAGACAATGATTCGAAGCAATTCTAAAGACCCCATGAGTGTTGATTGAAGCATACTTTTGTTACTTTCTTTATTTTCCTTGATCGTGTGTGTGTGTGTGTGTGTGTGTGTGTGTGTGTGTGTGTGTGTTTGCAATGTGGTTATATGTAACTATTTTGCATGATTTCAGATGTATAATTGATATATTGTTTGCCTTCTCAAGAGGTTGAAGAGAGGTGGGAAGGAAAAAGATTTTGAAACACAATTTTTTTAAAGTAATGTTAATTTTACATGTAATTGGGAAATATTTACTGTAACACAAAGATACATTTTAAAAGGATGATTGAAGAGACTTGTAGGGATCACACACATAATATGGATGTTTTAAAGGTCAGAATAACAGAAGTAGAAAAAGATGGTGAAAGGTCCAGAATGTAGGATACAGTAACTAGAATGAATTGAGATGTTACAGAAGACATAAATAGGCATATTGGCAGCCAGACTGCTGCAGTAGGTAACAGAAGGCATTCTGAAATAATGAACAAAGGGAGAGTCACACATTGGAGAGGTGTGCCATAGAATGCACTGCCTTCCATCCCTAAACTGTCATTGCTCATTATTTTTGACATTTAGAATACCTTGTTATTGTTATTGCTGTTCAGTAGTGTCCAACTCTATGTGACCCTATGTACTTTGTCCATGGTGTTTTCTGGGTAAAGATATAGGAGTAGTTTACCATTTCTTTCTCTAGTGTGTACCCATTTTACAGATGAGAAACTGAGGCAAGTAAGGCTTAAGTCACTTACACAGGGCAACACAGCTAGTAAGTGTTTTAGGCCAAATTTGGACTCACATCTTCCTGACTCCAGGCCCAATGCTCTGTCCACTACACCACCTAGCTATCCAAAGAGGATACATAGCTTACTTAGAAGGTCAGCTCATTATCATTTCTTACATGAAGCCTATCCTAATACTCAAACTACTAGTAGTACACCTCTCCAACTCTCACGCGTACATCTAGTTACTTTGTAGTTATCTCATATATACATTTTATTTTTATGTGTTAGTGTTGTTTCTCTTAATAGAATGCAAAGTCTCTGAGCATGCTATCTTTTTTTTTTTTGGTCTTTGTATCCACATGATTAATGAATAGAGAGTTAGTCATAGGTGGAGGTTATCCTTATCTAGCATCATTGAAAAGAATAAGAAATTAACAATCCCATATCAAAAGAAGAGGGACTCCCTCGTGGTATCTCCATGCTTCTTCAACTTGGCCTGTGTGGCACAGTTGGCAGGTACAGGATTGGTCTTACCATATAGTGACTCTGACTCATAATGTTAAAGAGAACTAGAGCTATGAGTCTGTCCATTCTTGGAGAGACAAAAAATCATTTGATCAGGGCTTTTACCTGTAATTTCCTCTTTGAAGCATGGCTTTTATGACTATTGGCATACTTTATCTAATCAGATTCTAGCCACACTTTATTTTATTCCCTGGCCATCTTCTTGCTTGCCACTACTCAGAATGACTTCCCCAAATGAAGAAATGTTATTCACCCCTATCTTTCTATGAAGTCTTATTATAGGAATTTTTTTGAAAAAAAGAATAGATCTTTTCTTAACTCTCTAAAATGTTACTTCCTTTTCATCTACTGCTCTACAAAATATACCTAGTCCATATTGGGAACAAATATAAATCATTAGGTTATTAATAAAAGTTTCAGTGTTTTATGGGCTTTAAAAAAGTTTTATTGGTGCCTTTTGTTTTTTTATAACATACTAATTTCCCAACATATTCCCCATTTGAAATCTTCATGTTAACAAAAATCATCTATTACTATTATTACAAATCCAGTCAAGCTAAACCAATTGTCATAGCTACAGAATGTACAATATTCCATACCCATAGATCTCTACACCTTTAAGAAGAGAAGTGTATCACCATCTATTTTCTAAGAACAAGATTGTTCATTGAATTCAATAAGAGAAATAAGAAATCAATTAGCTGCCATTCAATGTTGTTTTCATTTACATTATTGCAGTCATTTTGTATATTGTTTTCCTTATTCAATTTACTTCATTCTACACCAAGCTATTACATTGTGGGCGTACCATTTTCCCCATTTTCTAAATGCAACTTATATATCTATTTATTATCTAACAGTGTGGATTTTGACAGCAGCTCTTGACTACATTTTTATAACGTAATGTAATATACCCTAAGAACATTTGAAAATGAGAAATAATTGGCCCTGTTTTTAGCAGGATCATGTTAATAAGCTGCAATCAATGGGAGCAACCAAACTTTGTAGTTGTGTACAGTTTTACTTTTATCTACACAAGTCAAAGAAGTAGAGAGTTGGAATCATCATGTAGATAATGTAATAGAAAGGAAGTTCAGCTGTTTGGACAAAGAAAGAAGGGAAGTATTCAAGAAGAACTAATTAAATGGTTTCAAACCTAAATGGAAAAAGGAGGACTAAACTATACATGAGGATCCCTGCAAAGCACATATTGACTTTATTTTAAAATATAAGTTATCTGTGTTTTATTGTAGCTTTATTTATTTTGCTAAATATGTCCCAATTACATTATCTGGTTCAGGCCACACAAGGAAGTATTGCAGGCCACATGGGGCCCTCAGGCCATGTACTTGACACCTCAGGTCAAATTATCTAGAATTATTATTTAAACATAATTATACTCACTGAATCACTACTCAAATTGCCATTTATGATCTATGTCATCATGAGCCAGCTTCAACATAGTTCTCAAATGTACATTTTTTTCTTATTTTGTCTTAATGAAGTAGTTGGACTTGATAAAGTTTAAGTTCTCTTTCAAATGTAAGTACTACTATTCTGTGACTTTATCTTTCACAGCTTGTAGCATCTTTAGTCATACAGAGTCACATTATTTCTAAAGCTACAAATAAATTAGCCCTATAACACTGGGGAATAGGGGCTATATGAGTCTAGGAAAAAAAAGAAAATGTTTAAGAAGTTACATCAAATAAGAGTTCATCCCAAAAAGAGTCAGTTCATTTATTTAGTAGAATAATTTCCCCGAAAAACTGTTTTGTGTTTGTGTGTGTGTGTGTGTGTGTGTGTGTAAATTACAAACTGTCTGTAGCTGCCCATCCTGTGTAACTCTTGTCCATATCTTCTTAGTAGTCTACCATTGCAGGGGAGGGGGGACCCACCCAACATAGTGAAGAGCTCCCTATTGATATCATGAGAATATCTTTAGAGATTATGAGCTTTCTATCAGTGATCCCTCAGTCTTGCCACATGATTAGACTATTTTCATTTTTACTTACATATTTCTTTGGTTATACTCTTTACACCTCTTTTTTTTTTTAATCAATCCTTGTTTGTTATGTACTGCAACATCTTGCTTATATTTGTTACATAATATCTCCATTATGTTTTGGGTGATTGAATTTCTTGGAGCTTGTGGGGATCACAACCACACAAAAATCCTGGTAGAATATTGTTCTTAAATATATGGAGCTTTGTTTCAAGTAGTTTGGGGACATTAAAATAACTTTGCAATTTCATAAAACATTCATTCATTTTCTCTGTCAAGTCTGGCCTCAATTCAATGCCCTATATTTGTGTGAGTAAATATTATGCACATATGTATGTGTATATGAATGGATGAATATATATATGTGTGTGTGTATGTACATGTGTATGTGTATATTATATGTATATGTATACATGTAAATCAGTCTCTCAGTAAATAAGTATTTTTTAAGTGCTTTCCAAGTGCCAGGGATTCAAAGAAAGTAAATATTATTAATATTTTCTTAGTCTTTGTATATATTCATGTATGTATATATGTATATGTATCCATATATAGAGATGTACTGATGAATAGTGTGGATGGATTGAAATCTTCATCTCTAAAGAATATTCATATTAGTGAGGTCACATATCTATTCAAGTATTTGCATATATATGCAAATTTTTGCCACCAAAAAAGGATGTTCATCCTTATCTCCTTTCTTTTTAATAACAGAGCAATAGTTAATGTTGATTTATCATATTTCAGTTCAGAGAAATACAAAAAGCTTTTTAAAGTTTAATTCACCATATGCTAAAATGCCCACAGAGTTAATAAATTTGTTACCCAGGGCTATGATTGTTATAATTCTCATGGAGAGCTTTAATATCACGCAGGAGTCCTTCAGGCCCATAAGTGTAGCTAAAATACATGTTATCTTTTTTATTATGCATGAGATACCTTTCATAAATTTCAAAGTTTCTTTATAGCTTCAGCAATTTAATAATGAACAACTGAAATCTTAGCTTCACTATTTTAACATTCTTCTGGACATTGGCTTTACATCTATGGCAAGAGTGTCAGATAAATTTCATGACCTACAGCTAATAATACTATCAAGGAAGCTTCATATAGGCTGAATTATAAACGCCTTTTAGTCATCTATTTCACTACTTATAATGAACTTATGTAATGGAGAAACCAAGTATTCTAGAGGGTGTATTAGCGCTACGTGGATTCAGTAGAAAAATGTGGGTTTCTTACCCATAATTCATAATTATAAGGCAGTATCTTGCCCAGACATATCCATGCACCATAGCTCCTTTGTACAAGATCAGACAAGGTTGTTAAATCAGTTTATTTTTTTTCTGAACTTAAATCATCCCTAGAGCAATGCAGACTGAAGTTTGTTTATTTGTACCTTCAGAGTCTAAGCCTGCTATTTCTAGGACATATTAGAATTGTTGGAGAGCTTCAATATACTAAAGCCTTCTTTTACTCTAGCAAAGAGAGAGGAGCAAATGGAAATGTGAGCTGCTTATTGAGGGAGATTTTTCTATCCCAGATGCTCCATAGTTGGTATATATAAACATCACTGCAAAATTTGAGTTGATCATTAGGATTGGTAAAGATTTCAGCAGGAAAGTTTTTAAGAATAAGCAGGCATAATTCAAAACTTTCATAGCGCCTCATTATATTTTCCACATAGCAAAACATAGCAGAAAGAAACCTAGACTTTGTGCCAAAAGCCCTGGTTTCTAGCCCTGGTTGTAATACTAACTTCTTGGTCAATCTTAAGAAGGTCATAGTTTTTCTGGGCCACATCTTCCTCACTGGTGAAAAGATGGGGTTGGGTTATAGCTAATATCCCTTTCCAACTCTAAACTCCTGCAAGGTAATGTTGCCATCAGATGATAACAAAAATCATAATAACAATAATTATAATAATATCTTACTTTTACAGGTGTTTATGGCTTCTAAATGGGGTCATTTGATCAGCACAACAACCTTGTGGGTAGATTCTCCTCAAATATATATGCAAATAAATTTTAAGAATTGTAAGAGACTTAGAGATTCAGTCTCCTTCTTAAACTAGTGCTAGCTCTACTATGCTATATTGCCTCCCCACTTTGTGGGGGGAAAATACACTCCAGAAGTATGGTGTTAGAAACCTTATACTTAGATTCACCCCAATGCTTTTCTTTCTAGAAAAGTCCTGTAGAGTGAACTAGCTTCACTCTGCCTGGCCTCTCTGATTAGATTTTCAACTTAATGGTTCTCAAAGCATGTGTGTGTGTGTGTGTGTGTGTGTGTGTGTACACAGACAGTATTCTTTTCCATGAAGAATCATGGAGTACTGAACATTTAACACTTGATAGCAATGAGATGTTCTTGGACAGTTAGGACTTCAGGTCTATTTCTCAACCTCTGAGACGCACCATTCTTTCTTCCATCTTCCTCACTCATCTCCTTCATTATTCATTCTTTTCTTCCCCAGGACTCACAGAGGAAGAAGCAACTTTTGTTTTCTAGGAAGAATTGGAACTTCTAAAGTGATCTTCCTTAATTTGCAGAAGACCTAGTTAAGTTTACCTATGCTATTTTAAACACACTGTTTTCACTTTTCCTTAAGTGGGGTATTCTATTAGGCTTATCTGATTATCTTTAATCATTAATAGTCCAATTTTCCCCAGAAGTCTGGGATTTGGCCCCCATGAAAACCAAATTTTTCACTCATCTACCCTGATAATGTCCTAGTGGCTTGCCATCCTACAGGCCCACCAGAAGGTAGCTCCCAAAAACCACTGCTGTATGTTGCAGCCCAGTTGAAGCAGATATCCACAGAAGTGTCTATACAAGCATTTGTAGACTTGTGACAATTATAAATCATTCTAAAAGTGAATAAATTTAGCTGCTCTTTCTATGAATTTGAATCTAACGGATCATTTCTAAAAGGACAAACAATTTCTCCCTACAAGTTTGTGGACTATCTTTAATCATTTATGAATTACCACTCCCAGTCCTGATTAAGATGACTTTTCTCATACTCTATCTAGAAGGACAAATTTGTCCTTCATATCCTACTTCATGGGAAATACTCTTTTATTAGCAAATATAGAGGAATTATGCCAAGAGTTTCAAAAGCCTTTTTGGAAACATCATTTTTCAAATTGACAAGCTCTAAATTCCTTAATTTTGGAAGGGTCAAGGGACTGTGGTAGAAGGCCAAATCCTTCTAAAATATGTCATGATTTACATAATGAGTCAACACATGATGCCTGTGTACTTTAGGGAATTCAGAGTTGAACCTATAATTACCACATAGACTTTAAATATTATCTATCCATGGAGAGGGGAAATCCACAGACCAGCCTACTAACTGCTGTAAGTAAGGAAGCCATGATACCATCTCTTCTCAATTATGCCACATTCCTTGTCCTTGGGGTCTGATGTTCCCATGAAATCTAACTTGTCCTGCTGTGACTTCAGATTTCATATTTCTAATTACAACTTAGATCACACTCTTCATCAACATAAAGTATTTTCTTTTAGATGTCATATATTGTTCTTAACCTCTAGCATACGTTAATACTTGAAGGCTAAGAATTAAGTGAATTCAAGTCAATGCAGATAGCTAGACTAGATCTTGGAAGACCACAAAGACATTGATTTCTTTAACAAATATTTTAGGTCGGTCTATATTGAAAATTAAATATTAAGAATCAAGAATTTCAGAGACGGAAGGAACCTCAGTGGGCATCTAGTATTAATATATATCTGGGAAGAAATTTTTTCTACAATATTCTAACAAAGAATCCTTTGGCTTCCTCTTGAAGACTTCTAAGGCTATAGCTCAGTACTTCCCAAGGAAGCTAATTCCATCTTAGGACAGATTGTTTTTAGGGAGTACATCATTATACCCTCTCCTGGATCACTGCCTTGTCATGGAGGAGGGGCTTGTGTAGGTAATTGAAACTATGATGTATGCCATGCAGGATTACCCAAGACGTCATAAAGGAGAGTTCTAATAAAAGGTGATCCATTGGAAAAGGAAATGGCAAACCACTCCAGCATCTTTGCCAAAAAAAAACCTCATGGATAGTATTAAAATGATAAAAGATTTAACACTGGAGCATAAGCCCCTCATGTTAGAAGATGTCCAACTACAAGTAGCTCCAGAAAGAATGAAGCAGCTGGTCCAAAGCTGAAAGGCAGGTCAGTTACAGATGTGTCTGGTGATAAAAGGAAATTCTGATGCTGTAAAGATCAATACTGCATAGGAATCTGGAATATAAGATTTAGGAACCAAGATAAGTTAGATGTGGTCAGATAGGAGACAGATTAAATATTATTATCTTGAGTGTCAGTGAACTTAAATGGATGGGAATGGGTGAATTTAATTCAGGCGATCAATATACATACTACTGTAAGCAAGAATCTCTTAGAAGAAATGGAGCATCACTCAGTCAATAAAAGGGTAATAAAGGCAATACCTGTGCATAATCTGAAAAATGACAGTAGGAGAACTATTCAATCCAAGGCAAACCATTCAACGTCACAGTAATGCAAGTCTATGCTCCAACCACTGATGCTGAAGAGATCAAAGTTGATCAGTACCATGATGCCCTACAAGATCTTTTGGAAATAACTCCAAAAAAGATGTCATATTCATTATAGGAGATCGGAATGCTAAAATAGGAAATCAAAAGTTAATTGGAATAACAGTCATGTTTAGCGTTGGAGTACAAAATGAAGCAGGCATAGACTAATAGGATTTTGTCAAGACAACTCACTGGTTATAGCGAATACTCTTTTTCAACAACCCAAAAGGTAACTCTACACATGGTCAATAAATAAATAAGATTGATTATATATTTGCAACCAAAAGTGGCGGTTCTATACAGTCAGTTAAAACAAGACCTGGAGCTGACTGCAGCTCAGAACATGTGCAGAAAGAAGGGAAAAACATCAGACTATATAGGTATTACCTAAGTAACATCCCTTACGAATATGAAGTAGAAGTGACTGACAGATTTAAGGGATTCTATCTGGTAGCTAGAGTGCCTGAAGAACTATGGATAATATTGCATAGGAAGCAGCAACAAAAAACATTTCAAAGAAAAAAAGAAGAGTAAAAAAGAAAAATTGCAGTCGAGGCTTTACAAATAGCTGAGGAAAGAAGGAAAATGAAAGGTAAAGGAGAAAGGGAAAGACACACTTATTTGACTATAGAATTTCAGAGAATAAGGAGAGACATAAAAGTTTTCATGAATAAACAATGAAAAGAAACAGAAGAAAACAATTGAATGGCAAAGACAATAGATCTCTTCAAAAAATTCAAAATATCAAGGGATTGCTTCATGCAAATATGAGCATGATAAAAGACAAAAATAATAGGTAGGGACTTAACAGAAGTAGGAGACATTAAGAGGTGGCAAAAATATTGGAAACTATACAAGAAAGGTCTTAATATCACTGACAACCATTATGGTGTGGTTACTGAACTAGAGCTAGTTCACTAAAATCTCCAGAACTTTTGCACATAGAATTATGTCTCATCCATCCTGTGCTCAAATTACTATTTGTTTAACTACTACCTAAGAGAAGAGCTCTTGAGTTTTCTATTTAGGACTACCTCAAAAAGAGCTACTGTATGTGTGTGTATACACACACACACACACACACACACACACAAACATATATATATACACACATATATAAATATATGTGCATACATACACACATACACACATAAACATATACATATATGTACATGTGTGTGTATATATATGTACATACACGTGGGGGGGGAAGAGAGAGAGAGAAACAGAGAGAGAGAGAGAGAGAGAGAGAGAGAGAGAGAGAGAGAGAGAGAGAGAGAGAGGAGAGAGAGTATTACAGCTTTTTCAAAAGGTATGCCTGAGGTTTGGTAGCTTTCTGTGAATAATTCTAAATTGCTTTCCAGAATAATTTGACCAATTCATAGCTCCACTAACAGTGCACTACTGTTATTTATTTTCCCATGGCTCATCTAATATTTGTCATTTTCCTTTTTTCTCATCCTTGACAGTCTGATTGTTATAAAGTGAAACCTTAAAGTTCCTTTATTTTGAATTCCTCTAATTATTAATAATCTAAAGCATTTGGATCACAAATTATTATTAACTCAGATTACTTCTTTTGAAAACTACTTGTTCATATCATTTGACAATCTATTGGAGAACAGCTCTTAGTCTTACGAATTTGAACTTGTTCCTTATACATCTTGGTGATTAGACTAACAGGAGAACCTTGTTGCAACAATTTTCCCCAATTATTTCTTTCTGTTCTCCTTTTTTATGTTAGTTTTACTTGTAGGCAAAATTTTACATTTAATATAAGCAAGATTACCCCTATTATCTCATGTGATCTTTTTATATATGTAACTGAATTTTTCCCCTATTGATCAATGCAAAAGGTAATTTCTTCCTTGCTCCTCTATTTTGTGTATTAAGTGACTTTTTACTGTCTAAATCATATAGCCATATGGAGCATATCTTGGCATATGGTATGAGATGTTGTTCTAAATCTAATTTCAGCTGTATCATTCAATTTTCTCAGCAGCTTTGCAAGTAGTGAGTCCTTTCCCCATAATAATTGGGGTCTTTGGATTTATCAAATGCTACATTACTTTGTTTGCTTCTGTATGTTATGTACCTTGTCTGTTTCACACATCTGTCTTCTCTCTCTCTCTGTCTCTCCTTTTCTCTCTCTCCCATATATATGTATATGTGTGTGTGTGCATGTAGATATATACATACATACAAAAGTATGTGTCAGTACCAAATTGTTTAAATGATTATTGCTTTATAGTAGTTTGAGTTGTGATGATAGGCCCACTTTTTTGATTATTACCTTTGAGATTCCTGATATTTTTGTTCCTCTATATGAATATTACAGTAATTTTTTTGCTTTAGAAAATATTCTTTTGGGAGTTTGTTGAAGTGCTGAATAAGAAATGAATTTAGGTAGTACTGTCATTTTTATTAAATTGACTCAACATAACCACAAGCAATTAATGTTACTCCAATTACTTAGATCTGTCTTCATTTCTTCAAAGAATGTTTTATAGTTAGATTCATATAGTCCTTGGTGAATCTTGGAAAACATACATGCAAGTATTTTATAGGCTCTCTAGTTATTTTGAACATAATTTCTCTTTTAACTCTCTTTGTAAAGTTTTGTTGGTTATATATAGAAATCTTGATGACTCATGTGGATTTATCTTACATCCTATAAGTTTGTTGAAGTAATTAATTTTTAGTTGATTAGGTTTTTCTGAGTATACCATCATACATCTGTAAAAATGAAAAAAGGGTTTTTTTTCTTTGCCTATGTTTTTCCCTCAAATTCTTTCTCCTGCCTTACTTCTACACATAATATTTTGAACATTGTATTAAACAAATATGGTAACAATGCATAGCAGTGCTTTAGTCCAGACCTTATCAGAAAGGCTTTCAAGTTTTGTCTACTCAAGGCCTACTTATAGCTTTAAATATTAGAAAAAAAGAGAAGCATCTCAAAAAAAAAGAAAGAAGCAGCTTTTTGAGGTAGTGTTCAGGAAAGTTAAGCAAAGATTCAAGAAGGACATAAAGGAAGTTTGATAAGATGTCTCAGTTACACAGAGAATTTTGACTCAGAAAGATTTGGAAAACAATGTGAGTCCATTATTTGGTAGATGGAGAATCTAGAGTATTTAAAATAGGAGATGTTGATATATGACATTGTACAGTGGCCATATTAGTATAAATCACTTGTGTCAATTCAATTCAACAAATATTTACTAAGCCCCCATCATGTACTATGTACACTGTGAGGCATTGGATCACAGACAACAAATAAAATGGTCTTTCCTCTCAAGGAACTTGCATTCTACTCAGTGAAATGGGCAGATTAAGTGGAAATATACGTATGTGGAGAGAAGTTGGGTTTATGTCTCCACATGTAGTAATTTTTTCCCCCCTAATTCATGATCCATGAAAGGAATCATCCATCATGCCCTTTTCCTATCTTCATTCACTGACAGACCTACAAAGACATAGTTTTTTTTCATCCCTTCTCATAATTTTCTATGAAACAGCACCTGTTTCAAAATTTTCTCTACCCTGCATCTGCCATCATTTTCATGGACTTTATTATCAACACTGATTACTCATAATACCCCAACTTTAGAGATTTTGATTTGGGGGGACTAGTTTTCAGGGGCGATTATTTCTGTTTAGGATGTTATCCACTGATCCTTTCACAGATAATGAATCCAGGCTTAGTAGGATGATATTTGCATAAGTAGTAAAGTGCTCTCAAGTGCTTATGCAAATAGATTAGCAGGAGGGTTTAAGAATGGAAAAATCAACCCTGGGTCAGTAACCCACTTAGGAAAATGTTAACATCTTCCCAGGGCTGCCCCAGCTCCACTTTTCTAAAGTAATAAATGGAGCAAAAAAAAAAAATCCCTCTTATGGGTAAGACTTTGCAGAGCCACTAGTTAGAATGTTACCTTCTTTTATAAATCTCAGATTTTTTTGAAGGTAAGTATATGAGCCAGGTGTGGATGCTCTCTTGATGAAATTTACCACAGAGGTAAAATTTGGGGGAGGTAGAAAAGAGAGGTAGGTAACTTTTAAAACTGGCGTGTAGTTGGAAAAACAATTTTAAAAGAAGTATTATCTTTTTTTTAAAGAAAAAGAGATTTATTTTGATGAAATTATACTGAAGTGATACATTCCTTCTGCCTCTAAAGAAGCTGATAGAATACAAATCTCAAAGGGATATCTTGTGACATCCAAGTAGTGGTGGAGAGGCCTTGTAAGTAAAAGAATAATAGCATTTTAGAGCTGGAGGAGAGCTTAAAGGTCATCTAATACGTTCTTCTGACTTTAATGATGAATTTAATTGAGTCACAGGGCTATTAAATAGAACAGCAGGGGCTAGAATTCATATCTCGTCTCTCTTACTATTTCCATAATATTACAAGAAATATCTCACCAATTTAAGAACATAGATAAAGAGATAGGTAGATAAACACATATGTATATACAAATACTTGTATACCTATACTTACATTATGAATTTGTTATATATTCAACCTATACTACAACTAATAAATGTATTTGATATATTTTGTTTTTATATCACTCACATTTCTCCCTGTATCACTCCTCTTACTCCCCACAGAGAAACATACCTTACACGATTTTTTAAAAGATGAATAACAGAGAAAAATAATCAAAACCAATCAAAACATTGTGAACAAAAAGTGACATTATGTGTAATGTTCTACACCCATGTACCATATACTTTTAAAACTTTCTCAACTTGGGAGTGGTAATGGAATACAGACTGAGGAGAAATAAGTTAAGAATTATTGGACTACCTGAATATCATGATAAAAGGGGGGGAGGTGTTGGCCATCATCTTTTAAGAAATTATCAAAGAAAACTTCCCTGATATTCTAGAACCAGAGTGTAAAATAGAAATTGACGTTTTAAAATTGATTTTTTACATCACATTTTTTCTGGTTATATCCTTCTCCTCTCTTATGCAGGGAGATATAGCTTTTGAGAAAAAGTTTTTTTTTTTAAAATAAAGAAAAAGTAGTTCAGCAAAACTGAGCAACACATCACACTTACCTGACCATTTGTACATGACCATTGATGGTCTATTCCCTATCTATAGTGCCATATTTCTACAATTAAAGGCAAGAGATTCATTGTTTCAACTCTTAAAGATCACTTTTCAATATATGAAAAAAATTATTGCAATATCTAGGTCATCACCTTGCACCTAGATAACAGGAGATGGATACAATGACTTGAATGGAAAATCATCAAACACAAAAACAACTGAATGTCTTAGTGTTATGGAGACAGAGAAGAGGAACAAATAGGACAGCTTTACTATAGAATTAATCAACAGGATTGATCTATGGATGAAAATACCCATTCAAACATCTGTTTTCCATAGATAACCCAATTATTTGCTGTCAAATAGACTGGTGCTAAATTTAAAATTCAGTGATTCTAGTCCAGACAGAAGCATCCTTAAATTTAAAAAACAGGCACGGCATTGTGAATTTTCAAGATAGTCTAAACAATTTCTGTCTGAACATTTGTCTAATGAATGCTGTAAGCATAGCAAAGTTATGAAATATCATCCCCATTCAATAGAGAATTTAGAAATACATACATACAATGAACGTATGTATCAATCTATCTAGTTACCTATCTCAGGGGTTCTTAACTTTTTTTGTGCCATGGGCATATTTGGCAATCAGATGAAATACATGACCTTCTCTGAATAATGTTTTTAAGTGAATAAAATAAAATGCTTAAGATTGCAAGGGAAATCTATTACATCAAAATAGAAATGTATTCTTTTTTTGATTCCAAATTTACAGACTTCCTGAAATATATGGACTCTTAGAACCCTTGCTTGATCAATACCGTTTCTCTCTCTTTCTCTTTCTCATCTATCTCTCTACCTATATCTTTTTAAAAATTATTCATTGTGAACTGAATATATAGAATGATACATATATTTTTGCTCATGGCCAAAGCAGACATTTATTTGTTTGATTATGCACATTTGTTGTGAGGTGTGTTTTTTTTAACCAGTAATGAGGGAAATGTGAGTGAGACAACATAACTGCTTATTATTTCAGGTAAATAAAATTTAATAAAAATATTTCCATAACCCACATTAGCCACATTAAACGGAGATTTAGAGGTCTTACAAAGTTTTTTTTCCCTCCTTTCTAGTGTTTGTGACTTCTTAAATATTATAAATGAGAATTAGAATAGATTCAGACAAAATGTATTAGGAGGAATAGCAGCATGGGAAAGTAAAAAATATGGATACAGGAAAAGTTGGTTTTTCTTGAAGAATAAGGGATCATCTATCTTCATATATAAATAGTTTCTATTGGTTCAAGCTACAAATGTATAGCAGATGGCAAATAAAGCATTTTCTGTCTCTTAACATGTTCAAGGGTCTCAACTTCTTGCCAAAGTATCTTCTAAAATATTGAGGGAAAACACGATGGGCTTTCTACTTCAGGACACTGGACAAGATTCCCATCCCAACTATAATACAAGAGAAATTTTCCCAAGGAGACCCAAAATAGCTCCTACAAAGTTGTAAGAGATGAGAATGAGGCCCAGATGGTTCTGGGTGGAAATGTGATTTGTTAGACATGAACTATTAGGATGGTCAAGTGTGATGACGTTCATACATTTCTCTGAATCTATTTAAAATCATTTTGGGATTTTTAAGAGGCCCATCTGCCCAAGAAATGTTTTCCCTTTTGGCTTTTAGTCCCTAAAATTCCTACAGAAAAAAAAAGTTCTCCTGTGGGGTAAGGCATTGTTTCTCAAAGTTATTGTTAAAACAGAAATAGTTTACCCATAGGAAAAAGTAACCCATTTGAACCCTGCTTCACATAAACAGAATTAGTGAAAAGTAAAAAAGAAAGAATAATAATGAAGAAAGACGTTACAAAGAATTGAAATAATTACATTCTAATAATGAAGAAAGACGTTACAAAGAATTGAAATAATTAAATTCTAAACTACTGAAACAGGTAAACTAGCAATGAAAAATGGGAAATGGACATCAAAAATGCTATCTATACCAGTTATAATAATTTTGAACTGAAGTTTAATGACTATAAATTCATTGTCAAAATAAGACAAAAAAATTTCAGAAAGTGTTTTAGTCAGCAAACATTTAATGTACCTGAAAACAGATAGTTGCCAAAGGCTATATTTGTTTCAGTTTTAAACTCATTTCCAAAATCTTGTGAAGAAGGATGATGAATGATTATGAGTAGTATCAGTTCACTTGCCGAGGACAGTAAAGGACAAATAGGAGAAAAATGGAAATGATCTGTAAAGAGTATGGTAATAAACTATTTTCCACATCAAGTACTGTTAAAACTCTTTACTTAAACACTATCATAACAGAATCAATTAAATGATAAACATTTATTAAGTGCCTACTGTGTTTTAGGTATTGTGCCAGACTCTGGGGATACAAAAAGGGACAGAACACAATCCCTGCACTCAAGGAGCATATAGGATAATGGGAGAGACATCATGCAAACAAATATTTACAAAGCAAGATTTTATACACACATATACATACATACATATACACATAAGTGACAAATAGGAAATAATTGATAGAAAGAAGGCACTAGAATTAAGAGGGGTTGGTAAAAGATGGAATTTTGGTTGGTACTTAAAGAAAGTCAGGGAGGTCAGTGAGTAAAGCAGAGGAAAGAAAGGATTCCAAGCATAGGGAACAGCCAGAGAAAACTCTGAGGGACAAGAGATGGAATGTCTTGTCTGTGGAACAGCCAGAAGGTCAGTGGTCTCAGTGTCAAAGGAAAGAAGGAAGCATATAAGAGAGATGTTTCAATGATGTTTCAAATGGATTTGGCAAAAGATTGGATGTGGGAGGTGAGAAAGAGTGAGGAGACCTGAAAGACTTCTAAGTTGGAAGCCTAAAAGACTGGGAGGAATATGTTGCCTTCAACAATAATAAGCAAGATGGGAGGGGAAGATTTAGGGGGAAGACTCAAAGTTACATTTTGGAATATGAAAGTTAAGATATCTCCTTGAAATCTAGTTTCAGATATGCAAAAGGCAGCTGCATATGTGAGATTGGAAGTCAGCAGAGAGCAGGAAAGGTTTATTTGAGAATCATCAACATAGAGAATGAGATGTGCTTATAGGAAAGGTACTCGTAGAAATGCCAGTTAAAAGATCAGGAAAATAATAAAGAAAATCAGCCAGTTCAGTTTAAATGTATAAGGAGAAGATTTGAGCTGTAAGAGACACAACTGGGAGAGTACTGAAGTACTGATCTGTAAAAAATATGGAAGAAGGGGGGATAGAAAAGGAATGGAAAAAAATTTCAGACCTCCTTAATAACTAAGTAGATATTAACTACAGAAATTTATGCCTATTTTCTCACGTATACAAAATGAGTTATCCCTACACAAATTGATATTAATAGGAAACAAGAATATTTTCAAAAATGTATTCAACAGTGGTTCACTTCTTTATCATCCACAATTTAATGGAAGTTAGAGAGAGTATAAGATCACATTATGTTTATTATTTGTTGGTTATGAAAAATATTTTATTTCATTGAGGTAATACAGTGGCTTTTATCCATACACCAAAATCATCAAGATTCCTTGAAAGACTTAAGAAATAAAAGACATAAGTCAAAAGAAGTAGCCTCTGATTAGAAAAATCAGGTGAAGCATATAATAGGGAGAGTATGCTTAACAAAGATGTTTACCACTGTGACTCAGGAGTTCCAGTGTATAGTTTTGAAGAGGGCTTCTCTGTGAATAGTAAGGTACTTGAGATGCTTCCATTTGTGGATGATATTGTGCTGATCATGTGAAATTTTAGAACCCAACAGGAAGGGATCTACAATCACTCAAAAGAGCATGGCGTGATCACTGACATAGGAAAAACCAAGCGGATAAAGAATATCAACTGTTCACCAGTATTCACACCTGGGACAAACACTACAGACCGATTAGTTATGTCCACAGTTGAACTGAAGGAGGAAAACAGACTGGGTTGCCTTTGGAAAATTACAAAGTTCCTTTAAAAGACCTTAAGATTCCCATGGAAATGAAGGCCTTTCTTTTTACTACCAACATTATGCCAACATTTCTGAAGTTAAAACACGTAGTACATACAAGGGCAGGGGAGATACAAGTAGGATGCAGTGTATGACCAACAAAGGACTCCAATGAAAACAGGAGTAAAAGAATTTAACAAATAATTACATCATAGGAAAAGAAGATGAACTAGTCTCAGGACAAGAATGAAAGAAAGGGTGGTCAGAACACTCTCCAAGTAACCTCACAAAGGCAGGAAAATCAAGGAAGGCCTCTACAATATTTGGTGGACCTTCTGTGGCAAACTAGTAGGAAGACTTGAACAGGAGTAACACAGAATGGTCAAGCATGGATAAATTTCTATCAGAATCATTAGGAGGCACTCTCAAATTAAGGAGAGCAAGCATCCATTTGAGTATAAGATCCAATTACTGTCTGAGCCTTGACTTACTTTTTTTTGCATTTGACACCATGAATTATACATTACTTCTATCTACTTTCTAATTATGGGGCTCATTAAATCTTACTGTTAGGGAGGCAGAGCCAAAATGACAGAGTGAAGGCAAGGACTCAACTGAGCTCTCCTCCAAACCCATCCAAATACCTTTAAAAACGACTCTAAACAAATTCCAGAGCAGCAGAACCCACAAAAAGACAGAGTGAAACAAATTTCCAGGCCAAGATAACTTGGAAGGTCATCAGGAAATGTTTATTGCACTGGGGTGAGAGAGGAGAACAGTCCAGGGCAGGCCATGCCAGCAAAGACTGGGCTTCAGCAAACCAGAAGCAGGCCTTAGGGGTGACTGAATCAATGGCAACTGTGGTGGTTTCCAGACTTTTTTTTTTTAGCCAAAGACAAGGTTTATTAGAACATTCGTCATATTGGGCAGAAGATTAATAAGCTATTGGCCGGATTATAAGAATCTGAGCAGTGGCTAGATTTTAAGAATCTTAGCACCTTAAGGGTCACAAGATGGACCTTATATACAGAAAGACTGTGGGAGAGATCTAGGAGCAGCCAAGTAGTTTGGGGTGACTGAAGGAGGGGTCTAAGGAGATCTTGATGTGAGTGGACAGTAAACTGGGGTGAACAGAACTCCTAGGACCTGGACCACAAGTCTAAGGGAGAATGGGGCTAGCTAGGATTAAGGGTGGGAAATGGCTAGGGACCATAGGGAGGGCTAGTTAAGGATAACAGAGAATTGGGAGATTGAGAGTAGCCACAATGAAAGGCCAGTTAATGGGATTATAGCCTAAGGGGAATGCCAGACATTTGGCCAAGTGGGAAAGTCCAGGGTTTTTCCTTTCTGGGGTCTAAATCCCATCTTCATCATTCCTGCCTCAAACAAATAGGATCTAAATTCTTTTGGGATAAGGGGCAAAGGTCTTGGCTTCTGAAATTGCTTCCTGCTGGCAAGGGGTGTAGTGCTTGCCTCAGAGGGGTCCCAAAGAGAAGGTTGACTGGAACCAAGCACAAGCTGCATCCAGAAAATGATGGGGGGACATTGGCTGGTACTCGCTGTTTGCTACAATAATGTTTGGACATTGTAGGTGAATGGCCTGTAGTCTTAAGACACTAATCTGACAGAAAAGACTACAGGGCCCAGATATAAAGCAGGGGACTACATTTAGGGCCCAACTTTGAGAGGATAAAACAACCTTAGCTCTGTTTGGATTCAGATAATTCAGTTTTCCAACCATGCAGTATCAAATCCACCTCATAGCCAGACTCAGGAATAGCCAGGTGGGTAACATTCCCTTTCAAAGGAACATAATGGGTAAACTGAGCCAGGAGGATCCCATCTCAGACTGAGGCTAAAATTGTCCTCTCAACTTTTCCCAATGGTGACTTCCCCCCAGTATCATATTTTCTGAGTAGCTTGTGGCATTTCTCTCAATTCAGGGATTATTGATTATTGATGGATTATGACCCATCAGAAAACTCAAAATACAATCCTATGAGCTGTTACCTCAAACAGCAAGTTTCACTAATCACATTTTAGTAAAATCTTTTCCAGGATTTACATCTCCAACTTAAATTTGACCTGGTGTAAAAAGCCAGTCATTAGAGATTTCTATACATTTGCAAATTCTCAGCAAGCCATAACCCAAACAAGCTTCTTGCCTAGTTACACATCAAAACAATAACTAACAATAGACAAATTATTTTATCAGTAACCAAATTATGAAAAGTTGCTTGACATAACTGATACAAAAAGTTTGCCAATTTGAAACTTGAAACAAACCCATTACCAATCATGTGACTTCAGTTCTGTTAAATTCATTTCCAAATTACTTTATACAGAGAATCAACATCTCATCATTAACAGCTAAAACTACAAATTTAAAAGAGCTTGCTTACCCAAGTTCAGGTGCCAGTTTCTTTACCTTGAGCAGGATGTGCTGAACCTGGGTGATGCTTCCTGGAAAAATTTGCCAGTGGGATTCAGGCTGTAGCTGCTGCCCCTCCCCTCTTTCTTTTCTCAGGTGGGGGTGAGCAAAATCAAAGGTGAGGGGTAAAGGGTGAAACTCTCTTCTTCTATGAGAGGGGTTAACATATGCTTTTGACTCAAGGGAAGGGAGTAGGAGAAAGGAGTGGCCAGGGTTGTAAGGATGAGTTTCAAAACTCCTTACTGATCAATCATAAAACCTCCAAATTCTGCCAAGGTATTTTTAGCTGTTCTAACTTTTCCCTGTAACCTCCATGCAGGAGGATTCAGAGGTCCAGAGGGAAGGGAGTAAGTAAGCCTCAGGGAACCAAAAAGCAATTGCAGTTTTCCCCAATTCTCTAGTGCCAAGAGAATTAGCAGAATTGGGCATATACTTCCAGATAGGGTGTCTGTCCTTGTCGTCTATACTGTGGAAGGTGTAGCCAGGTTCATGTACCCCAACTGACCCCGTGGACTGAGAGCCTGAGAGCATCAGGCCAAGTGCGAGACAGCCTCATAACTGCCCGAAAAGCTTTGGTGCTTGGAGATCAACCCCAACTGCAGAACAAGAAAGTAAGTAGGGAAGGAGACCTTCCAGTCTTGGCTGGAGAAGAACTTGTACAGGCCACCAAAATGATGAGGGTGCTGAGGCCCCAAAATCACATGTGCATCCTGTCCAAAAGAATTTGACCCAAGCCTTCTTCCAGCCAAAAACAAGGAATATTAGAACATCCATCATGTTGGGCAGACTCTTAAGAAGTCTGAACATTAATAAGCTATTGGCTAGATTATAAGAATCTGAGCAGTGGCTAGATTTTAAGAATCTAAGTGGTTTCCAGACTTCTAAGCCCACAGATACCAAAGGCAACTTACAGGGTCAGTAGGAAAGGTCTATCACACCTGGTTGAGAATGGAGCTCAGTCCAGCAAAGTCTGCACCAGCACAGCCCTGGCCATAGCAAAATAGGAGCAGACCTTGGGAATGACTGAATCAGCAGTAGCAGCAGCAATAGTTGTTCCCAGATCTCTCAGCCCATAGATGGCAAGATGATTGAATGGTCAGAAGGAGATTACATGGGACTTTTTGCTAGCACTGAGGCAGGACTCTGTTGCTTTGTCCATACTTGGATCCAAGGCACAGTCCTGAGCAGCAGTCACGGGTGAGAAGGAGCACTAGCACAGCAGAGCTTGCAACCACAGTGGTGTGGGTACCCTCCTCACAGTTCCAGGGCAAAAAAAAAAAAAGAGTGTTTGTGGTCATCCACAGACCAGAGCAGGGGCAAGAAGAGTAGTAAATACCTCATCTTAAATCATACCACCTTGGAAGAACTGAAAACTTACAGGTACCTAGAGGTAGCTTTGAAAATAGTTGCAGAAAATCCCTTAAGTTTGGGACAGTGTGCCCTCCACCTTGGAAGCAGAGCATTACTTTAACAAAGTTAAAAGTCAAGTAACAGCCTGGGAAAATGAACAAACAACAGAAAAAAAAAACTAACTATAGAAAGTTACTATGGTGACAAGGAAGAACAAAAAAAGACACTCAGAACATAATGAAGTCAAAGCTCCAACATCCAAAGCCTCCAAGAAAAATATGAATTGGGCTCAGGCCATGGACGAGCTCAAAAAGGATTTTGAAAATAAAGTAAGAGAGGTAGAGGAAAATTAGGAAGAAAAATGAGAGTGATACAAGAAAATCATGAAAAATGAGTCAACATCTTGGTAAAGGAGACGTGAAAAAATACTGAAGAAAATAACACTTTAAAAAACAGACTAGGCCAAACTGTAAAAGAAGTCCAAAAAGTTAATGAGAGAATGCCTTAAAAATCAGAACTGGCCAAATGGAAAAAAACTGGCCAAGAAGCTGAAGAAAATAATTCCATAAAATTGGGATGCAGCAAATGGAAGCTAATGACTTTATGAGAAATCAAGAAATTATTAAACAAAACCAAAAGGATGAAAAAAGAAAAAAAAAAACAGAAGACAATGTGAAATATTTCATTGGAAAAACAACTGACCTGGAAAATAGGTCCAGGAGAGATAATTTTAAAATTATTGAACTAACTGAAACCCATGATCAAAGAAAGGAGCCTTATTATTTTTCAAGAAATTATCAAGATATTCTAGAACTAGAAAGTAAAACAGAAATTGAAAGAATCCACCAGTCACCTGCTGAAACAAATCTCAAAATAAAAGCTGCCAGGAATATTATAGCTGAATTCCAGAGTTTCTAGGTCAAGGAGAAAATATTGCAAGCAACCAGATCGAAACAGTTCAAGTGTGGTGGAGCCATGGTTAAGATAACACCAGATTTAGCAGCTTCTACATTAATGGGTCAGAGAGCTTGGAATATGATATTATGGAGGGCAAAGGAGCTAGGATTACAAGCAAGAATCACTCATTTATTATTATTATTCTGAAACTTGGGATCCCAAGTAATTTACCTTTCTGGTTTTGTGGAAAGACTGGCCCTAGTATAATATTATATGAACTTTGATAATTGTCTAGCTGATTCAGGTAATTTGTTGATGAAAACAACGTAGTTCCCACCTTAATTTTGACTGAATACAATTATATTAATAGCGAACATTTATACAGTATTTTAAGGCTTGCAAAGCACTTAAAAATATTAGCTCATATGATCCTCACAACAGCTTATGAGGTAGGTGTGATTATTGTAATACCCATTTTGCAGGTGAAATAACAAACTGAAATAGGTTAAATAGTATGCCCAAGTTCCACAGCAAACAGTATTTGAACTCAAAAGTTCTTACAGACTTAAGAATTCTCCTGGTTCTATTGAAAATAGAAAAACATATTTTTGACCTTAGTTTTACCCACATTCCTACATAACATCAAATTCTCAAAACCAAAGAACCGTATCTCCCCAGTATTCAAGAGACCAAAAGACATAACTCTAAATGGTTATAGGCAGATTGGCAGACTCTGACAGACTGTTTGGGAGGAGTGAAGAAATCCATTATGAGAATTAGCCGCAGACCACAATGACTGTTATTTGTGGCAAAACTAGCCTTTGATAAATGTAATACTGTATGTTGATTCAATAAAACATATCACATATCACGTAAAATTCTTCTGTTGTCCCTGGATTCCTTCCCCTGTGCATTAGGCTTCACCAGTACAGACTACAGACCACACACAACACAGGACATGTGCACATGTTTGGATCCGGATTCATTGCAATATGGCATTGGAACAAGCATACATTTCTGTATGACAATAGTTACTGTGGCTCATTTTTAAAAACTTGTTACATCCAAACTCCCTTCTCCTCAAATTCTAATATGGATTCTACATGTTTAACAATGAACTCAAATTTTGTTTCATTATTGATGGCTATAAAATGTGTCTATACTTTAATAATTCATTGAATTTGATGGCTATCTTCTAGGAAAACTTCATGTAAATGTAAAAGATATCATAAATTACAGTCATTATCATATTTTTCCTTGCCTTTAAATTCACTAAGCAGATTTATAGTATTGTCCACATCACTATACAAAGCAAAGTAAGCATATGTATGTATGTGCGTGTGTGTGTGTGTGTGTGTGTGTGTGTGTGTGTGTGTGTATGTGTGTGTGTGTGTTTAATGCAGGGGTTCTTAAGCTAGAGTACAATGGTTAACAGATAGACTGCAGTGAGTCTGCAAACCAGGATTGGGAAAAAATGCATCTTTATTTCACCACTTTTAAATGAAATTTAGCATTCCTTCAATCATGAATGTGGGCAACAAACATTATTCTGAGAAGAGGCACAAAAATGTTTAAAATACTGTTGTAAGGAAAGAAATTAGAATTTTTAAGTACCTATGTGCCAGGCATGGTGTCATCTGCTTTACAAATTTTATCTCATTTGATTCTCACAGCAACCTTATGGAGTAAGTATTATGATCATTCCCATTTCACAGCTGAGGAAACAAGGGCAATGAAGAAATATAGAGGTTAAGTGATTTGCTTAGGATTACACAGCTATTAAATATCTGAGGCTTGACTTGAGCTCAGATCATTCTGACTCCAGGACAAGCATTCTATCCACTGTACTACCTAGCTACCTCTAAAAAAGGTCCATTGTTTTCATTAGACTTTCTAAGGGGTCCATGACACAATAATGGTAAAGAACTCTGAATTAATGTGTGTGTCTGGCTTATGGTGTTAATTCTGAAAAAAAGAAGTTGGAGTACTTAGTGTGGTATGGTGGACAGAGTGCTAAACCTGGAGAAAGGAAGGAAGGAAAGAAGGAATGAAAGAAGATAGGATGAAAGGAATAAGTATTTATTAAGCTAGTGCTATGTGCCAGGCACCATGTAAAGCATTTTACAAATATCATCGCATTTAATCCTCACAACAACCCTGTGAGGTAAGTGCTATTGCCATCCCCATTTTTACAGTTGAGGAAATTGAGGCAGACAGAGGTTAAGTAACTTGCCTAGGGTCACATCCATAGTAATGAAGACTGGGTGTTGGGAAGACCTGAGTTCAATAGCAACCTTAGACATTTACTAGCTCCAAAAGTGATGTTTCAAAGGTCATTTAACCTTCTTTAGTCACTGTTTTCACATCTGTAAAAACAAGGATAAAAACAGCACCACATGATTGCTGTTAGGATCAAATGAAATTATATAAAGGGTTTGGTACTATATAAATGTGAGCTGAACTAATGATTTTGACTAAAAGTTTTGCAGTATAAATATCTAGTTGCAGACAACAAGTATAAATAGGATTTGCCCACTTGAAAGCATAGAAATGACCCTACAATATGCATCAGTCACAAATCCATTGTGATTGCCCAGGTAATATCTCTCAGTGGCCTGCAGGGTTTCAAAGCACTCACTAAATAGTTGTTTCATGTTTTCATTTATCTATTATTCTTCCAGTTTAGAGCCACTTAAAGGGTTAACTGAAATGAAGAAAGTATGTGTAAATGGTCTCTGTCAATTGTTGAATTTATAAACTTGAAAGATTCTTGCCTCAGTTAGGTGTGAATGATCCCAAAAGAAGGTTAGATATTGGAATTGTGCCTCGTAAAGATACACGTAAGTTCAAAGAAGAAATAGAGGTGGTACAGTCAATTTAGTTGTCCTTTTTTCCTCAACTAAAGAATCAATTATTACTTTTTCTTTTGTATTGTATTCATGGAACTACTGTTCATGCTCTAAGGCTCTTAACATCAAAGCAAGCAACAGAAAATTGGTGTTTACTTTAGGGGTGAGCAGGAGGAAAACCCCATGACCTACTATTTCAGGAAAAATTCAATACAATATTCAGAGGGAAAATGTAAAGGAAATTTTGAGCCAGACAGAATTTAGTTCTTTGGGAAAGAGAGCCTCTTTATATGAAAGTAGGTCCTTTTCTTCTTACAGAAAGAAACTTAAAATTATGACTATGAAATTCTGTCCAATAACAACATCTCATCTATTATTTTCTAGACTGTGTGTTAGGAGACTAGCATAAATGGAAAGAATAGAGAAATACTCTATTTCCATTTGTAATTCAAAGAATCTCTCTATGGCAATGGGACAGGTCTCATGTTTTTACTCGATGGTTGAAAACTTGGACAGTTTAGTGAGGTTCACATTATATTGAAAAGAAAATTTAAGTACATGCAACCCTGGATGCTTTGGACTCCTACCCATTTTTTTGGCTTCAAAAACCATCTTCATCAATTTAAATGGATTTAATTTAAAAAAAAAAACTTAGAGGAGAGAAAAGTTTGGGTTAAATCAGAGCCATTTAGAAGCTTTTCTGATTAAGTAAGTTAGGCCTTGTTAAAGTATATTAATTTTGATGCCTTCTCAAGACTCTCCTACATGACTCAATATATGGATCTCCATCTCTTTCCGTCTTTCTCTCTCTCTCTCTCTCTCTCTCTCTCTCTCTCTCTCTCTCTCTGTCTCTCTCTCCCTCTCAAAGGAACATTGTTTACCAGTGATCAGAAACTTCTATTGTCATGGTTCATCAATTTAGATATTCCAAGAGTTTGAGCAGTGGTATGTTGAGCAAATGCTATAGCTCCATAGTGTAATTGTAGCATAGAGAATTCTTTTTTAGCCCAAATCTTGCTTTGCACACTATGTAGGGAAAAAGAATACATCAGCTAAATTAATGTTGCATTTATCCATAGGGGCATCTGCATGGTACACACATTTAAAAAATAGCTATTCTGATGATTAATTAGGAACCAAATGAGCACAAAGAATATCAAGAAAATAGAAGACCTAAAATGCAACAGTTTAACTAGAATCAGAGTGAGCTTGTACCCTTCTAACTGTACACTTTAGTCTGGGGTGCAGTGGAATGAGTGATGACTGGTAGCCATGAAAAGCCTTTGGTTCAAATCCTCACTCTGACACTCAACTCCTTTCATGACCATGAACAAGTGATTTGGCCCCTCAGATTCAGCTTTCTCATCTGTAAAATGGGTATAATATCTGTAATAGTTACTTCAAAGGGTTAAGTTTTTGAGGAAATTATAAAAAAAATACAAGATCATGGATTTTGAGCTAGGAAGGTACTTAAGAGACCATTGAGTCCAATGCTTTCATTTTACAGATGAGGAAACTAAAGAAGAGATTGGTAATGTGAATTACCCAGAGTGATACAACTAGTAAGTACTTGAGGCAGAATTTGAATTTGTCTTCCTATCTCCAAGCCAAGCCCTTGTTACACTGTGCCATCTATCTCCTTACAAAATGAGATACTTTCTACAAAGCACTGTGAACATTATAAAGTACATGTATGTGCCATGCTATGTACCAATAATTTCAATACTGAAGAAAAATCTAACACTGAATGCCAATGGGTTTATTTATATACTGTCAAATAATCCAATTGATTGCCATTTTCTCCCTCCTCAGTTGAACTAAGCAATTATTCTTTTTTTTTTTTTTTGGCTAGGCAATGGGGTTAAGTGACTTGCCCAGGGTCACACAGCTAGTAAGTGTTACGTGTTTGAGGCCGGATTTGAACTCAGGTCCTCCTGAATCCAAGGCCAGTGCTCTATCCACTGCGCCACTTATCTGCCCCTAAGCAATTATTCCTAAAAACAATATTTTATATTTTTCTCTAATTACAGGTAAAGATAATTTTCAACATTCATTTTAAAAAAAATATTGAGTTCCTGGGGCAGCTAGGTGGTGCAGTGGCTAGAGCACCAGCCCTGAGTCAGGAGGACCTGAGTTCAAATCTGACCTCAGACACTTGACATTAGCTGCATGACCCTGGGCACTTAACCCCAATTGCCACACACACACACACACACACACACACACAGAGAAACAATCAGGCAAAACATGTTTAGTCATATTGTAAAAGAAAACACAAAGGCAAAAAAATAAAAACCATACATACACACACACATACACTTACACTAAAGAAAATTTAAAAAATAGCATGCTTCAATTTTCAATTTTCAATTCAGACTCCATCATTTCTTTCTCTGGAGATAAAGAGCATTTTTCATCATTAGTTTTTGGGGTTTTTATTTTTAGAAATATTCTTCAATCATTGTATTGATCAGAATAGCTAAGTCATATGCAACTGATCATCATACAATAATACTGTTACTGTGCACAATGTTCTTCTTCTGCTCACTTCACTTTGCATCAGTTCATGTAAGTCGAGGTTTTTCTGAAATCAGCCTACTCACCATTTCTTACAGCAAAATAATATTGCATTACAATCACATACCATAACTTGTTCAGTCATTCTCCAATTAATGAGCATCCCTCCAATTTCCAATGCTTTGCCACTACAAGAAGAGATACTAAAACATTTTTGTACAAATAGGTCCTTTTCTTCCCCACCCCACCCCATTTTTATCTATTTGGGATACAGATTCAGTAATGGTATTGCTAGAACAAAGAGTATACACAGTTTTATAATCCTTTGGGCATAGGTCCAAATTGCTCTCCAGAATAGTTGAAACACTTCACACCTCTACCAATGGTGCATTAATGTTCCAATTTTCCCACATCCCCTCCAAAATTTGTCATTTTCTGTTTCTGTAATATAAGTCAATCTGACAGGTATAAAGTGGTACCTAGGAATTGTTTTAATTTGCTTTTCTCTTATCAATTGTGATTTAGAACATTTTTATGTGAGTATGGATAACTTCGATTTCTTTATCTGAAAACTGCGTTAGATCATTTACCAATTGGAGAATGACTCGTATTCTTATAAATCTGACACAGTTCTCTACATATTTGAGATATGAGGCCTTTATCAGAGACATTATAAAAATTGTTTCCCATCTTTCTGCTTTCCTTCCAATCTTGGTTGCATTGGATTTCTTTGTGCAAAAACTTTTTTGTTTAATATAATCAAATTTATCCATTTTACATCTCTGTCTCTTGTTTAGTCTTAAATCTTTCCCTTCTCCATAGATCTGGCAGGTAAACTATTCCTTTCTCTCCTAATTTGCTTATCACATCCCATTTAATATCTAAATTGTGTACCCATTTTTGCTTTATCTTGGTATATGGTGAAAGATGTTGGTCTGTACCTAGTTTCTGCTACACTATTTTAAAGTTTTCGCAGCAGCTTTTGTCAAATACTGAGTTCCTGTTCCAAAAGCTGGGGCCTTTGCATTTATCAAACAGTAGATAACTATGGTTATTTACTACTCTAGCTGACATACCCAATGTATTCCACTGATCAATCACTCTATTTCTTAGCCAGTACCAGATAGTTTTATTACCACTTTATAATACAGTTTGAGATCTGACATTGATAGGACCCCTTCCATTACATTTTTTTCATTAATTCCTTTGATATTCTTGGCCTTTTTTTCTTTCAGATAAATTTTGTTATTATTTTTTCTAGCTCTAAAAAATAAGTTGGGGGGTTTTTTTGTAGTTTAATTTGTCTGACATTGAATAAGTAAATTAATTTAGGTAGAATCACCATTTTTATTATGTTGGTTTGTCCTACCCATGAGCAATTAATTTTTTTTCCTATGCCTTAGACCCAACTTTATTTGCACCAAAAAGTGTTTTGTAATTGTGTTCATATAGTCCCTGGGTTTGTCGTGGCAGGTAGATTCCTAAGTATTTTATATTGTCTCCAGTTATTTTAAAAGGAATGTCTCTTTCTATTTCTTGCTGGTGAACTTGTTGGTAATATAGAGACATACTGATGATTTATGTGGGCTTATTATGTGTTCTGCAATTTTGCTAAAGTTGTTAATTATCTCAATTAGTTTTTTTAGTTGATTCTCTATGATTCTCTAAGTAGACCATCATATTACCTGCAAAGAGTAATAGTTTGTTTCCTTATGGCCTATTCTAATTTTTTCACTTTTTTTTCTTGTTTTATCCCTATAGCTAGCATTTCTAGTGCATTATTGAGTAATAGTGGTGATAATGGGCATCCTTGCTTCATCATAGATTTTATTGGGAAGATTTCTAGCTTATCCCCATTGCACATAATGCTTGCTAATGGTTTTAGATAGACATTACTTATCACTTTAAGGAATGCTTAATTTATTCCTATGTTGTCTATTGTTTTTAATAGGAATGGGTATTATACTTTGTCAGGAGATTTTTCTGCATCTATTGAGATATTCATACGACTTTCGCTGGTGTTGTTACTGATATGGTCAATTATGCTTATAAGATTTTCTAATATCAAACTAGCCCTATATTCCTGGTATAAATCCCACCTGGTCATAGTGTATGATCCCTGGGGTATATTACTGTAATCTCCTTGGTAGAACTTTATCTCAAATTTTTGCATCAATATTAATTAGAGAAATTGGTTTATAGTTTTCTTTCTCAATTTTTGCTCTTTCTGCTTTAGGTATCAGCGCCATATTTGTATCATAAAAGGAATTTGAGAGGACTCCTTCACCTATTCTTCTAAATAGCTTATGTAGTTTTGGAATTAATTGTTCTTTAAATGTTTGCTAGAATCTACTTGTGAATCTATCCAGTACTGGCTATTTTTTCTTAGGGAGTTAATTGATGGCTTGTTCAATTTTTTTCCCCTAAGATAGGGTCATTTAAGTATTCTATTTCCTCATCTGTTAATCTAGGCAATTTATTTTTGTAAATATCCACCCATTTCACTTAGATTTTCAGATTTATTTGCACATAATTTGGCAAAATACTTCCTAATTATTGTTTAATTTCCTCTCCATTAGTGCTGAATTCACCATTTTCATTTTTGATACTAGCAATTTGGTTTGCTTTTTTCATTTTTTAAATCAAATTAACCAATGGTTTATCTATTTTATTGAGTTCTTTTCATAAAACCAACTCCTAGTTCTAATTATTAGTTCAAATTTTTTTTTTTGCTTTCAATTTTATTAATCTCTCCTTTGATTTTCAGGACAATTGTCAAGTGGTGACTTTTAATTGGTTCTTTTTCTTTTTGTTGTTGTTGTTGTTTTTAGTCACATGTCCAATTCTCTGATTTGTTCTTTCTCTATTTTATTGATATATGTGTTTAGAGATGTAAATTTTCCTGTAAGTATAACTTTTGGTTGTATTGCATAAATTTTGATACATTGTCTTATTGTTATCATCCTCTGTAATGAAATTTTTAATTGTTTCTATGATTTGTTATTTGACCCATTCATTCTTTAGGATTAGATTATTTAGTTTCCAATTATTTTTAATCTATATTTCTGTGGTCATTTATTTAATGTAATTTTTATTGCATCATGATCTGAAATGAATATATTTAATATTTCTGCCTTTCTGAATTTGATTGTGAGGTTTTTATGCCCTGATACCTGGTCAGTTTTGTTTGTGTGTGTGTGTGTGTGTGTGTGCATGCGTGTGTGTGTCTTGTGCCACTAAGAAAGTATATGCTTTTCTATCTCTGTTCAATTTTCTGCAGAGGTCTATCATATCTAACTTTTCTAAAATTTGATTTACTTCCTTAACTTCTTTCTTATTTATTGTGGAAGTGAATGTTGAAAACTAAAAATAAATTAATTAATTAAAATTATTTGGATCCTATACTATTCAGCACATAAACATTTATTATTGACATTACTTCATTATTTATAGTATCTTTTTAGCAAGCTGTAGTTTCCTTCCTTGTCTTTTTTAATTAGACATACTTTTGCTTTTGCTTTGTCTGAGATCATGATTGCTGCCCCTGTTTTTGTTTGTTTGTTTTAATTTACTTCATTTGAAACATAACAGATTCTGTTCCAGTCTTTTACCTTTGCTATGTGTGTACCTTTCTGCTTCAAATGTGTTTGTTGTTAAAAACATAGTGTAGGATTCTGGTTTTTAAGGTTTTTCATCCACTCTGCTATCCACTTCTGTTTTGTGGGTAAGTTCTTCCCATTCACATTCATGGTTTTGATTCCTATGTATTTCACTACATTCTTCTCTGTCTCTGTCTCTGTCACTGTCTCTGTCTCTGTCTCTGTCTCTCTCTCTTCATCTTGTCCCTCCTCACCAGTATTTTGCTTCTGACCAACACCTCCCCCATTTTGCCCTCCCTTCTATCAGGCCTCACCACTTTTCTTATTCCCCTTCCTTCCAACCTCCCTCTAAGGTAAGATAGATTTCTATACTCAACTGAATGTTTATGTTATTCCCTCTTTGAGCCAATTGTTATGAGAGTAAGATTCAAGCAATGCCCATTCCCACATCTTTACCTCCACTGTAATATGTCTTTCTCACCTCTTCATGTGAGATAATTTGCTCTATGCTACCTCTCCCTTCCCTCTTCTCACAGTGAAATCCTCTTTCTTACTCCTTATTTTTTAATATCATGTCATTAAAATCAACTTATACCCATACCCTCTGCCTATGTACACTCCTTCTGACTGCCCTAGTAGTGATACAGTTCTTAAGAGTTACAAGTATCATCTTCCCATGTAGAGAAAAAAAAGCTATTTAACCTTATTGAATGCCTTGTTTTCTCTTTCTCTTTTGCCTTTTTATACTTCTCTTGAATCTTGTATTTCAAAATATAAATTTCAGTTCTGCTCAGGTCTTTTCATTAAAAATGCTTGGAGGTCCTCTATTTCACTATATATATTTTTTTCCCCTAAAGGATTATGCTTAGTTTCACTGAATAGGTGATTCTTGGTTATAATCCGAGCTCCTTTATCTTCTAATTCTTGTCTAATTATAATTGCCTATCTAATTCCAAGCCCTCCTCCCCTTTAATGTAGAAACTGCTAAATCCTGTGTAATCACTACTGTGACTGAACAATTCTTTTAGAATTAGTTAAATTACTTTAGTTCTGATTTATTTGGAATGGACAAGTGTTAGCATTATCTTCAAAAGCCCAAGATAAACAGAAATTTCATAATCATCTCTGAGCTAAGTCAATGTCTATAGAATTGCTAGATAATTTAGATTCCAAAATTTAGATTTCTAACAATATACTCTATGCAAATGTACTCATTTTTAAGTAGTACAGGATTTTATTAATTCAGTCATAATAAATTGGAGAGACATATGAAAAATAGGGTAGCTTTGGGGAATGTCTATACCAAAGTGAAGCAAAAAGATCAGAGTTCTTGTCTCCTTAACCCACACTACCCTAGTCAAGATTTCTTAAAGCAGAGGTATCTGTCTAGTTGTAATCACTACATCCAATAGGGTGGAAAGATACATCAAAAGCAGCTTCAGGAACTGACAAGGCAATCAAGGATTCAAGAGAGTGTTAGTCCTGGTAGTTAGAAGCTGAGCTTCAGAGAGTAACAGGACTAGGAAGCTTAACTAAGCAACTCACACAATAGAGATGCTGCTTCTGGAAGGAACAGTCTGAGGACTCCATGGGAAAGAAAAGGGCATTGATACTTTACAGTACCACAGGCATACATTGCCTTGGCCACATGTGTTCCTTATTCATGTGCCTTCCTGCAATGGAACTCCAAGCTTTGTTCATTTTTTAAATTAATATTATATGAATTTATAAGGGGATATACCATAGATTTAAGGGTGAAGAATGGAGATTTGTGGCTACTATTCTTTGAATAATAAAACTAATAGTAAAACTAATCTTTGAATCTGAAAGTAATTAATAATCCCTTACCCTCCTTCCACTCTTTAAACTGAGTGCCAAGGTGGGGGAGGTAGACCAGAGAGTGTACTATGTATTAAAATATGTTTAGTTGGAGCGAAATGAAGTTGTGTGTGATAAGCTGAAAACCAGATTCTGGAAGGATATTAAAGATATCATTCTATTGATCTCAGTAATATCTAGGTCAGTACCAAAAATAGGGCGAAACATTAAATGGAAAGAAAATTAAAATGGCAACCTAGAGACCTGGGTTATAATCTTAGGCCTGCCATTAACTTCTATGCAACCTTGGCCAAGCCACCTAATTTCTCCAGGACTCAATTTCCTCATTTGTTAAAGAAAGGGTTTGAGATGATTTTCTTCAATATATCTTCCAGATATAATATACTAAGATCTAAACCATTTTAGTAAGAATATCCAAATGATCAGAACTTCCATTTTCATATTTTAGGGACAAAAGGTAGGTTGTGTTGTGTGTGTGTGTGTGTGTGTGTGTGTGTGTGTGTGTGTGTGTGTGTGCTTATGTCTGATAGAGGGTGGGCATTTAAAGGCAAACCATTTCAGTTTTACTTTTATAAACTTATTTCTGATGATGGAAATAAATGGCACTATCTGCGTAGTCTAGTCTTATTAAATTGACTTATAGAACCTTAGTCTGAGAACCTTAGTCGTTATAGTGCATAAATCCAGAAGTCCTTAAAAATTCTATTAGTATCCTTTCCACAGTCTTTTGAGAATCACACCTGACTGACTCAACTCAGTGGAAGGAACAGCAGATAATGAAATAAATGTTTAATCGGAGGCATCACTAGGCTTCTTCAGAAGATAAGAATAACCTTTCCTTGAGTTCAATTTTGAGCTGAAAGAACAGTCATAGCTGGGTTAAGTGACTCATGTCCAAACTAAGTGATTTTTTTGTAGACTTCAGGATATAGACACGTTTTCAAAACACACTGTGTACTTTCAATGGTCTATTTATCCATGGGACAGTGCTATGGAAATTGATTCATATGGACAGGGAAATTAAGTTTCTACAATTATTTTAGACAGAGTCATTATTTTTTCCAGCAGTGAAGTTTTGGTCATGTGTTTTGGGATTCCCTTTAGTGTCAAGGCATTAAAAGTCCATCTCCAGTGAAAATTATGTGAAGAGACTCAGGAAATACTAAATGGTTTTCCAGGATTGTGGCAGTTGTCCATAATAAATTGGATGGAGAAAGAACTTAAAATATAAGTTTTTTTAAACTATTGCAAATGTTCAAAGAAGAGAATAAGTATTGTTTCCATGATGGGGCTGGTAGAAAGGGTGGAAATCAACAACTCAAGATTGAAGTTTTCTCTCTCTCTCTCTCTCTTCTCTCTCTCTCTCTCTCTCTCTCTCTCTCTCTTTCTCTCTCTCTCTCCTTTAGGCAAATAACTTTTTTATCCAGGGCATGACATTTCATGGACTCAGATATAATCCTAAACCAAAAGAATACTGATACTGACTGGACCTTTGATTTCATTGGAATGGCAACTTCCAGGCTTGGGAAATTCCTTTGAGCAACACAACCCTGTACCTTCTCTTGAATTTAGTCTAGAGAGTTGCCTACAGTTCTGAAAAGTTTGATTTCTGAGGCTTATGCATTAAATATGTGTCAGAGACTTGAATCCCAATGTTCCTGATTCTAAGACTCAATTTCTTCCATGGAAAATTGAATGCCAGAAGCTCGGTATTGTAAATGACCTCTGAGGTAACCCAATTCAATCCCTACCTGAACTCTGAATCCCTCCCATACCATCCAAAACAAATAACCACCCAGCCTTAACTTGAATGCTCTAGCAGTGAATGGAATTCTGTGCTTCCTGAAGTATCGTTCTTAATATGAGGAAGTTTTTTTCTTGATTTTAAACAGAAACTAGAATTTCTGTCACATTAACTGAAAAGGACATTATGTTAAGTGAATACAAGTGAATTTCCTGATGAATAAGAAATAATCTAATCTCAGGTCTATACCAGTACTTTTCTGTGGGTAAGAAGAGATTCTAGCATACAGAGGCTAATGGAACAAGGTCAGACTACCTTCAAAATGTTCTTCAAGTAACTACAACATTTAAACTTGAATATTCTGTTATTGTTTCCAGGCAAAGTGAGGATTTGAATTAACTCTTTTTATGCCACAGAAAATACAAAGTTAGTAGACTTTATATAAAATATGTTTACTCAGGAAAATCTTTGTCCTGATGGCTTCCCCAGATCTACAATCCAGATCCAAAGACTCTTGAATCCCTCCACTTCACAATACAGAGAGAGAAAGAGAGAGAGAGACAGACAGACAGACAGACAGAGATGATTCTATTAGCACTGAAGTGAACTTTGGGGTAGAACAAACATGCCTGAGTATTGAAGGATAAGTACTTCCAATATACTTCACTTCTCTACAACCATCCAAACCAGAACTCAAGCACTGCAAGACCTGACCATGAAGTAGAAGCTCAGAGTTTTCATCTGTCTTGTTATCATATAAATGCTCACCTCCCCTTTTTGCCTGTTGCTTAGCGCATAGTTAAATCACCATTAACTTGTTTCTGCATGTCTATCCAATTTTCTTTGACTCTATCAAAACTCTTGTGGTTTTGAGTCATAGACTGCTTGGCTAAACACATACACCCCATTCCTTCCTACCCAATAT